>NW_020954577.1:38940425-39053876 GCF_900497805.2 Vombatus ursinus
GAAGGAAGGAAGGAAGGAAGGAAGGAAGGAAGGAAGGAAGGAAGGAAAGAAGGAAGGAAGGAGGGAAGGAGGGAAGGAGGGAAGGAAGGAAAGAAGGAAGGAAGAAAGGAAGGAAGAAAGGAAGGAAGGAAGGAAGGAAGAGAAGGAAAGAAAGAAGAAAGGAAGGAAAGGGAAGAAGGAAAGAAGGAAAGACAGAGGGAGGGAGGGAAGGAAGAAAGGAATGAAGGAAGAAAGGAAGGAAGAAGGGAGGGAGGGAAAAAAAAAGCAGGAAGGCATTTTCAAGTGATTACTGTGTGCCAAGGACTGTGTTACATAGGGTCTTCCTGTGGTTCATTAATGAGTCCTGACATAGGGTGAGTGGTATAGTGGAAAGGGCCCTGAATTTGGAGTCAGCAAACCTGAATTTGAAACTTGGCTCTGTCACTGATGACCTAGGTGACCTTGACTGAGTAACTTTAATCTGTTTGGGCCTCAGTTTCTTCATCCTGAAGTGGGAGGGTTGGCCTAGATGGTCTCTTTGGATCCTTCCAGCTCTCCGTTTGTGAGTCAGCTAGGTGGCACGGTGAATAGAGCACTGGCCCTGGAGGCAGGAAGACCTGAGTTCAAATCCAGCCTCAGATACCAGCAGTGTGACCCTCACCTCTGCTGACTCAGTTTCTTCATCTGTCAAATGGGGATAATAATAGTACCTGTTTCCCAGGGATGTTGGACTTCATAAACTTTAAAGCACTGTCTCTCTCTCAATGTTACTTATGGTGATGGTTTTATGGAGAGCGCTCTCCAAGCCGTCAGTCTAACCATTGCTTAGTCTCCATTCCCCTCCCCAGGACAGGGAGCCCTCACTTGCTTGGAGCCAGAGCTCTAATGAGCAGTTTTCGTGTCCAGGGAAAACAGCAAGAAGTGGGCCCACACATCAGCATTTTTTAAAGACTAATCCAGTTGGAAGTAGAGGCAAGCCCACCAGGACAAACCCGTCCCACCAGGAGGGACAGAAGCCCTGGGGCAGGACCCCCGAGGGCGGAGGTCTTCAATCCCCCCAAGGCTCCGGGTGTCCAAGGTGCAAACTCCAAGGGGAGGAAATGAGCCATGTAATAACTCAGTTATTTCTGCCGCTGAAGGAGGGGCACTGATAAATGCCCTCCTGATTTCAGTGCCCCGGGGGAAGTCCTGGTCATTTTGCCCTAGTTCTAGTCTGCAAGAAGTCTTGATGGAGAGGGCAGTCAACGCGTCCATTATCTCCCCAGGAGCGCTAAGGGAAGGGCGGCAGCCTCCTTCCTCCCACACTGCCGCTTTCAGCCTCTGACTCCTGTTCATCTGGCAGCCGGTGCCTTCAGCCGTGGAGGTGGGGGTGGGGAGGCAGCTCTGTCTGCCTTTGACCCTTTATCATCGTTCTTTGTGCTTACTGAATGATGCCCCATCAGCAGCCCGCACATGAACCTCCCCAGGTGCACTTAGCCACAATCCCTTCTGGTGCTCCGACCGTCTCCCCTGAGACCGTCAGGGAGAAAATAATCAGAGGGTCGCAGAGCACCTTGGACAGTGGCCCCAGGGAAGTGGACAAGAGGAAGAAGCAAACCCTGGCAGGCCAATTCCAGCTGCCAGAAAGGCGCTCGTTGCCTCCAATAGCAGGTAGCCCTGGTTCCAGCCCAGGGCCGCTCGGGAGCCTTTGGAAACTGGATTTTAAAGACACAAGTGACTCCATGACTGTTTATGGGCCTCTCTGATGACCTCGTTCTGAGAGGAATATTCCTCAGGAAGGCAGCGGACTGCAGCCAGGGAAGGAAATGATGGAAGGAAGGGATCAATTTGTGCGGCAAAAAACGGCCGTTTAATTGGATTTCATGGCGTGGTCGGGTTTTTCTGCTGCGAAAGATGCCACCGGGGTGTAGTGGAGACGCACACCGCCATATGTGCAGCGGCAGAGCATTCTGGGAAGGGTGGTCCAGAAGCCTGAGCAAGAGCATGCTTGAAAAGCAGCCCTCCGAGCCCCCCCAGGAGAGGATTCCCGCTGAACCCCACCTTCTCTCTCTTTCATTGTGAGGGTGAAGGGCAGCGGGGGGCAGCCCTGGACTTGGCCTTTATTTCTTTTGGGCTGGCTCTCCCCACTCCTTGTACCCCCAATCTGTCCCCATCCCCTCCCATTTTTTGACCTCCTGTTTCACTGTTATCTACCCAAGAATGATGCTAAAAAAAAAAAAAAGTTGGCTCTTTCTAGCAGATTCTGCCTTCATTACGGCATCAAATGGGTAAAAGTGCTATTTGTGGCATTTGGAAGATAAAATGTAAGTGATTTTCCATCCCAGGCCTGTGAATCCAGCAACCAGTCCCATAAAACACCGAGTTATTTTGTGTTTTATTAACTGCCTCTTGCCTTCCGTTTGCATAATCGTGAGTGGATTTACATTCTGTTAAGACAGTCGGGCATTATTTTTCACGGAAGGTGAGCCCGAGTCCCTTTGGCCCGCACCGTAGCATGATAAAGCAACCTCATCCGAGGCTGATGAAGATTTCGTTCACACTCGCTGGTTCCGTCCGATGCCTTTTTTTCCAGATGGATACCCTATTGTACGATGATTTCCTGCTTGGGGCTCCGCGTTCTGCTGCTCAAGACCGTGCCATCTTTCTATGAACTGGATAAACTGCCTATTAAATTTAATTACAGTCTGAATGGTCTCACATCTTGATCTTATTTCCCCCCCAGTGTACTGTATTTCACCAAGGTCCTTGAGGATGAAATAAAATAAATCGAAAGGATACATACTCACTCCCCGAAAGGAATGTTTAACTGGACGAACAATTGGCAGTCTTTTTATAGTCAGGATGGCGGGGTGGGGGTTCCTTGAGCTCTGAGATTAGGCAAACTTCTCTCCTTGGATTTCCTTGCTGGACAGCTTGACTGGGGAGAAAAAAAAAGAAAATAAAATTCTGGTTTGATTAGTTCCCGGGGTTGGTTTTTAATGGCAGAGGAAAGGCTCGTGCTAATGACATCACTCAGCATCATGGAGCTCTCATGGGTGATGGTCCATCTATAGCCTCCATGCCTTTGAAAGAAGCTAATCCTGGTCTCCCCCCACATGCCCGGAATGCACCTCTTCCTCACCTCTCTATCAGAATCCCTACCTGGGAGTCCAGCTCAGGGGCCATCTTTCCCATGAGACCTTTTCTCATCCTCACATTTGCTGTTGCCTCCAGCCCCATCCCAAATTCACTTTGTATATAGTTTCTAATCAGTGTCATTGCTCTGCGGCTGGAGAATCCCATATCTAGGGGCTGACCATTTGAATTTGGAGGATTTGCTCCAGACACTGACTTTTCCACCTACTCACCAGCAGCCATGTTAAAAGAAGCTAACGTAGTTTGCAAAATCTGTGCAATCTGATGATAGTTTTTTAGAAAATAGTTATCTAAAGACCAAACCCTGCATTTTGCAGATAAGGAAACTGAGGCCCATAGAAGGTACATGACTTTACTGGGGTCACAGAGGCAGAAAGTAGCAGAGCTGAGATTTGAACACAGGTCCTCTGACTCTATATAGCGAGCTCTTTCCATTCCACCAGAGTGCTCACCATGTTGATTCCCCACCCCACCCCCCTTTCCCATTCCCAATAAAATGTAAGCTCATTGAGGACAATGAGACTAATTGCTTTGGTTTTTTGTCTCTATCTCCTCAGTGCCAGGCAGCCTTCTGGGTACACAATAGGTGCTTACTAAATGCTTATTGAATGAAGGATGAAGCGTTTCTCTCTCCCAGGGGGCTGAATATCCGTGCTTTGGGGGATCCTGGAGGACAATACTTTACTAGGGAGCCCCAGCCATGGGGAGCTTTCTGAACAGTGGAAGATAAGACATTGCCTTTCCTGCGTCCTGGGCTTCAGAATTAAGGTTAACAACTGCTTGACCTCTAGAAATCCAGAGAGAATTTGGGAAGCCTGGGACAACAGCGTCTTTCATCCAACAGACAGTTTGTGTTAGGAGGGAGGAGGCAGGGAAAGGGTTTAAGAGGCTTTTAACAGGAGAAATGTGCATAATGGCGCCCCAGTGCAAGCTTCTGCAGGTGTCCTGAGGATGGAACGCAGTGTCTCTCCCAGTATTTATTCATTTGTTCAGTAAGCATTTATGAAGTGCTTACTGTATGCTGGTCAGTGTGGTGTGGTAGCGACGGGGTCTTAGGGCTCTAAGTATGTCTCTCTAAGTTACAGAGAAGGGTCCCCCTTCACTGGGAGAGGGCGTTTCCTCACTGGCAGATCACCTACACCAGTGAAAGCTCAGCTCCACACAAAAAGACATCTTCCAGGAGGTCACAAAGCCAAAGAATGAAGCAGGGCTTGTTCTCAAGGAATGTAAAAGCGTGAGAGTAGAGCACGGTTGCAGGTAATCTGAGGGAGGAGAGAGAATTAGCCTGGGGCTGGGATGGGGCAGGCCTCCCACCAGGGTCCCCTCCATGCATACCATCTTCCAACTACAATGGCCCATTGGATGCTCTTTAAACATGTGGCTCCATCTGCCATGACCGCGCCTTGGTGGGGACCATCTTCCGTGCCCAGAATGACTCCTCCTCACCGCCACCTTTTAGTTTCTCTCAAAGACTTGGTTCAGATCCCACCTTCTGCAAGAAGCCTTTTTCTGTCCCCTCGGGCCCTGGCCCCTAAGGCCCCTAAGATCACCTTCCGTCTCCTCTGGGGACATCTTACTGGACCTCGTATTTATACGGTGTCTCCCACTGTAGAATGTGGGCCCCTCACGGGCCAGAGCTGCTTTTTGTTTGCCCGGCTGGCAGCTCCATCAGTGAACTGTATGCAGGAGGAGCTTAATGTGTGTGATCAGAACAAAGATCTCTCAATTCTAGGGCTATTTCCTCTCAATTAAATTCAACAAATGATTTATTAAATGCCTGTTACGTGCCGGGTACTGGGAGAACAAAGACAGCAATCAAAATAGTCCCTGTCCTCAGCAAGCTTACATTCTGTGACAGGAATGCAACATGTACATAAGTATATGCAAAATGCAACATAAAATATTATTTACATGTATTGTTATGTTCATTTATAAATACGTTTATAGATTATTCATATAAAATTTTATATTTATATGCTACACAAATTTGTAATAGATTTCATATGCATTATATACAATATATTACAGTTATATAATATGGCAATATATAATACAGTATAAATGTATTCTATATTATATAATGTCATATATTATATATTTATTATATATTTATAATATAAATACATTCATTTATGTAATTTATATGTTTGTCTGATGTTTTATATAAAGTATATATTATATAAAATATATTTTATACATAACTATGTTTCCATAAAGTATATTATATTATTCACAGAAATTGTATAGTTATATGCTATATAATGTAATATACAGTATAATTATATATATTTCTATATTCTATTATATATTTTATATATAATGTTTCTGTATTACATAAAGAACATTTCTATATTATTTTAATTATTTACTGTACTATAGTATATACTATATATTCTATAGTATATATTACATATAGAACCTGTTTCTATATTACATAAAACAGTATCTGCAATTATGCAATTAAATATAATGTTTCATGTGTAATATAGAATATTGACTTACAATATTGAATATTTTCTATGTGTAATATAGGACATATTACATATAGAAACATTATATTTAATTATATAATTGTATATTTGTATAATTTTATTTATAATGTACATTATATATAAAATATATCTAAATAGATTGTTTAGATAACATCTCTATAATATAAAAATTATATATAATTAAATATAATATATAAGCATCATATATATATAATAGTATAAAATAATTCAGAGAGTATATATCCTCACGTAATTGGGCTATAGTAAGTAGCCCAGCAGGGTTTTGAACTCAGGATCTGGGACTTCAAGCTCAATGCTCTTTTGACTGCCCACGGAGATGAGATGTTGGGGTCCTAGGCCTCTTGTCCTCAGACTCATTTTTCACATGAGCGTCTAACACAGAAGAAACCACCCAGCTCTTCCTTGGGAGTTCCTCGCACCCCTGTGACATCCCGGACTCCAGAATTGACCCTTTGATTAATTGTCTAGAAAACCCCCATGAAATATCCAGGAGCCAGAGAGCATTAAATAGTCATACAAGGTATTCCCGTTGCTGCCTGCCCTCCTGTGTGGCCTGCACGACTCCCTTCCCCTCTCGAGGCTTGGTGAGCTCTGGCGTCGTTTCCAGCTCCAGATCATAGGGTCCTTCCTTTTCCAAATACTGATCTCGTTCGTCCATTTGGCCTGCTGGCATCCGTGTGCTGGGTAGATGTGCCATTGACAGACAGTCAACAGCCCATGGCCCTAAAATCTTCCACGGCCATGCCCCAGTGATAGGTAATGCCACGTCCTCCTCGGACACTGCTCCCAACCCCCTAGCCTGCTCTGGTGTTCTCTGATCCCTGAGCTCCTCTGTGTGGGGGTCTTCCAGTGTGGAAACTCCTTCCAGCGTTGTGGAAAGGTCACTCTATCATCTAGCCTTAGAACAGTTGCTGCTCTTCAGTGAGCTGTCCAAGGTCCCTGGGTCATCCAGCCAACATGGGCTAGAGGCAATACTTGAACCTGGCTCTTCCCAACTAGAAAGTGGGCTCTCCAGGCATTGAGCCACACTGCCTCTCATGGTGTGTATACAGAGGCATAAAGACTGCCCGAGCATCCCCCGTGTTGTGCAGAGGGGGATGAAAGAGGGAAGCCCTTCTGTTGTTTGTGGTTCAGTCATTTTTCAGCTGTGTCTGACTCTCCATGACCCCATTTTCTTAGCAGAGATACTGGAGTGGTTTGCCATTTCCTTCTCCAGTTCATTTTACCGATGAGGAAACTGAGGCAAATAGTGTTAAGTGTGACTTGCCCAAGGTCACACAGCTAGTAAGGGTCGGAGGCCAGATTTGAGTCTGAGGGTTTAGAGGCCGTGGAATAAGCTGATGTACCATTTGAATGGAATTCATAGAGAGATGCCGTCAACTTGTTCGTAGGAACATATTCAAAATTGGAAGAAGCATTAGGCGAAGAATGTTCCAGTGGGAAGTCAAGCAAGAAGTACTTATTGAGCCCCTACTGTATCCACATGCTGGGAGACCGTCTGCTCCAACACCCTCATTTCACAAAGGAAGGAGCTTCCTCCCGAAGAGGGCTGAAATGAGCTAGAAGGAGACTTTGAGGTCATACAGTCCAACATCCTTGTTTTACAGATGAGGAAACTGAGGCTCAGAGGGGGGAAAGTGACATCTAGAGAGGGAAAGAAGTGTATCCCATCTTCCAGATGAGGAAACTGAGGCCTCGCCGGGTTAAGGAGCTGAGCTCTGGTCACCTCTGGTAAGGAGCAGAGGGGACGCTAATGCCGGCTGAGGAAATGTTCTTCCTGGAGGGTAGTCGTGTGTTATAGGATGACTCTTCTATGTGATTCTTTGAGTCGGAAATCCCTGGTCCTAGTATTTTGACTCAGCTTGTTTTCCTGGGTACGGAACAATCCGGCTCTTTCCTTCAGCCTTCCTGGGGTTCTAGTGGAAAGTCTTTCTCAAGGGCTTCCCCACAGCAGGAGGTTCCACACCATGTGGAAATGTTTAAACTCCCTCATCGGCTGAGTGCATGCAACCACATCAGTTATGATGAATCACGAAACATCCCAAGAATTTTAGAGGCAGATACTGCCTAAAAACAACATCACCCCGCCAGGAAACTCGGTTGAAAATGCCTGGAATGTTAGCCCATCATTAATAGGCAGCCTTCTGTTCCGTCCCTTTTTTTAAGTGTTTATTTTCATTTGCAAAGCAAGCAAGCACTGGCTTCCCTGAACCCAAGAGCGTTGGTCGATGTTGCTCTTTCTAATTCTTTTTTTTTCTCCTTTCCGCTGCCAGAACTCCAGTGCCGATCATCGGGTGCGCCTGGACCTGGGCCTCTGGGACAAGTTCAGTGAGCTGGCCACGAAGTGCATTATCAAAATCGTGGAGTTTGCTAAAAGGCTGCCAGGCTTCACGAGTTTGACCATCGCGGATCAGATCACCCTCTTGAAAGCAGCCTGCCTGGACATCTTGGTAGGTGCCTTCTCAGGCCTTGTTTGGAGGAGAGGGGATGGGGAAGGGGAGCCCATCCTGGGGACCCCCTGAGTTTGGGCTCCTGCTTCTGTCTCCCCTCAAGGGGAGGGGCTTCCCAGAAACAGCCGCCCCATGCTCAGGCAATGCTGGGTAACTCCACTGAAAGATGATCAGGGGTGTGGTGATAGAAACAAGGAATGAAAACAAGAAGCCAGAATTTGGCTAGTCTTTCTGTGTGCCTAGAAAGAGAGACAGCGGAATGGCAGGTCCTTTGCATGTAGTTTCTACAGAATCTCAGGTTATTGTGTCATCAGGGACTCACCCTTCTGTTGTGACCTTAACCCTGGAATGGGTACGGTACCCCTTAACTCCCCCACCTCCAAGGGCCAGCTTGCAGAGAGCTCCCAGAGTGCCCTCAGTGCCCACTACAGGAAAGGCTCTGGACGCCGACACCGTGCCCACGCTGAGCTCTGGTGCTGAAAGCTTTTCTCAGATCGGCTCCTTTCTCATTGCCGTTTGGGATACCCAAAGGCCCCAAGGCCATAGCCAGTGCCCTGTCCCTTGTAAGGAGGAGGTGCCTTCCCTTTCCCTCAAAAGCCCCAGCTCTGGGATGCTCAGCCTTCTTGTGACATGGACCCCTTTGGCGACCTTTCTCAGAATACTGTCTTTAGATGCACAAAATAAAATACAACCTAAGATTCCCAAGGAAACCAATTACACTCAAAATGTTTTTAAAACAAGTTCACAAACTTCAGGTTATGGGTCCCTGTCCTGGCTCTACCAACCTCAGAGTGGGGGAAATGGAGAAGCACTGGGGGACTTCCCCTCTTTGCCCCGGTCTGGTTTGTCCCAAGGAGGTCTCTGCCCAGCACTGCTGGTACCCTCTTTTACCCATAGTCCTGCTCCTTGTTCAACTAATGAAGGCGCGAGGCCCACTTTCAAGTTTATTCTGCATCGCTGACATTTTGTCCATCACTCTCTGAGGACTAGACAATGAACGAACAATAAACCAAGCCGTGATTTGTAGCATTTGCTGATTTCCAAGGTGTAAATGCTCCCACAGAAAATTTAACAATCTGCCCTCCAGTGCAAGTTTGAACTGGTTCCAGCAAACCCCAGCCTCTGGTCCTACAACAGGGTGATTAAAAAGATGGTTCTTTATTTCAGGGAGAATTTTAGGGTCATTAAAAGAGCTTTGTGATCTCCCAGTCCAGTCTCTTCTCCCGCTCTTAAATTGGGGGCCCACCTTGTCGATTTTTAGTGTCTGAAAATATGAGCTCTGTTTTGTGTGATAATTTGGACACTGGGAATTTTTTTATCCCCTTGATTTTTCCTGTGTGGATGGTTAGGCTGACCTGTTGCATTATCATTATTAATACTTAGAATACTAATGATAATGATAACGGTCGTTGACAATCATACCATGTTTTCCTCTTCACAAAAATCCTTTCCCTTCTTTTTTTCATCTGATCCTCACAAATACCCCTGTGATATAAATAGTGCAAATTCCTTCTTAGTAAAATCAGGGTCCTGAAGCTCAGAAATGACTTGCCTAGGATCACACAGGTAATAAATGACTGAATCTAAGCCGTCTGATTTTAAATCCCATTCTCCTGCAGCCACATGATAACCACTGCAAGGAGGGGTGCTTTGAGATCCTCAGGAAATGTTGTCTTTATCTGCAGCACATTGTGCACTAGGGGATAGAGTATGAAGGGGAAGTTCTCTGTGAAACTGGCCTTAGGATTCGCCCCTGGGCTTCACACGAGTGCTTGTAGAAGGTGCTTAATCAGTGTTTATTGACTGACAGACTGACCAGCTTCAGAATCCCTTGCTGAGACACAGCTGCCCGGCCACAGCCAGTCCCACTCTGTCCGCAGCCCTTAGTGGCTGCGGCAGGAACTTTGGGCAGAATTGTGGGGCTGGATTGAGGCCGCCTGAGCAGCTGACCCCATTTGTGCCAAGGAGTGCAATTTTCTACAGCTGTGCATGAGGCTTATGCTCTCCTGAAAGAAACACCACGCACCCTTGGGCCCGATATGATTCTCAGAGCTCCAAGGACACGTGTCTTTCCAATGAACTCTTGTGACATTCTGAGGCCCAGGAAGTACAGCAATTGGTACCAGCTGGAACCTTTTCAATAAGAGGTGTCACGTCCCCTAGGAAAAGCTAGAAAGGGTCTGGGCACAGGGAGAGGTGGTCTATAACGGCAGTGGCCATGATGATTCAGTTCAGCGAACTTTGATTAAGGTGTTGGTGGCCACTTTACTTACTGTCTGTGATCTCTGCTTAGTCTTTTCTTATGTGGAAAATGGGTCACAGATAAGCTCAAAGTCCCATTATCCTGTCATCCTCCTGGCTCTGCTCTCCTTCTGTCCTTCCCATAAGCTTTAAACAGCTCAGGTGTGCGTTTACCAGTAGGTTAGGCTCTCTTTTGTGTGCACATTGCACTGTGACATGCTGTTGTCTACCATCTTGAATAACCTTCTGTGCTTCCACACCATCCCAGCCCCCTAGCCTCCATGTCATGCTGCGTCATCCTTTAAAGGAAGGAGGTGAGTTTCAGAGCGTGACCTGCCCACATTAGCCCAGTGAGTGTTGAAACTGCTGTGGAAAACTCAGAAATCTGACCCTCGGTAGACCAGCAAGCCGTGCAGCATTCTCACAGACTCCTTGTAAAATGAGTGTTACATATCTGTGGGACACATGTGTTGACTCATGGCCCATGCATCATCGTTTTTAAATATCTCCCCTTAGACCTACAGACCAGGAGATCTAGAGATACATGGAAACAACCAGGTTTAGTTTCTGTGGCTCAGAAAACAAGCCCCTCATGGTTAGACTCTGCATTGAAAAGGCCAGACTATTTCCTGTTCACTGACGGACCTCTGCGTTGCTCTTTTGACAGAGATAGGAATGAAAAGCTCCTCTCTAATGCTGTTAGTATAGATCACTTTTTTCCCATGAGTTGTAAATTCAGGCAGGAGCTGAGTCTTCCTTGCCAGAGAGAACCGGGCTGTAGCTTATAAGGCCCAGGAGTACATGAGGCTTTCTATTCCAACCAGGCATTGGAGCGATGGCTAAAATTCAGATAATCAAGAAAGTGTTTTGGCAGATGACTCATTGGCCTTTCAGGAAAGCACCTTGTTTCCCCAATGCCTCGAATCTCAGATTTGGAAGAAACCTGTGCCTGAAAAAGCTTCCTCTTCTTAACCTTCCACATGAAAGGGGGTCACCCAGCCTTCGTTGGAAGCCCTCCCACTACCTCCCAATACAACCTATCCCACCTCCTCCCTGCACCCTGTGAAAGAGTTAACAGAGTCACCTTGCTATGAGAAGGGATGGGGAAGGCATGACCAGCTCCATTCTATTCGTTGTTTAGTCGACAAGTAGATGAATTTGGAACTTGACGGTCCCTTAAAGACCATTGAGGTCCACCCTCTCATAGGGTCGTGGGGTTATTTAGCTTCAGAGCTGAATAGGAGCCCAGAAGCCAGCTAGTGCAACGCCTTCATTTTACAGATGAGGAAACAGAGGCCCTGGAACGTTGTACTTGCCTAGGATTGCACAGGTAGTTAAGTGTGAAAGGCAGGATTTGAACCCGGATCTTCTGACACCAGAACCAGTGTTCTTTCCACTGGACTACATTTCCTCCCATGTTTCTAAGAACCTTTTGGATAGATTCATAACACTGGACCAAGCATTTTGGGATGGATAGTAACTACTAGACCTTGACACAGGGCCTGCCCCTGAAGACCTTCCAGTCTAACTGTATTCTGGTATAGTGGTGAGAACTTTGTGAATCATTTAGAGGTATAATTGTGACTTTTTATTTTTCTTTTGGCCTGGACCCATCATTTTATCAATTGAGAATCCCCGGCATGGAAACCCCTTCCATCAATGCACATCGGTCACTCATATGTAACTAGCAGACTTAGCTCCTTGGGACACTAATGTTGTGTGCAGTCTGTTAGTATGACTCAAACCCAACCCTTCCAGACTCCGAGCCCAGCCTTCTATCAACCACACCAGTGTTGATTCTCACTTGTGTTCAGATATCAAAAAACTCTATGTTTTTCCCTGCTTCACGCCTTACAAATCCAGTCTAGACTTTCTGGTGTATTGGTGAGATGAGAGACAACATTGGCTTTGAACCTCAACAGCAGTGTGGCCCCCCACAAGGAATTTCACTTTTCTGATCCTGAGTCACCTTATGTGTAAGATGGGAGTAACAAACTACCTGTTTTAAAAGGCTTTTGTCTAAAGATTTGTAAACTTTGAAGCATTACGGCAAACGGCAGTGCAACCAGAAGCGTGGCCCCGGATCCCTCCTACTACAGACTTTCTGACCCCTGGATTTGGGCCTCCCACTCATGAGGGGTTCACGGAATTTGAAGGATCACTATTGGTTGGCCACTGCTGAAAGCCAAGATGGTCCTTTTATCTTGGGGAGGGATTCATGTTGTAGATCAGTAGACTCCTTGTCAGGAGGGCTCTCTCGTGGGATTAGGACCCCCTTGGGCAAGTCTGGGAGACTTCTGCTATTTTTAGCCACCTCACGGGGCCTGCCTGTTGATGTTTCCAGATAAAATATCATTCTTTCAAACAAAAGGCATTTGAGTCGAGAGAGAGAACTGTGGGTCTGCCAGTGGCATTTGACTGTGGTGTGACGGAAATCAAAGATTCAGTTTCTCTTGAGAGACAGAACCGCCTTGGCGACGCTAAGAGTTTCTTCAGAAACTTGTCTGCCCACCCCCCATTCCAACAAGACTGAGTGTTTCTCTGCAGGCCTAGAGCCCAGGTTCTCATGATGGGGCAGCACCATGTAAAGTTGACCGGAGTCCTGTTGAAATAATCACTCGGTGCCTACATCTGTGCACAGCGCTTTCCCCCTCTTGTCCCCTAAAGACTCCCTGTGCCTTGCTTTCTTACCCAGTAAATCCTTTCCCTGGCCTCATGTCTTGACAGGCACAAGGAGGAAAAGTTAGTATTAGGTGGCCATCTTGTCCTAGCACGTGAAAAGAAGGAGCAAATAGTAGGCATCCCAAAACATGGCCTCTGTGCTGATAAGGATCACCTTAGCAATGACAAACACATAATGCTAATATTCCATTTAAGGGGGAAATGGGGCCAGAACTGGGGCTAGGAATACCAAGAGGGATTCTCTGCAGGTCCTGGCTACATAAATGCACATGCTCTGCACAGATGACCCCACGAGAGGCGGTCCCTGGGATGGGCCCAGATCCATCCCGGATTTACAAAATGTGTGCACCAAATAAGACTAGTTTTAACCATGTAGAGGGATTGAGGGCCACACATGGAGTCCACAACCTTTAGGTTCAAAAATTTGAGTCCACATCTTACCTCGGGCACTGAATAGCAGTGGGAACCTGGGAGAGTCACTTAATGCATCTCAAGCTCAGTTTCCCTCATCTACAAAATGGGGGCCTTTTTTGCAAACCTTAAAATGCTACATGGATATTAACTTGGTGATCACAGGGGATTTACTCATCTTCTCTGATGAGGATGCAGACTGTACAAGATTGTTGCGAGATTGCTTTATGAAGCTTAAAGCCCCATCTAAATAGGGGTGATTTTAAAGCAAGCGACAGTGGATCAGTTAGTGGTATAGAAGGATATGTGCTAGATGTGAACCCTGGCTCTTAGGCTTATTGGATAACCTTGGGGCAAACCACTTAATCCCTGTGAGCCTCTGTTTTCTCATCTGTAAAAAGGGAATGCTTCTAGTGCTTATCTCAGAGGATGGTCATGAAGGTTATTTGCAAGGCTGTGATAGAACCTTGGGAGTAATGGTTCTTCTAACAACTACAGCAATAATAATAATAACTAGCATTTACATAACACTTTCAGGTTTGCACGGAGGATTACAAATGTTATGTGGTCCTCACAACAATCCTGGGAGATAGGTGCTAGTATTAGCACCCATTTTACAGATAAAGAAACTGAGGTTAAGAGAGGTTAGGTGACTGACCCTCAGTCACATAGCTAGCCAATGTCCAAGGCAAGATTTGAATTCAGTTCTTTCAGGTCTAGCACTCTATCTACTGTGTCACCTACTGCCTCTGTGTGTGTGTGTGTGTGTGTGTGTGTGTGTGTGTCTGTCCCCCCCATTAGCATGTGAGCTCCTTAAAGGCAGGAACTATCTTGTTTTTCTGTTTGTATCTCCAGCACGTAACTCAGTGCTTTGCGTATAGTAAGCACTTAATAAATGCTTCATTCATTCACATATATGTGTGTATATACACATATGTGCCTATATAGAGTGCTGTGAAGTTTACAAAGCCCTTTACATACGTAATCTCATTGGATCCTCCCAACAGCCCCGTGAGAGGTGCCATATTATCCCCATTTTACTGATGAGAAAACTGATGCTTGGAGGTTATATGGCTTGCTCCAGTTCACACGAGTGATATTTGTACCCAGGTCTTCCTAGGAGGTGCCATCATGCATAGAGCCCTGGGTCTGGAGTCAGGAAGACTCATCTTTCCCAGTTCAAATCTGGCCTCAGACACTTACTCGCTGTGTGACCCTGGGCAAGTCACTTCACCCTGAAGTTTGCCTGAGTTTCCTCATCTGTAAAATGAGCTGGAGAAGGAAATGGCAAACCACTCCACTATCTCTGCCTAGAAAACCCCAAATGGGGTCACAGAGTCAGGCACGACTGAAATGACCAAACAACAACAAAAACAACTTCCCAGCTCACCCTGCCCCATGAGCAAACGTAAGTGTGGG
Source organism: Vombatus ursinus (assembly GCF_900497805.2). Taxonomy (NCBI): domain Eukaryota; kingdom Metazoa; phylum Chordata; class Mammalia; order Diprotodontia; family Vombatidae; genus Vombatus; species Vombatus ursinus. Next base: position 38,955,256 of record NW_020954577.1, read on the forward strand.
GCCAGCTGCCCTGCTCTGCTGTCTCTCCTGGGAAGGAGGTGTGCTGGTGGCTCTCCCTCGTTCCAGTGAGACTTCTCAGGCCAAGCCCTGTCCCCACTTCATAGAGGAAGAAGCATTCCGAGGCTTTCAGTGACGCAGTCCCGGTAACGCTGCTTTTTGCTCCCAGGTCTGCGGCTGCTTCCACCACGCCCCACCTGGCCTGTCTACACTTCTTGGGTGTTGGGTGGGAGAGGTGTGAGCATGCTCTGTTTTCTGCTCCGAAGAGAAATTCGATGCGTGGTGGGCAGTCCTGTTGGCACACGCTGAGCTGTCTGGTAGCATGTTCCCAGTAAACAGGGCTGACAAAAAATAAACAGCGAGGCTGAATAAACATCTTCGTGTTTGGCTTGAACTGAACTCACCTCTCCCCACCCCACCCTCCCCAAACCCCGGAACGCCGTGCCCAAGCTTCGTAATTCCTAGGCCCAAACAACTGACTTATTCTAAATAATTCCTCAGGAAACGCTGCCAGGATTGCCAGAATGAAAAACACGTTTATCATGTTGTTTAGAAGGTTCTCTTGCCTTCTGTGCTTTGCCAAGGCAAGGGAGTTCATGGGCTTGATGTCACAGTCTTCACTTCTGAGTGTCAGGGAGGCAGCATGGGATATAGAGTGCTGGACCTCAGAGCAAAAAAGACCTGAGTTCAAATCCCGCTTCTGACATTTCTTACATGTAGGACCATGCGTCAGTCACAGCCTCCCTGAGCCTACTGAGGCTCACTTGTAAAATGAGAATAAGAATAGCACCTTCCTCCCAGGGTTGTTGGGAAGATCCAGTGAGATCACAGATGTAAAGTGCTTTGCGCACTATCCAAATGCTTTGTTGTGTTTTTGTTGTTATTTCAGTAATGTCTGACTTTTTGTGACCCCATTTGGGGTTTTCTTGGTAGACATACTAGTGTGGTTTGCCATTTCCTTCTTTAGCTCATTTTACAGATGAGAGAACTGAAGCTTCAAAAGGTGAAATGATTTGTCCATAATTACAAAGTGTGTAACTCTGCCGGGATTTGTACCAGATATGTTGTTCAGTCATTTTCGGTTGTGTCTGACAAAGCAGTGGTTTGCCATTTCCTTCTCCAGCTCATTTTGCAGAGGAGGAAACTGAGGTAAACAGGGTGAAGTGACCTGCCCAGGGTCACACAGCTAGTAAGTGTCTGAAGGCAGATTTGAACTCAAGAAGATGAGTCTTCCTGACTCCAGGGCTGGCGCTCTATCCACTGAGCCGTCTAGCTGCCCCAGTGCTGGGTCCTGTTACAAAGCTGGGGTAGCCTGTGTGTTTAGACTCGACTTATTCTATCCTCAGCATACATACATTTGACCTGGTGTCTTCCACTGAAGTCCTCCTTTGATACTTTACCGCGGTGCAGAGGTGACCCTAAGCCGTTAAATAAGTTAATTGCCGCGCCTTGTTGATTCTGCTTCCCCAGCATCTCACCCACACGTTTCCTTCTCTTCACGCATGTGGCCATCACCTCACTTCAGACTCGTAGCACCTCTGGCCTGGAGTATTGGAATGGCCAGCTCATTGGTCTCCCTGCCTCAAGTGCCTTCCTGTTCCCTCTACTCTGCAAATCCAGTCTCTGCAGAACTCGCCAGGGTGATGTCGCTGAAGCACAGGTCTGACGATGTCACTTCCCTGCTCAGTGTACCCCAATGGCCCCCTATTCTAGCATCAAACACAAACTCCTTTGTTTGACATTTAAAGTCCTTCTCAACCTGGCTTCAACCCAGATTTCCAGCCATTTTATGTTATTCTCCTTCAGGCATTGTTCAGTTTAACCAAATCTGCCTTCCTGCTGTCCCTCGTGTGATCTCTGATCTCCACACCTTTGCATAGCTTGTCCCCTCTGCCTTGGAATATACTCCCTTTTCTTAGAATCCCCAGCTTTCCCAAAAGCTCAGCTCAAGAATATCTTCTATGGTAGGTCTTTACCTGATTGATTCAGATACTAGTTATCTTCCCTGACTAAAAATTACTTTGTGTTTATTTTCCATACATAGATGTATAGATAACTCTCCTAACAGAATATAAGCTTCCTGAGAGCAGGGCCTTTGTATTTTCAGCACCTAGAACAGATCTGGCACACAGTTGGCATTTAACGAATGTTTGTTGATTAATTGGTTGATGGCAATTCCTACCAAGCTGGAAGTGCTTTGAATACAGACTGGCTTTATGACTATCATCTGAAGACCCGGCCAGCTGAGGATGAGAGATTCATTACCAGTTCTATGGCCACTAGGTTATAAAGGTTTTCAACCATAAAAAATTCCTATTGGCTATTCACTAAGATACGGAAGTTTTGAGTACAAGGAATAAGTAGACTTGAAAAAACAGGTTGTTGAAGAGAAAACCCATTTCAACACTCATAACATGCAGACGTTGAGGGTACCATGTTGGGTACTAGGAATGTTCAAATACCCACCCCTATGTATCTGCGTTCTCATCCCTGGGGCTTTTCTATCCAGTGACCTAGATCATGGTCCTTCCATGCTTTCTCATCCTTCCTGGCTCTTGTCCATGTCTTCCTATAACTGCCATAGAAAGTCCATCCAATGTGTTGGAACTTTCTCTTGCTTTCTCTTGATGTGCAAGAAGACCAGAGGAGCACATGGGCTATCCTTTGGTATTCTCGTTACTTGACCAACCCACCTTTTTTCAGTCATGTAATTCTTCAATGACATCTTTTCCTTTAGTTCTTTGTAGCTTTTTACATGTTCTGTGTTACAGACTGTTCACACCTGCCATATGACTTTCCATTGCCCTAAGAAGGTAACTCTTTAGATTCCACAATGTGCTATGGATACAAAGATAGAAAATGTCACCAGCTTTGCCCTGAGAAAGCTGACCATTTCTATGCATTTTTGTTGGGTGGAGTCAGATCTACAGATAAGTATGATGCAAGGTATAATGTGATAGAAGTGTTAGCATTAGGCTAAGTAAAATGCTCTTAGAAATTGGAGATGGGAGAGATGATTTCTTTTGAAAGGAAGGTCTATAAAAGACCATGTAGTGGAGGGTGGTGTCTGAGTTGGACCATGAAGGAAGGAGGAGGTTTCAGGAGACACAGATGTAAATGGGTCTTGGGTCTGTGACATATAAGGATCAATTGAATGAATTGGGGATGTTTAGCCTGGAAAAGAGAAGACCAGGTGGGGAGTTGGGGAGGACAGGAACTGTCATATGGAAGAGGTTTAGGCTTGTTCTTTTAGGCCCCAGAAGACAATACCAGGAGCAGTGGTTCTGAAAAGAAGACAACTAATTTATACTTGATATCAGAAAAAACAATTTCTCACAATTTTAGCCATTCAGAATGGGCTGCTTTAGGATATAGTGAACTCTTAGGAATGTCTGGGGAAGGGGGAGGATATCTTTAAGCAGAAGTTGAATGCCCAACAAGGTGACTGATACAGCTCATAGTTGGATCAGATCCATGAGAGAGTGGAAGTCAACAGTGCTTTGATGAGGTCAGGTATATCTTAAAACTTGGTTCTCCTTCTGGTTGCTTTACAAATGAATCTCTTCTAAGGAAGACACTTGACTAATTTCAACTTCCATGTCACTTGGATGTAAGAGCTAGGATGTTTGAGGTCTCCCCATGAGGAAGAATTCCTTTAAAAAGTCCAGTTTGGCCGTCTCTTACTCATTATTTGTGGTTTGCCACGTTTTTTCCTGTGGTGGTGAATAGTTTGCAATTCTAAAATAAATAAAAAATGTTTAAAAATTTAAAAATGGTTTGCAGTTCTTCTTTTGAAAATTGTTCATATCCTTTGAACACATTTATTTGGGGGATAACTTTTGGTATTATATATTTGTTAGTTATCTAAATATATTGAATACCAAACTCTTGTCCAAAAAAACTGTTGGAAAATTTTTTACCCATTGACTGCCTTGCTTATCCTAGAGCCATTAGTTTTGTTCACACAAAAGCTTTTCAATTTCAGGTAATCAGAGTTACTCATTTTGTCTTTTATAACTGACTCTATCCCTTGTTTAGTTAAGGATTCATTTTCTATGCACGGCTCTAAGAGGCATATGATTTGTTTCTCTACTTATTTTTGTATTCAGGTCAAATGTCCGTTTTGAATTTATAATGGAATATGGTATAATATATTGGTGAAGCCTAATTTCTGCCAGACTGCTTTTCAGTTTTCCCAGACAGTTTTATAAAATAGAAGTGTTTTCCCAAGTAATTTATGTTTGGAGTTTATTGAGTACTGGATTATTAACTTCCATTATCTCCGATTCTCCCTCGTGTAATCCGTTTTATTGATGGACTTTTCTATTTTTTAACATTATAGAGGAGGGGAGAGGAAAAAGAACAAGCATTTATTAAGTGCCTACTCTTGCCGGGCACTGTGCCAAGAACTCCACAAATATCTCATTTGATCCAGTACCAAATGGTTTCGATGATTGCTACTTCATAATATGGTTTGAGTTCTGACTGCTATTCCCTTCTTATTCCTTCCTTCCCACCCCCATTATTTCCCTTGATGTTCTAGATCTTTTTTTCCTACAAATGAATTATTATTTCATCAGATTCTATAAAGTGTCTCTTTCATCGTTTCCTTCCTAAAGTTTTCAATTTTGTTTTCCCCCCAGATTCTTCGAATCTGCACAAGATACACACCTGAACAAGACACAATGACCTTTTCCGATGGCCTTACCCTAAACCGAACCCAGATGCACAATGCCGGCTTTGGACCTCTCACGGATCTGGTGTTCACCTTTGCCAATCAACTCCTGCCTTTGGAGATGGATGACACAGAGACAGGCCTTCTTAGTGCCATCTGCTTAATCTGTGGAGGTACTGGCCATGAGGGTCTCCTGTCTTTGAGCTTTGATAAGGAGAAGGCAGCATCATCCACATCTCTACAGCAGGCTTATTTTTCAGGAGACAAGGCATAGGAAGAGAATCAATAGCATCTGGAGATTATTTTTTGTTTTATTTTTACCTGTTTTTGTGAGCTAAATGATGGTATTTAAGCTTCTTCTCCTTGAAGATTCAAAAATACTGTTTTGCTGAGTACTGCAGGGGTTTTTTTTTTTTCCATTCTTTTTTTTGTTTGTTTTTAGGCAGGATTATACTATTGTCAAATTCTCCAGGAACACCTTATTGGTGGCTTGGGGAATTTGAATGGGATATTAAGTTAGCCCCCACTTGAAACACTTGAATTCATTGGCCCGTTGGTGCCGCAGTAGAGTGAGGAGTCTTCTTTCCAGTGAGATATTAGCATTTCAAAGTAACTGTATCACAAATGGTTAAACAAATAACAATGGCTTTAAGAGATGGGCTCCCTTCTTTAAAGCAGTCCCAGATTTGTGGTCTCTTAGTTCTGTAATGCCATCTTCTGGCCAAGACAGGGACTTCACTTAAACCAGTTACTCAAGGCAAGAACTCTAGTTTGGAGGAAGTTACGGAAATAGCAGGGTTCAGCTTTATGTCAAACTTTCTAACAATTAGAGTGACCCCAAGGCGAAATGGGATGCACGGACAGATTGCGGGCTCCTCTTCGCTGGAGGTCTTCAAGCAGAGGCTTATGAGGTCCCTTCCAGCTCAGAGATTCTATGATCTCTCATCCAATGTTCAGTTTGGCACATTTGTTCTAAATTTAAAAAGGGACTGCACCACCAGATTCAGAGGGGCCAAGTTTACTGCTTTTAAGATGAACAGCCAAGTAAGGACAAGAGGGAGGGAAGGTGAGGTTTGGTTTATCAGGGCTGCAGATGAAATCCTGCAAACAGCAGATGCATGGCTGCTTTTTAACCCTCCTCATGACTGCAGGGTGGCATCTAACATAGGCAGCTGGCCTCAGGAAAGTCACTGGGTCCCTTAATGCTCTAGCCAGCTCTGCAAGACTCTGAGTGGCAGAGGTGGCCCCCTGCATTGGGAGATGGAGTCTCTAGCCAGCTGGTCCCCGTACTAATGAAATCAGAGACTTCTGCCCCACCGCGTCCCCAGTAACTGCATACTTTCTTCCTGGTCTCTAGATCGTCAGGACCTAGAGGAGCCAACAAAAGTGGATAAGCTACAAGAACCTTTGCTGGAAGCGCTGAAAATTTACATCAGAAAGAGACGGCCCAATAAGCCTCACATGTTTCCAAAGATCCTAATGAAAATCACAGATCTGCGTAGCATTAGTGCAAAAGGTAGGTTGCTGCTGGTTGCCATGTTTGTTTGTTTACAATAAATCAGGACAGCTAACTCTGGGAATTATAAAGAGAAAACCTGAGGCTTTTCCTCAAGTGTGGCACAGTGCTGGCCCTGGAGTCTCTTTGAGTCCTGGCTCTGACTCTGTGTGACCCAGAGAATCTCAAGAGTCCTGTTTGCCTCTTCCCTAAAGGAGGGTTCTTCCAGCGCTGCCTGTCTCTCAGGAGTCTGGTGGGGAGCTTTCTGTCTAAAGAAACATAAGGTGTAAAAAGGAGATGAAGAGGGGTGAGGATGCAAGCTCCTTGAGGACAGGGACTGTTTCTTTTTTTTCTGTATCTAAGCACCTAGAATAGCGCCCAGGCACATAGTAAGTACTTAATAAATGCTTGTTGACTGATTGAAGAGGAAGAAAATGAAAATACTGTTTTAAACTTTTACAAGGCTAACTGATGCCACTTGATTGCAACAAAACATTGAGAACACTGAAATTCAGAAAACTAAGTTTTTAAAAATTACTATTTTTTTTTGGGTGAGGCAATTGGAGTTAAGTGACTTGCCCAGAGTCACACAGCTTAGTGAGGTCGGATTTGAACTCAGGTCCTCCTGACTCCAGAGCCGGCGCTCTATCCACTGCGCCACCTAGCTGCCCCAAAAATTACTATTTTAAAGAAAAAAACAATTATTCTTTGATGTTCTAGGAGAGGTCTCATTAAGGAATTATCATTTTCATAGCACTTCAACATTTGCAGAGCACTTTATATGTATGATCTCATTTCATCCTTACAACAACCTTGTAAAGTATGTGGTAGTTATCTCCATTCTGCAGTTGAGGCCACTGAGACAGTCAGAGGTTAAGTGACTTGCTCAGGATCACACAGCTAGAAAGTGCCTGAGCCAGGAATCAAATTTATCTTCCTTACTCAAAAGCCGCTATACATATTAGGTTGCTTCCCGTATTAATTCCCCTGCTTCGTACATCTCTCTAGTTTTTCACACATTGTTTATGGAAATCCATATACTCTTGAAGAAAGGACCTTAGAGATCCTCTTCATTTTGCAGATGAAGAAACAGTGGCTTAGAAAGGGGAAGGGATGTGCCCAACGTCTCCTAGGTTGTGTATGGCAGAACCAGAAAGTGAGAGCCAAGATTGGAACTGAATCTCAACACAAATGGAACAGGGCCGATAGGGAAGAGAGTGCCCGCCTTCCTGAAAGCTAGGAGTTTCTTGTGCCTTGTGATTTCCAGTTCAGAGATGGCTCAAGCACTTTCAGAAGTGCCTAGAGCCAAAAAACAGGGACTTGGGTGAGGTGAAGGCACCTGTTTTGGATATTTTTGTTGAGAGAAATTCAACAGCAATCAATCACTGGTAACAAGTGCTTGTCATCCTCATCTCGCCATTGTGGCACTCGTGCGAGCTGAGGAAGCAGCTCTCAGTTCTGGGGAGCTGTGGTCCTTGGGATTCTGCCTGCCCCTTCTGCTATGTTAGAGAAGTGCCTCATGACAGCAGGCTCATTGCATGCCTGGAGGGGCTGAAGTAAGGCTGACAGGTACCTTCTGGAATGGAACAGGTACCACCTCGTTAGGCATTGTTTTTTCAGTTCTGTGGATTGGAAACGAAGTTTTCATCCCAGCGTGAGGCTGAGAACATTTTTTGCTTAACACCAAATCTTTCAGGTGAGAAGATAGCATAATGGATGAGCAAAGCAGGAGATAGATGTACATACATATCATGAGTTCTCAGAAGTAGTATCAGTCAAGTGTTTCTACTGTAAATATATTTATTGTATTGGAGTGGGGGAGGGGGGCACAAAGTGGCTAATTTCTGCAGCTCCATATCATGGCAAAACCATGGAATTCAGAATGGAAAGACCCTGGATTTGAATCCTGGCTATTCTACTTAACTTTGTAATCTTAAGGAAAATCATAACCTCCCTGGGTCTCAGTTTCATCAACTGCAAAATGAGGGAGCTCTCAGGTCTATGGAATGTAATTTGGGGGTTTCTCCAAGGAAACTAAAAAAGGAATGAAGAACCAGTCTCTATGTCAGAATGTTCCAGCTTGGGTCAGTTAATATACATGTATGACCTATATGGATTTCCCCCTTATGGTCTATTACATGTTCCATTTGTTGACTTAATTATGAGAAACTAGGTTTTGGTCGATTCTCTTTTAACACTTCTTTTTAGGTGATGCTCAAAGTCCACAAGAGACATTTGCTCCTGAAATATTTTGGTTGCAGGGTTGGGCCCATATCACCCCGTGTCAGTATTTAGTCTCTACTGGTGAGGCACCCTGTTTTTCTGAATTGATGTGGTTTCTTATGGGGTCTTAAGAAACTATAGATGAGTGAATGCTTGTAAAGTTGTGGTTAAGGCGCAGTTCTGTGAGTTATCAGAACAATTTTCTGTCTCGTGTTAGTTTCCAAGTTGAGAAGTCGTAATAGTTTTCGCCTCTCTTTAAAGAAGAGGAATAAGGTACATTCAGTAATGGAAAAATTCTCCTCTACCACTCAAAAATGATTAGCGATCAGCATCATGTTATTGAAGAGAATAATCTGGGTCATGCAGTTATTGGCTTTTTTTTAACTTGCAGAAACTATTTATGGTCTCATTTTTAAAACTTCAGCAACGAAGAGGCATCTGCTCGTTTGCGTTCCCAAACTAGATTGTTCGTAGGCGACATTCGGTATGAAGGAGGAGGTGTCCTTGTGAAGGGAGCCCTAAAGTCCCTTATGTTGGTGTGCCGAGGGGAGGAATAAAGTCACGTGGCACAACTTCAGCAGATTTCTTTGCTCTCTTTTCAAAGGTGCAGAACGTGTGATCACGCTGAAAATGGAAATCCCTGGCTCAATGCCCCCTCTCATTCAGGAAATGCTGGAGAATTCTGAAGGACATGAACCCCTGACACCAAGTTCTAGTGGCAACACGGCAGAGCACAGTCCTAGCATCTCACCCAGCTCCATGGAGAACAGCGGGGTCGGGCAGTCCCCACTGGTGCAATAAGACATTTTCCAGTCACTTCCGACATTCCCCACTACCTTCTGTTCCCGGATTTAAAAAGCAAGAAGATTTTTTTTTTTTACTGCTGCTTAGTTTTGGGACTGAAAAGATATATTAAAATTCAAGAAGGACCAAGAAGTTTTCATATGTACCAATATATAAATATATATATATACATATATATATATACTCCTCACTGTTTGATTCCTAACTAGAAATACAGACTTAAAAATGTTAAAATCAGCCATTTCATGCAACCAGAAATGCGTTAAAAGCTTCTATTTTCTCTTCTAAACACTCAAGATTGCATGACAAGACCAATTCCACCTGATTGAAACCCCGGTTAGAGTTCTAAGGACTTTCTACATACGGTTGTCTGGCTCTGCTCTTTCTCGACTGGATGTGTGGTGCTTTCCTCTTGTCTTGCATACCCCAAACGACCGCGACGTCAAGGTCGTGAAAAACGAGGCGACTGTCCTTGTCCAGTTAAGAAAGGTTAAAGAGACGCGGTCTTGCCTTCCCAGACCGCTCCAGACACCCGGGGAACAACGTAAGACTGGAATGTACATCCAGACAAGGGAGGTTGAGAGAGATTCTGGGTTAGTTCGTATGGAAACGTGTCCTGGCTCTTTCTGATGCTCTCAAACTGCATCTTCGATTCCGTGTTGCCCCGTAACAAGTAGATGACCTCGCTGCACTAGCAGAACAGACTTCTGTTTCAGCGTAACTGCCAGTTCAGTTTAATCCAATGTCATTTGTCCAACTGTTAATGTCACTTTAAATGAGAAGTGGTTTATTACGTGTTTGATGACAGAACTACATAGTTGAAGGAGAAGAGATACTGCATTTTTACAGTAAGGACAGCCGACAAGGCAGAAACACTTTTCAGTGTTAGGATGTTTCTGTTTACCCGTTCACAAGCCATTAGGGAAATGTCATTGGACAACGAGTAGGCTGGGCTACCACCTATACTTTGCAAGTCATGCCAAGTGTGGGGATTCGCCAGCCTCCTTGATGCCAAGGGCCATCACTAATTCCCAAAGGCATGGGCAGAGAATCTGTCTCTTTTGACTGTAATAGAGTGGTTAACAGATGAAAGGGTCAGTTTCTTAGGTCTCATTTAAGCACTAGTGGATTTTTTTCCCCTGATATTTTAGGAAGTCTGTGATGTACTTTCACTGGCTCTGTTTGTACATTGAGATTGTTTAACAATGCTTTCTATGTTCATATACTGTTTACCTTTTTCCATGGAGTCTCCTGGCAAAGAATAAAATATATTTATTTTAAAGGTGTGTGGGAGCTTGAGTTTATCTTCATTAAAGAGGCAGATAACACAGTTCCATTTTTAATGTTTAAATTTCATTTCAAAAAGCAGGTCCTTAGTCTGCAACCATGACAATTAAAATGTGTGCTTAAGCACAGCAGCCTAGAACATCTCTACAAGCCAATCAGACAATACATGACATTTCAATGAGTAAAAAAGGGCATAAAACTGTATGTGTAAGAACAAAATGTTAAAAGGCCTACACACAATAATAAAAACCATCTATTACATCATCACAGTAAAATAAGCCAAATGTACAAAAGTCTGCGACAGAAAAGACAAAAAAGGACAACACAAGGTAGTCATTGAAAATGTTTGAGTGCTCTTCTGGCACTTAATTAAACATTGCAAAATCAACATCTTCATCAGACTCTGCAAAATATTTTACTTCTTTTCTGGCGCGACCTGTCCGAGGAAGAGATGGTGGCTCAGGGGGAAAGTCTGCCTGGAAGATGTCCACGTCTGAATCCTGGTCGAAGGAGGCCTTCTTGGATTTCTAAGAATTAAAAAAAAAACAAAAAACTGGATTTAACGATCCAAGAAAAACTACTGTTCACACTCCACCTAACATATAAAAGTCTTCATGGCAGCTGCGGTTTTTATTAAAAAGCAAAGAAGTTTACGTTCAATGAAGAAAACAAACCATGTTTTCCTCAGAAAGTAGATGGAATCAAGCAATTCCCCACTTTACCTGTCCCATAGACACAAGCGAGAGAGGGGTGCTGGGTTCTAGGGAGATGTCAGAACACAGTCACCACCCACAATGATTTCATATCTGAAGGCTAACTGATGAAAAAACCCAAACCACAAACATTCAGCAAGCCCCTCCAGTATTCCCATTGTAGCTGGGCAAAATAAAAGTAGTGTCAGTCACGATTCTCACACTCAAAGCACCTACAATCTGTTTTGGGAAACAAAACTAGGACACAGTAGTGGATTAAGAGCTGGGGTGTCTAAGTACCAAGCCAGAGGCAGCGAGGTAGCACAGTGGGTAGATAGAACAAGGGATGTGGAATTACTAAGACCTGAGTTCAAATCCTGACTCAGACAGTTGTGTGACACTCGCCAACTCACTTCACCTCTGAGTCTCCTTATCTGTAAAATGGGGATAACAGCACCTGCCTCAGAGTGTTGTTGTAAGGATCAAATAATGTAATTGTAGAGGACTTTGTAAACCTTAAACTACTACTATTATCACGAAGAAGATGATGACAAAAACATATACCTATGTTAACCCACTCTACCAAATCTCATAGATGATTCTTCTTCCTTTTCCTTGCCAGGCTCAAAATGAATGGGTCCAGGCTCTACACTGGACTTGTGGAAGAAGCAGGTAATCCTGCTTGGATACCTAAGGTCCCACCAAAGACTTCCTTACAAAATAAATAATTCTCTCGTTCAGGAGGGGAGGCACCCTGGTTCACTGTTTCATTATTGCCTAACTCTAGGCCCTCCTAGGAGAATGTATGCTTTTGGACTATCAGGGACTGCACGTACCAGAAATGATCAGAATGAATGTAATTTATAATTAAGTGCTAAATTGTGTGATTCAAACTCTTTTAAGTGCTATAAAAGGAAAGAACTTGCGGGCTAGAGTAGTTGTAAGGGCTTCATGGAAGTGGACTAAAAGCCAGCAGGTCCTGGGTTCAAATTCTGGCTCTACTATTTGTCAGCTTCGGGCAGGTAATTTCATCTATGTAGTGCTCAATCTGCTCCTCTGTCAAATGAAGGCTGGCCTAATCTGTAAGGTCCATTCCAGTTCTGAGAGTGTGTGATGGATAAATTAGGCCTTGAAGGAGGGGGAGGATTTGGCTCTGTGGAAAGAATGAGTGTACTCAGGTATGGGGAGTGTCAAAGTATAGGCAGTAAAAATGAACATGGATGCACGAGAGGCAGGAGAAAGATGGGACTGACAAGATGGCAACAGTGAGAATTAAGGCTGGCTAAGCAGGGAGCTGAGACAAAGACCCGAACACCATAGAAAAGAATTTCCTAGAAGACAAAAAGGAGCCATCAGAACAAGATGAGGGACACGGACAAAAACAGATTGGACAAGACGAATAATACCCAGGATAACAAAGGCAGAGAGACTAGTGGCAGTAAGAATGGAAAAGAAGGGATAAATCCAAGAATCAATTCTGTGGAAGAACTGCCTGGACTTGATGACCAACTGGGTGTCTGTTGGTAACTGGTTTGCGAACAAAGGTGGCCGTGAAGCAAACGTGTTTGCAGTTCAGCTGCCCCTGGAGACAGGCTTAGCCAGAATAGAGGGCCCGAGAAGGGGTGCCTGGGCCCTCATTGAGGGGCTGCGGAAATGGCTAGCAAGATGGGGGAGAGTTTCTTTTGCATTCAATGGGTTTGTCCTTTAAAGAAGACAGCACACTTCACAATGTAGCTGGATTTTACCTGAGGTGGGCACAAGTGCAGGCCCACCTTTCCCACCTCATGGAAGAGGTAAGCAATGAGGAAAACAACAGAGAAGAATTCGTACGTAGCACCCTAGAGATAAATTAATTTGGTTCATCCGTCCAATGCCAGGAAAAGGGGCAGAGGTAGAGAGGCATTTTCCTCCCTCCCCTTGTGGTGGTAAAAGATGATAGGAGGCTATGAGCTTTGAAGCCAGAAATGGATGGGAGGATTGGGGGGCATAAATCTAGAAAACAAAACACTCTCTTTACTGTAGCTGAGGCTTTTGGGGCTTGAGGTTTCCAGACTTCTCTAGAAGCTGTTTACTCCTAGAGATTGTTTTTTGGACCTCAACCATTTCGAGGTCACTGGCAAGGCACTCTCATTCTGTTCCTCTGTTCTTGGGTTGGCTGAATCTTACCCTGACTCCTGGTACCCAAAGATTCATTGGAATCCCTAGAAAAATATGATGCCCTTATTTCTGCTTTTCATACACACATTTATTACAGAAAAGTGCTGGTTAGGAGTTCTGTAGTCTGTTGCAGCTAAAATTCCCCATGCAAACAAGGTAACTGCGAGGCTAACAATTTGTTTCTGCTAAAAATTTTCCCCAAAGCCAACTAATGTATATTTTAATCTTGTGTGTCTGATCAATATATACACCTGTTTTCAAGGAGAAACTTGAGTATGTTTGTAATTAACTTGGTGCAATCTACCAAGACATGCTGTAAACAACATCCTAGAATCACGCTGCCTAAAAAACTAGTTCTATAAAATAAAATGGATTACAATCATGTTAACAGGTCTAGTGGAGAATGGGAGCCACCTGGAAGAGCTGAAATTCTTTATATTGTTAACAATATAAAGACGATGAAGGTGGCGACATCAGAGACAACAGTTTCCTGGACAGGAGTCTGGAAGAACCGTGATGTTATGAGTAGAAATGGAAAGCTGGATTTTTTTAGGGTAGGGGAATGGGGTAATGCTAAGTTCACTTTTGAACATTGAGTTTGAGGGAATATTAGGTCACCCAAAAAGGGAATGCCCTGTGGGGAAACAGAAACATAGACCTGAAGTACATGTGTGAAGTTAAGGCTGTACAGAAAATCTGTAAGTCATCAGTACTGAACTTATAATTAAAACCATAAGATGAGTTTTCCAAGGGTGTCAATTTTGAGAGGAAAGGACAAATAGTTAAGTATCAACATATATACTACCAATCCTGTGAAGCACATTTTAGAACTACAAGTCAACAAGAGATAAGAAAAGTTTTAATTTTTAAAAATATTAAAAAAGAAGTTTCTGATTCACTATCTTATATAAAAAAGGTACCTGATACTATTCATTCCTTTGTTGGAGTGTACAGGTAGAGGAAATCCAAAAATTAATCCTTGTTAAAATAATTGAAAGTTTTTTCAAAAAACTTTCCTTACTTGTCACAAAGAATGATATTTTACAATATTCAAACTGGCATATTGCAAAGGATGCAAAGGGAGGCCAAACTGTGCCCCTAACTAGCTGTATGACTGGAAAAGTCACAAGCCTTTTGACCCTCAGTCTCTTTATATATAAGATGACGGACTGGATTAAATGATCTATAAAATAGCCTTCTCTGGAGAAGGAAATGGTAAGCCAGTCCAGTATCTTTGCCAAGAACATCCCACTGACAGCATTGGCATGCTATGGTCCACAGGGTCATGAAGAGTCAGACACAAGATACCCTTCTAGCTGCACAGCTCCCCAACTTCACAGAATATACCTACTACTATTATAGGGATAGTATGGAAGAGAGCAGTGCGTCTGTTCCTTATCTTCAACATAGATGAACTCTAAATTCAAAATGAGCAATTTTTTAATTCATGGAAATACTTTTACCCATTTAAAACTTGCTAAGGAACAAGAAATTCTCCTAAATCCACTGACAAGTAGCCTATTTAACCAAGCACAGGCCATGGTTGATGTCTGACATGTCAAGTGGCCCGCCTTGATTTCAGTGAAATAAGTAGCACAATTGCTTAAGTCAACCGCTCAATGACGATCTTGAACAAAACAGTGAGATAACAAAGTCATAGATCACCTTGCCAGGTGTGGACTTGGACGTTTTTCTCCCAGGATTGTATTCACCTTCATTTTCAGAGCCAGATACTTTCCGTTTTTTTGCACCTCGGCCTTTACCTTAAAAGGAAAATCAGATTTTTAAAAATGTCATAAGTGATGGTCATTATAATAATGTAAAAATGGCTATTATTTGAATCCGCCTCCTTTTTTATTCTTAGTCAATACAACAATATTTAACCTTTAATTATGAAAATTTTAAGAACTATGCTAAAGTTTATTTGGATTTTTTAAAAGGTTTCTGTAGAGTCTTGGGGCACTAGAATGGGCTGCCAAGAGACATTATGGAAGACTACCACCTAGATCACTGAATTAACACATAATTTTAAATGCTCTATGATATACCATACGCCACAGTATTCTAAATCACCATGGCTCCAATTTCATTCCCTTTAATCTCTATTCTTCTATCTTCTCAGGGCTGTGACTCTTTAAACTGCCCACTGTATGATTTTTTCCTCATTTTTGGGAGAGTTGTGGGAAAGATTCTTTAAAAACCAAGCTGTGTCTATATGAAGAACTGCTCATCATGCAAGAGAGTGCAAACAAACACTCATAGGAAACTACATAAAATTGGCCTTGTAGTTCACATCAAGCACTATGAGTGCTGAGTCAATAATAAAGACTGCTGATTTTTTGAAACTCTTAACTATATAACTAGGAGAGCAAATGTTCTAGTAAACTCATTTAGAGGCTGATAAATCAGCCCTTTGGCATAAAAATCTGCTAGCATATATTTTATATACACACACACACACACACACACACACACACGTGTGTGTGTGTGTGTGTGTGTATGTATAGACAATCATCCATTGAGAAACTGTTTGGCTTGCTTTTAAAAAGCAGCAACACTTAAAATATAGGTCAAATACTTTACAGCAAACTCTATTACAATATATGTCCACATTAACTAAAAGATTTCCAATCCCTAGCTAATTTTATTTCAAGTAATTATTAGTACAAATACCAATACACAAGAGATTTTTATTAACAGGATGTGGCAGGCATCCTTTTTCTTCCCCAAACCCGAAAATAACCCCAACTACTTGCAAAACAACTACTGAGTAATTTCCTTCTTGTGGGTCTAAGGTTAAGACTAGTGTAATTACTGTTGGAGCATGAAATTTCCATGATAAGCTATTAGAACAACCCTGGGGGGAAGGACCTGCCAAACCCCATCAAGGTAAAAAAGAAGGGTAATGACAGAAAGGAAGGACAGGTACTACGTCCTATGTTGTCATCCACTAATCTCTCTGTCGTATTTCTTATGGGGTCACAGAAGACAGTGTCATGCAGAGGTGTCAAACACAACATGGCCCACAATACTCCCGAGTGGAACCCAAGTCAAATTAAAATGTAATTGGTAAATATTTAATAAAATAAATAAAATATAATAAAACATATAATATTACAATTTAAAACTAAGTCAATATGCAACCATAGCTTTAGTGGTCCCTGTCTCTATTTGAGTTTGACACAAATGGTCTAGTGTATATAGATACAGTACAGGACAAAGAGTTAGAAGACTTGAAGTGTGGTTCAGCAACCAGTAAGTTTTGTGACCCCAGGCAAGTCATTCAACCTTTATGGATCTCAGTTTCCTCATTGCTTTACTTGGAAAACAAGAGATGAACAGACAGATTTCTTAAAGTTCCTCCCATAATTACAATTCTATTATACAACTTTATAAATAGGTATGAGAAGGAAAACAATTAAAATTGATCTGCTATCTGCCTCCCTTTAAATCTACAAATCTTTGAAGATAAGAAAGGGTAAGAGAAAAGAATGCAAACCTTTTGGTGCTGGTGTCTTCTTTGGAATGCCAAATTCTGAATCTGAGTCAGAGTTTGTAGTTTCTATTTTCTTCTGTTTGGGAAGTCTCTTGGGCTTAGGTGGTGCGTCTGAAGATAGCTTTGCTGTTAACCAATTTAAGTTAGATTGATTATTAATCTAATAGAGTAACTTATTAAGAAATAACAAATTTTATTGGTATAATACATGCTATTTACATGCAAAGGTCAAATAGAAATTTTCCTTAATATCCTTAATATACTATTTATATAATAAAAGAATCTCTCATTACAGAGTGCCAATTCAAAGGCAGTTTCTCATGGTATGACAATATGCTTTTTTCCCCTTTTCTCTTTTTTTTCTTCGATTACATGTAAAAAAATTTTTAACATTCTTTTTTAAAAATTTTTACTTCCAAATTCTCTCCTTGAGAAGGCAATTTGATAGACTGTATACGTGTAGTCATGCTAAACATATTTCCATATTATCCATGTTGCAAAAGAAAACAGATTCCCCCCTCCCCCCCCCAAAAAAACCAAGAAAAATAAAGCAAAAAAGTATGCTTCAATCTGCATTCAGACTTCATCACTTCTTTCTCTGGAACTGGATAGCATTTTTCATCATAAGTCCTTCAGAATTGACTTGCATCACTATAGTGCTGAGAATAGCTAAATCATTCACAGTTGATCACCATACAATATTGCTGTTACTGGGTACAATGTTCTCCTGGTTCTGCTCATTTCACTTTGCATCAGTTCATATAAGTCTCCCTAGGTTTTTCTAAAACCATCCTGCTCATCATTTCTTATAGCACAATAGTAGTCCATCACAATCATATACCACAACTTATTCAGTAACTCCCCAATTGATGAGCATCCCCTCAATTCCCAATTCGTTGCCATCACAAAAAGAGGTGCTATAAATGTGTGTGTATGTATGTGTGTGTGTATGTATGTGTATAGGTCCTTTTCCTTTTTCTTTGATATCTTTTGGATACAGATCTAATAGTTGTATTGCTAGATCAAAGGGTATATACAGTTTGATTGCCCTTTGGGCATAGTTCCAAACTGCTCTGCAGAATGGCTGGATCAGTTCACAACTCCACCAACAATGCATTAGTGTCCCAATTTTTCCATATTCCCTCCAACATTTGTCATTTTCCTTTTCTGTCATATTAACCAATCTGTATGAGGCGGTGCCTCAGAGTTCTTTTAATTAGCATTTCTCTAATCAACAGTGATTTAGAGCATTTTTTTTCATATTACTATAGATAGCTTTGATTTCTTCTAAAAATGGCTTGTTCACATCCTTTGGACATTTATCAATAGAAGAATGACTTGTATTCTTATAAATTTGACTCATTTCTCTCTATAGATTTGAGAAATTAAATGTGAAAATTTCCCCCAGTTTCCTGCTTTCCTTCTAATCTTGGCTGCATTGGTTTTATTTGTGCAAAAACTTTTTACTTTGATGTAATCAAAATCATCCATTTTACATCTCATAATGCTCTCTATCTCTTGTTGGGTTATAATATAAATTCTTCTCTTACCCATAGATCTGACAGGTAAAATTTTCCATGCTCCTTCTAATTTCTTATGATATTACCCTTTATGTCTAAATCTTATACCTATTTTGACCTTATCCTGGCATAGGGTGTGAGACGTTGGTCTATACCTAGTATCTGCCAAACTACTTTGTATTAAAAATACACTTTTAAAATTAAATATGCATACTTTGCCCTGAAGCAATTCAAAAGTATGCTATTATTTGAAATGGGCTATAAACAGCTTAGAAAAACATAAGTAACATAATCTTTTCTAAAAACGCCTGACATATTAATCATTCTCATAACAAACTCTAAAGGTTAATTTTATGAGTATCATAATGAAGTAACTTGAGTTTTAATTTTCACAATATTTTAGATTTAGAGGGAAACATCCTTTTAGGATCTTAAAACACAGTGAGAATGCAACAAGTTCATGAATGCTCAAAATTTTAGAAATGAATTCAAACTGTCTTGAAACATATTTTGTCTCTTCCATTTGAACAAAAGAGAAAGGAAATACAGCTGAGAACTCCGTAAAGTCCATTAACACAATTTTATTTTTAATAACCATCATATGTAATATAAAGTCAATAGCGTAACTGCAGCTTCTCAGATTTATCAGGATGAGGAGAGAGAGAAGATAGAAGATAGCTCTCTCTATCAAGAATGCTTAGGATCTGGTTTAAGTGACGGAGCAATGACATAAGCATATTTTGATTGGGTCTAAAAGAGGCCTGCATGACCTGTGCCACTTGCAGCACTCCACAGGCTTTCAGATGGCCCGCGAACAGTGTAGAGGAAAACGTTTCAAAGGCCGACTGAAACCCGTTGGCATGCCGCAAGCAGCGCAGGTTGTGCAGACCTGGTCTGAAAGGTGCTATTATGTTAGATTTTTAAAAAATCTTATAGGCAACTTAAAGAAGATAACTATTCCTATAAAAGGTTAATTCTAGCCAATTTCTTAAAATGCATTTACAAATTTTATTGATAATATAATAAACTTGAAAAATTACTTACAGCATTTTATGTTTTGCTACTGGAGAAGAATATACTTAGAATTAAGACATAAGCAATAGTATAGTCTAAGTGTTGTATTTTTCTCAACAAACTAGCAAAGGCACATAGTAGGAGTTTAATAAATGTCAAATTGAACTACATAAGTGACTAAATATATGATATAGGATAGAACAACCCAGTAGTGTCAGTACAGCATCATTTTGTAAGAAAGGCAATTCAGATGTCTCCACAACACAGGAACTAAAGGCGCCACAAAAGACTTCTAATAGGATATTGCAGAAACTTCTATGGTTTTGCTGCTGTTAGTTTGAAAAGAAAAAAAAACCTGCCACCAGCTGGGAGTCCTCCACCAACCTCTATGTCAATGATGATATCCATAAGTCAAAAGTAAATAGTGCCCTTTTCCTGATCTTTGCCACATTTCCATTCCTGCCACATGAAATCACCTGGGGTTGGATCACCAGAATTTCTCTCTTGGGAATCCTATGAAATTCTATCTTCTCTCTGAATTTCTTGAAATACCTTTTCCCCAAAGTCCTTGGTAGTTCTCAGACTATGCCCAGAATTCTCTCCTGTCTATTATAATCCAAAAGATCATTGCTTCCCCAAATTACCAGCATTTTCACTTCCCCAAACACTTGCAACTTATTAGTCAAAATCCAGCCCAAAACAGCTATTTCTTTATATTTGCCACCTTCTTAAAGATGAATTTAATTGATTAGAGGCACTGCCCAACTCCAAACTCATTGCCAGAGTTTTACTGAGCAGAGAAGGGAAGGAATAGGAGGGATTCCTCAGGAGGTTCAAGATGGTGGGGATGAATACTCTGAGGGTTCTAGGGCCAGCTCACTGAACAGGGGATCTGGGGTCACAGAAGGGCCCTCAAGAGTCATCTAATCCAGTTCTCTTCTATCAGAGAAGAGGAAACTGAGACCCATGGAGGTTAGGTGACTTGTCTGTCCAGGGTCACACAAGTACTGAACTGTAGAGTGTGTTTCTGAGTCCAGTGTCAATGCTCTACCCACTGTTCCCATTGCCCTAGGAATTTCTTCACTGGGAATTCGAGGGGTGACTCCTATAGTTGGGGCTGTTATGGTGGCAAAACACGGATAGAGATGGGGTATCTGTAAGTTGAAAGTTTACAAGGTAGGAACTTCCTGCATTTTCTGAGCTAAGAATTTAACTTATAGCTATGTAACAATCGTGTCTAGGATTTTAAAGATCCTGGGGGACAAGGGACCTTATCATTTTTTAAGATTCTCATGGATGGTACCAAGCACAGATATTTAATAAACATGCCTTGATTATTAGATTTAATGATAATCTGTTATCTTCATATATCAAATCAAATGCAGCGAGTTCTTATTATAACACATAAGAATGATAAGATGTAACCCTTCATTATTTCACTCTCACTTCTCTCTATGACCAAAAGCAAACATTTATTAATAAAGTAGCTGAAAGGTTTAAGAGAATAATCTGGTCTCAGAACAGAATGAAGCCAAATGGCCCCAAAAGGATTAACCTTCAAGCTCATTCACATCACTTCCTAATGAGTTGTGCTTATCAAACATTTCAAATGATGGTTTGCAAAGATGGGATGATTTGGGATTATACCTCAGAATTTCATTCTCTCAAGTCAACTTTACATTGAGTCTCAGTTCCTTAAAACTTTCCTTCTCCTAAAATCCATGTAGATGTCAGACTTTGTCCAGAATTCTATTCTTTATTTGGGATAAGAAGGTCACCAGCAGGATACTAACAGAATATAGTTTTAATCCATTTTACACTCAAGCACCTACCCTTTGGAGCACTGAACTTGGAATTCACTGAAAGGGACCACATTATAAATGAGACCTTTTGATAACGAGATTCTTTGGTGAGAACATCCTTAAACAGGTTTGATGCACTTGAACAAACATTTCTTAAGCATCTGCTAGGTGTAAGGTAGTGGGCTAGGCTCTGAAAACACAAAGATTCATGAAGCACAGCCCTTGACCTTAAAGAATTTACAATTTAGGAGCAGAAAGAAAGTGAGGATATAGATAAGACAAATCAGAAGGTGGCAAGTGTTTATAAAAGGCACAAAGTACTCTGAAACATTTGAGGAGGGATAGATTACTTCGTGCTGAGGGAAATCAGGGAAGAATTCTAAGATGAGCTGGGGCCTGAAATGGGAAGATGAAAAGAATTTCAATAGACAGAAATGCTAAAGAAATGCCTTCCAGAAGTGGGAGATGGCATAGGCCAAAGTACCAAAGTGAGAATGGGCAGAACAAATTCAGAGAATGGAAAGTAGTTCATCTATTGCTTTCTCTGCACTTACGAAGCCACCATTTTGGTTTAGACACTTGTTATCTCTTGCCTAGACAACTGAAATAGCCTCCTCACAGGTTTCCCAACTTCCAATTTCTCCCTTCTCCAATCCATCCTGTCAAAAATTTGTACTGGCACCCTACTGCTGTGGGGACACAATCCAAGCTTAGGGTCTGGCTTCAGATTACTATTCCAGATAGGTTTCACATTACTCTCCTTCCCACACTATCCATGACAGCCAAACTGGCCTACTGACTGCTCCCCAAACTCAGGAACCCACTTCATAATGTGGGCCTTGCATAGGTTGACTCTCATACATAAAGTGAATGCCACCTACATGAAGAAACTTTGGTTTCCTTTAAGGCACAAAAAGTCTTTTATGATCCTCCTTTAGTTCTTAAGGATGCCTCTTTCTCCTCCAATTATCTTGTATTTCCTTATCTACAAGATTGTATCCCCTCAGGTGGTGTAAGCTCCCCAAAGGCAGGGCTGGTTTTTTGTTTTGCCTTAGTATCATTGTATTTAATGTTGCATGAAATAAGAAGGGAGAAGAGTGAAAGATGAAATTGAAAAGGCATGTTGGAGTCATACACTCCATAGGCTTGAATGCCAGGCTTAGGAGTATGAACTTGATCCTCTTGGCAAGGGAAGCCAATCAGAGTTTTTGAGAAGGGTAACAATGTAGAGTTATACAGTAGAAAGATTATTCAACCAGTGGTCAATAAAATAAACCAAAATAAGGAGAAAATAGGGTCAGGGAAAGTTAGTAAAATATTAGTAACAGTACAAGATGAAAGGCTGAAAGATGCTGAATAGGCTGGTAGCAATAGGAGAAAGGAGGAGAAGCTGTTGAGAGACACTAAAGATAGTCTGGACTAAACTTTGGAACTGACTGGATAAAGGAGAACAAGGACTCAAAGACAGTCCTGGTGACAGGGAAAAAGATGACTTCTCTCCAGAACTCATGATGACCCCAAATTGCCATCAGGACACAGAGGCAAAGGTGTCCAGGGCTATCTGAAAATAAGAACTGGAGTTCAAAGAGACTGCCTAGCCCAAATTCTTCTTGCTAGTTCATAACATCAGCATGAGGTTCTGGTATATAGGATTTAAGTAAGCTAGTTCACACCCCACTCTGATATTAGTTGTCTCTATGACTTAGCAAATGCCTAATGAGTTTAAATATAGACACTTACCCTTTTTGGCAGCCACTGTTTTACTTGGAGGTTTTTCTGTTGATTTTAGAGCAAATGAAGATGAAAAAACAGAGGCAGAATCCTCTTCGCAACTGTCAAATTTTGTTGCATCTGTAAACAACAAAGCTTTTTCAGGAAATGAACTCAAACAATAGACCTCATTGTTATCCTTTAAAACATATCCCTTGCTAAAAGATGAGCTGGGAACCAAATGTATCAGTGGAAATCCTAGAGAGGAGATGGAATTAGAAATTCCTACTTTCTCAGGTCAAGAGGACAGCAACATAAAAAGAGCCATGGTAAAAATGGAATGCAAGATTTAATCAAAATATCACTATAGGTTGTGACATTCATATCCTTGATCTCAGATATGTACATTATTCTAATATTGATTGTACAAAATTCCAGTAGTTCAAGATATTTATAGTAAAGCTAATATAAGCTAAACACTGAACAATCCTTGTTAAAATACATCCTGTAAAAGTTGTATACAATGGTTATTTCACTATGAGCCCAACTTGTGCTATTTCAGGAATATCAATACTAAGAACTCAAATGCTGCAATAATACTTAAGCATTCTTATTTTAAAATTTAAAATTTCTATTTTGATACCTCATCCTGGTATGGAAGTGACCCTGTGTTCTTGAAGGCTCTGCCAGAAGAGTACAAACTCAAGTTCTACCAAGCTTTTAAGTATAAACCTGGTGACAGAATTTGTTTTTCATCAAAAAGTTTTTAGACCATCTCTAAACATCAACTTAACTTTTGGCACTCTGCGTATGAAAGCTTTGCTTGAATTCCAATACAGTAACATACTATTGGAGGGACTAAACCAATTTAAAATTTAATTTGGAAGAGGATGTGGAACTTGTCTGAATTTAGGATCATGGGATTTAGATCTGGAAGAAACCTTGAAGATAAACCTTTAAACACCCTCATTTTACAGATAAGAAAACTGAGTCTCACCCAAGGTTATATAACTATTAAGCAGTAGAATCAAGATTCAGACTCAAATTCTCTTCCTTCAAATCAGTAATACAAACTTTCTCCACAATACAAGCTGCCTCCACACTTGAGGGAGGCTGGATTTCAGCTCTTTGCTTAGGTGAACTCTTTCAGAAACCCAGATGTCTCTGTGTATAACAGGAGTTATACCTAATTTTACTTCAAGTGTAACAGGAGTCAATGACCAAGGAGAAAGAAGAGATAGCCACACAGTTTTATGTTTAAGTTAACCCATATCAATAACAATAAAAACAACAATTAGTATGAAAGATGTTCCCAAATTACATGACAAAAAAGGTTAAAAACTTGCAGAAATATTTTAGAACAAATATACCAATTCACATAGCAATGACAAAGGCTGACATAGACATCTGCTATTAGACTTACTACTGGTTCATCTCTGGATGGAGCTACAAACAGCTAAAATCTCAAAGTGAATCCCAAGGCCCTCCATGGACAACATGCAACAACACAAGCAGCAAAGAAGCATCCAACAAATGGCTTAGTCACATGGATTTGTTTATAGAAATGAAAGTGTTTATGATAGCTTTAAAGGACAGGGTCACTGCTACCAGAAATTACTGGAAGGGCATCCTTAAGGACTGTGGACTTACTTGATCTATAGAGATTCCAAAAGAAAATGACAGAAACTGCACAACATCACTGCAGGTTGCAAAAACTGAGCATTTATGGAATACTTAGGAAAACATGAGCAGGTAGTTAAAATTATATACTAGAAGCTTACCACCTTTATAAACTAATAGACTGCTAACTGAATAAACTACGCCTGAATAAAATTGGAACTTTCTGGAAGAATATTAAGTCTTTCAATTATCTGCCATTATCTTTTCCCCCAAACCCTGTTCTCCACCTTTCTTACTTTTGTTAAGAGTGCCATCATTCTTCCAGGCACCCAAGTTCAGAACCTAGGAGTGATTATCAAACTCTTTCCTCTTCCTCATCCCCATATACAATCATTGCCAAGCCCTGCCCACTGTCCCACTGTTCTCTCCTCTTACACCACATGGCCACTCTAATTCAAGCTTTCATTATCTCCCACTGAAACTATTGGGATAGCCATAGAAGAGATTAATAATGGAAAGGGACCTTAGGGGTCATTTAGTCCAACCTCCACATTTGGCAGATGAGAAAACTGGGTCAAGAAACATAAAGTGGCTTGCCCAAGGTCACCCAGGTCCTTAATTCCAAAGCCAAACTCTTTCTACTGTCCCAAGGAAGAGACTTCTTACTGGTCTTCTTGTACTGAGATTCTGCCCTCTCTAACGTATACTCTGAACGGCTGCCAAATTGATGTTGCTAAAGCACAGATCGGACCATGTCTCTCCCTGCTCAAGAGGCTTCAGGAACTCCCTCCTGCCTCTAGGATAAAATATAAACTTCTATTTGGTATTCAAAGCACCAGCCTCTCCTTCTTTACAACCCTTCATGCCATCCAGGTTCCAGCAAAGAGTTTATTTGCTCTTCCTTGTATGTGTATTGCATTCCATCTGTAGCCACCGATGAACACAGCCTGTCCCCGTGCCTAGAATGCTCTCTCTCCTCATCTTAGACTCACTTCCAGACCTGGCTTTGAGTGCATCCTCCTTCACGAGGCCTTTCCTTATTTCATTATTGATGAGGAGGAGAAGGAGGAAATGGAGGAGAACAACAGACAGTGTGTATCTAGAGCTTCAACATCTGCAAAATGCTTTACAAATAGTACCTCCTTTGAGCCTCACAACAACCCTGCGATTGCAGGTCTTCTTCTTATCCCCATTTTACAGATGAGGAAACTGAGGCTGGAAGAGGCTAAATGACTTGCCCAGGGTCACACAGCTAATAAATGCCTGAGGCTACATTTGAATTTAGATCTTCCTGACTCCAAGTCTGGTGCATCATCCAGCTGCTTCTAATCTATCATTGATTCTCCTAGGTATGACGGTCAGCCACCTTCCACCCACCCCCACTTCACTTTTTTTTTAATCCTGCATTTCCTTATCCATGAACATACTGTAGCTCCCTAAGGACAGAACGATTTAGCTCCCACACTGACACCCCCAGCACGCACGTACCACACTGCACAGGCTGGTTTAACAAGTGTAATACAAAGTACAACTTTAAACAACAGTCCCCTTGTAACTTGTAAAGACACATTAGATAACTACTAACAATAACAAAAATTTGCTCAGTGCCATAAGGTCGACAAAGCACTTTCCTCTCCATTTCACTGTGAGTTAGGTGGTATAAATCTTATCCTCATTTTACATAGAAGTAAACAAACTCAAAAAGTTAAATGATGTGTCAATGATTACATATTTATTAAATGTCAGAGCCAGAACCTGAACTTTTATATATATATATATATATGTGTGTGTGTGTGTACATGGATAAACATGGGTATGTATATGCATATATACAAACACATCTGTGTGTATATATTTTTCCCACATATGTATATATGCACACATATCTCTGCACACACAAACATATGTGTATTATGTATACACGGATGCATGCACCTGTATGTAAGGAACAAATTTACCTTCACATACACACATGCATATTGTGTGTGTGTGTGTATGTCTATACATGTATGTGTATATACGTGTATATAGTTTCCCACACATATAGATATGTGCACTCAAACGTGTGTATATGCAAGTGGATGCATGCATCTGCATATAAGGAGTAAATTTACCTT
This sequence comes from Vombatus ursinus, assembly GCF_900497805.2. Classification (NCBI taxonomy): domain Eukaryota; kingdom Metazoa; phylum Chordata; class Mammalia; order Diprotodontia; family Vombatidae; genus Vombatus; species Vombatus ursinus. The sequence goes on from NW_020954577.1 coordinate 38,981,865, forward strand.
CCTCACTACATGCAAACATTTGTATATGTAAATAGGCAGACATATATAAATATATGTGTGCATACACACATATACTTTTGTGTATGTGTATGTTTTTCCTCTGAAGCCAAATAAAGATTTCTTAATTATCCATGGTTTGCTTTGCTCCAATAACAAAGGTAAATCTTACACTACTGTAAATCCCCAATAAGGACGAAAATAAGGAAAAAATGAGCATACCATCTTCTGACTTCTGTGAATAAGAAGGGAATGAGAACAGGTTCCCAAAGTCCTGGTTTTTCTTGTCATGTGAGGATTTTCTAATATTAAAAAGAAAAATTAAACCATAAAGAGGTTATGCTTTAAATATGGAGTTCTACCTCTATCAAATAGAATGCCTACTACTTTATTCTTTGAATCAACAGAACAAGCTCTTAATTAACTTTTTAAACTTTTCCTTCACATTCTTTTAAAGACTGATTGTAGGAATAATAACAACAGCTCACATTTGCATAGTGCTTTATGGTTTGCAAAAGCTCTTTCCAAATAATAAAATTGGGAGGTACATAATAACAAGTGTTATTATTCCCGAATTACAGATGAGGAAACAGTCACAAAGAGATTAAGAAACCTGCCATGGGTCACCCAGCTGGTAAACATTCAAGCTGGGGAGTGAACCCAGGCTTCCTAACTCTACGTCCACTAAGCCATGTTTCCTAAGTATTTCATCTTAAAATAGAAAGGAAGTTAAAACAAAGGCATAACAGGTACTTAATTTAAAAATTAACAAAATGTGATTTGTAGTAATAATCTCATTTTCAAACTTAGAATGACCTGCAGTACTGAAGCTTAATTCAAATTCGCACCTTGATTCAAAGCATCCTAATTACTAGAGCCCAAGAAAGTGCTTCTGTATGTGCTTGAGACACCACTCACATAAACACACACACATAAACACACACACATACACTCTCTCTCTCTCTCTCTCTCTCTCTCTCTCTCTCTCTCCCTCCCTCCCGCTCCCCAGAAAACTTCTCTGAAGCAACTTGTACTTGATGCAATGCCTTGTCTTTGCCTCAGTGCAGCCAAAGGCAGGACACAGGGATGACCAGGGGAGTCCTTTTCTCAGGACAGGGCCCTCAATCAAGTAGACAGCACTCTAGCTCCCAGGTCAGAGGGAGCCCAGATAATTGCCAATGAATAGTATTCTAGGAATTTGGCCAATATCAGTTGTCATAAGGAAACAAATAAAGTAACTCAAATTTGGTATTTAAAAAAAACTTGACCCAAGTTCATAGTCTTGTAGGGATAGGAGAAATGAAGCAAGACTTAATTCCTTAAATCAAGGCTGAAGCTCTGAAGGGAGTAAAAGGCCTCCAAATTCTCTAGTTTCTGTGCTTTCCCCTTAATCACAGTTTCAACTGCAGAAGTGCATTTACTTCTGTAAATTCACTTAATAACATCTACTTTGTTCATTTCATGAGAAGATCCCTCCCTTCCCTAGAATGACAAATAGTTTAAGCAAGTCAGCACTTTAAAGTCCATGAAAAAATAACTACCAACCTTACCAGATAAATAAATAACTGTTCACTTACTCTGGAGTTACTTTTGATTTGACTGGAGAAAAAGTATAGTCATCCTTATCTAAACCATCTGAGGGAATGAACTCATCATCTCTGTCATTTGTCACAGGAGATGATTTTACTTTCAATTCCTCTAAATCATTATTGTCATCTTCATCAGCATCATCTTCCTCTTCCGAAAAATCAAAAGTATATTTAGGCCTTTCCGCTAGGAAAAAATAAACAAACACAATTATGAGGATGTCAATATTGAGACTTATTAGCATAAATAAGCTTAATACATACAAAGTGCTTCAATATTTTAAAAAGCTCTTCATTCTTTTAAGCTGTGTCTACGTATATTCAAAATGAAGAACAAAAGTGAGGAAAATTAAATTTAAATATTAGTATTTTCATACTGTAAAACCCTTCTTTCATACTCTCCTGGGGACCGGAGGGAAATGCTCTAAAAATGTCACAGCTGAGAAAAAAATCTTGGAGATCACTCAGTCCAACATTTTCATTTTAAAGAGTCTAGAAAGGGAGTGGCATGCCCCAAGTCATACAATAGGGCAGAGCAACAGTGAGCTGAGGCCAGAGCCAGCGTCTGGACATTGTTCTTTATACTATATGAACAGCATCTATCGAGTGTGCATAAAATAATGGGGATGTTTACTAAGCATTTCTGAGACAGGCCTGAAAATTGTAGGAAATGTAAATTAAGGCATTATCAATACTGGAATTTAATGGACCCAGTGGAAAATGTGCAAATTTTAGGGAAAAAAAGGTAAACAGATTATGCAAATGAGTTTTGCTATTTTTCACACAACTGCAAAATTTTAGTTATCGAGCAAACCAATTCTCCACTTTGCTTTTGTTATGTAGACAAGTCAAGGTTTCAGCTGAAAACATGTTAAGATTTTAAGATTATTTTCATCTGTCCTCGTGTCATCAGTGCTGCTCAGTGCCAGGAACACAACTGGTACTTAATAAATGCTTGCAGGTTCCCTTCAATGCAGGTAAAATTCTAAAGATGCTTCTCCAATACACTATAAAGTCAAGCGTTTTCTTTATTGCAATCATTTGGGGATTTGAGCAGTAGCTATAGTACTGATCTCCAACAAAAATAGACACACGGGAGAAAAAAAAAAGAAATACAACAATTTTTCATTTTATGCAAAATTACCAAACCAAGTTTGACCATAAAGAAGAGATATGAGAATGAACCTCCTCTCTGTACAAGTGGGTGACTATGGATGTAGAGTACGGCACATACCATTGTGCTAGCTGCATGTCTTCATTAGTTTTGGTGAACTGCTTTCCTTCTCTCTTAAGCTGTACATATATATACACATACACACATTTTATATATATGCATATATATGTGTGTGTATAGCGAGACTATATAAAATTAGTTTTCTTTAAATAATAGCAATATGTCAATGTAAATATATATATAAAATATAGTAAAATATATATATATGTGTATATATATATATGTGTATATGTACATGTGTATGTTTTTATATATACCTCTATATGGGGGAAACTAGGGGACACCCTAGTGCATAGAGTGCTGGGCCTGGAGTCAAGAAGACTCTCATCTTCCCAAGTTCAAATCCAGCCTCAGATGCTTACTTACTGTATAACCCTGGGCAAGTCACTTCACCCTGTTTGCCTCAGTTTCCTCAGGTAAAAAATGAGCTGGAGAAGGAATTAGCAAACCATTCCAGTATCTTTGCCAACAAAACCCCAAATGGGGTCATGAAGAATTGGACGTGACTGAAAGAACTGAACAACAAATAATAACATGCAAATATAAAAAAAAAATAGCACCAATAAAGTAGGCAACTGATTTGTTTTAAAACATCAGAAGCCAGAAATTAAGAACTTTTAAGCTAGACTAGATTTAGAGAGCTAGAAGGCCCTTAAGAAATTATCACAGATAAGGACATGAGGCCCACAAGGCTAGAGGCCTTGCAGATCCAATGAGTCCTTTCCTCTAAACCATGCCGCCTTTATGTTGAGCCAATAACACTCTTAAGCCCAGTTCTGCTTGTCACAGTAATTTACCCAAAGCTGGAGGAAAGCCAGGTTCCATGAGCTATGAGTATAGAGTATGGATTTACTTCCTAAGCATAGGAGAAATTCCTGTGATACAGTGTAAGGAGATATTGAAAAGAGAAAAAAAGCTCTTAGGGGGCCTAGCTCTGCCGGTATGTTTTACAATAAATAAGTCACAAGGCTGGCTACCACATGAGCCCTTTCCTCCCTAAAATGTTTTAATTCAGTAGTGTGGGGAACAGCTCCAATTTTATAATTTTTTTTTAAACTGGGACTCATTCCACAGAAATATACTCTGTAGGCAACTCTGCCAGAAAACATTTCTTTTTTAAGTGAAGGATGCTCAAAGACACAGCACTTCCCATTGAAAATTCTAGTCCATTCATTACTAATTCTGTAATGACTTGACTTTCCTATAAGTTTCTTTCTTTCTGTAACAATTATAAACTCATTTGAAATTCCCAACTCATTTTCTTCATTTAAGGTGTATTTTTATACAAGCAAAATGAATGAAGTTCTTTGGTTGAAAGAGACATCCCTAAAGAATCATTGTTTGGATGTGAACAACTAGGTATAAGCCTCTCCTATACAATATAGTGACCATAAAATATCTAGCAGTACCAGCAGCTCGTCTAAGCAGAGAATCTCTTGGAATAATCACAGGTTCGGTTTCTTCCAAGTCACTTTCTGATTTGGATTCATCATCAGACCAAGGGTTTCTTTTCTTCACTTTCTTTGCACTGGATTTACTAGAAGACAGAGGTGTTTTTCTCACCCTGGTACCTAAAATTAAGTAATTAACATATAATAGTTGAATACTCCAAACTTGTAACAACCAACAATCCTTTATCATTAATAGTAAAAAGCAAAGTAATAATATATACATTATTAGCCATATTAGATTGCCAATGATAATTTTTTAATGTAGTACCCATAAAAATTGAGAGGTTTATTCCAACAGGCTTCCACAGAAGCCTTTCTCTGATGCCTCATCCTGGTGTGGAGGTGGAACTAGGTTCTCAAATGCATTATCAATAGAAAGCAAGTTCTGCCTGGTACAAGGACACTGTGAAGGGTTTGGGAATGGGGCCCAGCAAAAGACTTTTCCAGAGATGAACATAAGTAAGTTCTGATAGGGTCATCACCTGAGGATTGGTCACCAAATGATTATTTCAATTACACTAACTCAAGAAAAAGGTCTACACTAAGGTTTAGTGAGAATTTCAATCTGCAACAGTGGATAGATTATCACACAAGGAGGGCCCAAATCTCTGGATCCTACTCTTAAAATAAAACACAGTTTAAAAGCAATCTAACTTCTTTCCCCAATATAACCAGTTCTTCTTACTGTCATCCCCACTAGCTATTATCTCATATCTCTCCTCTCTTTTGTGGCTACACTCCTTGAGAAGCTAGTCTGCAAGAGATGTCTCTACATCCTTTCTTCTCACTCTCATCTTTCTACAATCTGGCTTCCAACCTCATCATTCTACCAAAACTCCTCTCTCCAAAGATACCAGTGATCTCTTAGTTGCCAGATCCAATGGCCTTCTCTCAGTCCTCATTCTCCTTGACCTCTGACACTGTTGATCACTCTCTCCTCCTTGATACTCTTTTCTCTCTAGGTTTTCAGGGCACTCTCTCTCCTGATTCTCCTCCTACCTGACCACTTCTTTTCAGCCTTTTGCTAGATCTTCTTCTAGGTCATGTTCTCTACAGGTAACCTCCAAGGCTCTGTCCTAGGCCTTCCATCTATTCTCTCTCTATGCTATATTACTTGATGATTACATCTGCAGCCATGGTTTTAATGATCACCTCTATGCTAATGATTCTCAAATCTACCTCACCTGCCCCAACCTCTCTGTTGATCTCCAAACTTACATCTCTAACTGCCTATTAGACATCTCAAATTGTATATCTAGTAGATATCCAAAAGTTAACAAGTCCAAAACTGAACTCATTATCTTTCTCCTGAAACTGTCATTCTTCCTAACTTTCCTATTACGGTTAAGGGTACCACCATCCTCTCAGTCACACAGGCTCAAAACCTAGATGTCATCAATTCTTCACTCTCACTTCTCATATCCAGTGTGTTTTTACCTTCATAATATCTTGCATAGATGTCCCTCTGTCTCCTTTGATGCTGCTACCACCTGATGTAGGCCATAATCACCTCCTGTTTGGAATACTGCAATAGTATCCCCACTCTAGCCCATCCTCCACTCAGCTGGCACAATGACTTTCCTAAAGCACAGGTCTGACTAAGTCCCTCCCTTACTTAATAAACTGCAGTGGTTCCATATAGCCTCCAGGATCAAATATTAAATCTTTCATTGGCCATTCAAAGTCTCACCTTTCCAGTCTTCTTACATCTTACACCCCCACCATTTACTCTACAACCACGTGACACTGGCCTCCTCACTAGACACACCATCTTCCAACTCCAGGCATTTTCTCTGGTTATCCCCCATGTCTGGAATGTTTTTTTTTTTCCTTCCTCATATCCACTTCCTGCCTCTCGTCAAGTCCTAGCTAAAATCTACCTTCTATGAGAAGCCTTTCCCCATCTCCCTTAATTTCAGTGCTTTCCCTCTGTTGATCATCTCCAGATTATCCTGTCTATAGCTTGTCTGTACATCAGCATTTATGTGTTGTTCTCTTCAACTAGACTGAACTCTTTGAGAGCAGGGGACTGTCTTCTGCCCTTCTTTGTACCTGCAACACTTAGCAGCCTTATTAGGACATATTAGGCACTTAACAAATGTTGATTTACTGAGACAGCTTTAATTATTTTTATATATAAACAGCTCACCCGGCTCCTTTTTCTCCCTTTTGGGTTTGGGTCCTTTAGGTGCAGGAGTAGATGTTGTCAACGAATCTTCTCCTGCACCTTCTGCTGGTGCTCCACCTAATTCATCATCAAATTCCACTTTTACCACAGTAGCATCAAGATCACCCTAAATATGAGAAAGGAAATTGAAGATAAAAAGATGTACAAGAAGATATTGCTATCACTACCTGCTGTAGAATGTACTGGCATCTAATGTATCATCTGTAAATGTTACCAATTGATAGGAAAAGCATCCTGAGATCGCAATGGACAGGTGGAGACCATAAGCAGAAGAATTTGTGGCTTAATTTCACCTGGCACTGTGGCAAATGATACTGCTTGCTGGTACAATTCACAGATCTCTGTATATAACGTGTCCTCTCTCAAGCAAAAATGGGGCACTTGGCTTTTTCAGCATGAAAGGCACTTTCAGGCTGGTAATTATGCAAATTGACTAACTCTTTTAAGATTCCAAAGCAAAGTTCTGAATACGCTATGGCTGCATAAGGGATATCATCCAGGAAATGCATGAACAGAGAAGGTAGGTGATTAGTTATGCATCAAGAGCAAGGGACAACAGATGGACAGCCCAACTGCTATTCTAGTAACCAAAGAATGTTAAATAGTTTGGAGGAAGGTCTCCAAAGCAAATCCTCTATGAAAGATTTATAGGAAAACATGGTACACAAGAGATACTCATATGTTGATGAGATTTTTGGATCAGCTGACATAATGTATTTATTGATTATAGTCTTACATTGAAAATTCTTGATATAATTATGTTTGATATTTTTCCCTTTTTAAAATCTGAATTCAATTGTTTTTACCTGGATGTGGCTCTTAACTATTTTTGAACCCCATAAGAAAGGATTCCCTCTATCTCACTTAGCATTATCAACCGGAATATGGAACAAAAATTTAAAGATAGAGTGAAAAAACAAAGTTGAATAATGTAACCACCACATAATGGCTTAATTATTCTTCATATTTTACCAACACAATGAGCTCTACCAGCCTGAATGGATTAAAGTAAGAGGTGCACATTTTTACCCACCTTCTTCTTCTTTAGCAACTTTTTGCTGGCATCAGCCTTCATGGCAGAGGTAATCTGTGGAATGATCCTTCTGCCATGGGGCGAGGGCATGGTCTCTTCCAGCTGAAGTTTCTTTATCTTGGGTTTGCCAACTTTACCCTTTATCGCTTTGCCACTCATCCCAGCCAAAGCATCCTCTCGTTCTTGGGCCTCCACTTTCTAAGGAGTAATCATAAGACAGTGACAAAACTGAAAGATTGCCTCGTGAAGAAAAATCACTGTAACTACAGTAAGATAACTTTTACAAAAAAAGTGATAAAAGATTCCATTATAGAACACATTAAATTCTGTCCTGCATAAGATGGTGAAAAGAACATTGGCCAAGAGATCAGACAACCTGGATTCTCAATCACCCTCTGCCACTCTATGACATTAGGCAAGGTAAACCCGTTCTGGGACTCATTTTTCCCATCTAAATGAGAAGCCTGGGTGGGATGATCTCTAAGATCCTTCAAATTACTTAACTTTATGGTTTTATGATATTTTGGAACAAGATCTCTACATTTTTCAGAAGAAACTAAAATATTATCTAGATTTACCAGATTCATAGCAAGTAATCAACAAATATGGTCTTAATCACGGTAGTCAAGTTATATCTACTTGCTTAGATATAAGGAAAAGAAGAAAATGTCTAAAACAAAAGATTTCATAAACAAAATGGTTCACATCTTATTTCAGTAACAAGGTGGACAGAAAAATTATGACAAAATGAAAAGGCATCAATCTAGCAATGCTCTGGATGAGAGAATGATTATTCTCAGCACTGTTATTCACATTAAAAAAGGAGCCTTCCTTTTATCATGAAAATCCTTCAGAAGAGATTATTTTAAAATCTTTGGGAAAGGAGCCCTTATAGATGCCTGGCAGATTCTCTTTCCCAAGTATAAAGGAAAAGGGAGGTTTTAAAATGTTTCACAGAATGGCTCATAAGAGATTTACTTTTGTTTACAAATCACTAGACTCAATGATATAACATTCCTCGACTCAATACAAAACCACCTTTCCAGAGTTACAAATCCTAAAACCATCAAACCTTGGGAAAAGAAATTGGTGTGTAAGGCAAGAAATTGCTCTGAACTCAAAGGAAAACAGAAGAGTTTTCCCTGAGCTACTATAGGGCAAAGTCAAAAAATAAAGAAAGGGCAAATTCAAAAAATAAAGAAATTAAAACTGCTGAAACAATTCTCACCATTTTCATAGGAACAGGTCAAATTTAAAGAAAGCCTGGATTATTACTATCAGAATTTTTTTCATTTTCTCTGAATTTTCAAATGAATGTTTCATTCGTTGTGATGTTTTAAAATGTGTATTTTCAATGGAAAGGAATCTCTGAGATAATAATTGCAATCAATAGGAAATTATAGTTCAATTTATATAAATTTTATTTATGAATGTTTCCCAATCTAAGAAGTCAGATAATCCAAAAATAAGGTGACAAGATTTAGATAATATATACTTGCCTAATATATCTACATTATAATATATCTAATAATATCTAATATAAATATCTATTATATTAGATAAATATATCTAAAAACACATACATAAAAATATATTTCAGTATATTCAATGTTTAAAAAACCATGAAAGTTTTATTTCTGGCTCTTCATTAAAAGTCAGATTATATCACACTATTCTGATTAGCTATAATTTTTAATGAGTTAAAGCTTTAAAGGATTCACTATTTTTATAAAATTCTTCAAAAGTTTACCTCTTATTCTAGATTTTAACCTGGGACTTCTATAAGAAAGACCTTTGAGAAATTATCACCTTCTAACATTTTAGGGGAAAGCTTTACTTTCTCTTCTCATGTAGCATTTACATGAAATTATGTAAGAAGTTTAATTGAATTTACACGGTAGAATGTAACCTCTTGTTGGAGAAGGAAATAGCAAATCACTCCAGTATCTTTGTTAAGAAAACCCCAAATGGGGTCATAAAGAGTCGGACACCACTAATAGACAAAACGACTTCTACTTTTTTATCTAGAGTTCACATGAAATTACGTAAGAAATTTAACTGAAATTATATGCCTAGAAGGCAGATATTCTCTCTCACTGTTATATTCATACCCCCAGCACTAAATACAGTGCCTGATACATAGACAGTGCTTAATAAGCCCATGTTCATTCAATTAGAAGTAAAAGAGTCTTCCTTCCTGGCTAAAGATTACAGTCAGGTTGACTCAGATGTCTGGATTAATTTCACTCTAAATTTTCACTCCAAATATATGGTTTGTATATTCATCAGAATAGAAATATACTTTATGTTCAAGTTCAAGTTTCTTTAAGCTTAATTTTAGCGCCTATTACTAATCACATTAAACCTCTTTAAAAAAAAAAAAAACTACACACAGATGGCACTGTAAGACACCTCCAACATGATCTAGTCCAAAATTAAGTTTAATCCTTGTCCTCTAAATATTCATTCTCAAAATCAATTTCCATATAGACTAAAACATACATCAAGTTCTTCAACAAAAGCTGCTAAATCTTCTTTCCAGAGATCTGAAGGAGATTTTCTTTTAAGGTCATTGAGGTCTCTCCCCTAAAATAAAAATATAACAGGTAACTACAAAGTTTTGTATGGCCTTTTAAAACTTACAATAAAACACAACATGAAATGCTGTATTGATAGAAAACAGGGATACTGATAACACTGACATAGTTTGAAATATTTACTGCACAGAATTCATACTTTTGTATCTCTCTGTTTAATCAGTTCTTCAACCTTTTCTTTAGTAAGACACCACAAAGACATATTTAAGATGTAGTTAAAATCAGGGCCTGAGGTAGTGCCCGAGTCAGAGGAACCATCATCACGCTGGTTCTGTGTTTCTTCCTCTTCCGCTGCCTGCAAAGAAAAAAAAAGCAATTAAACTTTCCATAGTCTCCCGTACATTAGTAGCACATACTTAAAGTACTAAATAATCATTATAATGACTTAATGGTTCTCCCTCGGGGCAGGAGGTGGTAGGGGAAGAATAGTACCTAGAAGTATATTTTGGATTATTTTAAAAGTGTTTCCTATTAAAAAGCTAAACTTTGCTTACAAAGAGATTCAATCTTAAGAAGAATAATATGTTCATGTCACAATTTATTCAGGAAACTGATATAGATAGAATTAGTCAAACTATTAAGCCATGAAGAAAAATAATCTAATGACTGATGGTTGAGCCTCAATACAGACCAATTAACTATAGACCCCCGCCCTCTCCCTGAAAGTTGTCAGATGTTCATATTAGGGAGTGAATGTGTAATTTAAAATTTAAAATTTTTGCCTGATACATTATAAAATGGAAAATGTTTTGCAATAACATTTATAATAACTATACTCAGGTGTATTTTCTATCTAGTTTAGAAATTTTATTAATCATCTGATAATTTAGAGACAAGAGAAAGTTCATTAAGAATTTAGTAAGGAATTAAGAACCAGATTAATGAGTTAGCAGAATAAGAATTAGCAAAGTTATGCTAAAATTTTTATTTATAAAATTATTTTTTACATAAGATTTCCCCCCAAAAAAAGACCTAAATCAAACATGCTGATACTACTTTTCAGATAGCAAATAATTTTTCTATGTGTAACAAAGTTAATATTAAAAATTAATTGTTGCTCAATTTAATTTCTATTGCCATTGTATGTGTCAGAACAGTTAATAAGTTGTCGTTTTAAATATAGAAGGGCAATCTAATTACAAATATATGATGCTTCAGCACATAAGTATATTAACCAAGTGCTAAGAAAAAATAAGTAAGAAATATGATGTGGTTTAATCTATCATTGCTATTGTATTGATGAATGAGAATTATCCATTGATAATCCTTTTGCTAATATTAATTATTCAGCAATTCCATGGGTTTTTTAAACATTTCAAAAAACATAATAATATGAATTTATATTTTGGTTATAAGTTATTATTAAAATTCATTTCACAATGTGCCACCAAATCAGATGTGGATATATTTTTACTAAAACTCTTTTTGGACTGAGCTCTGGTGATTCACAAAGCATATTTTGTGGGATATTTAAATAAAAGTATAATTACCAGTGACACCAGCAATGTAATTCATCCTGACACTTTTAGAAATCTGTTTTTAAAGATCCATATTTATTTATTTGTTTGTTTGTCTTTTAAATGGCAGCCTCTCAATCACTTCCCCAAATGTTATTTTAAAAAATAATTTTGTTAGTATGGATGGATGCCTTTTGGAAAAACTAAAATTAGGAACAAAAAGCAGTCTCTCCTACTGTCCCAAATCCCCCAGGTTACATGTAATTGAGATGAAACCCAGCAGTAAGTTGTGCCCATTAAATAACTGTACTGCTTGCAGCACTATCAGCTGGACATTCTCATGACTGGAGCCACTTTTGTCCTTTACACTAAAAAAATCAAATTCAGTGTTTTACTAATATTATTCCCCTGATTTCATTTGAACCAACAATTAAAAGGATGGATGTTGTAATTGCAACAACTCAGCGTAATTTAAGGGTGGGGAAGAGGAGAAGAAGAGGGTCAAGACAGAACATGAGGAAAGACAGATGAGAGCAAGACTGAGAAAATGAGAGGGTAAAAATCAAAATGAGCACAATCACAGGAAAACAGATTGCTTGGCTCATTGTAATTCACTCGGGATTTGTTCCACCCTGGCCACTCTCTTTTCCTAACCTTTATAATCTATTAATCTGTATTTTCAACCACTATATTACACAATTCATTTAAAATTTGATTACTCTAAGGAATCCTATTGACTACACATTGGAAAAAAAAAGTCACATAATGTAGATAAAAACAAATAGTATGATTTGATGAAAATTGTAAAGACATCATGATTGAGAACTTTTAAGAATAAGGAAAATTTAAGTTTCCATTCAGTTAGAATTGTCATATCCATAGATATATTTCAACAAGATGTTAAAATTATATTACTGGTTTTGTATATACACATAGGATCAACCAAAGCTTTCTAACACTAGTTTTTTATATCTCCTCACTTCTTCATATTTGTGTTCCCAATCATAATGTTTTCCTAACATTTTTAAAGACCGTTACAGAGTAATAATGTTCAACCTTTCAATATTCCATTTGTTGAACGGATATTGCATGTTTTTGTGATCTGTAGTATATAGCTCAGTTAGTAGCCTTTCAATATGAGCTCCCAAAGTTCAAGTCCCTGGAGAAAATCCTTTACAGAACCAAGCTCAGGGCACGCATAGTAGGGACTCAATAAACACTTGGCTACTCCTAATGAGCTTAGCACCTGTCGTGCTCCCAACGTGAACCAGGACCAGACCAAATGAGTGGTGGCTGACTGCCATGTCACGGCTATGTCACAAATACAGTGTAAAAGCTTGCGTGCTACCAGTCCAACTCTCTAACAACAGACATGCACCTCACCAAACCACCACCACCACCACAACTGACACCCTGATTGGCAAGCTCAGGAAAAAGGCCAAGGAGACTGAGCTACCTTCTCACACCTGGAGTGATTGCTCCAGGTCAAGGCTGAATCACACTGGCAAAGGGCTTTGGGGTGGGTGTGCACTGCAAATCCCTGTGCTGTATCTGTTCTGGGGATAAACATAAGACTTAGTCTCCAGAAAGCACAATTCAGCACCTTGAGCAGCACTAAAGTGACATAACAATACTTAGGGTTGGAGCTGGGGTTTCCACTGTTTGCTTGAGGGGGTGTTTTTAAAAGCTTCTCTGAATGTCTTTTTCTCCAAATGATTACCTTTTCTTGTGCTTCTTTCCAGGCTTTCACTGGGTCAGATTCATAACCTCTCTGGACTAACATTTGAATCAAATCTCTCTTTGACCTATTCTCTATGTGAGGGAAAAATAAAATTAGGATCAAGAAAAGAGTTTCATTTTGTATTTGTTTATATTCTACTGATCAAAATGTGTTCTATTAATAAAGTTTTTTTCCACTTTAACTAATGTTCCAATTTTTAAAAATTTCATCTTACCTATAGTGATTTTCCCTTGTATCTTCTCTAGAATGAAGCGAGCTTGATTGTTTAGCTTGGTGGATTCTGCCCCCAACATTCCCACAAGCCACTCCTTACGTAAACTATAATAATTTAACCTTAAATCAAAGAACTCCTTCAGAATATCTTGTACAGTCTCATACTTCTTCAGACATCCCATATGGTCAAACAGCACCTATTCAAAATAAAAGTTTTTAAATAAATTAACTACATATTTCTATATTAGCTTACATATTTCCTTATTTTTCAACTGTTCTATTTGTCAACCTAAACTCAACTTATGTGAACAATGCTCAACCCCAAAATTCATTAAAATAACAAGATTTCAAAAACATTTCTCTAAATATCCCCATGGAAGCCATACGAAAGAAACCTGAAAAATTAAAATAAACAAAACCATTACAGCATTTGCAGTAATGACATTTGTTTAACTAAGAACACTTTCTTTCCAAAATTTCTATAAAGTCTCCAGAGAAATTTTCCTCTTAGCCTAACATTCTCCATTATTATTTTTCTATCCAAAGATTTTTTCTGAAGCCTGAAAAAAAAATGCTCACTTAAAAATTGAGACATATGCCACATATTCCAAGACATTATTTGCCTTTCCATGGACTTTCTTTTTGGACTCCACATCATGTTCAAATTTGGCCATTCTCACTCAGTCAATGGAGCAATGCCTCCCCAACATTTTTCTTCCTCTCTGCCTTCAACTCCTCCATGAACCTTTCTGACTACTTGACTTAACATGACCGCTTCATACACACAGTCACAGAGTCAGAGATCTAAAGCCAGAAACAACCTCAAAGACCATCTAGTCCAGCTCCCTAATTTCACAGAAGGGGATACGAACACCCATGAGGCCACGTGATGTCTCCAAGGTCACGTGAGCAGTAAGCACCACAGGAGAGATATGAACCCAAGTTTTCTGTTTCTAGTTCCCAGTTATCAGGGATTAGGCTGAACCAGTAATGATCCCTATGGCATACTCCCTAGAACATGATTTTTTAAAAAATTCATTTATTATTAGTCTCATTAGCACTTTTCCTCCTTTTTTCATCCTTTATTTTAAGGGATTTTTTCGGAGAGAGTATGGGAGGAGGAATACATTGGAAAATAAAGGTGACATAAAAATAGAAGATACTAATAATTTTTTTAAAAAATTAATCCCTGATAGCAGATGTTTACATGATGTTGCTTTTTGCTATAAAAGTAGATAGAAGGAAAATTCCAGTTATTTGAGGTTCTGATTGTTTGGATTCTGAAAAGTTCAAAGTTCTGTTTGCTTCAGTTGACTCTACATGGCTCAGCTCTTGAGAGCGCTCTGAGGGCAGGTACTCTGGGTCCCTGGGAGCGGTTTAGAAAGAAGGCTAAAAAAAGAGGCCTTTTTTTTTTTAAAAAAAAAGAACTAACACATCAAGGCCTCCAAGGCTGAGGCTGAAACAGAACCTGGATGCAAATAACAGAAAGAAGAATGCTAGAATAGCAGGAGGCACATGTCAAGGTCCTTTGATTCATTTCCAGTATTGTTTCTGAACACAAAGGTAGGGGTGTGGAAATGGTAGCAACTAGAGCAAAAAAAATAAGGAGAACATCTGGTGTGTGTAGGTAACACATGAATTTATGTGTCTGTTACATAAGTTTGTGTATATATTTCTTAAAGCATACTAGAGATATGTAAAATGACAGTACTACATAATTAAATTCTACTCCAATTATTTCATATATATCTTTACAGAGAGGCTAGATACCTGTGTATAAATTAAGTCAATGAGTTTCCTTTTCCAGGAATTTTTGGTTGCTTTTATTATATGTGAGAGTATAATATATTAAATATAAAATATATAACTTTCTATATATAAAACATATTATATAAATATATACACATTTGTGTTTACACTATTATATAAGCATGCATATATACATGTATTACACATATGTATACTATATATATACACACACACACACACACACAAATGTACTCATAACTATATCTATATATCTATATATCTATATATCTATATATCTATATATATATATATATAAATAATAAGCAATGAGCAATGAGCACGCATGGTAGAGTAGATAGAGAGCCAGCCTTGGAGTCAAGAAGACCTGGGCTCAAATCTGAGCTCTGGCATACATTGGCTCTATGACCCTGGCAAGTCACTGAACCTCTACTGTCCAAAGCAACTCTAAGACAAGAGTTTTTAACTTAGCATCTATAAACTTGTATGAGGGGGATTATTTTTCACTGACCTCAGTAAAATTGGGGTCCCTAGGGTCCCCCAGACAGATAAAGAAGTCTATGACAAAAAAAAGGTTAAGAACCCTTGCTCTGAGACTGTAAGTTGCAAAGAAAATGCACATCTTAGCCATTTCTAGAGGCAGTTGGTAGTGCAGTAGATAGAGGTCTGGGCCTGGAGTCAAGAAGACCTGAGTTCAGAGCCTTAGACATTTACTTCCTGTGTGACCCTGGGCAAGCCACTTAACTTGCCTGCCTGTTTCCTCAGCTGTAAAATGGAGATGATACTAATAACACCCACCTCACAGGGTTGCTGTGAAGATCAAATGAGATATTGTAAAATGCTTAGCATAGTGTCTGGCACATAGTAGGCATTATATAATGCTTATCCCTTTCCCTTGCCTCCCTCTCTTCTTTTCTTCCTTCCTGGGAGTTTCTCTGTCTGGCAGTTTGCCATACCAATGAAGTCACTGACCCAGTATCCATTCCACATACAGAGCCTCCTTCTGGCCACCTGAACACAGTAAGGGTTCTCCTGGCTCTGTGTCTTGACTCGTGCCAATCCCTATGCCTGGAAGGCCATTTTCACCTATTAAATTACTAGTTATTCTTTAAAGTCCAATTCCCTGATCCATCTGTTTTTCATCCCTACATATCTCCCCAACAAGTTTGGAACCATGTCTTATCTTAGGCTCTGTAAAGGTAAAAAGTTACAGTGCTTGATTCACAGTTGGTGTTTAATGTTTGCTGAATGAAAGAATATATCCATATACCTATATCTTTACAAGGTATGGCCATAAAGTAATGAGATACCTCTCAATCCGCAGAAACACCAACTAATCAATCAAAATACATTTACTAAAGCATCATGCATGTGACCAGCACAGTGCTAAGAACTACAACTACAAATGAGTAAATGAATAAGCATTTAAGTGCTTACTATATGCCAAGCACTATGCTAAGCACTAGAAATACAAACACAAAGAAAAACCAGAAGAGTGCTTGCCCTAAAGGAGCATTGTCTTCTATTAGAGGAGACAACATGTATATATGCAAATATAAAGAAAATGAGGTGATTTGATAGAGGGAGGGCCTGTGCAACCATGGGAACTGGGAAAGTCCTAATGGCAAAGATGGCACCTGACCTGAATCTGAGAAGGAAACTGGGCATTATTCTAAGAGGCACAGGCAAGGAGGAAGCTTATTCCAGGACAGGTCCACAGCCTGCGCCAAGGTACAAAGATGGAGAAGACAGTATTATAGATGAGGGATGGCAAGGCTAGTGGGGCCAGACCACAGAGTACAGTGCCTGGCACATATCAGGTGCTTAAATGCTTTATCCAGCTACATTGTTAAGTTATTACAGGATATACACCTATAACAACTGACATTTAAGTTTTTAAGGACATTTCTAAAAAGTTGAATAGTTCTCCCTACCAAAATTAGTAAATATTTTCACGTGAAATAATATAATAGAAATTACACAAGATATCATGACAGAAATTCTATATAATCACATATTATTATACTTCCTAAGCTAATTAATGGCCACAAACAACTTGAAGAAAAACAAACACATTTAGGCTTTTATATAACCAGTTTCAGTAAAATCAATATTTTGACACCATAAAAGAAGAGTTTAGTAAATTCAGTGTAAGTTACCATAGAATTACAAGTAAGAGTGGTCTGAAGCTTGAAGACTTTATGCAGCCCAGCAGCTTCTGCCTGCACAAGTTTTTCTTCTGTCATCTTCACCACAAATTTCACAGTTGTATCTGTATGATATTCTTTATAATCAGAAATTAATGCTGGTGTTTTGTCTGTTCCGTTCAGCATAGGTTCTAAAACCTGTTCTTTGTATACCTGCAAGAATGTTAAAATAAAAGCAGTGATTGATGTGTTACTGAAGAAAACTTCATCTTTGCTTTAAAACTTGAGGATTTTTCCATATAAAAATCTTAATAACTGTCTTTCTACCCTAATTTTCATTAAAACGAATGTGTTCAAATACTTTTAAAGATTTAATAATATTTTGATTACACAACTGTCCCTTGTTGATTTACTAGCTAAGGAATTCAGAAGTCTCTCATGTCATAAGGCTTTGAATAATCATGGGAACTTCTGGAAACATTCATCTGCTTCTCACCTCAACCAAATTCTGCCCCCTCACTAAAGAAGGGACTAATAAACCTTCTCAGGAGAGAAAGAAGACAGCATAATGCAAGTCACAACTTATTGGCTTTCCTTCATTCCCAAAACAGGAAAGATACAGAGCACAAGAAGAAGTCTTTGGTATTCACCTCACACAGCTTATTTCCCCCTTTATTTCATTGCATGCTTTTAACTTTGCAATATAAGTTATGTCCCATAACATGATTTCAATGGCCATATTTTTTTAAGCCAAAACAACAATAAAAATCTACTAGATCACCAAATAAAAGCACTATTATTTTACTTTTGCCTTCTAAGTTATCAAGAGGAGAGATAAACCAAACTATGAATATACCATGAACCTTCTATGAACTTTTAAGTCGATAACAGGAAAAAACTCTATGTCCTCAATTAAGTGGCATGTGCACACATGCACACACAAGAGAGAGGGAGAGAGAGAGAGACAGACACAGAGACAGACAGACAGAGAGAAGGAGGGAGTGGGGAAGGGGAGGAGGAGCAGGACAGAGAGAGAGAAATAGAGCCCATAGACACATATTCTGAATACCATTTAGCCAAACTAAAATCCACTTTCCATACAAGGAAATCCAAATTCTACCACAGAAACTTTAAAATATTTATTAAAATTAAATTCCAAGTTTAAGAAATTGCTTAGAACTCCCAACCATGGTCATGCATTTATACTAACCTGTGTCCATGTTCTAACTGGAAGCTCTGTGATCTCTACTGTATTTCTATCCACTACAAATATTTCACCACTAACAGCGTACTGGTTCTGGCCAATTTCTTGGATTGTTCCTTTAAAATTTTTGTAGTTTGGAAGCTGTAAACACAAGTGAAGAGAACTTAGTAAATTCAAAGAAATTAGACTTTTCTTCTGTGCTCTGAATCTGTAATTTTCAAATGCTCAGTGGACTTCAATGTAAGTCTTCAATATTATTGGAGATTCAACATAACTAAAACTGAACTTCTGTTCCCCTACTCCTTCTGCCAGCCAGGCTCAGGCTACTGGTGCCAACTTACCTACTTCTTTTAATGGTACCACCATTCTCCCTGTTGTACAGGTTCAAAATATGGGTTATCTTTGAACTCTCCCCCCATTAGCTAGCTGGTCATCAAGTTGTATCAAGTCTTCTGCAACCTCTCTATAACTTTCCCTTTCATCCTATTCTCCAAATCACTATCTTAGTTCACATATGTGTTACCTTATGCACAGAGCAAAATGAACTTTCTTATGGTCTATCTCTATGGCTCTGATCTCTCTCTACTTCAAGCCACTGTCACCAGACTAACTTTTTTTTTATTAGAAAACCCTTTTGATCATGTTAAGTCCTGCTAACACACTTAAAAGGCTTCATAATGTCAAGGAAAATTTCAAACACTTTAACCAGGTATTTATTTATTCAAGACTTTCTCCCATCTAACTCCAATATATCTTTCATGGCTTATTTCTTTTTTTTTTTTTTAAAGGCAATTGGGGTTAAGTGACTTGCCCAGGGTCACACAGCTAGTAAGTGTCAAGTGTTTGGTCTGAGGGCAGATTTGAACTCAGGTCCTCCTGACTTCAGGGCCAGTGCTCTATCAACTGTGTCCATGGCTTATTTCTTAAATACTCACTTGTCCAAATCCTCTCCTCTGGACTAACCTGTTCCCCCAATATGCCTTCATTTGCCTAATCCCACTTGATCTACCAAGAATGCTCTTTCTCCCTCCTCTCTGCCCATATTGATCCTCATCTTTTTAGAACCAGGACTCTCACTTCATACCTCCTACTGGGGATATGATGCCAGATGGGACCTCTTACCTGAATATACTCTTTTTCCCCTGTAAGTTCAATAGCAATTATTTAGCAATTCGTCCTGTATTACCTTTTTCTAAAATTTTTTAATTTTTTTTTTTAATTTTTAGGCAATTGGGGTTAAGTGACTTTCCCAGGGTCACACAGCTAGTAAGTGTCAAGGGTTTGGTCTGAGGCTCTATCCACCACTCCACCTAACAGACCCCTATGTATTACCTTTTGATAACTCTTATATCAATGTCTTAGAGAGGTATTTAAGTCTTTTATTTATTCATGTGCTCATTTCTTGTTTCCTCAAACTGCAAACTACTTGAGGACATGAACTGCATCTTACACTTCTCTGTGTCTCACACAGAGTTTTGCACAAAGTAGGTTATTAAATATTATTAAATTGCATTAAGTTATTAATTATTAAATTAATTTTATTAAAATATTCAATTTTATTCATTCAATAAAAGAAACTTTAATAAAATTCCTATATCCAAAATAATTTAAAGCAAATATGGCAATCACAGAAGACAGACTTGTACTTCTATTTAAACATTCTAGAACTAGATCAATGAAGTATAAGACTTTTAAAATGACTTTTTAAAATTTATCAGATAAAGTTTTTTCTTTAATATGTCTCAGAACAAAATTTCTGATGAATTTTTAAACCACTAAAAAACACTAGAGAAAAAGGCATTTTTCTTTTAAAAAAAAATCAGCAAGGGGACAGGAGAGAAGAAGGTAAGAAAGGAAAATTAGAAGGAAAAAAAGCTTTAAATATATGGCATTCTTATTGTTAGAATCCTTACAGATTTCAAGCTATCTTACTAGTTTAGGTAGATGTATTATTCATAGCTAGGTCTGCTTATCACATTTGGTATATTTCAGAGACATGATGAGAATTAGGAAAATTGGGGTAAATGACTTTTCCTTCCCCAATTTTGTGCTGTGGAAAAGAAATCCCAATCCCTCAGGCTTCAAATTTCCTGGAGATTTGCATCTGCAATTAAGATATAAACTACCAAAGATGGCAAAGAGAAGACAGGAAGTTGCCTGAACTCTCCCCAGTTTCCTGAGGAAACAACGTTAAACAAGCCTCTAAAAGAATTTGGGAGTGACAGAATACACAGAAAGACAAAGTGAAACAATTTTCTAGCCAAAGATAACTTAGAAGGACCTCAGGAAAGGTCTGCTTCACTTGGGTAAAAGGTGAGCATAGCCCAGAATTGGCAGTGTCATCCTCCTATTGAAAAGGATACGAACAGGCAGTTTTCAGATGAAGAAATTAAAGCTATCTATAGTCATATGAAAGAATGCTCTAAATCACTATTGATTAGAGAAATGCAGATTAAAACTCTGAGGTACCATCTCACACCTATCAGATCAGCTAATATGACAGAAAAGGAAAATGGTAAATGTTGGAGATGTGGAAAAATTGGGACACTAATGCATTATTGGTGGACCTGTAAACTGATCCAACCATTCTGCAGAGCAATTTGGAACTATGCCCAAAGGGCAATCAAACTGTACATACCCTTTGATCCAGCAATACCACTACTAGGTCTGTATCCCAAAGAGATCAAAAAAAGGGAACAGGGCCTACATGTACAAAAGTATTTACAGCAACTCTCTTTGTGGTGGCAAAGAATTGGAAATTGAGGGAATGCCCATCAATTGGAGAATGGCTGAACAAATTGTGGTATATGAATCAATGGAATACTATTGTGCTATAAGAAATGACGAGCAGGTAGATTTCACAAAAATCTGGAAAGACTTACATGAGCTGATGCTGAGTTAAGTGAGCAGAACCAGGAGAACATCGTACACAGTAACAGCAACATTGTATGACAATCAACTACGATTGACTTAGCTCTTCTCAGCAACACAATGATTCAAGATAAGTCCAAAAGATTCACGATGGAAATGCTACCTACATCCAGATAATGATTTGTGGAGTCTGAATGCAGATCAAAACATACTATTTTCACTTTTTGGGGGTTTTTTTTTGTGGCTTTCCCCTTTTGTTCTGTTTCTTTTTTCACAACATGACTAATGTGGAAATATATTTAGATTATTGCACATGTATAACCTATATCAGATTGTTTGCCATATTGGGGAGGGAAGATGGGAGGGAGGGAAAAAATTTGAAACTCAAAATCTTATTAAAAAAATTAATGTATGTAATTGGAAAAAATAAAATACTATTTACCAAAAAAAAGATATAAAACTATCTTTATATCCCCAGTACATAGTTAATATTATATAAATATGTTTATTGGACACACGTTATAACAAATAAAGTTATTTAAAATATACATACCAAATCAGCTCACAAATAGGGCCTTTATTTGTATAACATACTCCAGAAGAAAAACTCTTCAACCTTTTCCAAATTATACACAGACACAGACACACACACACACACACACACACACACACACACACACACACACACACACATGTATATATACTGCTATAAACCAGAAGAAATCCAATCTTACAAATGCTAATTTATTACCATGGGATGAGGGTCCAAGCCATCCAACATCCGTCTGACATTGTTCACAATTTCTCTAGCATCATAGTTAGGAAGTTTACAGGCCCATCCAGTACCAATGCCCTCAGCACCATTTATTAAAACCATGGGAATAATAGGCATATACCACTCAGGCTCTACACGCTGGTTATCATCATAAAGGAACTTAAGTAGGTTGTCATCCACAGAAGGGAAAAGCAGCCTTGATAGAGTGCTAAGAATAAGCAGAAAACAGAATATCTGTTGAAATTCTGATAACAAAAAGTTAATAGGTACAAACTTCACTATTTTACTTATTATCCATTTATCTTTTTTGAGGAGCTTATTAGTATAAAAATTTTATATAATTGCCTCCGGCTCTTATTGTTTATATGCAATTAAACAACAGCAAAATTAAAATAAGAAAATAAAATACTTAATTTTTTCATTATCAAATACATACTTGCACTCAGATAAAAGGTTAAAATAAGAGAATTCTCCTTTGTCTACTTAGTTTTGATAAAGATAAATTCTGTCGGGGAGGAAACAACGTTAAACAAGCCTCTAAAAGAATTTGGGAGTGACAGAATACACAGAAAGACAAAGTGAAACAATTTTCTAGCCCAAGATAACTTAGAAGGACTTCAGGAAAGGTCTGCTTCACTTGGGTAAAAGGTGAGCATAGCCCAGAATTCCTTTCCAACTCTAAACCTATTAGCTCTAAACCCTTAATGATCCTTCATTTGAAGATGCTGAGTAATCTATAGATTTATCTGCACAGAAATAATAATATATGTTCCTAACATATGTAATCAATATAGTATATCCCTTCGTACTGTAAGAAAACATGATGTAATAAAGACAAGAAATTCTTAAATTCCTTAAAATTGATTTCATAAAAATGGAAACCAAAAGACTTATTCATTCTTTTGGATCAGCTTAAGGGGGTATTTAAACTATGAAACTAATTAGAAAATAATGACATGCGATATGCTGACAGAGGCACAAGTCTCCATTTTAGTTCAATACTTTACTCATTTACTCATAGAGCTTTCTCAGTCCACCTAATGCAAATTACTGCCTTTCTTTGATGTGGTAGAGTCGTCAGGAGTTGTTATAGCCGAAAAATCGATCACTATGAGACCATCCTAGCGATGAGTCTCTCCAGGCTTAGTTTGGTTGGTTCTCTGGTGATAGAGGATCCATCTCTAGGCCTGTCCTTTGAGGCTTGCTGACCTGCTTGGTAGGACCTGCCAGAGCTTGAACCCCACCAAAATAGCCTGTGAGTATCCATGATCACCTCTGTGCCATGACAAGGCATCGGAGGACAACTTAAGTAGAGAGACCTAGCTTCAAACAACAACAAAGTAAGGAAAACACATCATGCAAAAGTTTAATCTTTTAATTGGTTTCAGCAAAGCTCAAAACACCTTTTATTCTATTAGGATTTAAGAAGTTACCTTAACATTGTAAAAATATAACGAGGGCTTGCAGCATCTTTCCCACCATGAAGCCTAGTTCCAAACTGACCAATAGGTTGAAGCAAATTAATATTGTTACTTCCAACAAAGTTCTGGGCCAAATTGACTATGGTCATCATTAGAGCTTGCTAGAAAACAGAAACAGAAAACATGGCATGAAGAGTCTAAATTTCAAGTGAAACTTTCCCTAGTATGTGTAACAATTATCTTGCAATTTCTATTACTTTATTAAATCCATAACCCTTGTGCCTTTAAACTTCCAGCAGACTCTACAAAAGAAAGAATACTTCACTGTGCTTATTTTTCATATGTGTGTGTGTGTATGTATGTATGTAATACATGTACTTGGAGAGGATGAAAATGTTTCCATTTTCTTAAGACTTACTTCTCCATGATGATAAGCAGACATCTCAGCAACTGATCCAGCCAGCTGAGCAACTTTGACTTCTCGTTTATCATTCCTCTTAAAACAGGTAAACAAAACTTTTCGCTGACCTGGTTTAAAGCCTATTTTTTTTTAAAAGAAAACAATTCTTAAAATGACTAAAAGTCATGGCTTTAATGCATTTTTTAACAACAACAATTTTCTACTCATTCAGGAAAAAATCACAAATGTGGTTTTATTTTGAAAAAATGTAATGCTGACTAAAATAAGTAAATTTGTCTCCATACTGAGCGAACCGATGCCATAAGTACCAGACCCATATATCTCACTTGTCTCAAGCCTATGTTAGCATATTTACTTTATTAATTCTAATCCCCTGTTTTCCCTATCCTAAAAGCAAAGTACCAGTAATAAAGGATTTTCTTCTGGTGATGTAGACCTGCCCACTGATACCAGAAGTCTTTCTTGTGGGCTTCTAGATATAACTATGTGAACAAAATGCTGGCTACTCCTGGGTTCTAACCAAAACAATAATACAGGGTAAAAATAATTCTACATTTTTTGCCTATAAAGCAGGAAAACCACTATGTATCCAGCCCTGTAAGGGAGTGAAAACATGGCCCCATCCTTCACAAAATTTGTAATTTACTTTGCTTTTGTTTTTTTGTTTTCTTGGTGAGGCAATCGGGGTTAAATGACTTGCCCAGGGTCACAGTGCTAGTAAGTATCAAGTGTCTGAGGCCAGACTTGAACTCTGGTCCTTCCTTCTGACTCCAAGGCCAGAGCTCTATCCACTGCACCACCTAGCTGCCCCTTTGTAACTTACTTTGAAAAGGCAGGTTTAACACATGTAAAACAAGTCACAGACAAATTACAAGAATACTTTTTAAAATCATTTTTTGGAACCTTTGCAGTACATAAAATACACATAAGTTTGGAGAAGAGAGATCATTATGTACTGGAATAATCAGAAAAGCCAATTATTTTTGAACAGGTAGAAAGAGCGGGGCCTTACAGGATGAGATGTATCATCTGAACTCATCTAATAAACTCTTTATACTTAAACATATGTAATTTAAAAAGATGAACCACTGATGGACTCAGCTCGCTTTTTTACTCCATGATTTAGCTCAGGCCTTTGCCTTAGACCACAGGCCCTCCATGCCACCAGGACTAGAGTTGGAGGCACAGGTCTTTTACCTCAAAGACACCTCAACAACCCAGCCCAGGACCAAAGACTCAGATGAAAAGACCTCTTGTTCCCAGAGCCTCATCTGCAGGAAGTCATTAAAATAAGCTGCCTGATTTCTCTTCTTCTTTCATGCTTGAAAAAGAACTGACAGAGTCTACCATTCACAAGATTCCTGAAAGTATAAGCACCAGATATAAGGTACCATGCTACATCCCCAAAGAGCCACAAATTCTAACTTCTTTAGTCTTCCATTCTTGGGGATAAAAATTGTCTAGACGTCTAATGGAACCCCTCTTAGCCCTCTGACTGCCCACCATGGTTACAACCCTCTCCTGTCCCAATCCAGCTCTGCCCACCCTTTGCTCCATTGTGCCCCCTGGAAGCCCTGTTCTGCTGTTAACCAACTTCCCTTTATATTACCGAGACCTCTTCCTTTCTTTCAGCACTCACTAAGTAAAGCCAGGCTCTCCTCATTAGATAGTGCACCTGTGACCATCCTTTCTAGTACTGGTTATAACTTCTTGCACACTCCTCAACACACTCTTCACACTGTTCCTTTGTTCTCTACTGCTTCTTCTAGACCCTCCTTACTCAGCACTCTGTACTCCATAAGGTTCATACTATCCAATCCAAATCCTGGGGGTAGTTATGTACCAGACCCTACATAATTCTCCCTTCTTCAAGGAGTTCGATACCTGGCTTAAGTGATTTCTCTCCATCCAAACTCTGCCTTTATATTAGGACTTCAATGTACACTTTGATGTTACCTCAAATCCCCTGGCCTCCCAAGACCTCAATCTCCTCAACCCCATGACTTACCCTTCTACTTAATCTCAGCCACATACAGGGATACTGTCTCATTCTGAATCCTGCCATTACTGTATGCTTCTGAAATTCTTTTATCCATAACTGTCTATCACTCCATTTTTCCTTATGCCTTCGCTTCTCCCAAACATACTTTTCATCCTCATCATGACCTCAAATTCACCCCAGTACTCTCCCAGGACATCACCCCCGAAGAAAGAAAAATGAAAAAGCAATAGGGGTGATAGCTTGGGAGGGTACAAAGGGTCGATGGATCAGATATCTATCTTGACCGTCTAATCAACCAGTTGTACATCAGGATGCCTTCCACCTGTCTATGTAGGATGCCCTTGGCCTATGCCTTGCCATGCCCCAACCCTGGAGGACCCCTGCTATCTACCTCTTCTCTATTCCTACTCACAGGCTAGTTCCAGAAGAACGTTGAAGAAATCTCACACAATGAGCTACCTGGATCTGCTATAAATGTATGTCACCTAATGTCAGATGGGCCCACATTACTACAAGGCAATCTTTTTTACTACTGGTGCTCTAGTTCTCTGTCAGACACCCCACAGCAGCTACACTCAACCTCTTTTCTCTCATTCCCTCTTATTTCCTCCAACCAACTGTGTCCACCATCATCCATGCCACACCCCTTTCTCATCTTCTCTCCTAACTTGATGTCTCCTTCCCTGATGCCAGTTCTACCTCATTTTGAGAAACCTATCACTCAACCCCACCAGGCCTTCCCCTATATTTCTCTCCTGCCTTTCATACTCAAACACCTATAAGAGCTGTATAGGTTAACTGTCTCCACTCTTCCTCTTCTCTCAATCTTTTGCAATGACCTTTATAATCACCAATCCAATGGCCCTTCCTCAGTCCTCATCCTCCTTGACCTCTCTGGTGACCGCACCCCCACTTCCTCAATGCTCTCTCTGGATTTCCAACAACTAACTGTCTGAATGCTCCTTCTCGGTCTTCATTGCTAGTTTTCTACTGCCATGTGTTTAAGTATCCCCTCAACAAACATGATTTCCCAGGGGTTTTCTCTCCTGAATTTTAGTTCTACAACATCAAATGCCTAGAGGACATTTCAAACTGTCTCATAACCATCTCAGACTCAGATGTGAACAATACAACTTATTCTCTTTCTCCCCAAATCTGCCCCTTTTCCAGATTTTCCTGTTTCTGGAAGGATACCACCATGCTCCCACTGACCCAGGTTTGTGATCTCAAAATCATCCTCAACTTCCTCCTCTCTCCCTCACCCAATGTATCTAAATACTTTTCAAATCTTGCCGCTTCCCCCTATAGATCTCTTGTAGCTGACTCCTTTTCTCCAGTCACAGCCACCATCTTGGTTCAGCCTCTCATCATTTTTCACCTATACTATTACAGAAGCCTCCCTAATTGGTCCAACTATCTCTTCTCTCCATTTTATCCCCCACAAAGATGCAAAGACCTAAGCCTAAAGCACAGAATTGATCATGGCAATCCCCTGCTCCAGAATCTCCAGTGACTCCCTCTTACCTCTAGAATCAAATATAAGCTCCTCTTTGGGGCATTAAAGCCCTTCGCAATGTGGCACAAACTTACCCTTACTCTAGATGTCTCCCTTTTAGATACTTTTTGATCCAGCCTAATTGACCTTCTTGCTATTCTCACACATAAACTATCAGAAATGTCACCTCCCATCTCCTGGGCAAGCTATGCCCTCCCTAGACCTGGGGTATACTTCCACTCATCAGTTTCAACTCCTGGAATCCCTAGTTTCCTTCAAAGCTCAGCTCAAATGCCATCCCTTACACAAGAGCTTTCCTGACCCCCCCCCAACTGTTGTTTCCTCTCCCTTGAAATTACTTTATATTTAATAAGTACATACTTTTCATATACTTGTATATGTATATGTTGTTTCCCCTGATTGGGTGTAAGCTCCTTGAGGGCTGAAACTGTTTTATTTTTTGTGGCTGGCACATAATAATCATTTAATAAATATTTGTTAATTGAATAATCAAACAATATTTTTAAATAAAAAAGATACTTACCATCAACAAGAGAGGGTATAGATCTTTCATTGTCAGAGTTTGAGAAAAGAATCAACTCCTTGTTGATAAAATCATTGTAAGTCAAATGCTTTGTGGCTGTACCATATAAAAATTGCTAAGAGAAAAAGCATATAGTAATTATTATTGCATTAATTTTGCTTCTTACTTTTTTCTTCTCCCAGATCATCACTTAATAACTAACCTCTGGCAGGCCATGTAACCTGCGCTGTCTTCGATCTTCCATGAAATTTGTTAACCATTCTTTACGGTCGTCAATCTTCTTCTTACTGAATGCCTGAAATATGAGATCATTAAAGATGTTATTTAATTAAAACTGAGGCTTCATCTGGCAAAACTAAATTTTAGTAATTAAAAACTCTAAATCTAAAATTTGTTATTAAGAATTTCTTTTTTTTCTGTTTGTGGGGAATTATATTTCTACTATAATGTATTTTGTTCTACCAAGTTAGTTTTAATATACAGGAGGGCTCTTATGACAAAATGTCAAGCAATTTATGATGACTCTACACTACAAAGCCTGAAAAAGTTACTAGATCTTGAGTTGAAAACTGTTTTGGTCCTATGTCAGCAGTAAGAAACCATAACGGGGAAGGGAAGAAGAGGGAAGGAGCTAATTGTCATACTAGTGTAATAGCTGCATCATCTTCAGGACCAGCATATCTAAACAAAATCCGATGCCTTTCCATGTCAGCAAAATATTCCTTTGCTTCTTTAGCTGTGCTGGTACCCAACCCTACATAATGAAAGAAAAAAAATCCATAATATAATATGTTCTGAAGTATAAAGAAAATGTTCTTCAAAATATTTTCCTATTAAAGGAACATTAGAAGCTGTTTAGAACACCCATGTGAAAAACAGTAGCAGCCTCACGTAACTTAAAGGACTTGAAACACAAACCTTTGTAGTATTTTATTTTCCAGGCCTTCTGGTTTTCTATATGTTTCTTCCACTCATCAAACTCAGGTATACTGTAGAAGGAAAGCTCCTGCTTATTTTTGCTTGCCTTAAAGATAACAATAAATGCATTTAGTTTGTCTGTTATGCTTCAGGTTGGCACTATTTTTAAAAGTGTTGAATGTAAACCATACCTTTACAATGGGAGTGATGAACTCTTCAAGAAAGCCATGTTTCAAAAGCGAAGGCCAATTATGATGAATAAAATTAATAAGTAAGCCCTTTATATGAGAGCCATCTTGATCCTAAATATTGTAAAAATTAAGAAAAACTATAAAAATTTTGGAAAAGACAACCTAAACACACCAATTTTTAAAAAAGTAAATAGGAAGCAAATCTTTGTGTATAGAGACAAGATTCTATGATTTTACCAAGTGGTGCAATGGATAGAGGAATCAGGAAGGCCTGACTTCAAATTCCACTTCAAAAACTTACTAGCTGTGTGACCCTGGACAAGACAAATAATCTATTTGCTCCATATATGTGAACACATACAAATATTCAATAAAATAGAAAACAAAATAAAACAATAAAACCCAGGTTTACATAGTGTTTTAAGGTTTACAAAGCACTTTTCTCTTAACAACCCTCTGAGATAGGTAGATACAAGTATTTTTCCTATTTTTCAGATAAGGAAGCTAAGATTCAGAGAGGTACCATAACTTGACCCAGTCACACAAGTACAAACATTCAGAGCTGAAGGCAGAACCCAGGTCTCCTGACTTCAATTTCAGTGTTCTTTTGATGACAACATATTCCCTTATACTTGTTGCAAGGGGTTGTTGGAAGGGAGAAGTTGGGAGAGGGAAGGGTAGAAAAGAAGAAAGGAGAGTCAGCCAGTCAGCCAACAAACATTTATTATGTGCCTACTAGGCTAAGCATTGAGGATTCAAAGAAAGACAAAAATTCAGTGCTTGACCTAAAGAGGTCAAAATCTAATGAAGGAGATAAAACACAAATAACTATTTTCATACAAAGTATCTACTAAGGAGTACAATGTCAGAGGAAAGGTACTAGAAGCTGGAGAGACCAGGAGAGCCCAATTATAGAAGGTAGGAGTTAAGTTGAGTTGAGTTGGAAAGGAAGTCAGAGAAACTCGCTGGAGCACAGGAGGGAAAGTGTTCCAAGCATGAGGGAGAGCCAATGAAAAGGTACAGGGTCAGGTGACAGAAAGTCCTGTGCAAGGAACAGCCAGGAGGCCAATGTCACTAGAGCCTAAAGTGTAAGAAGACTGGGGCAAGGTTGTAAAGAGCTTTAAATGTCCAAAAGAGGACATTATATTTGATACTAGAATCAATAGGGAGGCAGTGGAGTTTACTTAGTAAAGGAATGACTTGGTCAAACCTGCTCCTTGGGACAATCACTCCCACGGCAGAACAGAGAGGGGCTTGAGGCAAGAAGACTGTTGAGAAGGTTGTTGCCATAGTCTAGGCAAAGATAAGAGACCTTTAATAAGGTGGTAACTGTATGATTGCAGAGACAGGGACACATCCAAGAGATGCTAGGAAGGTAGAACAGCAAGTTTTGACAACAAACAGGATATGAGGAGTGAGGAGGTGACAATAACACCGAGGCTGCAAGGGGGGAGGGGAACTGGAAGGATTCTCTCACCACTAATAGGATGGTGCTGGGTGGTGTTCTCAGCACTAAGAGAAAACTTGGGGAAGAAGGGAGGGTTTGCACAGAAAGATAATGAATTCTGTTTTGGACATGTTAAGTTTATCCTTGAACCTACGGGAGCTAATGAGATCACCAAGTAAGACAGAGGGAAAACAGAAGATTCAGGCCAGTGACAATGATGGTGCCTCCCTGGCTGTTCCTTGAACAAGATCCTCTCTCTCCAGCTCCAGGCATTTTCTCTGACTGCCTTCCCCCTTCCCCCTAAGCTGAACCTCCTGGTATCCTTGGCTTCTTTCAAGTCCCAGCTAAAGATCCCATCTCTAAAGGAAGTCTTTCCTTATCTCCCTTAATGCTAGGGCTTTCCTTCTGTTAATTATTTATAACTTGTTTGTACATAGTTGCTTGCACGTGGTTTCCCTTGTTAGACTGTGAGCTCCTTGACAGCAGCATGAACATTTACTTTTCTTTGTCTCCCCAGCACTTAGTACAGTGTCTAGCACATAGCAGGTGCCTAACAAATGTTTGTGACTGACTAAGCCTTAGGGTGTACCCCCCAGTTAGGGGGCATGAATTACATGAAGATCCAGCAAAGGGGACTAAGAAGAAGCAGTCAGACGATGACCAGGAAGGAGAGCAGAGACTATCTAGGAGATGGTGATTACCAATTTCAAAACCTGCACTGAGGTCAAGAAGGATGAGGATTAGATTTGAAATCACTGGTAATGCTGGAGAGAGCTGTTTGAGGTGAATGCTGAAATCGGAAAGTAGATTGCAGGGGGGTTAGAACTGAGTGAGAAGAGAGGAAGTAGAGGCACCTAGTGTAGACAATTGGCATTCTCAAGGAGTTCAGCTGAAAAGAGGAGAGAAATGAGCCGATAGTAGAGATGACAGATCAGATCAAGTGAGTATTTTATAAGAAAGAGCCACGAGAGTGTTTGTAACCAGCAGATCTAGAGGGACTGAAGATGAAAGGCAAAACTGAGATGAGAGTGGGGGCAATCTTCAGAAGAAGATGGAGGGGAGGGGCTCAAAGGGGCATGCAGAAGGGCTGGATCTCTGGCAAGGATAAAGGCCCTCTCTGCCTTCAGTGCCCCTGCTGCCCTGCCTGGTTTCCCTTCCAGGGAACAAGATGCCTCTTCCCAGGGTAAGTTCATCACTTCTAACCTGACTCTGCTGCCTGCTCAAGCCCTGACTGACACCTCCCTCAGCCTCTTCTCCCCTCTGCTCAGAGGGCTGAAGGGCAGAGGACCAAACTCCTCCCAAAACCTTCCTTTAGAGAGGGCAGAACCTGGACTCAGCTTGCTCTACCTAGCATCTGCTGCCCTGCCTGGTTTCACCTCCAAGCAACAAGATGCTCCTGCACCAGGTACCCCCGGCATCCCATTCTTCCCTCCCTACCCCACCACTGCCATGCTTCCTTTCGTGTCTTGTCTCCTCCTTAGCACTGTAAGTTCATTGAGGGAAGGGACAGTCCTTTTACTAATTATATTCCCAGTACTTAGCACAGTGCTTGGCATGTGACAGGCACTTAATAAATGTTTACTGGATTGGATTACATCTGAGATGAGGAGAAGGGGAGAAGAGGGAGCTATCAGGGAATGGCCTCAGTAATTTTGGTGAAGTATGAGATGAATTCTTCAGCTGAGAGGTGGGGAAGGTGAGGTATGTATACCCAAATCACTGGGAATAATGATGTATTTAATGTGATAATGATGGTATTTAAAAAAAAAAAGAGCATCGTAAATCTTTTGAAAAGAAAAAAAATGCTGCCTCTGACCTCTTGATTTTATTGGTTTGCCTTTCTCACTTCATGTACTATATAGATGGCTTCCTTCACCTATGACTTTAAAAAATCATCTGCATTATGTATGCACATCATTTAGGATACATATATGTATACACACACAAATCTTTAAATACATGTATCATTTTAACTAGTTGCAAAGGTTAAGTGTTACTGGATAAGTCAAACATTAGAATAATATGTTCTGAACAAACAAAAATTAGTTATGCTAATAGGCAAGAGCAAGCTCACAAAATAAAGTCCTAAATAAGAACTTGATCAAGGAACATTAGTTTACAATTAAATGGTAACTTTCAAACTCACCTGATCAGTCATAATCATAATTTTTCCATAACGCAAGGTTTTCAGAGACTCTGCATCTTCATAACTTTTCTTATACTGAAGACCAACTATTTTAATAATGTTGTTGATTTCTGCATTTTCCATAATCTGTGTAAAAATGCTGATGTTCAGTAAGGTGAAAAGATATGTTCTGAATAACAAATAGCAAGGCATAACTTATATCATAGAAATATAATAATAATTTAATAGCTTTACCTGCTTATGTGAAGCTTCTCGCACATTAAGAATTTTACCCCTAAGTGGAAAGACTCCATATCTGTCTCGTCCAATCACACCTAACCCAGAAACTGCTAATGATTTTGCAGAATCTCCTTCTGTTAATATGAGCGTGCACTCTAAGGAATGTTTACCACCTTACAAAAAAGGAAAACAGAACAAATCAAAGGGAAGATCTACTGCAGAAAAAGTAAAATATCTTGTTGCTTTGATCATATGAAAACACTGGAGTAACATGTTTATGTAGTAATCAATAGTCTATTAATAATGAAAAATTATGAGAGTTATGAATTATGAGCCTACATAATTTTCCTTTATTAAGTTTATTTTTAAAAACCTATTGATTTCTTTCTCAAATCCTAACTTTACTTCTCGAGTAGACTTCTAAAAAACTGAACTGATATTCTGGAGATGTGGTATAGAAGCAGGAGAATAACAATATTCTTTACACATCAGTATTAAGTATATATTCTATGGTTTAAAGTACAAAGAAAATAATGAATAAATTATTATAATGATCAAATCTGATTAAATTTCAATTGATTCAAAGTATTTAACACTAATAGCTATGAAGATAATCATCAAAATCCTAGAATTTTAGCACTGGTAAGGACCTTAGATACAATTTAGTACAACCTCCTTATTTAACTAGATAAGTAAAATAAGGTCTAGAATGATCCTAAAGCACACCGAGTTTCTAAATTACTTTCTAAGGTCATAAAAATTAAATTATACAATAATTCAGTGTATTCAATTGAATTTCAGTTGAGTAAAAATTAGTAATCCAGGTAGTAGCTTATTCAAAAAATTGAATAAAATTCAATTGACTCAAACACCTCATTTCCTAAAGAATCTGAATAAATGGGAAACTCTTAAATTTGGGTAATTTAACTGAAAATACACAAGTAAAGACTGTTCTTTCATACCTGCATCATTCGCATCGTCCAGCTTGGGAATGCCTTTGATTTTACTGTACTTGACTGAGGAACACTTCTTGTTCAGTTGAGTCTGAGCTTTAAACTTGACCCAGTTCAGAATACTTTCTATGATACCACAGTTGGAAGCCTAAAAAGAAAAGATTTTCCTACTGGATCACTTAAAAATACTTAGCTAATTTATAAACATGTTACTTGGAATACTGTTGTGTTCTAAAGCATTCACTTACGACTAACCTCTGCCCTTTCAATTCAATAAACATTTACTAAGTACCAGTTAATGTGTGCATGACCCTGTGGAGTAAGAGACAGAGAAAGAATCAATCAACCCCAGGGGATTTCTCAGTGGTGCTCTAAAGCTTGTACAACGCTTTCCACAGGTTATCTCATTGGATCTTTACAACAATTCTGACCAGGTAGGAACTGTTATTACTCCCATTTTACAGACAAGGAAACCGAGGCTCAGAGAGATGAAGTGACTTGACAGTAAGTGCCTAAGGCTGGATTTGATATTCTCCTGCAAGTCTTGTGCTAAACTCTGAGGATGTAAGTACAAAAATGAAATAATTCCTATTTGAAAGGGCCCGACATTATAGAGAGGGAATCGGTAAGACTAGACAAGTTCTCTGATGCTAGAGGTACGGCAGAAGGATGAGTAAGGTTAGGTGGGAATTTAGTTCTCCTGACTGTTAAATTCACTGCCAAATTTTTAACATTACAACATGAACTTTCTTGGTGCTAGTGCGAAAAAGACAGAAGAGGAGAGGATAATCATTGAGAAGTGATGGTGTTGTTTAAAAAAAAAAGAAGCATCAATGAAAACATTTTTAAAATTATTTTAAAACTGGAGAAGAGTCATGGATGACTTCAAGGTTATGAGCCTGGTAATGCCTTCAACAAAAAGACAGAAGTTTGGAGAAAAGGTGAGTTTAGAGAATGGGAATAATGAGCTCTGCTATGAAGATGTTAAGATGGCAATGAGACATCCAAGTGGAAATAACACATACACACATACAGAGAGAGAGAGAGAGGGAGAGAGAGAGAGAGAGAGAGAGAGAGAGAGAGAAAGATTTAGGAGTTATTTGCATAAATGATCATTGAACATGTGCATGGAAGTAAGGAGATCAAAAAAAAGAGTGTATAGAGAGAAAGTGGTCCAGGACAGAGCCTTGATATAACCCAGGCTCAGGGAACAGGAGAAAGATGATGAAGGAGTAAATCAGATAATCAATTACCATGCTTCCCTACTCAAAAATAAATAAATGAATAAAGTATTTTTTACTCACTGCTTTGAAAAATTTCTCAGATAGCTGACACTTAGACCCAAAGCTTTTGGGCTGCAGAGTCATGTTTTCCTTTGTCTGAGAATCGAAAGTTGGATTTTCAATAAGACAGTTAACAAAAACCCATATGTGGTTTTTTACCTGTTGGAGGAGAAAAACACTATGTTGAAAATTCTTCATAACTTTCCAGGGATCTGGGGAATGCATTAGGCACTACTTACTTGAAAGGGCTTCACCGATACTCCAGCTTTGTTCTTTTTCTTAACTACTTCAATCAGTTTGCCGACGATTTGATCCACTACATAATCTACATGCCTTCCACCCTTAAAAAGAAAGAAAAGATCTCAAGCTCTCCACTATCGAATTTCCAGAGTAGCAATTCTCAAAAATCAGGGCAGGCTCCCAGAAGAGAGAGAAAGTCAAAACAATCAACTCAGCCACATGCCCTCCTGGCCCAATGACTGCCACTCTTTCTGAGCTACCGTAAATGCCTCACAGGGTCCAAGCCAACCTTTTACCCTTTCCTGTCTAGGCTCTTTAGATAAAGCAAGGGAAAGTGAGCCAGAGTTGCTCTTACTCCACAGTATGAAAACCCTTGGGGAATCACAAAGTCCAAATGTGATTTGGCTCTGATTTTTCTTAAGAAAAACTGCATGTTAAGTTCATGTATAGAACTTTAATCAATCAGCATCTACTAAATGCCTACTATTTGTACTTTTTTTGTGGTCTAGACCTATGTTTTAATCAGACTAGGGAACACCCAACTAAGGAAATTCCTAATACATAATTCAGGTCAGTAACTTTTCCACAACTTATTACTGGAGCCCAGGCCACACAGCCATATGTATCTGTGGTAAGACTTGAATCCAGGTCTTCCCGATTCTGAGGCTGCTGGCTCTCTACCCGTTAGACCAAGGTGCCTCTTCTCACTTTACACATAGCAGGCACATAATAATGACAAAAATATCAACTGATATTTCCATAGCACTTTAAAATTTGCAGACATCTTTTTGTCTGTGATCTTTCCATTCGTTGCCAACATCAGTGAACTAGCACCAGCTTCTATGGGAGGGGCAGGCAAGCTGGCCTAGCCCAGTGAGAAAATCACCCCTGCTGGAGAGACAGAAGGCAATGTGTACTGGTCTGCTCAGACCACTGCCACCAACTTTCCTCAGTCTAAGCTCGAGGCAGTCCAGGGCCCTGCACCCAAGAACCCTGGAGAAAGTAGTACGTGGAATCCCTTCCCCCTGCCCCCCACTGGCCCTTTGTCTTGTCTGGCCCTGGAGCCATGATGGAGGGGAAGCAACTCTTTGGATATTTGACTTGAAAAGAAGTTTTCCTTTATATCAAACCCAAATTTGCCTCTCTCACTTCCATGTACTGCTTTTCTGTCCTCTGAGGTTCTTCTCTCCTGTCCTTCAAATAGGTGAAGACCATGATCATGTCACTCCAAAGTCTTCTCTTGTATAGAGTAAACATACTTAGTTCTTTCTACTGATTCTCATACTGTGTGCACTTCCAGACCACTCACCATCCAAGACCCTCAAAACTTATCAATGTGCTTCCTAAAAGGTGGTACACGGAACTGAGCACAAGACTCCAGATGGGTCTGACCAGGACCCAGTCCTTTCCTCTCCTGCCTCCTAGTCACTATATGCCTAAGCTAAAACTGCCCTCACTTTTTTGGCTGTATTACCACACCAATGACTCACATCACGCTCATAAGCCACTAAAATTCCCATGCTTTCTTTTTCCCCCAGATGAACTAGTATCTTCTTATGCTTCCCCCAATTCTAGGACATCTCCAGGAGGCCTCCAGGCTGAAGCCACTATGACCCTTTAACTCTGTCCGCCATCACTGGGCTGGAGTTGAGCGGCTGTTTGATTCACATGTTCTTCTCCCTTTTTAACAGGGGATAAGCTCTTATCTGGTTATGTATTACAGAGAAAAGATAAGTAATACTATACAGAGAACACAAAGCTCCTCAAAAGGTGTACAAAACTATTCAGTGTTTCATTTAAAGGTCAACTACTGATTTACAAAATAAACAAAAATAAGGCAATAATCCCAAATTTGTCATCTTACTTGTTGTTTTCAACCTCACACACTAACAAACCTTTATCAGACATGATATTTAGCAGAAAAACTAGACAGTTTAGGTTTTAATGTTTTATTTTCCTTGCTAATCCAATAGCAGAGCTTCAAATAAACAACAAAACAATCAAATATCAAAAAGCAATGAGAAAGCCAGCACAGGGACTAGAAAATCCACAAAATGGATAATCATTCCTGAATAATCCTGAACTGACTAGACTCATTCAAAAGGCAGAGGGAAAATTTTAAATTATTCTAAATTTCATAAATTAATGGCACATATTAATTAAAAATGCAATATTTTCAACTATTAAGACCTCAGTCATCTACTCCTAATTCACAGAATTCACAAAAAAATAAGTTTTGATTTTAAAAAGTCAATCATGACTTAATTAGTTATTTTTACTAGTTTGTTATATGGCACAGTAAGTTTTTTTTTAAAATTTAAATGACAATGATGTTAAGTTGTTTACAGTCATGTCCAATTCTTTGTGACCTCATTTTGGGGGATTTTCTTGGCAAAGATACTGGAGTGGTTTGCCATTTCCTTTTCCAGCTCATTTTGCAGATGAGGAACTGAGGCAGATGGGGTTAAGTGACTTGTATAGGTTCACACAGATGGTAAGTGTCTGAGGCCAGATTTGAATTCATGAAAATGAGTCTTTCTGATTCTCCAATGCTCTATATACTGTGCTACCCAGCTGCCCTTAAATGATGACTCCAAGCATTATTCGAATCCTGCCTGAATAGTTCAACATTTGTATATTTACTCACTTTTGTTGTAGCAATACTATTTACAAAGCTGATTTGCTGGAAGCCTTTTTCACTCAATGTGAGACAAACATCCCATCGTTCATTTGCAAGTTCATGAATAACTTTCAGGGCAACCCCAGTTTCATCCAATTTGTCCTTTACGTAAAGGTCTACGTAACTGCGGAATCCATTTACCTATGAAGTCCAAAAAAAGTTGTTTAATCCTACACTGTCAGATCAGAGCAGCAGGTGCACAAGACAGTAGTTGCCTTATGTTTTCTTTATTTCCATTCTCTTAACATCAATGGAGCTCTATCCCCAATGATCCCTACCTGCCTTTTCTGTCATACTTCTAGACCCATGGGAAGCTATCCTGTCTTTTACCCACAGCCACTGATTTCCAGTAGCAAGTGAAATTGAAAAACAAATAAAGCAAAAACCAGATAAATAAGTTGATTACAGAAGCATTTACATGATTAAGGCTGATTAGGTGAACTGTGAGAAGACTTACAGGCAACTTCTTCCCATTAAACATGACTTTGACCCCTTTGCATGAACCAGCCAAGTCGTAGGCTCTTCTAGTCATGAGGGCCACAATATCCTTGTCGAGCTTTTCCATCTTAAATTTGGACAGGTCCGGTTGGAATGTTATACATGTATAGTCATCTCCGTCAAAGTATTTAATTTTGGGTTCAGAAGTCTTCATCATATTATTCACCCAGGTCTTTAAAAAATTCAAATATTATTAAAGCTTTTTCTATGCTTTAAGCACAAAGAACAAAAATATACCTCGTTAAATTTTATGGAAGAGAAGACATAAGCCTTGAACTTCCACAACTATATCCATCTTCTCTTCCTCATTAAAGCAAATAAATTAATTTTGTACATCTCATAATATGCTGATATTTTTTAACTTTAAACATTCCTATTTTCACTTGATTATTGAAAAACAGAAGGAAAGCAATTTATGTAACTTAAAAAACACAAAATACTAAATATCACTAAAAGTACAATTAGTATTTCAAAATTTTTACAGTGAAAAATTTCAAAATAGAGTTATTCTTCTGAAAACAAAAAAAAACCCTATTTTAATTCTTTATATTGTGATGTAAAACATTATATTTTAAGGGTCCCACAGAAATGAAACAAAACATTAAATAAAAGAGGTGTGAAGAAGAATCTGGGTGTCATTAGACTTCTTCCAGGGATTTTGAAACTATTTTACCCTACTAAACATGCCTTAATAGCAGAAGTTACTCAAAATAGCTTATGATTAGAAAGAAGGCTGATGAAGCAGCAATGTTACTTCAAACTTTCATGATGTTTACTTTATCTAGGTATAGGTGTTGACTTAAATTTCTAAAAAAAAAAAAAGATAAGTGAATCATTTTCTAAGTACACATACCTGTTTAAAACTATGTTTATATTCTTTACTAGCAGTTTCAACTGTAAATTTTGTACTGAAAATATTACAAAGCTTTGCACCATAACCATTACGACCACCTGTAAGAACAATTAAATGAGAAAGTTCTAATCAAACAATTTTAAAGGGAACTTCATCAAGCTGGGTATCATAAATTCTCAACAAGTTTATATGCTTTATTTTGCAAATCATGACATGACTATATCAAAGAAAAGTAGTGTGATGAAGTGGACAGTGAGCTGACACTGGAGTCAGTAAAGCCTCGGTTTACTTCTTTCTTGGACACATATTAGCTCTGCAAACATGGGCAAGTTCCTTACCTTAGCATCTGATGCCCCAAAACTAAAAGTTAAAAAAGGAAGGAGTCTTCCAGGAAGGGCTTTTGGTCATCTAGTTCCAACAGCCCCCTCCCCGTTTTACAGAGAAGGAAGTCCATCTCTAAGCCCAGAGAGGCTAAGTGACTAGCCCAAAGACAGGCAGTAAGTGGCAGAACCAAGATGCTCACTCTAGTCCTTCGACTCTAAATTGAGTGCTCTTCCTACTGTCCATGCTGCCATCATACACAAGTAAAAGAAATAGAATTTGACAACTGAGAAACTAGGAGGATCAGGAAAGGCTTCGAGGAGGAAATGCCTGAAAGCCACAGAGGAGAAGAGATGTGGGACACTCATCTACCACATGGATGCAGGCAATGAAACTGTCCAGTACGGGAACAGCTGG
The DNA here is from genome assembly GCF_900497805.2 of Vombatus ursinus. Lineage (NCBI taxonomy): Eukaryota > Metazoa > Chordata > Mammalia > Diprotodontia > Vombatidae > Vombatus > Vombatus ursinus. Next base: position 39,022,175 of record NW_020954577.1, read on the forward strand.
TCCAGTTTGGCTGGCAGGAATCATACGTGAATAGGAGGAATAGGAAAGAAAGCTGGAAAGTGAGGCTGGAGCCAAGGATTAGGGGACCTTCAACGGGAGGCCGAAAAAACTGCAGCTTATCCTTGGGAAAATAAGGCGTCACTCCAAAGTTTTTTGAGAGTAGGAGCAATATGGTTAAGGTTGTGGCTCAAGAATCAATGAAGTACCTATGTAATAGGGATCATGCCTGTGATTGCTGGGGACACAAAGACAAGCAAGTAATTGCCCTGAAGAAGCTTATATCCTATCAAGGGAGACAAACATACATATATATATATATATATGTACATACAAAATATATATGAATTAAATATATGGTGATGGCCGGGGCAGGAGGGGGTGTGGAGGGGTGGGGAGGGGAGGGTTGGACTAGCAGTTGCCGGAGTTGAAAACGCCTCATGTAGGAGGGGCACCTGAGCTGAGCTTTGAAGGAAACTAGGGATTCCAAGAGGAAGAGGGAGAGCCTTCTAAGCATAAGGTACCGATGGATACAGAAGATGGCATGTCAGGTATTTAGAACAGTGAAAAAGCCAGTTTGGTTGAACTATATTGTGCATGAAAGGGAATAATGTGTAACAAGGCTGCAAAGATAAATTAGAAACAGGTGGTAAAGAGCCCTGGATGACAAACAGAAGAATTTCTATTTATTTGGTCCTAGAGGTGATGGGGGCCACGGCAATTTATTGAGTGATGTTATCAGACCACTTCAGGACAAGCACTCAGGCAGCTATATGGAAGAGAGGAACCAATTACGAGGCTACAATAATCCAGGCAAGAAGCAAACAGAAATCACAAGTTACTGAAATACAGAAGTAAAATGGTTCTATAGACCCTTTCATCTTTATAATAATTTTGAATATATATACAAAATGTTTTAAATGTTACTATATCCAGTGAACATGTGAAATTCATGAAATTTATATTTTCTATCAACATCCTTTAGCTCTTACATAAACATAATTTGTACTACTTCCCCAGTTTATTAATAGTTCATAAGCTACAATGAAGTAGCAAAATCAACTTTATCAAGGTAAATTAAGGAAAAAAAATCAAGTGTACACATAATCCCCATCATCAAAGCACATTCAACTTTTTTATAGTATTGTTTATGCTACTATATTGTAAAGCTAGAGTCATCAAAACCATCTGGTATTGGTTTAAAAATAGAGAGGTAGATCAATGGAACAGAGTAGACAAGGGAGAAGCAAAAACAATGTCACTTGATAACCCAGTGTTGGGTAAAGCAGAAAACATAAAATAACTTAGCAAAGGACTCCCTGTTTGACAAAACCTGCTGAGAAAACTAGAAAGCAATCTGACAGAAATTAAACTTAGACCAATACATCACACTACTTTCCACAATACATTCTAAATGGATGTGACTTTAAAATTAAAGATCCTACTATAAAATAAAATTAGAAAAGAAGGTCATATTCCTCTCATACTATAATAAGAGATGAGCTCTTAACCAAACAAGGAACAGAAGCAATTACAATTTTTTTTAAAGAGAGATAACTTTGATCACATGAAGTTGGAAAGCTTCTGCAGACAAAAATGATGCACCTAGAATGAGAAGGGAAGTGGTCAAAAGGGGGAAAAACTTTGTATCAAATTTCTCTGACAAGAATTTTATATCCAAGATATATGAACAACTAACACCACACACAAAAAACAAACAAAAAACAAACAAAAAAAAAAGCACTAGTCCCCAATAGATGTGGTCAAACAATATGAATAGTTATTTTTTTTAATTGCCAAGTATCCACAACCATAAATGCTCCAAAATCTCTAATAAAAAAGAAAAGTGTAAATCAAAATAACCTTGAGGTTTTACCTCCCACACAGTCAACTTGTGAAAATGACCTAAAAAAAGAATTGCCAAGTTTGGAGGGAAGATGGGCACACTGGAGCACTGTTGGTGGAACAATTTGGAATTATGTAAATAAAGTGACTAAACTGTTTAATACCTTTTGACCCAGGGATTCCATTATTTCCCAAGGAGGACATTTTAAGAAGAATTATGCACATATAACAAAATACTTATAGTAGCAATTTTTCGTGATTGGCAAAGAATTCGACACAAAATAGATGCCCATCATCTGGGGAATGGCTAAACAAAAATGTGATACATTAACGTAATAAAATATTATTGTGGTATAATAAATTACGTATATGATGAATACAGAGAAACATGTAAAGATCCACATGAACATGTAAAAATGAAGTAAGCAGAGCCAAAAAAAATATGCACAATAAATTTTAAAATGTATTTTTCCTTTTCTCTTTTTTTTTTTGGTCTGAAAAAAATTCTTCTTGTTTATAGGATGGCTAGTTTGGGAGGGGAAGGGAAGAGGATACTGAGGGAAACTATGATGATTAAAAAAAAAAGAAATTGATTAAAAATGTTTTTTAAAAAAAAAATGTGGTTTGCCACAGTAGTATTGAACCACTGTGGACTGGGGTTAAACCAAAAGGTTGACATTAAAATCATGAAATAAGAATTACAAAGTTTTTTTTTTTTTAAGACTAAGGATACTGTCAACAACACAGTGTAATGATACATTTTAAGAATCATGGTTTTAAATTATCACTTTTCTTTATTATGGTAACATTTATATAGGATTGTGTTTTATAGATTACAAAAAAAACATTTTCCAGATACAAAACTTTGTTTTATGTGAAACTACATCAATATAATAAAAGTAAATTAACAACAAATGATGTTAATAGAATGACAAACATTTTAGTCACAATGCTTAGGAGTAATTTACCTGTAACTTTTTTCTCATCATCATCATAGTTACTAGATGTTAAAAGCTGTCCAAAGATTAAAGCAGGAACATAGACTTTTTCTACTTTGTGTTCCACTACAGGAATGCCTTTTCCGTTATTCCAGATGCTGATAATGTTAGATTCACTGTAAATAAGCAAGTAATTACATTAAAAAAAATGATCCTGCATATTTGTTTTAAAATATAATTTCTGCAAAGATAAAGTAATCAAAACATGCTGTGATAATACCCCCAAAAAGCTACTTTTCCAACTTAAAAGTTAGTGATCATTTTATAAGAATACAGTATTTAAAAACTGGGTGAGACCTTAGAGAGAACAACTAATTCTAATAGCCTCGTTTTACAAAATAAGGAAACAGGTCCAGAGAAGTAAAAATAACTTGGCCAGATCAACAAGTTACAAGTGACAGAACTCTTTTAAAAAATGTTCTTAAGAACTTAGAACATTTATTTAGAGCACTATTTTCCAGCTTCAGATCATGAATCTGAGGAAGGTCTAAAAAGATTTTCACGTAGAAGTTGTGGAGGTGTACAGGGAAGTCTCCTAGACAAATACAAAATAAAACAAGCAACTGGTTCAATTTTGATTTATGGACAGGAAAGAAATATAGGAGACTAGATCTAGGGCTGGAGATTCTTGGAACTTCTGTCATCATAAGCTAAAGAAACACATGAAGGTCTATTTCTCTATTATGTCAATCACAGTTATAGATTATAGATTAAAGAACCTGGTTAAAGAACTTCATCAGTTCTTTAAAAGTTAAAACAATAACTGTTCTAATTTCTTTTTCAGGGTTTAAGTCACATAGTCTCACTACTACCCCTCTGAGATTGGGTGTCATGTTAGCTACTACTCATTTTGAGGGTACTGCCTTAAAAATTACTGCCACTTTAAATCTAAATAATCTGCTTCACACCATTCCCAACAAGTGATGATCCAGCCTTGATGAGAAGACTTCAAGGGAGAGGCAATCCACTACATCTTGGCAGCCCATCCCATTTCACCTTTGGAGTACTCTAGATGTTGAGAAGACTTCCTAATATTGAGTCAAAATCTGCCTATCTGCAACTTCCAACCACTGCTTCTAAGTCTGCCCAGTAGGATCAAAAAGAACAAGTCTATTCACTATTCCACATAGAGCTTCAAATACTTGAAGAGAATGATCACCAAATCTTCTCTTTTCCAGGAGAACTACCCCCAAGGTACCATTCTGTCCAACATCTGTTTTTAGCCATCTTGCCATAGAATCTTTAGATTAGTTTAGATTAGATTAGTTCATCTTCTTTCATTTATTGACTGGTATTGATACTTAGCTTAAAATTAGATAGCTTCCATTTGTGTTTCATTTGTGATATTAACTATAGGTTCAGTGTTCCTCATTAGGCACTTGGTGCTGCCCTTGTGTAAATTTAGTTTGACCAACCTGTGATTCCACCATTTGGGGAGTGTCCGGTAACACACTTCCTTAGCACCTGCTCTATAATTTACAATCTAAGACAAACTGCCTGGGATACCAAGAGGTGCCTTTTTGGTGACTTGTCTCTTACCTGACTCTTCATACAAATTTTTATTGAAGTATTATTAAGTATTTGGTATCCTCGTAAAGGATTCGGTTATTATAAAAAGTAAAATGAAAACAAAACAAAAAGCTTCAGAAGTAACTTAGTTTACTAAAAGCAAAATAAGCAAATAAAAGCAAATACTTATGTCTCACAACTTACCCTCAACTTATCTAAAACTGAATTTATTATCATCTCTACCCAAAACTAACTTCCTTTCACTATTTCTCAATTTCTTAACACAAGGGCAAAAGCGTTCTCCCAACCATCCAGACTTGAATCTTGGGGTCATTTTGTCACACACACCCCAACAGTGTTCCAGTTCTCCTGCTTCTATGAGCTGCTCCTTATTGGTCTCACCTTGAATACACTGCACTAGTTTGGATAACAAAGTTTCAAAGGCTGGTAATTATCTAGGGTGGTATCTTTAAGATACATCAACAAAGACTCGATATCTTTTCCGGCCTGAATAGTTCTGAAACTTTGTTGGATTTGGAGATCATGTTGAGCTCTCTACTTCCTGACAGAAACACACACTTAGTTCATACAATCAGTTGAAAACCAATACATATACAGGCTGTAAAAAATAACAAGTCCCAGTTATCTTAAAGATTCCTACTACCCTAGATAACTACCAACAGATTGTTTTAACTTTGATAACTCTTCTAGTGAATTTAATTTCCTTTCACACAAGGTTTCTCCAAATTTTACAGTTTTCTATAATAGCGGTAGGTATAGTACAAGAACACAGTCATCCCTTGTCTAATCTGTTCTTGTTTTTTACTAACCCTAGCTATTCCAATATCTATTATCCCCACAGTTCAGGAGACCATGAAGAGAGAGAATAAGGTTTAGATGGTGTTCTCTATACTCTATATGCTCAACCTATATCTTACTAGAATTAGTTTTAACATCTTCTTTATGTAAGTTATACAAAATTTTACTTTGTAAAAATTTTAAGCAAAAAAGTCATTGTAGGGAACTATAATAAAGCAAGATCTAAATAAATGCCCAGTCATTAAAGCAACTGTTTCCCAATGAAATTTGCTATAAAAAACATTCCAATAAGAAATCAGGTTTTAGATACATAACAGAAATAAAGAAATGTCCAAGTTATCCTTTGTCTGCATGAAAGAATACTCAATTCACATGCCTCTAAAAAGCAAAATACCTAAATAAGATAATTAATTCAGCAAAATTACATAGATGAACTTTGGTAGTAGTCAAGTCCAAAAGTCGCCAGCTCTGATACTCAATGCCTGCCTACTTGACATTTAATTCTTTGTGAAATCTCACTGCTGCAAGAGAATCTTTGAACTGTATTATGGAAGTGATATTTCATAAACAGAATCAAAGAATCTCAAAATCGGAATGAACCTCCGAGGCCACCTGGTCCAACCCATCTCTTACCCAACAATACACCCAGTAAGTTATCAGTCTGCTTCTGCTTGAAGATCTACTTATGCAGCCTACTCTACTTTTAGATAACTCTCTTCAGTGGGAAGTTTTTCCTTACATCAAGCTGAAATTGGTCCTCTGTAAGCAAAAGCTGTCAAATCCTTTTTCCACAAAAGAATTTTTAAGATGGCTATTGTGTGCTCCCTCCATCTTATCTTCTCTAGGATAACCATCCTCAATCTTTCAATTATTCTTCATGTGTCAGGATCTCAAGACATTTAGTCATCCTGATCCCTTTTCTATGGATGCCCTCAACTTTATCATTTCCCTTCCAAAAATGGAGCATGCAGAATTGAACACAATATTCCAGCAGTCTCCTAAGGTCAAGATTAGTGGGGATATCATCCTCTTCATTCTGAATACCATGACTCTCATAGTATAAAGAATATACTGCCAGAAATCACAGCCCTCAGAGGTCAGCTGATCTAACCTATATCTGGCCATTTCTTCTTGGATGCTTACCATCTGCATTACCTAGGGCAAGTTTCTTAATCCTCTGAGGCCTCAGTGTTCTCTAAGGACCCTCCAAGCTCTAGATCTGTGAACCTGTGAACCTGTGAATCTTCAGAACATTCACAAAGAACAGAGACTCTCATAGTTGAAAAAGACCTAAAGAAACATGTAGATCAATCCAGAGAGGAACAAGAATTCCTTTCTGCAACTTTTTAAGTCAATTTTGTTCCTGAAGACCTCTTAAAATGAGTAGACCACTATTTCCCAAAGCAGTTCCATTGCACTTTTGGCTAGCATTAATTTTAAGTTCTTCCTCATATTTAACCCAGATCAGCCTTCCTGCAATTCCTACCCAGTGGCCCCTCTTCTGTCATGTGGGGCCAAACAGAAGAGGTCATCCTTTTCTACAAGATGGTTCTCCAAATACCTGAAGACAGTTATGTCCCCTGTAGTCTTTTTTCTAAGCTAAAACATCTCCTCTCCCCAGCTGCTTTAACTGATTGTCATATGGCATTATCTTGAGGTGTTAATCACCCTAGACATGCTCTAGCTTACCAGGGCAGGTAGACCTTCCACTGACACAGATCACAATACTTTCATGTCTTGACTGATGGTCTTCAATGGCTGAAATTAATCATCCTTAAACTGGGGCATCCGAAACTGAATACAATACTCCATGTGTGCCCTGATTAAGAACAAGGACTATCTCTTCCCATGTTCTGGACACTATATTTTTCGATGCTTCCAAAAACTTCATTAGGTTTTTTTGTTTGCTATCACACTATCAACTCCTTCTGCTTGTAATCCACTAAGCCCTCTAGATCTTTTGGATGACATGCTCTCTAGCCATACTTCTTATTCTTATTAAGTCATTTTTTGAAACCCAGCTAAATGATTTATTCCTATTAAATTTCATTGTATTTCATTTGCATCCTTGTTTGCTGGCATCTTTTGAGATGTTGACTCTATTATCCACCAAGTTAGCTATTCCTCCTAGTTCTGCATCATCTATAAATTTGGCAAGTGATTGATGCTTTTATCCAAGTGACTGATAAAAATGACAAATAACACAAGACCAAAGGCAGAATCCTAGAACACTTTGCTAGAGACCCTTTGAGGAGCCATGATATTCCCAGTCTCTTAGACTTGGAGAAATTTGTCACAGACACATTATTTTATTCCTTTTTTCCTTGTACCTTCTAGATATGTGTTGGTTTTAAATTGACTGTATGAACATTTAAGTGGGCTTTTCTGGCAGGAAGTGGAGAGCTCAGCATCATCTCCAAATCAAACAAAGAAAGTTTCGAAACTAGTCAGGCTGCAAGTCCTTGTTAATGTATCTTAAAGATGTTTATTTTCCCATATAACTACCAGTAAGCAAACTATTTTAATGTAATGAACTGTGATAACTCTTTGAGAGAATCTAATGTTGAAAACAACTTCATTTGTTATAAAGGTTGCTAAACAGGTGCCAAAGAAAGCCCTTTTTACAACAGGATTATTTTCTGCATATAATTTTTTACGTAAAATTAGGAACAACCACAGCAATAAAGTATTTTTCCAAAGTTCACCCTTACGGACATTAAAACAGTTTTGACATATAAACCTATCTTTAAAATGTTATTCATTGTAGTAGTATTTTACCTGAATTTCGCAAGAAATGTTATTGCTTAGCAGATATAACCAAGTATGCAGTTACTTAACTATCATATCAAGCACTCATTTAAGGAATGCATCATTTTCTCTTCATTTTCAGTATTCTTTTCTATACTCTGAATAAGAAAGCTAAAGATGGCTGCCTTCACTTACAGATAATAAGTACTTTCTGATACTAATACTCCTCAAATATAACAAATGGTTAAATGAAGTTTTTTGTTTTCAAAAACTTTACCAAAATTGGGAGACAAAAAGAAGCAATGGAGGCTAGAAAATGTCTTTATTCCTTCCCTAATTTTGACCTTCTGTTTATGAGATTATTAGACTGTGCCAAGTCTCATTGATAAGAAAAAAAACTACAACAACATGATTATGTGGCAGTAATGTCATAAAAGATAGGAGAAATGAAACCAAAAATCAATTTTTATCATGGGGTTAATAAAAAAGAATATTATCCAAAACTAGATTACTGACAACAAATGTTCTCAATCCACTCAGTTTTCTTTATTTTTAATGATAATGTTGAATTACTAAGTATAATATTATGAAAGATAAGTATAATCTAAATTTTCACACAAAACAGATGCTTGTGAAAACAAAATTATTAAAAGAACAATAAACTTATATGATTTAGAAAAACCCATTATTCATTTCACTATATGCAGTAAATTTGATTAGGAAAACGTTCTGTAAATATTCTACAATGCAAACAACAGGAAGCAGTCTACAAATTATGAATAAGTTATATTCCCAAAATTCCTTTGAAAATCAGTTGCTTATGGCTCAGAAAATTATTTCTCATAACTTGTAATTTAGGTACTAAGTCAGCCCCCAAAAGCCTATTGATTTCATCCTTCAACCCCAAATTTCCTTGAAACTTCTCAAGTCTGAGTTACACTGAGCCCTGTGTAGGTAAGAATGGCAAGGAATGTGGCAGGAGGATAGGCAGCTTCCATTGTGACATGGTTAGCAGAAGGTCTAGCAAGAAATGCGTAAGAGAGGCAGCTAGATGGCGCAGTGGATAGAGCACAGGCCCTGGATTCAGGACTACCTGAGTTCAAATCCAGCCTCAGACACATAACACTTACTAGCTGTGTGACCCTGAGCAAGTCACTTAACCGCATTGCCTAACCAAAAAAAAAAAGAAAGAAAGAAAAGTAATGAGTAAGAAATCAGTAGAAGAAAAGTTTCAAGGAACAAAAGGTAAACACTACTGGGAGGGGCTCTAGAAGCGCATGGCTTTGTTGTAGGGTATGGCTCAAGTAGCACAGGGTTCCAGGAGAAGGTGGGATGAGTTTGCGGAGAAACACAGCCAAAGGCTCTGCTCCTGAGGCAGTGGGGAAGAACTCAAGCAGCAGTGGGCTTCCACAAAAGGAAGAATTAATTAATAGGAAAGAAATCATTCAGGGAAATGAAGTAGCAACAGCCATTCACACATACAGGTGACTTATAAGCTGCACGTTCATAAGTCAGGAGCCACGTGTATGAAACAACCTACTCAGCTGGGAAAGCTCGATAAAGTAGCCTAATGATGTACTTACGGATCAATAGAAATTTTGATACAGGTCATGTTCTTATCCCTCTGTTTATTGTCAGCTGCATTAACTACAAAATTAAACACTTTGGTGAGAACAGTCAACTATTTAAGTAAATGTGTAAAGCTCTATTAAAAACAAATATATATAAACAGTGAAACATTGCAAAAGAAATTTTTAAAAGTTACTATTAGCATTCATTACAAAATTAAAGCAACATGATATTCTAACATTTTGAGGATTACTTTGAAATCAAAATAAAGCATTTCAACTGAACTAAAATGGGGAAAAGTTAGTTACAAATAAATATAAAAAGCAGTAAAATTGAAATTCAGTCACTTCAAACAGCATATGTTATTATACAAAATGTAGTCAGGGCATTTATGTGATAAGATCACAGCTTGCAGTTTAGAAAATGGCAAGTTCAATCTTTTCATCATGAGGTTAAAAAAAAAACACCTAATTTAACTGATTTCAATTTAATCAGTCGGTCAAATCAGCTAGGAAAAACAACCAGTTTTTTGAGGAGAGTATAGATTAATCCTATACATGTGTTTTCATGAGTACTCTAAGAACAATTCAAAAATGACTAATGCTAAAAATATTCTAACACTGTTTACTAGTGCATTAATTTGAATACAAGTTCACTAGAACTCTAAATTACATAAACAACCTGTCTCTGAAAATGATACACTGGAAACCTTGTAACTGGAGACATCAAGCCCCATAGTCTTAATTGATCACTGTAACCCACAAGCATGTAACTTGAAAGGAATATTGCTGGGTACCTGGGGGACAGGGTTTAGGAAATGGAAAGGAAATGGAAAAAATGGTTAGGGTTAGCCCTGAAATACTCTCCTCAACACATGGAGCTGAAAAGCGAGAAAAAAGTAATGAATAGGGGACCCTAAAAAGGGCCTCTTGCTCAAAAGTATCTCTCCCTTTTACCACACAGAATGATTTTAGTTAACAATCTCTCCTTTTAAAATATAAACATCCCCTGAGAGGGTTGTTACATCTTACTGTGATTTATAATAGAATCATGGAGATGAAGAAAGCAGGGCCAAGAGAGATTAAATGCCTGGTCCAAGGTCACATATAGAGTAAGGCACTGGGACTGAGAACCAAAATCTCCTATATTCCAGATCATCATTCTTTTTATTATACAATTCCCTCCCAGAACCTGGACTTGTGAGCCAGTGATTAGAATTAAATTAGAATGTTAAAATAAGGGATATAAGCCAGGAAAAATAACTACACAACACAGGAAAAACTAAGCTAGACCCACCAGAGGGCTTTGGAAAGGAAAGAATAGGTACCAGGGAGATACAAAATTTAAATAAAACAAATATCTGTCCTCATGGAGCTTAGAGTCTAGCAGGGGGGATAAGACACAAAAACAAATAATTAAATCAACACTATTACATCATAAGTGCATTACAGAGTTCAAAACAAAATGTTATATAAGGTCTGAAAAGGTGAGACATGACAGGGAGAGAAATCAGCAAAGGTTTTATATTAGGAGGTAGAATTTGATTTGGGTTTTACAAGATGGGGGTTAACTCATCAGGCCAGTGGTGAGAGATAAGCTGTTCCACGTACCTGGGATGGCATGATAAAAGGCATAGAAATGGGAAAGCACAATTGCATTTTGAGAGGACCATTTGAGTGGTTCAATTTGGTTGGAGTGTAGAGTAAAATGGAGGAAAATAATACAAAATTAGTCTACAAAAATAGAACATACCAAATTATGAGAAGTCTTGAAAAATAAGCAAAGGAGTCTGAACTTTACTTGACAATAGAGAGACTGAAATTTTGAGTAGAGAAGGGACGTGTTACTTGCATGAAGATTGGGCTATCAGCTAAGCAGAAGTTGGAGAAAGGGCTGTGATGATGAAAATAGCTAACTTTCAAATCACACACACACCAAGCCCCCAAAGGCCATTTTTAGCACACATCCCTCCAAAATGAAAAACTCTTTATTATTCTTTGGTAAACATGATAATGATTAAAATGGGAAAGGTAGATAAAAATTCAGACTAATGAATGTTAGAAGTTATAAACTTCTTATATAACTTCTTCAAAGTTGCATATAAATACAATATATTAACATAGAATAACATTTCAGCTACCCTGTAAGCATTCTGAAGTAGCATGAGTGTTCAGTGTGTGATGTCCCTTGGGAACTCTCTGTAAATCAATGCTATGGAGTCCTGACTCTAGGACCTTACAATTACTTAACAAAAGAGAGAATTTGTCTCAATTCTTTAAAAGGTACTCACCAAGAATTTCATCAAAGATTTTGTATAAGCCTGGTACAAAAGTAACTTCTCTGCAATTCATTCCTACATCTTCATCATAAACCCACATTGACTGCACAAACAAAATTCAAAGAGAGTATTTTACTACATGTGTCAGTAATATAAACTTTACACAATCCAAAACCACATTCTACCACTGAAAATTTGCTTCACTTCACCTTCCACAAACTTAGGCCTTTAGAGTTAGAAAAGGGTGAATTACTTTCATGAACTAAATGGTGTTATCCTCTTTTCCCTTTTCCAACCTAAGCATCCATAAAATGGAGAAATTGCTTATTCTGTATGATCTATTCTTACATACATTATCTTATATAAAATAGTTCAATTTTTAATATAAGGCAGCAAGACTGACTGGAAATGCAAACATTTCCTACCTCAGTAATAATACTTCAAAAGATTTATAATTTCACTGGTATGGACGTTTATTCCACAAATGTAAATCACAACACCTCCACACTTTAACAGATAGTCTTCTCATGAGTTTTCACGGTCAAAAAATTTCATCAACTGATGATCAACTTTCTGGTGATCAGCCTCTCTTTACTTCACTACACTGTTCCTCTAATAATAGCCAGTTCAATGCTTGGGCTATGGGCCCACTTTGGTAAGGTCAGCTAGATCAATACATAAAAAGTAAGCAGTACTCAGCTGGCTTACCCTTGGAGTGATGAGGGTCACCTGCTATTGCACTGAGGCAACTTAGTAGAGGTACCTCAAAATAATAAAATCAAATAATAATGAGACAAACAACCACCTACATTTTAGTCTTTTAATCAATTCAGAGTGTTTTTCCATTCATTAGCTTAATTCTATATATAACCTAACTTCTTCAAATAGGGGTGATACCATGGGTGTATAGAAGAATCATCAAAAGGCCATAGATTCAGGGGCAGCTAAGTGGCACAGTGGATAGAGTGCCGACCCTGGATTCAGGAGGACCTGAGTTCAAATCCGGGCTCAGACACATAACACTTACTAGCTGTGTGACCCTGGGCAAGTCACTTAACCCCATTGCCCAACCAAAAAAAAAAAAAAAAAGGCCATAGACTCCCTTCTAGCCAACAAATTACTATGCACATGGATAAAGGTCTGGACAAGCATGAGACTATTCACAGTCAAACAAGCAGATAGTTTACTTCAAAGGTCTGACTCCTGGGTCAAGACCTACAATTGAAAGTTATTTTCACATCCATTGAGTGAAGTTTGCTACTCTGGTAAGATCTCTCTTTAAAGCCACAATTAAACCATCTACAGGAAGGATGCATAATTTCCATTCTCTCAAAATTGTATTATCACACAGTGTAAATTTTGGGGGGAAAAAAATTTATATTCATTAACATGCTATGCACTAAAATGATATGAGACCTTACAATGGCCTCCAATGAAATTGGTATTCCTTTCAGTAGTCTAATGAATAGAACTAAAATAAACCCCCAAATCATACTTTTTTTAATTTCTGCAATATTATTCCATCTGCAAACAAAATAAAGGTAAGTTTCTGATTTAGAATTGCCTCAATGCTTGTCTTGAAGGATTATTGGACTTTTTTCTTTTATTAAGACAAATTTTCTCTAATATATACAATGATCAGATGGAAAATAAAGGCTTTTAATTTTTATATACCTAATCAGCCATCAAAGAATCTCAAAGGAATAAAATTCCTGAAGCATATGTATGTCTCATCCCCATCTCTGAAATTATAATCAAAACAGTGATAAATGATAAATATATATACATGCATAAAGAATATCACTGACCTGAGTTAATGGTTCCACAGATCCAATGTATGTATCAGGCCGGAGGAGAATGTGTTCAAGTTGTGTTTTCTTCTGATAAACTCTCTCAACAGACAGCTTCTTTGAAGAATCATTTTTATTACTGCTTTCTGACTCTTCTTTTTTTGCAGCATTGTTCTGATCAAAAAGAGTCTAAAATTAACCAAAAAAATAAATAACTGAAAAAGTATTACTAAAATCTTTATCGATCATTTAAATGTTTGCTTCCTAAATTTAACATCTCTCTCAGCCTCTTTCAATTTTAAGTTCTATTAAGTTGGTTGTCACTTGAAATTAGAGTATCACCTGTAGAATGTGTAGTTATGTTAATTGTGGGTATAAAGTTTTGATTATATTTTTAAATAGGTTTCCCAATTTACATATAACGATCATAAGAAATTCTGAGAAGAGGTAAACAAAAATAAAATAAGAAAATTTAACCTTTTTTTTTTTCTATAGAGTAACAGAATTTTAGAACTGGATGGGACCTTGGAGTTCATCCCTCATTTTATGGCTGAGGAAAGTGAAACCCAGAGATGTTAAGAGACTTGCATATGGTCACACTAGTTTGTACTAAAACAAAAACCAATCATATATACTGTTGTGTCTTGAATCTAGTCAAGCAGACTTTTCCAAACCAGTCCTTTTGTAGGGATGTCAGATCTTCTTTCTTGCCCCTGTCATCAAAATTTCCAGTGGAATATGAGTTCCAACTGGAATGAGGCCTGTTCAAGTCTGGAAGCCCACTGAAAGCTTGCTCTGGATGGCCCACCCTGTGCCCCGCTGGTTACCTAATGATTCAGAAGGACACCTGATAGGGCAAGTTAAATCTGTGCCACATTCACTACAGTAAGAATTCTGAGATTTTGAAGAGAAACATAGGAAGAAACAAGTGGGTTATGGAGACCATACAACTCCCAAATTCATAAAAAATGAAAGTGTAATGACAAATGTTAGAGAAGATGTGGGAAAATTGGAACACTAATGCATTGCTGGTGGAGTTGAGAAATGATCCAACCATTTTGGAGAGTAATTTGGAACTATGACCAAAGGACTATAAAAATGTGTATACCCTTTGACCCAGCAATACCACTTTTAGGTCTGTATCCCAAAGAGATCATAAAAATGGGATAAAGACCCATATGTACAAAAATATTTATAGCAGCTCTATCTGTGGTGGCAAAGAATTGGAAATTGAGGGGGATGCCCATCAATTGGGGAATGACTGAACAAGTTGTGCTATATGAATGTAATGGAATATTATTGTGCTATAAGAAATGATGAGCCAACAGACCTCAGAAAAACCTGGAAAGACTTAGATGAACTGATGCTGAGTGAAATGAGCAGAATCAGAACATTGTATGCAGTAACAGCCATATTGTGCAATGACTGACTTTGACAGACGTGGCTCTTCTCAGCAATGCAGTGATCTAAGACAATTCCTAAAGACTAAAGATGGAAAATGCTATCCACATGCAGAGAAAGAATTATGGAGTCTGACTGCAGATTTCCTTTGTTATTTTGTTTTATTGCTTCATTCTTGTGGTTCCTCCCAGTAGTTCTAATTGTTCTTTACATCATGATTAATGGGAAAATATGCTTAATATGAATGTGTAAGTAGAGCCTATATCAGATTGCACGCTGCCGTCTTGGAGGGGAAGGGAAGGTGGGAGGGGGAGAAAATTTAAAACTCAAAATCTTATGGAAGTAAATGTTGAAAACTAAAAACAAATTAATTACCAAAAAAAATGAAAGTGTAGTTTAATGGAGCTTTAAAATAAAAAAGGCTTATTTCTTAGATCATTTAATATGGAAAATACAGTCACCGTGACTATGACAAGCATTTGCCAACTGACTGACAGAGATTAAGGATATTAAGCAGAATTATCAATAACCCAGATTTCAAACAATCTTACACAGTTCAAAGGTATTGCTATGGTTATGTCCCCACGCTGAAAATGAGGACATCAGCTATAACCATTCATAGAATATTCACCAGCCTTTAGATTAGGGGTTCTTAACCTTTTATGGGTCATGGATCTCTGTCAGTGTGGTGAAACCTCTGGATCCCTTCTCAGAATAATATTTTAAAAGCATAACATAGCATCCATAGGAAACCAATTACACTGAAACAGTTACCAAAATGTTGTGTTTTTTTTTTTTTAAATTTTACATATTGCAGGTTAAGAATCTCTGCTTTGGAAGGGAAATGGAATTACTTGCAAACACTTGCTACAAGTTTGTTTTTCTTTTTTCTCCAATCAATAAGCATTTAATAAATACCTATTATGTGCTAGGCACTAGCGACAAAAATACAAAAAGTTTCCCTTCCCAACCCCTTCCCCCTGCAAGGAGCTTACATTCTACCAAGGATGATACAACATATTCACAGATAAGTAAATGAAATATATATGCACACACACACAATAGATGAGGGGAAGGGGTAAGGAAAGCTCTCAATTAGGGGAATTAAGAAAGACATACTGAAGATGTTGGAAGTTAGGCTGAGCACTGAAGGGAGCCAAGGCTTCCAAGAGGCAAAAGTAAGGAGGGAGAGCATTCCAGATACAGGGGGACAACCTGTGCAAAGGCATGGAGAGAGGTGGATTCTAAGGAATCCGGGAACAAGCAAGTAGGGCAGTTAAAGCATAAAGTACATAAGGCTAATGTGTAACCAACCAGGAAATGGGTGATGGATCCAGATCATAAAGGGTTTTAAAAGGCAAATAGAGAGGCAAAGGGGAACACTGAAGCTTCTTAAGCATGAGAGTAACAGTCATAATTGTACTTTAAGAATATTAATGTAGTAGGTGTGGAAGATGAATTATAGTGGACTCCTAAACATGACCGCTTGTGCGTGTGTTAATTTTTATATTAAAGTGAGATAAATAGAGTTTTGTATACCAAACACCAAACTGGCAGACAGAGTCAAGGATATCAGCTCTGGTGTTAATTTGTTCAACTGCCAGCTTTGTGACAAAAACACAGAGGCAAGTTATTTAATTTTCTGCCGTTTTGATGGAGTATTTGGGTGCCTCTGAAAGACTAACACATAGTAGGCACTCAATAAATAAGTGATGATTGATTTATAAAAGGAAAAACAAGAAAGGAATAAGTGACCAATATCAGCTAAGGGCTACATCCAAAAGTGGCCATGAAACTTGAATCCTCAAATGGGTCACAAAGAGCTAATCCCTTAAGTGTTGATAATTCTTTGGGTATCAGCTCTGATTATACTGCCACTCTTACACAAAGGGCTCACTCTAATTTCCCTGCCAATTAAATTGAAGAGGATGCACAAATACCAATCTTGTAGCAGCCACAGAAGCTGGAGTCAGTTCCACAAGATTTGGAGAGTTCTCTGTGATTTGTGTATCAGTAAAAACACTGTTCTGTTTCTATATGGGATTCCTTAATGCCAAGAAGTGTTAGCAGGGTCAGTTATCCACAATGGCTAAACCTCCCCAACCCAAATGAAAAGAGAAGACTGTTTTCCAGAGTTAAGAGACAACTTAAATAAAGCCTACTGTAAGAAATGAGATGATTATTATTTTGTGTTTGGGATAGAAAATGAGGGAAAATAGAATTGGGGATTTTAAAAGGAAAGAATAGAATGGGAGAGAAGTGTATGCATTTAAATAGGGAGACTATGCAAGTCAGATCTATCGTAACGTTTGCTCAGTTGTAGAACTATACTGAACCTAGATCAGAGGTTTTCTTAACTGTTGGGTTTTTTTGGTCTGGACCTCTGGCAGACTGGTAAAGCCTATGCATCTGTCCTTTCAGAAATGTAGAAATGAAATAAAACACACAGGTTTACCAAGTAAATCAATTATACTGATATACAGTTATCAACATCTTTTTTAAGTTAACTGACCTCAAGTTGAAAGCCTCTAGCCTAGATAACAGAATTAGAAATTACTTTTTTCTTTAAGACATTGCACTAGGAAAAAAATTTCTTTAAATGTAGGATAACAGGATTCATGTCTTCTACATATTCAAAACTATGCCAAGAATTATACCACAAACTATGGGAATTCAAATATTATATGATAAAAACACCAATTATAATTCATAATAATTTCTATTACCACAGATTTTATATAAAGTTAAAGGATTTAACAATATGTTAAGATAAATAGTATACCACATAGCTTATTTTTACTAAACATTTTATATTCAAACATAAAATCAGTTAATCATGAATCATAAAATCAGGAGAAAATCAGTTTCCACATAACTATCAAGTTGCCTAATAATACTGTCCAGAGCCAATAAATACAGTTTTGACATAATGAAAAAATAATTTAAGCTTCCAAACAAAACACAATTCCATTAGCAAAAGATAATCCATAAATTCTTCATAAACCTCTTTAGCCAGTAGTTAAACAATGAAATTACAAGCCAGCAACAAGTGAGTTGCATGAAAATTTTGACATTCAACACGTTTTCTAATTTAGTTTGTTTCTCCCATGAGATAATGTGTAAAATAAAAATGTGAATTTAATAAATGGACAAATTACTGCTTTAATAAAACCCAAAGGTTCTCATAACAACTATACCTAAGATGTAGTGACTTGTAAGAATTTGATTCCCAGAAGAATAAAAGGAACCTATACAATAGTTTGTCCAAGAAGTCATCCAGCCTTCAGCTACCTAGCTCAATCCCAGAAGAAACTAAGTGAAAAGCACTTTCACTAGGCACAGAGGTTACTAGACATCTCCAAACAATTAAGTCATATTCAGAGCTGCCCAAATCACAGGGATCATACCAAACTTGTTCAAAATTCTGGCCTCTCAGTTATTAGTAATATTAATAATGATAATGATAGTGACAGCTAGCATTTATATAAAGCTTTAAAGTCTGCAAAGTGCTTTACAAGTATTGTCTCATTTGATCCTCATTAACAAGCCTAGGAGGTGGGCGCTATTATTATCCCTACTTTACAGAAGAAGAAACTGAGGCAAAAAGGTTAAGTGACTTGCCCAGGGTCACTAAGTAAATATGAGACAGGTGACATATGTTAGGAAAGCTTTCCTTGTTCTCTCT
Source organism: Vombatus ursinus (assembly GCF_900497805.2). Lineage (NCBI taxonomy): Eukaryota > Metazoa > Chordata > Mammalia > Diprotodontia > Vombatidae > Vombatus > Vombatus ursinus. The sequence continues at coordinate 39,040,814 of NW_020954577.1, forward strand.
TGAAGCAACTCTAGCATCTACAGTTTTTCCCAAGTGCCTTACCATCACCACTAAATGACTGCTTAGGCTATATATAATGATTCTATCGGGTCTAGTAAGATCTCTTCTGGAAAGACAGGGAAGGCTCAAAAGTTACAGTACGCTAGGCTGGTGATTCTTATTCATCCTCACTCATTTTTAAATGTTTGCTTTTCCTAATTATTTTCCTCTACGAAGAACCCTTAGTACAGTACAAAAGGGATATTACAGGGGGCAGCTAGGTGGCGCAGTGAATAGAGCACTGGCCCTGAAGTCAGGAGGACCTGAGTTCAAATCCGACCCCAGGCCAAAACACTTGACACTTACTAGCTGTGTGACCCTGGGCAAGGCACTTAACCCCAATTGCCTAAAAAAAAAAAAAAAGATATTACAATATACTTTCAAAATTTCTTTCAAAAAATTGATATCTCTATATCTCATATAGATTTTGGAACAATGAAAAAGGCACTCAATTTTCGTATTCTGAACTCTTGTGTAAAATAATAAAATCATATGGCTAATACCTCATTTACAGAATGCCATAATGAATCAGACATTTTGAGGTCATCTCTAGATTTCCATGCTTATAAATCAATTCTCAAATGTAAAATTTAGACAGCATTACCGAAATATGTGTGTATATACATAGACAAGAATTAATGAATTTTCTCAATACTAGATGCATGCCTGTGCTGATTAACACATATTGCTTAACAAAGGTTGTTTTTGTTTATAGTAATGTACATATATACACATATATACATATACACCTTTAGACAAAAATACATTCCATCAATTACTACAAACTCAGTAACTCAGCCTGAAAAAAAACCAAACAGTCATATTAAAAAAGCCAGCACAGAACCAATATTAAAAAACCTGAATTAGTTTTATTGACTATTAGCCTTATACATAGCCTGGAAGAAATGCTCACTAGAACAGCAATACTGTATAAAGATCAACTATGAATGACTTAGTTATTTCCAGTAATACAAAAATCTGAGACAATTCTGAAGGACCTACGATGAAAAATGCTATCCACCTCCAGAGAAAGAACTGACGGAATCTGAATGCAGATTGAAGCAAATTGTGTTTTTACTTTCTCTATTTTTCTTGGGGGTTTTTGTCTGTTTTCTTTCACATGACTAATATGGAAATGTTTTGCATGAATGCACATGTATAACCTTTATCAAATTGCTTGCCTTCTCAATGATGAGGAAGGGGAGGGGAAGGGATAGAATATAGAATTAAAAATGATAAAAAATGAAAGTTAAAGATTGTTTTCACATGTAGTTGGGAGGAAATAAAATATTAAATTACAAAAAAAAATTTAATGCTTACTGTATAATCCTTTTGTTACTAAATTTTTCCTCACTTATTATTTCCCATTTTATCAAGCCCAAACTCTAAGACCTGATATCCAAAGTCCTTGATAATGCAGCCTGGTTTTGCCTATAAATCATAGCTCCTCCTTTTGCTCTAGGATATGAATCCAGTCTACTTACTCTTCCCTTCCACACACATACTCCACACTTATTCCCACTACCCTTTTCTTTGAGCATGCTGCTGTTCCCCAACCTAAAATGTCTCTGTCTCTTCATATATCAAAATTTTGCCCAGCCTTCAAGGTCCATGCAGTTCTCTCTTCTGCCCAGTCAATGCAGTCCAGCCTCAGGCCAGACATTCCCTCATTCTGGAGATTTGTTGCCCAGCAGTTTCATCCAGGACGCTGAGCCCCAGTCTCCCTGTGGAGACCTTGCCTTTCCTGGTTGGACTTCATAAGGAACAGTCCCCACTTGCCTAGATCCTTTCCTTCAGAGTCCCTTTCCTCTCAACAGAACATTCATTCAATATGAGGGGCCCTGATAAGTTGTCTTCACTGAGTTCACAGAAGGGAGAGATCAGTTTAGTCCAGGTCAAAAGAGAATGAATGTCTCTCCAAAATGGGATACAATCTGGTTGCACTAGAATGGGTAGGATTTGATTTGGATCATTTAAAAGAAGAAACTCTGGAGGGTATCCAAGCAAGATGAGAAGTATAAGTAAAGGCTCAGAAGTGGGAATAATCAGGTTGTATTCAAGAGAAATAGTGAAGAACCTAGTCTGGCAAGGAGCTGAAGGCTTATAGTGGGAAATAAGGTCATATGATCAATCATCAATCAAGTATTTATTAGGTGCTTACTATGTATCAAGAACTTTTAGTGGCTGGGAATAAAAATCCAAAACCAAAAGAGTCCTTGCCCTAAAGTTGTTTACTTTCTATCAAATGGATATATTTGATTCATCTACACAGTAATACGGAAGAAGCCCTGGACTTTGAATTCGAAGGCCTGGGGTTGAATTCTTCTTAGGCTGCTTGCCACCAGGTGTGCTCCTGGTCACAGTAACTTCTGTAGGCTTTAGTTTTACCTTCTATAAAAAGAAGAGATTGACCTAGATGATTTCTAAGATACCTCCTAGTTCTCATTACTACCAAGTAGTCTCTCTTTATTTTAAATACAGCTTTTCTGTGCTAATTCAACCCACAGAAATGTCTCCCTTTACTGAACTAAAACAGGATTTATCATCTGGGCCTCTTGACATAGCAGTTTACTCGGAACTATCTTAATCCACTCTCTCGAAGAGACAGTAGTAGCATGGTGGAAAGACCACTGGAGTCAGGAGATATTCAGTTTCAAATTCCAACTCTAGCACTTATTAGTTATATAACCATGAGCAAATTATATATTATTCTCATTCTCATTTGTAAAATTGGGCTAATAATATCCTTGTAATTATCTCACAAGATTGTTGGTAAGGTTCAAATGAGATAAAATTCTTCATAAAATGTTTTCTATTAATCTTCTTCTTTAGTTTCTTCATCTACAAAGTCTTCTCTCTCCAAAAAGATCCAGGGACCTCTTTTGTGGACATTCAAATATTTGTTAACTTGTCTTGAAAAGAGTAGATTTCTAGTGCAGTTCAGGGCACACAGTCATACCAAAGCTAGAAAACAGTTATGGATTGGGTACCTGCACTATAAAAACAAGAAATAGCAGGCAGAATCCTCCTTCAACCTTCTGTCTCCTCAGTAGAATAGAGTTTATCTTGTTACTTGGTTTGTTGGCAGCAAAAGAATTTCTCTTTATTGATTCATGCTGGTACCCTACTAGCTCCATTCTTAATGAATTATGGATTCCAGGTTCATAGGATATTTTGAGGAAAAAGTCAAAGTTAGAAAGCTGCCTTGATTCATCTATATAGACAGCATCGGCAAGGTAGAGGGAAGTTTCATTATTCAGTGGGACTGTCCATGTCCCCAGGGTAGGCAGCAATACAAACATCCACTGGTGGAAAAAAGGTTAAAAAGCAATTTATTTACTACCTACCTCCTTGGCTGTCACGCGACATGACAGCTCTGAAGAGTAAGATATTTCTAGTGCTAACCAATCAGCATCTTCTGCATAAAGATAAAGGAAACTTCCACAAAATACTAACATATTCAAATTGTCATTTTTTTTCAATTCAATGAACATTTATTAAGTGTCTACTATTTGTCAGGCTCAAATGTATATAAGAATATAGAAATGAAAGAAAACAGCCTGAAGTACAGTATACATAGGACCATAAGTCTAATAATTTTAGGTATGGGTGATAAGGAATCCTTTGATGCAAAAAAAAAAAATTTTTATTCCTTATTATTTTAAAGTTCATTTTTAGCAACATTGATTTTAATTACATTATAGTCATTCTGCCACAGTAGAGAAATTAACCTAGCAAAAGAATGATGATTAGTGACTTCAAAAAACCTTTTAAGTCCTGAACAAGTTTTATAATGAAAAATCATGAAGACATTATAATTTTAGTTTATTTTGGGAATGACTATCTGATTTAAATTGACTTCTGTTAACAAAGCACCAGACTATGATACAAAAGGTAACTTTGAAAATTAGTCAATATGCCAAATTCATTTTTTTCAAGATTTTTTAAAAACAATTAATTCAAACATCAAGATATATATGCAAAATAAATTTAAAGAAAGCCCTATTTTTTAAAAAAATCATTAAATCCACCCCATAAAAACTTTTGTTACTCCTATGATTTTCTTTAATTGTTAAATCTGATCACACTTCTTGGGCCTATTTTACTGTACTTTTTATCCATTTTCCCACATTCCTAAACATGACTGTTAGTCAAAACTCATCCTGGGGGAAAAAAACAAACAAACTCATCCTGGGTCCTCTTCTCTTCTGTCCCTACAGTCTCTCCCTTGATCCACTACCAAATCTGTATGTGATGAATCACTTTCTTGAACTCCAGTTTTTAAATACTAGCTGCCCACTGGACTTCTATAGCTAAATGATCTGTTAGCATCTCTAATTCAGCTTGTCCAGAATGGAACTTACCATCTTAGTGTGTTAAAACTTCCTGACAACTCCCTTAATTTTGCTGAGGGCTCCACCCCCTCCCCAGTCATTGTGGTTTGTAAATGCAGTGATTGTGGGCTCTTTCTTCTCCAGGCTTTCACTCCTGAAAGCCAATAAGTATCAATAGTCCCACCTACTCTACCTCAACATCATCTGTCATATTCGTTCCCTTCACTCTGCTTACATTGCTAAGACCTTCATTATTATTATTATTTTGCTTGAACTATCGTCCTAACCTCCTACTTGAACCTCCAGCCTGTTTGGCCTTTTTACTCTCCAGTCTATCTTTCCACATAGCTGCCAAAATCATCTTCCTAAGGCACAGGTTTGACCATGCCACTCCCCTGCTTGACAATCTTCAGAGGTTGCCTTCAAACTCTTAGAATAACTTTTAAGACCCTTCCCCATCAGGCTCCAAGCTGCCCTTCTATTATTCACATAAGCTACCTCAGCGGTAATTGTCCTGGCTCTTCCCCCGTGCACTGCACATGTGCATTGCTCATTGCCTAGAAGGCACTTCCTCTTCATCTTGGCCTTTTGTAACTCTTATCTTCCTTCAAAGTTCAAGGCAGGGGCCATATCCTCCATGAAGTCTTCCTGATTCCCACAGATGTCAGTCCTTTTTCCCTCTTCAAATTGCTCCTACATCATGTTGTATCACTCCAAGGATTATGCAAGCCTCCTTTACTGTTAGGAACATTTAACTTCTATCTTCCTGACCCCAGCTATGAGCTGTGAATAATTTTAATTCTGACTGATAAAAGGAAAATAGTCAAATGCTTAAAAAAGACTGAAAATCTCCAAAAATATTTATCACTTTTCAACCACCACTACCACCCAAATTAAAATCATCAAGAATTCCAGTTTTATAGTAGCAGTAGGTACCAATATTCTTGCAGTTTTCTTTGCTTTTAAGGTCTTCCATGAATGAACTATCCCTAAAGGACAGCAAATTAAGGCCAAAATTATCAAAGAATTAAGATTGTCCCCGAAAGTCACAGGGAAAATCACAAGTAGGAGATTTGTGGAGATATGGCTAAAAAAAAAAAAACAAACAAACCACTGAATAGGAATCAAAGCACTTGGATGCCCTTTCTCAGGTGCTAGACTTTCTGAACTTTAATATCAGTACCTATAAAATGGGCGTGGTACTTTGGGCCTTGCCTACTTCATCAGGCTGTTGTGAGAATGAAAGAATATCTGTAAATGCATTGTAAGCACTATGTAAATGGTACTGCCAGTTATAGACAAACTAGAACTCCTATAGACTGATTTGTGACATACCTAAGCTAGGCCAGTGATAGGACAGCTCACAGTCATGCATTTAGTTGCAAATTTATCTGAAGCTTACAGCTTCAGAATCCTCTCTGGGGACACAAAACTCTTCAGGAACAAGCACACTCCAGTCTCTTGGTCTATATACATCAAGAAATGCAGAAATCACCTCATAGTGTTAAGTTGGATAAGAAAGATGTTGTTATTAAACAAGATCATCACTACTAAAATGGAAAGATTGTAAATTACAGGACTGTACAACAGGTGCTAATACCTAAAGCACATTTTAACAGTCAAAAAGTGACTGAGAACCAGAGTTGTCACCATCCAAGCATCTGGCAGCTTTGAAATTATGGGCTATGGTGGTTACTTTCTCTCAGGAAAACCAGCATTTCTGAATACAAAACATTAAAATGTTTCTTGGGTAGTGGGAACAACATCATCTACTCATGTACCATAAAAGGTGGTAGGAAGGAGGATTCCGATAAGAATGGTATCCTACCTTACATACATTTATAATACTCTGTAGTCAGAAGCAGCTAGGTGGCCTCTAGTCATCTGGAGTCAGGAAAACCTGAGTTCAAATCAGTCCTCAGACAACTTACTAACTATATGAACCTTGGGCAAATCACTTAACCTATTTGCCTCAGTTTCCTCCAATGTAAAATGGGGAACATAATAGCATCCTACCTCTCAGGGTTGTTGTGAGAATAAAATGAGAATATATTTGTAAAGCACTTAACACAGTGCCTGTCATAGAGCAGGTGCTTAATAAATGCATGTTCTCTCCCTCCCTCCTCTTCCCCTCCCTTCCCTTCCCCTTAGTAAACTATAGTTTATATTATGCCATAGTTCATAAAAGGCAGCATGGAATAGTAGAGAGCTGTCTTCAGAGCTAGTAAGATCTGGATTGAAGTCCTGCCTCTGACACTGGCAAGTGACTCAATTTCTCTGTGCTCTCGATGATAAATTACTACAATTCTAAGAGAAAAAGATTGCTCTCATATTTGTAGAGGGAGTCCCTCTCTATACCTCACCCCGACCCCAAAAAAGACCACACAGATCTGGCACCTAATTACATCCCTACAGTTTGTAAAGCACTTTACATATACACATTTGATCCCAGAATAAGAGAATCTAAAGCTAGAAGACCCATTAAAGATCAGCACAGACCAGCTTCATCAGTTTACAAATGAGGAAACTGAGGTTAAGGACGGCTAAGTAGGATGCCCGAGATCACAAATGCCAAGGAGTGGAGTTAGTCAGGACCGGAACACCCTTATTTTCCTCCCATTGCTTCACGAGTGGTGGGGAGTGGGGGTCGTGTGCAGTAGGGAGGTGAGAAACAAACTGACTGGACCACACTACCCTGGGCTCTCATAACTATCCAACCATTCTTGTATTCATCTCATTGATTTTTCAACAAACTCTCCACAGAAGTTGTTCCAAATCTCCTCTCATCCCCTATCTCCATTCCACCCCAATCACTGAGTCAGTGACCTCCCTTCTTTCGCAGAGGAGACTGAGGCCATCTGTGCACACTCCCTCGTACAGCAAACTCTTCCTATCTGTGGCCCTGATCCCACAGCGTCCATTGATTATCCCCACTGTGCCGAGGCTGGTGTGACTATCAAACGAAATAACTCAGGCAAAGTACTCTATACTTCCTAAAACACCTTACAAATAGCTATTATTATTACCAATCTCTTCTTCTCTATTGCTCCCTCCTCTCAACCTGCAAACATGTCCAGAGGGGGAGATAAACTTTTCCTTGATTCTGCAACACCCGGGGGCTTCTCTCCTCCTCCTTCTCTTTCCTTCCTTCACTGACAAACTTCTAAAGAGGAGTCTACACTCACTGCCTCTCACTTCTTCAACACCAACTTGATCCTCAATCCCCTGAAATATGGTTTTTGTACTCAGCATTTCACTAAACCCACTCTCTCCAAGGACACCAATGACCTAATTGACAAATTAAAAAGTCTTTTCTCATTTTTTATCCTCCTTAATTTTCAAACAATCAAACAAATATTTATTAAGCATCTACTACGTGTCAGGCACTGTGCTAGGCCCTATGGATATAAATACAAACAATGAAATAATCCCTACTCACAAGGAACTTACATTCTAAGCAGAAAACCAAAAAGGACATGCATATGCATATCTATAATAAATTTTTTTAAAAAACATAAATAGATAGAAAGTGGTAAAATGAAAGGTGATAGAGTGGCAGCTATCACATGAAGTAAAAAAGAAAGACTTCCTCTAGGAGGTGGGGCTCCAGTTGACTATGAGATGGAGATGAGAAAGGAAGGGGACACTGGCACAAAGGCACAGAGGGGGAAGATGGAATGTCACACAAGAGGATCACAGAGGTCAGTTTGGCCAGAGATAAAGGTGGGGAGTAATGGTCACCGTGACTGGAGTCTGGAGCAAGACTGGGTTTTAAAAGCTAGAGACAGTTTTTTGTATTTGACTCTAGAGGTAGCAGGAAGCCCCAGGAGGTTATTGGTTGGAGGGGCAACCATAATACCCCTTCTCTCCTCCCCTGCAAAGCACATTTGATCCTCATAACAACCCCGGGAAGTAGGTGTATCTCCACTGTACATTTAGATAAGGTACACAAAGGTTAAGTGATTTGCTCAGGTTCACACAGTTAGTTATCTGGAGATCAAATTTGAACTCAGGTCTTCCTGACTCAAAGTCAGGCACTCTATCCACTCTGGAACTCCATCCATCTGTTTCTATATCCATGAGATCACCTCCTTACAATCTGCTAAACCAGAACTTCACTCTAAATAGTTTTTTTTCCCCTGAAAAATTTGTTTTATTTTTTCTTCTATTATGTTTGTCTTTTAGCAGAGGTATGATTACCAATTTTCAATTGTTGACAAAAATACTCCTTCATTCTAATACTGGCAATCAAAAAATTTGTCACCAGCTACAGGAAAACATGTCCCCGGGTGTCAAGAAAAGAGCACTAGATTAGGGGCAGCTAGGTGGCACAGTGGATAGAGCACCAGCCCTGGAGTCAGGAGGACCTGAGTTCAAATCCAGCCTCAGACACTTGACACTTACTAGCAGTGTGACCCTGGGCAAGTCACTACACCCCGATTGCCTCACCAAAAAAAAAAGCAAAAAAAAAAAAAGAGTACTAGATATTCAACTAAAGTCAAACAACCCCTTTAGGTCTCTCCTATCATTTCTATTTCCTACTATTCTTGTGACCTCAGGCAAAGACCACAACCTTATCACAGGATCACTGACTTAGACCTGCAAGAGACCTTGAAAGTCATCAAGTCCCACTCTTTGTGATGAGGAAAGTGAGGCCAAAAGTGTTATGTGACTTGTTTGAGGTCACACAGGGAGTAGATGGCAGAGCCAAGATTTGAACTCAGGTCCCAGAACTCCAAATCTAGCACTCTTTCCGTTTCCCCATTTACTAGGCCTGTTTCTTCATCCTTAAAAGGGGGAGGGGGGAGGGGCAGCACCTGCCTATACCACTATTTCACTAGAGTGTTGTACAGAAAATGACTAGCACTATATGAATGTGGACTATCATTATTATGAACAATACAATTCAAAGTAAAATTAGAAAAGTTAAGCTAGAAAATTATTTTGCAGAGTGACAATTTTAAACACTCATTCAAGATGTGCTGTCATCCATGTAAAAAAAAATGCATTTCAAGTTCTAGTCTTAATACCTAAAATTGCAATAGCTAAATTATTAACTAAATCTGAAATGTCGTCTAAAGGCTCCCTTTAACATGATCATACAAGTGACTTCAAAATAAGTTACTTTTTTTTAATGGATCTGTCTACAACTCTATCAGTAAGTTTCTCCAGTTCCTTAGTCAAGACACTTACCAAACTTTTAGGAGCTAAAGCAACTAAAATTTGGTAAATCAAGTTAACGTGTCACTCTATAATGTATCAAAAGAAAACATTATGGCAGAATACTAGTCATGTTTCAACACAAGTTCTGAAATTCTGTTAAAGACACCTGACAGAACAATACCCTTTGAAATCATTAACACTAAAAATCTATTTTTAAAACTGATTTGCCCTCTATGAAAACTAGTTTGAATCATAACTTTATATCATAGCCACATCCCAGAAAAAGCATGAAAATCAAATGTCTAAATACATATCAATGAATAATTTAATTTCAAAAAGCAAAATGAATCTAATTCTTTAAATGGATAATATCACACTGAGAAGTCAATATCAACTGCTTGTCAGAATTTCACAAGTTATGAAATGAAAATTGCACAATCTGAAAGTAGATAATTTGATTCCCTACAATGTTCACTAAGAGTAAACTATGGCTTTTCCAGTAAAGGATCCAAACCAGTCAACTTATGATTTTTGGAGTAAAATGATGATCACAATAGAATGAGCTTGACTTGGACATCTAATGTAATCTTTATATGTTGTCAAATTTAGTAACAAGGAAAGAAGTAACCTAACTTTAAAAGAAAAAAAAAAACCTATTTCTTTGTAATCCTTTCCCATGTCCTCAGTCTATCCAGAGTTTATCATCTCCTGTCTCTAATTTAGTCACACTATCTTCTTCCAGTCAAATCACTAAGATACCTGAAATGCTGAAACTGATATTTTAGATAATATTTTTCTAAAATATTTTAGAAAGTAATTTTAAAGCATTTGATTATAACTATAAAATATAGTTAAAATATTTCTCTACTCTCCTTATACGTTTTGCAAAAGACATAAATAACAAAAACAACTGACTGGTAAATGTCTGATAAATGAATAAATGAGTCGAGTGTAATTCACAAAACACCAGTTCTCTATTGCAACAAATATGACTTAAAGAAGAGGAAGTTGTAGTAGAATAAATTAACTCACAAAAGGCCAATTCGAAGGGGTAGCAGAGAAGAAGAGAGAAAAGAAGTATCCTGAGATGATTAATAGGAGTCAAAAGCCCCTAGAAAAGCAACACTAGTGAATACAGTATACTGTTTCCCACCCTAAAAGAGTCACTGGACTTCTTTTCTGTTAGCTATATGAAGGAAATGACCCTAGTCTGAACTCAAAGCTGAGCAAGTGAAATGCCTTTGAATTATTGATCTGCCGTGGGAACCAGGTCCCTTCAGGTCTTCCCTCTTCCACGGACTTGCCAGTCAAAGTTCCACACCAAATGTTCCAAATCGAGTTGGAGTTTGAGACGTTTCGGAACTAGGGGAGCAGGTTAGTCTGCTTTCCAGTACACTCCACTCAGCCCCTCTGCCCATTTCACCTAAGCTGTTGACATCTCTAAGAGCTGCTTTTAATCATCTTACCCTGATGGATGAAGGAGGAACCACAGTGGATTAATTTCTGTAAAAATAGCTATCCCCTGTGAGCTGCAAAATGTTGGCAAGCCTCAGATTCCTTCTTCAGCTCTTTTAAGTGTTGGTTTGAGGGGAAGTTGTCTTCCCACATCCCCTTTTCAAGGGTAAAGGCACCATGAAATAGTATTTAAGATTCAAAACAGTTCCTTGGGGTTCCCAACCCCTTACTCCAAGAAGAGTTTACAACAACAGGCAACATCCTAAAGGAGAAAGGGGGTGTGTGCCTAACTACAGCGCCCGCAGCACACAAGAAGTCGCCTTCCCACTTCCCTTGTTTCCTAAGGGCACACAGAACGATTTGGTATTCAAGATAAACAAACAACCCGCTGAGTTCTTCCCCCGCCTCCCCCTATCCCCAGCTGAATTAAAGTGACCCCAAACACCAGGTAGCGTTATAAAAGGTCTTTAAGTATTAGGGGAAAGGAGTCGCCTTTTTCAGGGATAAGGACCCCAAGAACGATTTGCTATCCAAGATACACACATAAACCTTCAGGGGTTTCGTTTTGGTTTTGTTTCCTTATTCCAGTCTCCTTAAACAGATCCCGCACACTGGGTAGCATCCCAAGAGAAATGGTTGAGTTTGTTCAAATAGATGCAGCACCCAGCGCACACAGTCAGCCAACAGGTGATTATTAAGCACCTATTTTGTGCTGGGCTCTGGAGATAGAAAGAAAGGCAAAAACAAAAACACCAATCCCTGCTCTCAATATAATGGCGGGAGCTGACCACATGCAAACAGCTATGTACAAACAAGATACAGACAGGATAAATGGGAGATAATCTCGGAGAGAAGGCATTAAGATAAAGAAGGCCTGGGAAAGGCTTCAGGCAGAAGGAAAGATTTTAGAGGAGACCTGACGGAAGCCAAGAGGTGCTTAATAAATACAGAGCATCTCCAAATTCGTTAAACTTTCACAGCCTAAAACTTTACTGAGACCTTTGGAAGTTCTGATAGCCTAAGACTGCACTGAGACTTTGGGGACACCCTGTCTCGAGCAACACCAGAAATCAAGGACTTACCACTGCACTAAGACTTTTGGGACACCCTGTCTTGATCAATAGCCGAGGGCCTTAAGACTTCACTAAGACTTTGGGCAACACTCCGTATTCATCAATCCACGCAATTAAGCGTTTACGACTGCACTAAGACTTCTGGGACACCCCGTATTGATCAATACATGAAATTAAGACTGCACTAAGTCTTTGAGGGCACCTCGTATTTATCAATACCCGACGTTAGGGGCTTACAACTGCACTAAGCCTTCTGGGACACCTTGTATTGCTCAACACACGAAGTTAAGCTTACACTGAGACTCTGGGGACACCGTGTATTGATCCATAACCGAAGTTAAGACTGCACTGTGATTTAGGTAACAGCCTGTATTGATCCAATCCTCGAAATTCAGCGCTTAACACTGCACTATGACTTGGGGGACACCCTGGACTGATCAATACCCGTAGTTCAGAGCTCAAAGCTGCACTAAGGCTTTGGGGACACCCTGTGATTATCCAAAATACACCAATTACTGACGCTGCCTAGGACTTGGGGGACACTCCGTACTTATGCACACACAGATTCCCTACACCACGCTTCGCCGACCCCCGACCCCCAAGCCCCCGGTCTGAAGAACGGGCGGGGGGCACGGCCACGGCATCTCCACGTCCAACCGTAAGCGGAGGGAGAAAGTTTCCAAGTCCCCCCCACCCGCCGGCCTCCAGGCCTGAGCGGGGAAAGTGGGGAGGGGGCGGGGGGCGGGGGGCGGGGAGAAGAAGGGGGGCTCCCTCCTCCCCGCCCCCGCTCTCCCCTCCCCCTCCGCCCAGTCCGAGAACAATGCGGAGGCCCGGCCCGGCCCCCCACAAAGGCGCCCGCGCGCCCGCCCGCCCGCTCGCACGCCCGCCGAGGCGCGACTCACCACCCAGGTCAGGCCGCCGCCGGCTCCTCCCCCGCCGGCTCCCCCGGCTCCGCCGGCTCCTCCGGCCGCCGCCGCCGCCGCGCCGCCGCCGCCGGAC
>NW_020954577.1:39054276-39082150 GCF_900497805.2 Vombatus ursinus
GCCGCCGCCGCCGCCGCCGCCGCCGCCGCCGCTGAGGGTCCGTGCGAGGCCCGAGCCCGAGCAGGGGCTGGAGCGGGAGCCGCTGAGGCCGGGGCCGGAGCCGCCGCTGCCGGAGCCGCCGCTGATCGCCTGCCCGCCCGCCGCCTACCCGCGCCGCTGCCCGGGCCCCATGGCACACCCGCTCACACTCGCCTCCCCTCCCCCTCCCCGCACGCGCACGCGCGCTCGCGGACGCGCGCCGGGCCTCCCTTCAGCTCGCGCGGCCCAGGAGGCCGCCGAGGCCGAGGCTTCGAAGGCGGCTGCGGACGGGCCTAGCGCGGCTGCGGCGGCCGACGAGGCCGAGGCTGCGGAGTGAGGGGACGGAGCAAAAGGCAGCGGCGAGCACCGGCAGGGACGACCCCCTCAGCGCCCCTCGCCCGCGCAGACAATGAGCACAGCCGCCGCGTCCGGCATTCCACGGCGCTGCCACGCTCGCGTTCACTCACACACACACACTCACACACACTCACACACTCACTCACACACTCTCCCACAGAGAGGGAGGACAGCTCACGCAGCCCGCACCGCCCTCCTGTCCATCAACGCCCCGCCGCCCAATCGGTGGCTCGCCATCGCGGCCCAGCGGCCAATCGGAAAGCCCCGGGCCGCCCCCGGGGGGCGGGACCCCGGCTGGCGACGTCATTGCGGCTAGCAACCGAGGGGCAGGGTTGGGGAGGGAGGCTTTTTTTGTTTTTGAGTTGGAAGGAAGGAGAGAAGGGCTGTCACGGGTCGTGGGAGGGCAGGGGACCCTGGGGGGCCAAGCGTGAGGGTGGGAGCGGGGGGGGCGGGGCTCGCCCTTCCTCAGCCAAGCGGGATGGTTATTTCCAAAAAACCGCCCGTGCAGCTGAACACTGTGTATGAGTGTGTGAGTGTGTGTGTGTGTATGTGTGTGTGTGTGAGTGTGTGTGTGTTTTTAAAACCGGAGTGAGCCAGAGGGCTTGGGTGTCCCTGAGGAACACCATTTTTAAAAGGCGGATGGAAGCGTGGGGATGGATGGATGGATGGATGACAGTGCCCCTCTCCTAGCATCCTTGCACGTAAGAAAGATGAGAGAAAGCATTAATTAAGCGCTTGTTGTGTACCGGGCGCTGTGAAAACAGAAGGAATGAAAACAAAAGCAACCCAGTCACAGGGAGAAACATCAGGGGCTCTGGCCACACGGATGGACAGTGTCCAGAGGGAGAAGGCACTAACCCAGATTCCAACGCAGATCCCCCCTCCCCTAATCTCCTTGCTCTCAGTTTACCTCTGCACATCGCTGGCCAGAGAAAAATCACTTTCCCTTCTACTGACCCTGCCGAGGAACGTTCAGAGAAAGACGCTTCCAGTGGAACTTTAAAAATACACCCGCAAGTAGGAGTCCATCCGCAGGAGAGCTTTCTAAGAAATGGAAATCACCCACGCGGAACCGCAACATTCCACGGCTGGGAGAAGGCAGAGAATTTGGCCCCACGCTGCTTTTCTGATTGAGCTCTAGGAAGGGACGAGGGGGTGGGGTGAGGAGAGTGGTACAGACCAATAAAGGCCTCGCCCCCCCCCCCCTTCATCCCCATCCCTCCTTCCATCACTTGGCTTCCAACCTGGTTGGAGGGGCTGGGCAGGACCCGTGGAAGGATAAGCAGTGGAAACCTAAGTCCCAGGAGATGGAGGAAAAGGAGCAGCTGGAAAGGTGGTGAAAACTGGCCTTGATTACGTCATAGATAAAATGCTTTTCTGAACCATGTTCTCATCTGCGAATTCTCTTAGGATTTTTAAAACACGATTTTTCATGATTTCTGAGTCCTAAGATGGGGAAGGGGAAGGAATCACTTTTTCCCCCCTTTTAAATGTGACTTTCATCAGTTCTATAGAGGTCAGAAGTTATTAGGTCATGGGGGTGATAGTGGCCATAACTCATAACTTCTTGTTATTTAATCTTATTATGGAGTTTAGTCCCCACTACATTCAAATATATGAAGTAGTCTCATCACCAATGCTTTTTTTTAAGTAATGTAGCCAGAAATCAAGAAACTAAGTATTGCTATTCTCTTTGACTTTCTCTTCTTTGTCCTGTTTTAGCTTTACACTTTGTATTCTTAGAGAAAACAGTATTTTTCAAATGGCAAATAGAATTAACAAAGTTCACCTTTTAATTTGTTTTACATGTATACTATTCGCTAAGAAGATACTCCATAGCACACTCCCTCAGGCCTCTAAAGAGAAAGAAAGTGAATCTGGTGAATTTTAGTTGTTTCTTTCTTACAATAGAAATTCTTGATGGCTACACAAAGCATTTAACCCCATGTTATCTCCTTTGGGTTTTACAACCCATTGAAAAAAGTAGGAGCCGTGGATAGAGCACAGGACAAGGAGTTAGGAAGCCCTGAGTTCAAATCGGGCCTCAGAACCTTCACCCTGGACAAGTCACTTAATAGTTGTTTGTCCCAGTTTCCTCAGCTGTAAAATGGGGATATGATAGGATCTATTTCCCAGTGTTTTTGTAAGGATCAAATGAGACAATATTTGTACAGTATTTTGCAAACTTTAAAGCACTATATAAACGTTAGCTCTTATTAGAGTGGGGATTATAAACCCAATTTTACTAAAGAAGAAAATGAACCTCAGAGAGATCAAGTAACTTAGCTGTGTCACGATTAGAAAGCATGAAAGATGTGTGATTTGAATCCAGGTCCTTTCTGATTCCATGTCCCATACTGCCCACATTGCCTCATAAAACATGGCTAATAATTCAACTAATTGCCTAATGAATTCACCGATTAAAAATAAAGTATGTATACAATACATTGATGAATTCATGGTCTCATATGTGGGTACTTACTGCACGGATGTCAACTCACCCATGCCTTCTCTGCCTATCTTCTCTTCTTTCCACCCCCGGCTATAGCCTCCCATAAATTAGGCACACAGAATATATTGATATACACATACTATGAAATATAGCTTAAAACAGGAGAACCTTGTATTATAAAGCTTTTTTTCTCCTGTGAATTACTATATGGGAGACATTGACTTGTCGTGTAGTGAATTCAGTTGGCTACCCAAAGCATTTGTGCCCTCTGAGATCTTAATGGTCTTCATTTACAAGATAACTTCAGCAATGACTATTGTGTCATAAAGTTTCTTTAACAGAATGTTTGGTTTATTTTTTTTTGTTATATTTTCACAATATTTTGATGAATTTTAAAGTTTTATTCTCAAACTAAAAAAAGCAGGCCAATTCTACAAGCCTGTAAAAGAATTACCTTTATGCTGCATTTCCCACCCCCCAATTCTTATTTATGTTACAAAATTTTCTGGGTGACTTGCATTATGCTCCTGGTATATGGGAAGACAGTCAATTTGTTGGGGAGGGGGAATCTGGCACATGTTAAATTATCAGCCAAAATTTGAGATTTAACTTAAGAAGAATTTTAAAAATAACCTTTTAATATGTGTAATATGATTGTACATGTATAGCCTATATCAGGTTGCATGCTGTCTCGGGGAAGGAAAAGGGAAGGAGGGGGAGAAAATTTAAAACTCAAAATCTTATAAAGATGAATGTTGAAAACTAAATAAATATTTTAAAAATAACTTTTTTTTTTAATGTGAGGCAATTAGGGTTAAGCGACTTGCCCAGAGTCACACAGCTAGTGAGTGTTATGTGTCTGAGGCTGGATTTGAACACAGATCCTCCTGACTCTAGGGCCAGTGCTCTATCCACTGTGCCACCTAGCTGCCCCTAAAAATAACTTTTTAAAAGAATGTAGCTGTCCTGAGAAAAGTCCTTCCTAAATTATTAGTCATTACAGAGTCGTTTAGTCTGTGAATTTGTGAATATGGTCCAACCCCATGAATCCAGTATACCAAATACTCAAGAAATGTGCATTTAGCCCTTGCTTGAAGACCTCAGGAAAAAGAAAATTCACTAGTCTGCCACCTCCTTTCCTGACTCCCTAGATTCTCCTTCCATTTTAATTTAAGGATGGTTCTCAGTAATATAAAGATTTTAATTATATTAAGATAAAATCTGCCAACAGTGGGGTCCTCCCCTTTGATGAAAGTGGAACTAGTATAATCCTGCTTCCACAAAGCAAACCTTCAAATATTTAAATACTATGACATCATCCTTAAATCGACTCTTCTCTAAGCAAAATATCCCCAGGTCCTTCACCCCAGTTGTCATACACCATGACTTCAAATGTCCTCCCGATCCTGGTCACCCTGCTTTGCATTCCCTCCAACCTGTCAATGTCTCCTGAGAAATGTGCCCCAAATGACCCCCTGCAGTGCAGATACAGTAGAGTCAAACTCTCCCTTCTTTGCCTCTGCCCCTCCTAACACGTACATTGTGATCTCTCAGAACATAAAGCCAATTCAGAATGGGGCTGGGGGAGAGGGAGCTAGTAGGGAGTCATCTTAATGCACTGTGGTAGCTTTTTTTTTTTTTTATTTTGGGGCTTTATTTAGAAGACACTTTTCTAATAACACATTATTTTGCAATGGTTCCTTTTCAGAATATTTTGCTACATCAAGTATTTCATAGCTATGCAATCCCTTCACAAGACCTTGAGAGTCAAAAAAAATCAGGACATCTAGATGGGTTATTGAAAATTATACTTTCTTCATCAAATACCCATCCTAATGTCAACCAGTGAGTGGACACAAAGCTGGGCTTGAAGTCAGAAAGACCTGAGTTCAAATCCTGCCTCAGACATTTACTAGGTGTTCATGCTGGGCAAGTCACTTTACCCTCGAGTGCCTCAGTTTCCTCATCTATAAAGTGGAGATAATCATAGCACCAGCCTCATAGGGCTGTTGAGAGAGCAAATGAAATAATATAAGTAAACTACTTTGCACATCTTAAAGTACTATATAAGTGCTAACCAATACTGAGACCCGGCATCAGGGACATTTATTAAGTGCCTCCTGTGTATATGGCATAGTGCTGGAGACAATACAAAGTTTAGATAAGGCAGGTCCTTGTGCTCCAGGAAGGAGATTGGAGCCCACTAGGATGATGTGACAAATGTCCGAGTGACTGTAATGTAAAACAACATTTGCTAAGTACGTAAGAGGTGTGCATGCAGCATCCTAAGTGAAGCTCAGGTGGGGAAAGGGCTTTATAAACCGAGAGGGATCAGGCAATAGATACTTCAGGGAAGAGATGACATCTGAAGTGAACTCTGAAGAATAAACAGGAACGCGGCAAGGCAGCGGGAAGGGAGGGGATGCCAAACATACAGAACAGCTTCTTGTTGTTGTTCAGTCATTTCAGGTGTGTCTCCTGGAGTGGTTTTGCCGTTTCTCTGGCTCATTTTACAAATGAGGAAACTGAGGCAAACAGGGTTAAGTGACTTGCTCAGGAGTGCTGAGATCAGATTTGAACTCAGGAAGATAAGTCTTCCTGACTCCAGACCCACCGCTCTAGTCACTGCACTACCCAGCTTGAGATTAGCTTGGGCAAAGAAAGAAAATTAAGTCAGATCGGAGGCAGAGGAAGGTATGGCAGTTATCACTTTTGTAGCTCGCAGGGTGTGGAGGGGAAAAAAATCCCCAGAAAGTAGATCCTGTGCCAGGATACTAGAAAGGGGACGAAAGTGGTGGATGCAGGGGCCTGGCATGCAGGGCATTGAGATGTAGACATGGCAGGCCAGAGGAAGTCTGCTTCTTTAAATCATCATCTCTTGATTCAAAGACTACTCACCTGACTCTCATTATGGTGGCAGGTTCATGGTGGTGTGTCTTATTGAGAGTTGCAGACATTTCCCAAAGAGATCACACAAATGGGGAAAGGACTGACATGTACAAAAATATGTATGTAGCTCTTCTGGTGGTAGCAAAGAATTGGAAATTGAGGGGATGCCCATCAGTCGGGGAATGGCTTAACAAGGTGTGCTATATGAATGTAGTGGAATATTATTGTGCTACAAGAAATGATGAGCAGACAGACTTCAGAAAAACCTGGAAAGACTTACATGAACTGATGCTGAGTGAAGTGAGCAGAACCAGGAGAACGCTACACACAGGAACAGCCACGTTGTGCAATGACTAACTTTGATAGACAGCTCTTCTCCGCAATGCAAGAATCTAAGACATCTCCAAAAGTCTCATGATGGAAACTGCTATCCACATCCAGAGAAAGAACTATGGAGTTTGAATACAGATAGAAGCATACTATTTGCTCTTTATTTTCCTTCTGTTTTGTTTTGTTTCTTCTTTCTTGTGGTTCCTCCTATTGGTTCTAATTCTTCTTTACAACATGACTAATGTGAAAATGTTTAATAGGAATGTATATGTAGAGCTTATATCAGATTGCATGCTGTCTTGGGGAGGAAGGTGGGGAGGGAGGGGGAGAAAATTTGAAACTCAAAAGCTTATAGAAGTGATCGTTGAAAACTAAAAATAAATAAATAAATTTTAAAAAAAAGAAAAGGAAACAAAGGCCAAGGACAGCACTCTGAAGGTACACCAAGAGATCCAGAGGAAACACATTGGGTGTGAGTTCAAATCCTGCTGTATAGACTGGCTGTAACCCTGGGGAAATCACTTAGCCTCTCAGTGTGTTAGGCAATTCTCTTAGACTATAAGTTATAGAGAAGGTGCCAACCTGCCTTGGTAGAGGGAGATCCCTCATCTGCGTGTTGCCTATATCAGTAAAATCTCAGGCCCCTGTAGCTATCCCTAACATTTATACAATACTTTATTATCATTTCTAGCATTTAGCACAGCGCCTGACACATAGTAAGTACTTCATAAATGCTTGTTTTCTTGCCTTGCCATGTAAGGGCAAGAGGTCCACTGAGTAAATCAAGTAAATGACCCCATCCCATTTAAATAAGTATTAAGGTATGGAGCCTAGACCTATTATCCTGTGAAAAACACTTAGCCTTGATACATTTATTTTATGTTATATAGCTTGATTGTACACTAGGTGTGAAGAGGCCTAAATACTTCCTTGAATCAGACATTTAAATCTGGTACAATAGCAAGTGTGCACCAGTTGGGTAAAGGACTTGGTTACATCAAGCTTGCATACAGGAAGCTGGTTCAGGAGCAAGGAGAGATTCCAAGGGTCTGGTAGTAGAGAGGAAATAGTGAGCGCATCAACAACGGACCTGGAAAGAAGAAACCATTGAAAGGAGAAAGAAAAGGTAGAAATCACAAGGGCCATTAGCTTTTCAAGCATCTCAGAAGACAGACAGCTGATGCTACCTCCTCAGAGACAGGTGGCTCTTCCCTTGACTTCCCTTCTCCATGCCTATCAACAGATACTGTCATAGATCTGTATTTCTTTACCCAAACATTACCAGTAACCTGAATTTTGGCACACAAAGAGGCCAGAAGTTAGCAAGGGGTAAATGTAGATGCACATGAAGACACAGAGCCAAACCTCTGCCTAAATGTTAAGCATTTTCCTAAACGGGCTATTGGAGTGTTTTTTATTCTATTCCTAACTTTTCTTTTCACATAAGCTCTCTAAAGTAACAGAAGGGAACCACCCAGATCCTAAGGGTCATTATATTGCTGCGAGGCTTAAAATGAGGTGCTTATTGCATTGATGTCTTACAGTTATTATGTCCATTAGCTCATTTGATCCCTAAAACAACCTTGTATGTATTGTGTATACTGATAAAGCACATGAATTGATTGTCAGTTATCCCTACCTCTCACTACAAGAGTAGCCTATCTCCTTTTCTAGTCATATATCTGATAATATATTTTATACCATTTCTTGAGCTCATTTCTTCTTTGGTAAGCTTACATAGCCTACTTACAACTGCAATCTTGATTGTTCAGAAGCTGTGCTGTTCCACAAGAAAAAAAATGGCATTAAAGAAGGGGGTCTCTATTTCAGGAAGGATGAGACGTTACAAAGCACTTTGTAATCTTCCAAATATGATACAATCTGATTTCCTCCTGTTGATGGACTTAGACTCTAGATTGTCCATCCAACAGCACATTATAATCTAGACAATTGTTATTCTTCATTCATTTAATTTTTTCCAAATGGATGGTTGGTCAAACTCTTTTGGAGGACCTTCTAGTCTATAGGGGACTCCTTTTCCATTGAGATTGTTCTGGACATCCTCCACAACACTGATAAACACATTTGCCAAGCATTCATCTCTGTTTTATGCCTTACTTGATGATAATAATCAGAGGGTTAAATGAAGTTTTCCATTATTGTATCCTCGGGGAATCTCACTGATTTTATCATATGTTTGAGAGATACTTTGTTGGAGAGAAATGTAATAACATATTAAATTTGAATAAATGTAAATTCTTACACTTGGGCATAAAAATTCAACTTCATGAGTATAAAATGGGGAAGCATAGTTAGACAGCATTTGTTCTGGGGGTGGTAGTTAGGAGACTGCAAACTGAAGAGTCAGCAGTTGGATGGAGCAGTTAAAAAAGCAAGTGTGATCATGTGTATTAAGATGGGAAAGCTTCCAGAACTAAGGAACTGAGAGTCTCACTGTCCCCTGACCTCATCAGATCCCATCTGAAGTAGTGTTCAGTGCTGGGCACCATAGTTTAGGATGGACATAAATAAGCTAGAAAGTGCCCAGAGGAGAGCAACCCAGGTGAAGGGCCCTGAGAATCAGTGGAAAGAAATGGGCATGTTTAGCATGTTTAGCGTGGGCTTAGGCTTCTCCTGTTTAGCCCTAGAGGGCCAAACCAGGGGAAATGGATGGAAGTTGTAAAAAGATCAATTCAGGAGGCAGCTAGGTAGTGTGGTGGATAGAGCATATGTCCTGGAGTCAGGAGAAACTGAATTCAAATCTAGTTTAAGACACTTGACACTCACTAGTTGTGTGACCTTAAGCAAGTCACTTAGCCCTGACTGCCTCAAAAAAAATCAAGTTTTATATCAGGAAATCTTTCTTACAATTGGTTGTTGTCCTTCCTTCTTGAAGAGGACCAAAATGATAGCACGATGGGGGGCAACTAGGTGGCACAGTGGATAGAGCACAGGCCCTGGAGTCAGGAGGACCTGAGTTCAAATGTGGCCTCAGAAACATAACACTTACTAGCTGTGTGACTCTGGGCAAATCACTTAACCCCAATGGCCCAACCAAAAAAAAAATGATATCACAATGTTAGAGTCAAGTCAACTGTGGCTGATCAGACCAATATGAGTTCAGAGTGCTCTGCCATAGTTTGGGCACAAATAGTCCATGTGAACATTTGAAGTGGATTCTCTAAATTTGGGCATCTCCCATTTCTTTTGAGGTACTTCAATTCTGCTTTGCTCATACAGCACATAGCCCCTTCTCTGATGAGGGCATGCCATACTAGTGGTCCTGTGCCAGTGTCTTCCATGTCACACAATCAATTCCAAAGTTCTTAAAGACAGACCTTGAGAGTGTCCTTGTATGGCTTGGTCCGACCACCATGTGAGTGCTTGCCCTGGGTGAGTTCTCCATGAAATAGTCTTTTTGACAAGCGTACATTTGGCATTCGAACAACATGGCCAGCCCATCGGAAATGCACTCTCTGCAAACAGACCTCACAATTAGAACTTCTCCAAAACAGAGGTGGTGGGTTCTCTTCTATGGAGGTCTTCAAGTGGCAGCTGAACTGGAGGGTCACTGGGATCCTTTCCAGCTTTAAAAAGTCTGTGATTCTGGTAGTTGTTAAGACACCATTTTGCTCTACCAAGTAAAATCATTTTTATAGGCCACAAACAATAAACACAGTGGAACATTATAGTCTCTGCCTTTCTATCAATTGTGTATCCATAAATATGTGGTCTACTTTAGAATATTTTTGCAAAATTTTGATACACTGATGGACTCTCTCTCTCTCTCTATGTATATATATAGTTTCATCATCTCTCCCACTAGAATATGAGCTCGTTGAGGGCAAGAATTGTTTCTGCTTTTCTATTTGAGTGATTTGAATGCTCATTGCATAGAGTAAGTGCTTAATAAATTCAATTCATTCATTTATTCATGTGGAAAGGCCATCAACGAGGACAGTTTGAGAAGGAAAAAATTAAGCTTTTGCAAAAAAAAAAATTCTATAGTAGACCACATATTTACAGATACACCATTGATGGAAATATATTATATGTGTCAATGTGTGTATGTATAATAGGTTTCAGTTCCAAGTCAGTTGGAAAAGCCCCTATGGTCCTTGGGGTGCAGAAGCAAAGGAGATAGCAAAGTACTTTCTCTGATGTCATTTCTACTGATCACATCATATCCATTTCGATGTTGAACCATTTGATAGTGCCAAGGACTTTGGTGCTGAGAACCTGGTTTTCCAGGTCTTCAATAGCTATTGTTGCTAAGTTTGGGGCTTCAGTACCCACAAAGGCAGCTGTCAGGTCACATCTCCACTGAGCTTGCTTCTCAGAATAATGACTTTGGTGTTGGACAAGTAGCCTGGGGGGTGGGGAAATGTCTCTCCTGGTGCTCTTGGTCTCATTTTCTCATTTTGGGCAATTGGTCCCAGGTTCATGTTGGTGGTGTCAGTTTTGTCACAGAGACTTTGTAGACATGGAAAAATAGATGTTTGGGTGTGTGGGCATTTTCTTTGCTCTTGATCACACACATGCACACATGCATACATACATGTATGAACACATACATACATATACATATACACATATATATCTACATATATTTACACACACATACCCAAAATCATCTCTATGTCCCAATGAAACATCACAACAGAGCTTTTGTGGAAGGTTCTCTGACATGAAACAATAAATATAGGATCACAGTGAGAAAGAGCCCATTGTAGTGGAGAATGGTGGAGTGATACAAATTGGCTGTGTGATCACAGACACTCAGTCTCTCAGCACCCTCTAGGAAGCGCTCAAAGAATGCAAGTAGACAGACAGAGAGACAGACAGATAGGAAAAAAATAATGGTTTTTTTTTTTAAATCCTTTAGCATCCTCCTTATCTCAGATATCTTAAGTCTGCCACTCAACACTCTTAACATGATACTACCACCAACAGAGACCTACCTGAGTGTAGAAAGCTGTGACTTTAGAGAATTATCATTTAATTGATTTGGTCCCTCCAGAAGTAAGTTGATTCATGGGTTGTTGGGTAAGATCTTGAGACACACTAATATTTAAATTCAAGGTTATAGACTCTCTAAAGCTGTGATCATAGCACCTTCTACCACCATTACTACAGAAGTGAATAGGATTGGGGGCTATTTTGTGCCCTTCTTTGTCTCATGGATTGCCATGGCCAAAGATTTCATCGTCTAACAGGCCGAGTGATACCTTTCCCTGTTCTCATCTTGACTAGTCCTCAGAAAGCGGATACACTGCCCATTCCTGGGAACATACCTGGAGCCCTTCCAGCATGGCAGAGCCTGCTGGAGTTTACACTTTGCTGGTAAGAATCCCAAGAACTCAGAGTCATCTCTACGCCACAATGAAACATCACAACAGAGCTTTTGTGGAAGGTTATCTGATGTGAAACAATAAATATAGGATCAGAGATAGAAGTAGCCCGGCGTGGTGGAGAATGTTGGAGTAATATAAACTGGCTGTGTGATCACAGATGCTCAGTCTCTCAGCACCCCCTCAGGAAGCTCTCAGAAAATGCAAGTTACTGAAGGTTGGCTGATCTGAACTGATGGAGGGACTTCCCAAATGAGGAGTTCCCTTCACCCATAATATTGTTGGTCTGGACCCTCCTCCCTCACCTAAAAATGATAATAGTTATATAACAGGGTAATCCTTTCAGTAACCATTGATGAAATGGCTGATGTCTTTTTTGATTATATCATTACAGATTCAAATCTGAGAGGGCCCTTAGAGATCATTTAGTCTAACCTCATTGTTTTGCAGATGAGGAAACTGAGGCCCAGAGGTTAAGTGACTTGGCCAGTGTTGCCACTGTAGTAAGCGGTAGAGCTGAGATTCATAGGGGAAAAGAGAGAATTTGGAATAGAACGTTTTTTAATTAAATAAAACAAAAAAAAAACAATAAAGAACAAGTGTTTTTGTCATAGACTATATCATAGAGATCCTGCAATCAATGCTACTCCTTTTGTTATATCTATTGATAAAACATCTCTAATATAACTGGTAGCATGGGATTAGCTGATCCAGACTTCCAGTGAGTTAGAAAGAAATATAGAGAAATTACTCTGCTGCTTCTATATAAGAACATCTGTTAGTTTACCTAATTTTTTACCTAGGGAGAAAATATTTGTGCAGAAGAAGCTACATTTAAAAGAACTCAAATTTAATTATTTTAAAAGAATATACCAAAAAGCTGGGTACATTTAAAGTAATGTTGAAATGCCAGTGCTTTAAAAAAAAAATGACGCCACCTTCTAATGTGTGCAAATCATTCAACAGGATAACAAGTGCTCCAGATTTTTAGAATATTTTTAATTGGCTCTGTAAAAACACCCGAGGTAAAACCATGTTACAAGAGACATTTAGTTCCAGATTTAGAGCATTCGTTATGCATCTTGGGTGATTGGCTAAGTGACAGTACACTGTGGTTTCATGATGTTACTTTGGGGTTTGGCTATTATGTATTATAGTGAGGTTATTTCAAAATTATATTGGCCAGGCAATATTATGAGTGGTATGCCTGGCTGGAAGCTCTATTCTTGTCTAGGCAGCTCAGAGCCAACTACCATCTTGGTTTATCAGAAGTTATTTCAGTATGTTGAAAGTTGCAGAAGAATTCTGAAGAGATGAACTTTTACAAGAATGTAAGTTTGTGGTTTGAGTGCTGTGACCGGAAACCTAAAGGAACAAGGCTGGCCTTATGAGTTGGCAGGGTAGGAAGCTGCCTATGTGCTAAAATTAGAGGGCCTGAGACAGGGCTCTCCTGCTCAGTACATTTCCCCTACCACCTGTCATGTGGCTAAATTTCCACCATTAGAGAGAGAGAGAGAGAAAGAGAGAGTATAAAAGATTGTGTGTCTGTCATCTAATGACAGGACAGCTAAAGTTTGGAGATATTACCAGAAGGTGATGAATTTGTTCAATCCCTGCAGCAAACATGAAGACTACTAATATTCACAGTACTCTTGTAAGGAAAGTGGGAGTCAGGGAAGGTAAGGGACTTACCCAAGGTCACACAGATGGAACATAGTAGGGCTGAGACAGAATTACATCTTTTTTTCTTCTTTCTATTGCATTTTCTTTTCACACCAAATGCTGGAGCTAGGAAGGTTTTGTACCACTGAGAACCAAGTCAGTTCCATGATACAAGTCTTGGAGAGCTAGAGGTAGGAAGTGAAGTCTAGAGCAAAAACAGGGTCAAAGCAGGTTCAACTCAGTCTGAGGGGATTGGCAAGAAGTGAGGTTCAAGGTCAGACCATAGAAGATTGTTGCCAAAGTCATCAACAAGAATACTTTGGTCAAATATCTCCTCGGTTTGCTCAATGCTCGATGTCTTGTGGAAATGTGAGTTTTTCTATCTGGTCCTATCCCTTCACTTCCTAATGCACTTCAGCTGGATCACTGTCACTCTACATAGCACTTCTTAAACTGTGGGCATATGGGGTCGTAACCCCCAGTTTAAGAAGCGCTGAAGGGATCTCAAGCAGAAAAAGTTTTAAGAAGCCCTGCTCTACATCCTTCATCTGTCTCTTTGGCAATGGATTTCTCCAAGCAGCACTGGGGCATCAGCTATTGCCTTTTCATCAAAACCTAAAGCTGTTCAATTTTGTTATTGTTAAACTGAGGCAAAGAATAGTATTTTGCTTTAAGAAATGATAAAAGATGTATCCAGCAGAATCAGAACAATATATGTGATAACAGCAGTATTACAAAAATAACCCTGGAATGTTTAAGATCTCTGATCAATATCATGACCAACCATTACTCTAAAGGTCTGACCATCTATGCTACCCATCTCCAGACAGATAGGTGATGGACCCAAGATGCAAAATGACACAAACATCTTTGGACATGGCCAATGTGGGAATTTGTTTTGCTTGACATGCATATTTACTACAAGTGTTTTGTTTTTCCTATTTTTTTTAAATTGGGGAAATGGGGAGGAGAGAAAACAAATGCTTGTTAATTGAAAAATAAATTTAAATTAAAAATTATTTATGTACCTGCTTATAGAATACCTGATATTAACCTTTTTTCTAAAACCAGAGCGGACCTCTTTGTTCTCATCCTACCACTGAACAGCCTGGGGTTCTGTCCAACTTCCAAGACAGTTCAGCTCCTCTAAAATCACCAATGAGCCACTCTAGACTGGAGTGGGTGACATGCTTTAGACAAAGTTACACAACCAGTTGGGTTTGTCTTCAGTGTTTTACACCTTCTCTTTCTGCATCCTTTTTACCTGCCACTTAATCTTCTGGCACTTCTGTAGACATTGAGGTCCTGTCCTTCCTCTCTCTCACTTTTCTTTTCTTCCTTCCTTTCTTTTTTCCTTCCTTCCTTTCTTCAAAAAAAAAACCAACTAAAAACCATTTTAGAATCACAATTATGAAGGACTACAAGTCATTAAAAAAGCAAGAAAAGCAGATGGTTAAATGATGTGGGAACCAATACAGAAGCTGTAGTCAATAATTCTGAGAAATGCATCAGCCTCTTTCTCATGGTGGGACATTGAGCCAACACAACCAATCAGTTGATTTATTAAGCACCTACTATGTACCAGGTACTATGCTACATGCTTGGCATACAAAGGCAAAAATAATTCCTGTTCTCATGGAGATTAATTCTAGAGGGGGGCAAGCAAGAAGGAGGTGGGGCTTTCACCCTGTCAATTAATAAGCATTTATTAATGCTTACTAAGTGCCAGGAACTGTGTTAAATTCTGGGGATACAAAAAAAGTTAAAAACATGGTCTCTGCCTTTAAGGAGCTCATATTATGCTTCAGGAAACAATATACAAATAACTAAGTACACAAAAGACATATATGGAATAGATGAATCTCAGAGAGAAGATACTAAAAGTGAGGGCATGGGGGAAAGAAGGCTTGGGGGCCTGGGAAAGCCTCCCAGAAAAGGCTAAGCTGAGTCTTAAAGGAAGTCAGTCCTTCATGGCTCACGTTTTAGATGATAGCCTTATCCTATTCCTAAAACAGAACTTTACAGTTACTAGAGAAAGATTATTCTCCAGTATCATTCACTCTGGTCCAAGGGTGTATGATCAGGACCAAGGTTGGCCCATAGACCTCCACCGTGCTAGGCGAGATCACATAGGTGTGGTACCAGCAGGACCAGATGAGCTTGAAAGGAAGGTCCATGATGGTAACAGTCTCTGTTTGTGAATAACCAGAAGCAAGATGCAGATTATAAACAGTAGAAAGAGCAGTTAACCAGAGTAATGAGTCAGAAACACAATGCGAACGAGCTCCAAGACACGAGGGGGTGTTCTGGGCTGAAAGGAGTGGTTTGGTAGCACAATGCCTACGAGATCCAAGGGGCAGGGCAAGGGCTGAGCTCAATCACAATGTTCACACATAATTTGTTTCACTTAACACAGGGAGCTGAGCCCAGGTATGTGATGCTGACCTTGGCCTCTCTGTGTCTCTGAACTGCCTTCAGTTGAGGACAGTTCTCAGCCACTGCCAGCATTTCTGACCAACCAAGGACAGGGGAGGGGATACTGGTAGAACTTGGTTGTAATAGAGCGGGGAAAGGTGTCTTTCCCTGTGACCATGTGAAGGTGCCCTCATATTCTGTGTATTCCCTGGATGAGTCAGATGCCAGGGTGTGCTGCTAAACACTGTAGGTCTGGAGCACAGAGAGCTCAGAAGAGCTTTGGCCGGGATTACAGCATCACCTAATCACCTGGGGTGTTCTCTCTGATAACATTCTTTATTATCAGAATCTTCCCTGGAGTGGGCCAGTTTCAGAAGTTGGGAGACCCTGACACACAGCATCAGATTTTATTAACTTCTGTGCATCATCTATGCTCTGCATAAAGAAAGCACTGAATACTTAATTAGCTTAGTAAATGCAGCAAAATAAATATGAAATTACTATCAAATGGAAATTTTGAATTCATGTTTTGGAACATTTCTAATCCAAATTGGAAGATGTTTAAAGGACATCAGCAATAAAAATGTTGCTTTTCATACAACCTAACCAAGATTACACATAACCTCTTCCTCTTAAATTGCCCCTGTGCAATTTAATTATTTATCATCTGGTTCAGAATGAAGTAGACAATTGGGGTTGGTTAGCACTTAAGAACTTATCAAGGTAGAATTTGTATTTAAATTCTGTGTTTGAGTCCTATTCCTCAATTAACCTCTAAGCCGAGGATGAGTGGAGTCTATGTCTGACATATATTCTATATCCTTGGTGACTTAGTATAATGCTTAATAAGTATTTATTGAACGAACAGGCAGCCAGATGTCACAGTGAATAGAGAAATGGACCCAGAGTAAGGAAGATCCAAGTTCAAATCCAGCATTAGACATATACTATGTGACCTTGAGCAAATCACTTAACCTCTGTCTGCCTTAGTTTTCTTATCTGTAAAGTGGGGATAATAATAGCACTTACCTCCCAGGGTTGTTGTGAGGATAAAATGAGATAATATTGGTAACACGCTTTGCAAACTTTCAAGCACCATATAAATGCTAGCTCTTCATTTAAATGAATTTTGGAGATTTTAAGAGGGGTAAGGCAGAGCCTGCTGTTTAAAAAAAAAAAAAATGGAAAGGAAAACCACGCTTAAATACTTCCTTCCATCCGCTTCCTTGGAACGTCTTTAACTGAGAACTCAGACTTTGACGTCCTCCTCTCTAGCCCCCTTATTGATTCCCAATTATGCCCTGCCAAGTCTCAGCCCTGGATCACTCCCACCCTTCACTGATTTTACTCGTAGACACACACTGCTGAATGAAGGTGGAGAAAATCATGGAACTATTCTGACTGGGTCCACGACAGATTCATGTTATACGACTCAGCTGGGCCCTCTGTGCTGCCAGCCAATCACTCTATTCCTGTCTTATCAGTTCACTATCCCTCTCTCCATATCAGGTCTTCCAAATCCTTTCACCCTTCCTTAAAACTCTCATGGCTCCTCCACCCTCTCAGCTGAGAACCTTGTCTCTTATTTTACAAAAAAACAAAACAAAACAAAACAGAGGTCATTTACCGTGAGTTTCCTCTTTTCTCCTCATCTCATATCACTTAGATGCCTTCTGCTACTATCTCTCTCACTCCTATCTCACCTCATCAAGTAGGGTAGGATTACCCTACTAAGCTAACCTCTCTACTTACCAAATTGTTTCATTCTTTCCCATCTCCTCCAACAGACTGCCCCCCTGTCTTCCCCACTCTCTCCCCCTATCTACCGGCTCATTTCCTACTGCAATAGACTGTGAACTCCTTGAGGGCAGGTACTCTCTTTTACCTTTTTTTGTATCCTCAGTGCTTAGCACAGTGCCGGGAACTTAGTAGGTGCTTAACAAATGTTGATTGTTTGATTCTACAATTAGAGAATTAGACATTTCAGAATAAGTGCCGATATCTTACAGAATGATCAAGTCACTCAATAGCCATAAATTCACATTAAAGTATAAATGGCTGACATCTGATATGAAGGTGGGGGGGTGAGAGGTAAGAGAGAGAGGAGAAGAAGGACGGGACCTCAATGTCTACAGAAGTGCCAGGAGATTGAGTGGCAGGTAAAAAGGATGCAGAAAGAGAAGGTGTAAAACACTGAAGACAAACCCAACCGATTGTGTAACTTTGTCTAAAGCAAGTCACCCCCTCCAGTCTAGAGTGGCTCATTGGTGATTTTAGAGGAGCTGAACCGTCTTGGAAGCTGATCAGATCCCCAGGCTGTTCCAAGTTGACCCAAGCCTCCCAAAGCAGCCATTTGTGA
Organism: Vombatus ursinus; assembly: GCF_900497805.2. Classification (NCBI taxonomy): domain Eukaryota; kingdom Metazoa; phylum Chordata; class Mammalia; order Diprotodontia; family Vombatidae; genus Vombatus; species Vombatus ursinus. Next base: position 39,072,110 of record NW_020954577.1, read on the forward strand.
CCCGGCCAAGAGCTACAAATTCATGCCTCTTAGCTGTCCTTCAAACTCTAAATCTGTGTATTTACACATCAAGGGAGTGGAAGCCATCCCCTAAGGTCTCGTTTCCCTAGCCTTAGATATTATACTCCATTATTCCTTATAGTTTATTTCACATATAAATTTAGGAAATAAATTCAGCTCTGGAATTTAAAGAAAAAAGATATTAGAGTGGAGTCTTACTACTTAATGTTTAGTAATAAATCAGACGTTTCTGACCAAACTCTTGTTATTGCTACAGTATTTGAATTTTACTCTGAAATTCATACCCTAAAACCCCTCCTCCCACAAATATCAAGCCAGATTTGGGAGAAATGGCACATTTGCGAGGTAGCCTGTTCATCTTTTGGGCTTCTTGATTTCCACTGGCACTCCTAATGTCCTAATATCACTCCTTATAAAAAAAAAAAAACACTTTTCAAAAAAAAAAAAGAATCTGTAACTCTTTCATGGAACAGTGAAAAAAAAAATCCAAAGTCGATTGGGAAAAATGGAATTACTGGCTCATTCCCTACTGCCTACAAACATGCCCAGGCCCATGCCCATGTCCCAAATTTTTTGGGAGATTTTTACTTTTATGTGGATTAAAGCCTATAGGTAAAGAATTGAAGTTCAGGCATCTCTGAGCAGAGCAATTTCAGCATGATAAAATCGTAGCATATAGGTAGCATGGGAGGCACCATGATAGAGTAGATACAGATGTGGCCTCTGAACCAGATGATAAGCCCCTCTGGAGGGCGATGACTCCAGGACCTCATCCATGAGAAGATGCACATCCCCATGCTCTGAGTAACAGAAGGAGCTAAAGCCAGAAAGTGCCATTGGCAGAGAGCGAGGAGGAGCCCAGAAGCAGAGAAAGAATCTGTTGTTGGAGGGACCTGGGTGGGCTAGAGTTCGAATGAAAAGAAAATACATTGTGATGGCTGGGAAATGAGCCAGAGCGGAGGCATCGACAGGAAACTCTGCAGTCACTTGGGATGTGAGCAAAGGGTGACACGCTAACCTACCCACAGTCTCGTATCTAGTGAGTCATGGAGAACTGAAATGCATCCCGGCATAGTGGACAGAGCCCGAGATTTGGAGTCAGAGAGCCTGGAAATCAGTTACTTATTACCTGCATCACTGCCCCAGGCCTCAGGTTCTTCATATGTAAAATGACGAGGTCAGACTGGAGAATGGCTGGAGCTGGAGACCTCTCCTTTCTCCTTCTAGTTCTAAATCCTATGACCCTGCAAAGCACGAGAAAAAAAGTTTGAACACTCTTGGTTAAAAGGTAGGCAGAAAAAAATCAAGTGGTAAGTATTTATTAAGGATCTATTTACTCTGTGTCCATCAAAATACTGGACACCGACAGTTGAGGAGACAATATAAAAGCATACGGTTTAATGAGGATGATAATAATTATAATAATAACAATAAAAACAGTAACGGACACATGTAGAATTTTCAGGACTGCAAAGTGCTTGTGACAAACATTATCTCATTTGACCCTCATGACAATTCTATGACACAGCTACTATCTCCATTTTATAGGTGAAGAAACTGAAGCAGACCGAAGTTAAGTGATTTCTCCAGAGTCACACAGCTAGGCAACGTCTGAGGTGGGATTTGAAGTATATACCAAATACAGCATTATATCTATTATTATATTTTATTGCCTGAAATAAACAATGAATAAAAGTAAAGAATAAACACGAATTTGGAAACTCAAGGTAAAGCTATTGGTACAGGTTAGTAAATAAGTCTTCAAATGACTTAGAGGAAAGGACATTCATACCTGTTTCGCAATTAAGCTCCTGGAATTACTCGAGTGAACTTTGTTTTTTCACAGACACAGCTAGGGGTTGGGGTTTCTGACATTGCTTTTTTATACAGTATAAGAGTACTAGATAAGTTGGAGAAGATTCCATTTCCTATTGTGTTTCTTCTCCCCAGCTCCCCTAAAAAGTCAATTATGTTTTGCTTAAAAAAAAAAAACTAATTGTTTTTAAGGTTTGGTTTAAAAAAAAAAAATCCAGTTGCTTGGGCCAGTTCCAAAAGGTATCACAGACCTTCATCTGTTACAGGAAAAGGAAATCGGAGACTGGCCTGGAAGAGTCTACTTTCTTCATGGAAAGTAAGCGATTCTCTGGTTACCTCTTTAGGGCTCTCCTCTGAGAAAGGGGATATCAAGCAGCCTGGCTCTCTCTCTGTAAACTTTCTGGTTTCTAGAAATTGCACCCAGTTTCTTTAGAAGAGCGGTGGCAAGTTGTTTAAAACCTGGCATTTTGGAGTTAAGCAAGGTGATAAACACCAAACAGGATCGTAGACTTTAACAGCCCGGCTCTGACACCAATCCATGACACATTTTCTTTCCTTTGTGTGTTCAGTCATTTTGGTCACATCCAACTCTTCATGACACTATTTGTTTTTGTTTGTTTGTTTGTTTGTTTTAGCAAAGATACTGGAGTGGTTTGCCATTTCTTTCTCCAGCTCATTTTACAGATGAGGAAACTGAAGCAAACAGGGTTAAGTGACTTACCCAGGGTCACACAGCTAGTAAGTGCCTGAGGCTAGATTTGAACTCACCAAGGTGAGTCTTCCTGACTTCCAGACCAGGCACACTATCCTAGCTTCCTTTTCTCTCCTTTAGTATATATCAAAAACAAAGTAGTTCTTGTTTCCAACTAGGAGTTGACTTCCAGTAGACTGGCTCCCTTCTGACCCTCTAATAAAACATGCATCAAATCAACATGAATTTGTAGGTATGCATTTTCAAGAAGGAAGGCACCAAAAAGGAAAATATAGACATCTTCTGAGCTAACAGAAGATTGGGTAGACAATAAAAGAACATAAGGAGGAACTAAGCATGTCTAGAAAAATGGCTGGGGACATCAAGAATTGGGAGACTGAACATTCTATATTACCAGAGAAAATCCAGTAACATCGAAACAACTATGAACATACGTTACAGTATAGTATATCATATACTATATCATGTTCATAGTTATTTCCATGTTGTCTCCCCCATCTGAATGTGAATTCTCTATAGATGTGAATTTTATAAATATCTCTATCTATATATCTATGTAGAGATAAATATTTTATATACATACACATACATGTGTATATATATATATATACACACATATAATATATTGGCATAAAATATAGCATAAAGGAAATCCATGATGATGATATCGGTATCTATCTATATACATAGATATACGCAGAAGGCATTTAGTCATCTCAGTCCTGTCCAACTCTTTATGACCCCATTTGGGTTTTCTTGGCAAAGATAGTGCAGTAGTTTGTCATTTCCTCCTCCAGTTCATTTTACAGATGAGGAAACTAAGGCAAATTGGGTGAAGTGACTTGCCCAGGGCCTGAGACCAGATTTGAACTCATGAAGATGAGTCTTCCTGGGAGGTAACAGAAGCCACTGGATTTTACTGACTAGGAGGGTGACCTGGTGCTACTGGAAAATCACTTTGGCAACTAAGCAGAATATAGATTGGAGAGGCTCAAGACAGGGAGACCACTGAGCAGGCTATCATAACAGTTCAGGTGCGAAGCGATGAGGGCATACACCATGGTGGTGGCTGCCCATCTATATACCCAAATCTACATAGATGTGTGTGTTGAAGGCTGAAACAACAAGATTTGACAATAGACTTGATGTATGGGATGAGTGAGACAGTCCAGGATGACACTGAGATTATAGGTTTGGATCACTTGGAGGATGGTGGTGTCCTCAAGAATGATAAGGAAGTTTGGAAGGTTTGGGGGAAAAGATGATGAGTTTTGGTTTAAAGAGACTGAGACTGAGAAACTGAGCCTCAGTGTCCTGAACTATAAAATGAGTGAGTTGATCAGATGATTTCTAAAAATCTATGATCCATTTTCTCACACAGCAAATTGGGCTGTTGAGGTATAAGAGGTCAAATATGGTGGTGGTACTGTCATGGAAGATGAAAATAAATCTGTTTTTAGATTTATTTAAACAAAATAAATAATAATATAAATAAATATAAATATTTAAATATATTAAACATAAAAATATAAATAAAATAATAATAAAATAAAACTATCAAGACATTGAAAAACTATTCCATTTCATCCATGTTTGTTGTCTTCCTTCTAGATTTATCTGTAGATTCTCTTGGGATGGTCTGCCTTTACACATGGGACTCACACCAAGCTTTTCTGTAGGCTCACTGTGCCCTCCTCTGCTTTTCTCTGTTATGTGAGGCAATGCTGCTCCTAATCTTCAGTCATCTTCCTTTGGTAATTATTTGGAAATGAGCTTGTACTCATCCTGTGCTACCCTTAATTGCTAGGCATCCCCTCTGGGCAAGGAGATCAGGAGTCTGATAGCAGAGGTGGTTTCTGGGGTCTTTTGGTCTACTCAGTATGGTGACTGTTTTACAGTAGTTAAATTTCTCCAAGAAGTGATGATCCTCATTTCACTACCATTTCCAACTCTAAGTTGATTTACCTCCTTTCCTTCACAATGCCATGTTACTGCTCCAGTCCAAGTGGTTGCCTTTCCCTTCTCCAAACCCCTGGAGCACTGACTGATGATGATAATTTCAAATACGGTAGAATCTCTCTAATAAGGCTGCTGTTGGGAGACAGGTCTAACAACTATATTACAGGTTAATCATGTTATTTCAGGCTTTTATTCTATGCAGTTCTATTGCAGAAAACATGACTTAACTTGTGTTCCACCTGAGTCAGCCTAATAAAAGACCCATTAAAATGGAACTCTATTGTAGGCATCTAGAAGAAGAAAGAAACTAATATGCATTCTTGGTGGGAATTTTTAGATTTGTGGATCACTGAAAAAAGCTCTTTTATCTTGGGCAATTCTCAACTGCTGCTACATAGCACTACACAACTTTATCCAAAGGAACCTAAAATCCCTGACTTCTAAAAGTTACAGCCTAAGAAAAAGATAATGTTGAAACAAACATAAAAAAGGGCCAAGGAAGGGTTTTAAAAAATCGAGTTTTGCCTATTTTACTTTATGTAATACTGTTTAGAGAGCACAAACAGCCCCTTTGTTTCTGTCTCTTGTCACTATTTTCTAAAACAGCAGCTTAGTTGATTTTTAAATTTCACTGTTCAAAATTTGCCCTATTTGTATTTGGACTGGCTTGCCACGTGTTCCTAGCAGAAAATGCTTATACCTGCAGAACCATGACTTATAAATCACAGTGGAAGTGTGAGAGATCAATTGGAAAGAATATACATATTACATATATATACACACACACATACACACATATATACATATATGAAATGTCATAGTAGGTCAGAGCTCATCTATGTATCTAGCTCAGGATTCTATCTTTGATTGAGATGCCAATGAAGATACCCCAAGGAATTAGGGGAATTATTCTCATCAAGATCATAGAATTGAGAACTGAAAAAGAATTGAATGATCACAAAGTCTAGGTTTCTTAACCTGAAGTTCATAAACTTCTTTAAAAAAATTTCCAGAACTATTTCAATAGAATTCGCTTCTTTTGTAATCTTGTGCATTTTATTTTATTCATTTTAAAACATGATTCTGAGACAGGGTCCATAGGCTTCACCAGACTGCCAAAGGGGTCCATGATACACGAAAAGGTTAAGGAACCTGTTTCTGATGAAAACTCATGATTTTACAAATGAAGAGACTGAGGACCTGGGGAGAGGGTGTAATTTGCCCAATATCACACAAACAACTAGGTGGTTGTGGTGGATAGAATGCTGGACCTAATCTCAGGAAGACCTAAATTCGAATATAGCTTCAGACACTTACTAGTTGGGTAAGTGATATAACTTCTGCCTGCCACAGTTTCCCTATATATAAAATTAGATTGATCATAGCGCCTACCCTCCAGGGTTGATGTGAAGATAAAGTGAGATAATATTTATAAAGTGCTTTGCAAACCTTGTTGTTGTTCAATCATGTCCAACTCTTTGTGACCCTATTTGGGATTTTCTTGGAAAAGATATTGGAGTGGTCTGCTATTTCCTTCTCCAGCTTATTTTACAGATGAGGAAACTGAGGCAAAGAGGGTTAAGTGACTTGCCCAGAGCCATACAACTAGTAAGTATCTGAGGTAGGATTTGAACTCAGGTCTTCCTGACTCCAGACTCAGAGTTCTGTCCATTGTGTCACCTCACTGTCCATTGCAAACCTTAGAGTGCAATATAAATGACAGCTATTCCTATTATTACTATTAGCAATTACTATTATTGCTGTGTAGCAGAGCCAAGATGGAACCCAAGTCCTCTGACTTCAAATTTAGTACACTTTCCACTGTACCTTACTTTCTTCTTTATATTAATTTGCAAACTTACAGCAGTACTCAAGAACAGCTAAATCTAGCATGCACACCTTTATTTTCTGACAGCCTTTGTTTAAAAGAAAAAAAAAGGGAAAACATGCTTACAAATCCCTCGGAACTAATCCCTCAGAGAGCTGACATGACTCCAAGAAATCCAGGTAGACAAAGCCAAGTGACTTCATCCAACTTGTAATACAACTTTCAGCCATCTCTGACAAACTGCTCCATCTTTCTTTTCGCTCAGGGGTGTTCGGACTCTGACAGCTTTCTCTCAAGTAAGAGCTCTGCATTGACTTTCTAAAATCTCTTTGTACTTCCCCAACCAATGAAACATTACTTTTGATGACCTAAAACCTTACGGGATTAATTGAACTGTCACTGAAGTTGCCCCTTCTTTCAACAGTAATATATCCAGGATCATGTTTTAATGCAAATGTTACCCACATGGCCAGAGTGTGTTGGAGGAAGAGGAGGGTGGGTTTTCCTGTAGGGATACGGACTATACATGACAAAGGAATGACTGTTCAACAACTGATTTTTTAAAGCATTCTAAAGTAGAAAAGAGAATTGCAAAATGATACACTATTTGACTAAATAACTCTCCTTATTCTAGGTCTTTATCTGTGATTGTTAGTGACACTAACGAGGTGGATGAACTGGCATCTTGGAATTAGTATTTCAGAGTGACAAGCATTCCTCCATTAGTTTTGAGAGCACTTTGGAACTATAGTGATCTTTGGGGCCAGAAAGTGAAGTTGAGTCACGCTCTAGAGTTCTTAAAGAAATACCCACATTCTTTGAAAGACAGACTGAGAAGAAGTGGGACCTCAAGAAATGATCCAGAAAGGGAGCAAGAGGCAAAAAAGGAGAGAAGAGAGTAGGCTGAGCTATGGCAAAGAAAGGAGAGATTAAGGAAGACCATTGGTTCCTACAGGCATCTCAGAGCAGAAGACTGAGGCTGAAGCTACTGGTTCTACCTACTTCTTCAAGGACTGAGGGAGATTTCAAGAAAAGGAATGACTTTCCTTCCCAGTTCCCCTCCACTAACACACAGTGGAACATATTCTCCTCTTTTTGTTACCCTCATGTTTCAGGTAATCCAAATTTTTTCCTCAACCAGAAAAGGGCCAGGGGTTGGCTATACATAAACATAAACTCAAATTAGGTCAAAGAGTCAAATTTCTGCCTAAATGTTAGGAATTTTTCTAAATGGGGCCTCTGAACTATTTTGGCTGTATACTTAAACTTTTTATTTAACATAAATTCCTTAAAGCATCAGACAGGTACTTCAATGACCTGAGAAATCATTATATGCTTCTGGATTTAAAAAAATGAGCCAATTGTTATAATGGAATTTAAATACTCAGAAGCACGGTTAGGGAGGAGAGGGCAGTGACAAGTATCAGTTGTCACCCTTCATAGCAAGATCCACAACCATTGGTGCCATACTTAAAAAAACCCTTACTACACCCTACCATCCCTCAAGCCATCATCTTACATCTCCCTTCCCTTTCTCAGCTAAACTCCTTGAAAAGATGTTTACACTCACCACCTCTACTTCTTTCCCTCTTACTCACTCCTCAATTCTGCAGTTTGGTTTCTGCCCTCATTATTCTACTGAAACTCGTCTCCCTAAAGTTACCAGTGATCTCTTAATTGCTACATGTAATTCTCTCAATCCTCATCATTCTTAATCCATTGCCTTTGACACTGCTGACCACCCCCTACTCCTGGATGCTCTTTCCTCCCTGGTTTCCTGTGATGTTATTCTTGACTGATTTTCCTCCTACCTGTCTGACTGCCTCTTCTCATTCTCATTTGCTGACTTATCATCCATATCACACCCCCTAACTGTAGGTATTCCCCAAGCTTCAAGCCTAGGCTTCTTCTTCTTTGAGTGACATATTCTATATCAAGCCTTTCCTGATTTCCTCCCTACCTGCTAAGTACACTTCCTCCTGGAAGATCTTGTATTTAACTACCATGCATGGTCTCTTTATAGTTTCTGTGTGTACTTATATATGTACTTTTCTATATAATGTATATTTTCCTCAACACTAGAGTGTAAACTCCTTGAGGGTAGGAATTTTTTTATTCCTGGTCTTTGTATTCACAGTGCCTAGTATAGTGCTTGGCACTATAGGAGCTTGATAAATACTTATTGATTAATTGACATTGCCTGGGAGGTATCCTGGATAGTTTGCCAGCCTAGGTTCAAACCTTGCCCCTGGCATTTACTAACTATGAGACAAAATACTTAACTCTACATGCCATGGGATGCTCTTGAGGACTTAGTATATACTAACTCATAAATTGTATGTGACCTGGACAGATCACATACAACTGGTGTCCACCAAGGAAAATCTTACACAAATACAATTGAGAGTAAAAACACAATTGCCTCAAAAGTAACTAAACAGTGTATGCTCATTGATCTAGGAATATCACTACTAGGTTTCTACCCTAAAGAGATCAAAGAAAGATTAAAAGGTGCTATATATGAGACAAATATTCATAGCAGCTTTTTTTTGTGGTGGCAAAGAACTGGAAACTATGGGAGTGACCATCAACTGGGGAATGGCTGAGCAAATTGTGATATGTGAATGTAATGGACAACTATTATACTGTAAATGAAAAAAGATGATTTCAAAGAGACCTGGAAAGACTTGTATGAACAGATGAGAAATGAGTTGAAACACCAGAAGAAAAACATTATACTGTGACATCAATATTGGAAAAACAAACAATTCTGAAAGACTCAGAAACTTCTGATCAATTAAATAGATTGGTCATGGTTCCAGAAAAATGACAGAGTAACACTGACCACCACATGACAGAGAAATGATTGATTCTCAGAATAAAAACACATTTCTGGGTGTGGACAACATAGGAATTTGTTTGCTTTATTATGCTTATATGATATAAGGGTAAGTTCCTTCCTTCTCCCTTTCTCTCTTCCTCCATCTTTCTTTCTTTTCTTTCCTACCTTCCTTCCTTCCTCCCTCTCTCCCTCCATTTCCCCTTCTTTTCTTCCACTGCAGTATGTTGAGGGAGGTTAAGAGGAAGAAAAAAAAAGCTTTAGTTGAAAAAAATTATCAAAAACAAAATCAGTGGCAGTCTCTATCTGTCCCCTAAATGACTAGTCCTTTCCTGTGAAGCTTCATGGGCCTCACAAAACAAACTTAGCAAACCTCTAGGTACATATTGTGGGGGCAGGGTTTCTGCGAATTGGTGACAATTACATTACTAGAGTAGAGGTAAGAATGGGCTGAAGGTGGAGCCAAGCTTACTTCATCATATCGTGGGAAAACGGAAAAGAGGCAAGTTACAGCAGACACTATTAAGAAACTTCCCAAATGCCCTCCAGGTAATTGGAATCCTACCATATAAATGGTTTTACTCAATCCTTATCTCACAGTGGTGTAAATTTGTCATGCCAATGTGAGCAAAAAAGCTAAAATGCTACAGCAAGAGAAAACAGTTGCTACCAAGTCAATTAACCAATTTGTAGGCTGATATTCAGAGATTTTAAGTTCCATAACAAAGTAATAACTGGTCTCACTGCCTATTAAACTCTTCCCTTATAGCAATGACAAAATCACCTTCCTAAGTCACCAATCTGGGAATGTCACTCCCCTGACTTTGAAGGCTCTCCATTGCCTAATTAAAAAAAAAAGCAACACCC
>NW_020954577.1:39082250-39095547 GCF_900497805.2 Vombatus ursinus
CCCCCCCCCCCCCCCCCCCCCCGCCTTGGGGTTTCAAGGTCCCAAATCCCCTTTCCACCTAACTTCCTACTACTTCCCTTAGGGGCAACAAACTCCAGGCACATTTAACCACTTCCTGCTTCTATCTTGTCCCTTGCACTTGGTTTCCTTCCATGACTGCAATGGGTTCCTCTTTCTTCATGGAAGCTTGAGTCTTCTCCGACCCTTCGCTAGCTAGAAGTATGCTCCTACATACTTACTCTATTCTAATCTGGATTCTGGTTACTGACATGCACACTTATCCTCCCTTCCTGCCCCCTCTCCTTCCAATTCCAATTGATGATGAGCTCCTTGAGTTTAGAAGCTGTGACAGTTTTTAAGTCTGTCTTGCAATAATGATATTCATTAAATGTGCACTAAAGGTCCCTAAGCATAACTATGAAATTCATCACCAGACCCTCTCTTGGGTAGAATTGGAAAGGACTCTGTTTCCAAATAAATATTTGTAATGCAGTTGAACACGCTAAATTTCATTCATCGTTTTGAGGTAAGGAAGTTCAAGCTTGATGTTCACTGTGAGACCTTCTCATAGTGCCTTTCTCTTCTTGCCTCCCTACCCTTGTGGCACTCACAGTGCTGAAATGATTTGACTTAGCTTTCTACCATCTCCCAAGGTAGCTCCTTTTCATGCCTGACCTCCCTCTCACCCAAGATTGTACTTAATGCCACAGATCAGACCTTTCCTTTTCACCTTGATGGAAAAAAAAATCCATCCTTGATGGATTAAAAAAAAAAATTGTCTACATTCCTTCAGAGCCTTGGCTCTCTGCTCTCTAAGATGATAGTTATTATTCAAATTTCTCCTAAGGTGTTTGCCTCAGTTACTCCATCTGTAAAATGAACTGGAGAAGGAAATGGCAAACCACTCCCGTATCTTTGCCAAGAAAACCCCAAATGGGATCACGAGGAGTCAGACATGATTGAAATGACTAAACAATAAAACCAGTGCTAGACTAGCAAAGGACAGATGGAGGAGATATTTGGGGGCAATAGATACCTTTTCAGCTCCATCTCTAGTCAGATTTCCTAAAGTAATGATATCTGCTATAGACTGCCCTTTGAGATAATTTTTTACATATTGAGTTTCTTCCATGCCAAATTTAATGCAATACCTAGGAAATATGAGGTGCATAGATCTTCCAGCAAGTTCCAAGAAAATACATATCCGTCTTTATTCTCTTGGTCATATGCCAGACTGTCAATAATCAAACTATACCAATCCCTCAGGACATTTAGGATCATGAACTGAAAACTTTTACTATTCAAATCCTTGGGATTTTTTATGAGAACAAAAGACATTCAGAAAATTAAGACCAACTGCAGGACAGCCCCAGTCTTAAAAATGATTTTAGCTTGAACCATAGGGATTTTATTCATCAGAATCTCCTTTTGTCAGGGGAGAAAAGACAGTCCAACAAAACTGTTACATATTAGAATCTGTTCTCAGTCATGTGTTGTGCTTTGTAGAAAGCAACAGAACTCATTCATGACCTGAATCATTAGAACATCAATTAAAAAAATAACCACAGGCTTTGCTCTTTAGAATGTTGGCATGCAAGCCAGAAAAAGAAAAAGAAAGATAAGGCCACAACCCTTACTCATAAAATATAGAGCCATGTCTCATAGCTATGCTCAAAGGATCGGCATATAATAATATGGCACAGACCTTGAACTATAAATAAGCTTGTTGCTATTTTGGGAGGCTGTGGGTGGGGTGAATGAGGAATCCAGAGTAATGATTTAGTTGGTAATGGGAGCTCTAGGTGTGGAAACTCCCTCCACTGATGCAGTTTGAAAACTCTTTGATATCCAGTCTTAGAGTTGCCTGGGGGTGCTGATAGACATTAGCGGTGTGACAATGGGCAGGTCTTGGAACCCTGACTCCAAGATCTGCCTCCTATTCATTACATGCTGCCTCTCAAGTTTGTTCCTTAATTTGCTTAAAAGAAAAAAAAAATGTAGGTGTTGTTAGTTGAGGTATTTCACCTTTAAGAGGTGCCTAACTTGCCAGTGTAAGTCCTGGTGGTTCTACATGGGGGAGCTCTGGAAAAACACAGCACATTTGCTGCTGACGAATCTACCTCTCAAGTGATGTAGCTTTCTGGGAAAATCCCCAACCCCCCTTGTGTCCCATAGATCAGAAGACAGCGAACCTTGGGAAATAACCCACAGTGGCCTGAGAACTTCTGGGGTTGGGGCTCGGGAGATCTCGAAACCTGGCCTATTCTGGCTCTGTATACTATGAGATATACTGTGCTGTTAGTAGTGCGTATCTGTGATCCAACAAGGGACCCCCACCCCTCTGAGACCCAGTTTGCTCAGTTTTCCCATCCACTTTCGGGATGCTGGACACCTGGAGAACCAAGCCCATGAGCGTGGGCAGAGAGGAAGTGGTCTGTGGGCACTGAGCAGTTGTAAGATGTGAAACACTCGGATTAAGAGATTCTGTATAAAAAATTCATGGGACTAAAGATCTGGAAAAGATCTCATCTAGTCCACCCCCTCATTTTAAAGAGGAAGAAACTGGGGGGTAGTGGAGTTAAGTGGCTAGCTTAAAGTACTCTACCTGATCTCTTAAAGCGAAAGCATAGGGTTAGATAAGGACCTAGCCCTCTGCCTCCAGGGGAGAGCTTCATCTTAAGCAATTCTGGACAGGTCAGGGTTTTTTTTCTTTCTATCTGTAAAGATCTATTAGTAAGGAGACCCCAAAAAATTCAGCACCTTGAACACAGTAGGTTCTTAATAGTATGATAGAGAGTGTTAGGAGGAACTGTAAATTATTTCTATACCACCCCCCTCATTTTATAGGGGGTCCTGAAAGATTAAGTGACCTGTTCCAAAATAACTAGTACCAGGCCTGGAGTCAGGAAGGCTCATCTTTGTGAGTTCAAATCTGGCCTCAGCCACTTATTAGCTGTGTAACCCTGGGCAAGTCATTCACCCTGTTTGCCTCAGTTTCTTCATCTGTAAAATGAGCTGGAGAAGGAAATGGCAAACCACTCCAGTATCTTTGACAAGAAAACCCCAAATGGGGTCACGAAGAGTCAGACACGATTGAAATGACCCAACCACAAACTCCAAGGTATTCAGAAATAGAGCCATGATCTGACCTTGGAGTCTTCTGACTCCAAATGTAATGCCTTTTCCATCACATGGCAGGACAGGCACACTCCATGAAATCAGCAGCAAACAACTTTATCAAACAGAGACGCTCTTGGGCTTATGAAGAGCCAACTTACCAACGTCCCAGGCAATGAGTAAGAGCATCATGTGTGCGTCCCCGGGAGCAAGAACTGTATCACAAATCATCATTTTCACGTCTCACTAACAGCCTGGCAACCAGTGACCACTGAAGGAGCAGCAGGTGCAAGCGGGGATGGGGGGGAAGGGCTCCCTTCTCCATGTGCTCAGGGGAATGCATTTTTTCCTCCATAAAACTCATAGTGACGTTGTTAGGCCTGTCCACAATTCAGGCCATAACTGGTGGTGATCTATTATCAAACTCCAAACTGCAAATAGCTGATGTGTAAATTAGCTTATAGAACAAAAATAAACAATTCACCAAATATTATTAAATGCCTAACTATGTACAAGGCACATCAAATTGTAAATTGGACAGTGCGTTGATAGTAACAAAGATCAGATTTCCTTTGTTGTAACCTAAAAAGCTTAAGTCAGAAATCTCTTACTAGTGTATATTTCCAAGCATCTGCAAGAAAAAATCCAATGGTATACAATGCAATAATCTGCAACAATACCAATGAGAAAATGTGCAAGAGGAGGCTGTCAACACAGAAGTGAGGTACAGAAAAGAGGGTGGGTGAGTCACCTAGGGAGGGCAAAGGATAAGCAGGGGACAGGCTGTGTGTGGCCCTGGTATCCGTGGAATGTCAGAACTTCAAAAGAAAGGCACTCAGCATGTAGGAGGGATTCTGGGGATACCTCGGACAAGAGTTAACACAGGATGAGAGGGAACAGTTGGACTGTGATCAGTTTCACTGGAGGGAGTACATGCATCAGTGAGATCACATAGCCATGCCTAACTCTAATCAATGCTCATCTTTTACTTGAGCCAAATCAAATCAACCCATAGCAACTTCCTAACACATATGAAATTTTCTAACAACTGCCTTGGTGTTGATGAAATGTCTTAGAAAGCGTTTTGCAAGCCTTAAAGAATGCCGAATGTGTCACTGTTATTTACTGATAATCACCTGGGTTCTTGACCAAAGTGAGGAGTCCCTATTCATGTAAGCATGACTGAAAATGGTTCCCACCAACAAACACACAAACAAAACCATCAGAGCTCCCAAATAATACATGGGATTAACTAGTGCTGATTTCCACCCAGCACAGTCGGAAACAAGTTTGCTGAGTGACTGCTTCCAGACCTTTACAGATGCTGTAACGAGTGTTGCCTTCTCCTTGACAATAATTTATTTCCTCTTACACTAGCATGAGAATTGAAAGCAAAGCTAACACATATAGTATAGGAGCACTCCGTGGGAAGTCTTCTTTATATATAATCCTTCCCAGGTTTTAAACTCTACAAGCTATTTTCAGGATAACCTTGTTTAGGCAAGGTAAAAGAAAAGCTTAGCTCCATCTGGCTGATCAGTTAAAAAAAAAAATTCTACTAGTATACAATAGCTATGTGTGTTTTAAATCATTCTGAATCACTTTAAATCACTTTGGCAATTCCAAACATTTCTCCCCAAAGCTCTTGTAACGCAGCCAACTTGACATTCAGTGTGCAATTAGCAAATATGGAGTATTGCAATCATAGGGCTAAAATGGATTTCATCATTGTATCAACAAATGTACACAATTACTTTAGAAAGAATTATCCAGTTTTATTCAAAATTATCCAGGATTATTCAAGGTTCCCTTGGTCTGCCTTGTTCTTCTCAATTTTTATTGCTCCAAAGCATTTCTTCCATGGAGGCAAACAGGCAGAAACAACAAAGGGATGGTTGGGGTCATTTCTCAGTCTGGAGAAATGTACTTAGTAGTTCCAGTTAACCCTTAAAGCAAAGGTTTAAATGATTGGTTATTAAAGTTTTAAAAAAAATTATCTGTAGATTTCAATTTTATGCAATGTTCCAACCAACCTTCAATAAAGTTCTCATGTTGGCATGCATGGTAGTGATCCTAGCTTCTCAAAGGCTACCTCAGCCTATTACAAGCTCTGGTAGACCTTACCAAGATGGAAGACTTTCAGTACAGGCCATTGTTGAGCTGAATGCCTGTTGTCTAAGCTCAACTCAAAGAAGCTAATCACTGAGCTGGTCATAGCAACTCCAGAAAATAGTCTGAGTCACAGAAGGGTTGTAATTGGCCCTGGTGAAAGGAGTGCCTGCGAAGATGAAATCATGGCACATTTAAGCACTCGTACATTCCTATCCCACATTACCAGTGTTCATTCAGGGTTTAGCTGTGTCTATAAATTGTAAAGGTTTTATCATCAAAATACTTTTTATAAATTAATTTTGTTCTTATTCTGAACTTAATGAATGCTAACTTCTTCCTCCCAACTCTTGATCATTTCCAGATAGAAAACAGAACAGAAAATTATAGATAGCATTTATATAAGGCTTTAAGACTTGCAAAACACTTTACATGTTATCTCAATTGTGCTATTGTTAACCCCATTTTATAGATAAGATTACCTTTATAGGCCTCAGTTTCTACATTTACAAAATGGCACTGAATTAGATCTTCTAGTTTTAAGATTCAATAATACGTTGTGAAGTTTCATCATGACACGAGAAGCATAAATAGAAAATGCAAGATTTATAAAAACAAATGGCATTTTTTTGGCATTTCTTCTCTTGAAGTTCTATTAAAAATGATACTGATTTGTATATATACTTTTCCTTTTATTGGCTTCACTGAGATACTTCATTGGTATGGGATTTCATTGGTGTGGGTACCCCCTACATTGATGTGACTTTATAGAAGGTCTTCTAGAACTGCTATGGATGAAAAAACCATCCCCCTGTAGCCAAAGGATGAAATTCCCTGACCTTAGCTAGACTGGTCTTTGAACAACAACCAAGCAGCCCATCACTAGGCCAATACTTGAACTCATTCTAGCTTGCTAGACCTGCCAGAGCTTCTTCTTTCCTGGTACAGTCCTCCAGAATCTTGGGCCACACATCTATGCCATAATGAGTCATCAGAGGAGAACTCTGTTGAGAGTTTAACTGCAAAACTTTTCCAGATACTTTTTCTTTGAGGTAGGATTCATTTAATAAATGACAGTACAACTTACTCTACATTTTATCTTACATGTCCTCATCTATAATAAAAATCAATTAAAAATAAAATAAATAAATGTAGTAATCCAAAAACTCATTCTAAGAAAATGAGGCTCACACATCAATATTACATTCAAACCAAGAAACAACACTAGACTCAAGATGGAAAAGTTTTCAGAAAAATAACACTTACCTGTGAATGTGTAATGTGGATAGCACATTCTCAGAATGCAAATACAGAATATTTCAGTTCTCCCACCTCTACAAAATTTAGAGAGTTTGTACATTTAATATTTCAGAGTGATCAGAGTTCTGTGGAATCCTTGGGATTGGCATGCTGCTCTTTATAAGTGAAGATCCAGAAAGGCAGAATTCCTAGAATTATCAAAACTCATCCAGCTCTGCTGGAAGGCCAGGTTACCTCTTATCACCTTGGGCAGTTCTCAATTAACACTCTGGGCCGGTCTCACTTCAGATACGTGTCATCTAGATGATACAGAACCAACCCAGATTTCTACCTCACTCATGCCTGGACTCTTTCCTGACTCCTTCTCTTCACCTGTTGCATTACAATTCTCAGGATTTCCTTCCTGGGGCCTTCATCTCCTCATTGGTGATTCCCTCCTTGGGCCCTGGCATTGCTTCACCTTAATTCATGCCTGGCCTATCTACTAGCTCTTTCTTTCCATACTTTTCCATTCTTTATCCCTCACCCGCAACTTTCCCTTATCTTTTGCCATTAGAAGAATGGTCCTACCCTTGAGGATAGGGACCATTTTATTTGAATGTATTTGTGTTTTCAGAGTACCTGGTACATAGTAAGCCCTTAATAAATGATCTCTCTCTTTTTATCTATCTAATTACCTACTTAAGATCTGCTCTATACTTTTTGTTCCTTATCCACAAATTCCATGATGTATATAAAGCATTTAGCAAATCCTGAAATACTATAGAAATGCCAAATATTATTATTGGCCATCATGAAAATACCTTGACAGCATCAGAATGTTATGTCTCTTTCCTTAGAGGTAAAGAAGATGGTTCCCCCATTTCATGACTGCCATGTGCCAATACCCCTTTACTCTGCAATGTGCATTTGAATCCAGTTAGAATTACTTTCCTCCTTTTCAAGCCTAGTTCATTGGTTTCATGATTCTTTCTCCTATGCCATAGCATTCTTTCTCCCTCCTTTCCCCTTTCCATTGCCCAGCACACTTAAATCTGTTTTGGATTAAGTTTACAAGAAATGGAAGAATGCCAATGGTTCACTATTTATTAAAAGAAGATCAAAGGCCCCCGAGTTCTTTTCTTAAGTCTCCTCAATTCGAAGTGATTGTCCAACATTCCAGAAAGTGTTCTTGCCTTCCATGCAAGGATCTAAGAATCCTTCGACTTTTGATCATTTCTCTCTTCCCCCCTCATTCTTCCCTGAGAATATTTATAAAAAAGATCTGCAAATGTAGAAGAGACCTGTAATTTCTTTCAGGATGAGGAGGGGGGCTACGTCTTCTAGACCACAATCTGCTCAATCACTTCATTAAGTCCTACAGAGTCACCTATCCACAAAAGATAAGCAGTCACCTAATATTGGCTGTTGCACGCCAGTTACTGCCTGATCCCTTTTCTCCCCAGATAACCCTTTCCTGGGAAGGCTAGCAGTACTGGCTACAGTAGGGGTACACAAATCAATATTACTGAGTTTAAAAAAAAATCTACCTTGATAGTTCTTGAGAGAGACAGAGATGGAAACAGAGAGATAATTGGGTTGAGAGATATGAAAGGATCACCACAACCTTGCTGTCTTGAAATTCCCCAACAGTAGCAGAAATTGGTGCAATGAGAAACCAGGCCTCCAAAGGTATCTGAAGTGCGCTGACACCAACACCTTGACACTCAATGCTTTTTTTTTTTTTCCACACAAGCAGACTGAATCTAGTTCGTTTCTGGGACCAAAAGCATGAAAACGTTCCCAAGTCTTACGCACAATCGAATGTCCTATAAGAGAATGAAAACACTCTTGAGATCTTTTTCAAAATTTTTGAGATGGAAAAGTGCCACGTGTGGTTTTTAAGTTTCTGAAAAGAATGTGTATGGGAGGGTAGGTGGGGGGAGGGGATCGATAAAGTCCTTTAAAAGGATTTAGAGATGAATTTCATCTTCCCAAGACATGGAAATCACAATTCAGTGGCATCAACGGAAACACGCAGATAATGAAATTGTAAAAGTAATTATTTCCTGAGAAGCAATAGGATTCATAGAGGATTTGGCCTTTATAGGAGCATATATACAGACACAGCCCTTTCAAGGTTGAGAAGGAAAACACTTTTGTGTTTGTTTCTTGAAATTAAAATGCCATGCTTCTGGTAACAAATGTACTGGGCATTTCTTTAACCAATAAAGCCATTTCAGAACAATAAATTGAACACAAACCAGAAGCCTTCATCACTTCTGTATACTATGAAAACAAATTTCAAAGGAATTACATTGCTTCTGTTATACTCGATTATACTTTAAGAAGGACTGGAGCAAATGCTAATGGTGGGAAAGTATATATCGAGGGAAAGTGATAAATTTACTAGAGCACTACACAGAGATAAAGACTGAACCAGTGATTTCATTGGTATAGGTCACTCCCAGAGGAGGAAACTCCCTCTATCAAAGCAGGTAGCACCTTCTCTTCCACTTGTAGTCTGAGAGCTTCTTAGAGCCTTGCAAAGTTAAGTGAGTTGCCCAGGGCCAAGTGTCCTTGACTCCAAGGCCACTTTTTATCTGCCATGACATGAATATTATACCATGCACTATACTACTATTATACTATGCACTTAACTCTCACTATTAATAAACCAAACTGCAAGTCCTGGGTAGTGTGGCCATTACAGAGTTTCCTCATTCCAGGTACCACCCAATCTGTGAAAGGGTGGGATTTTTATTTCTGTCTCTAGTAGTGACTTGGGGATCAACCCAGGCAGGAGTCATCACTGACTATACCCAGTTATTCTCAGTGAAGAGGCTGGAGTGTACTTTTCGGTTCTGAGGAAGGTGTTAAATACTAATTAGTAAACTGCTACCTGTCTTCCCAGGTCACATTCACAGCAAGTAATGATGATATTTTCAGGGTATTGTGAGAAAAACTAATTCTCAGGAAATTCTGCGAAAATTACAGCAGCTCAGCACATTAGTAACAGAGAAAATTTAGTGGGTCTGGGGGAAAGATACAAATTTGAGAAAATAAATTGTGATCATATCAGTAAGGGTGTTAACTAAAATAAAGCCCAAAACATAAATTTGCTGAGAGATTTTAACTTCATGAAACGTCTGTGGCAATATTATTACAGAACTATTTTAACATTAAGAGTCTCATTGACACATAGGATGTTAAAACTGGAAAAGATGTAGAGACCATTCAGTTCAATTCTCAGTTTACAGAAGAGAGGCCTGAGGACCAGAGGTTGAATGACCTACTCAGAGTTAACACATCTAATTACTAGCCAGAGACAGGATCTGGTCATCCTTTATCAGACTACTGGCATTCCTTCAGATTTAAGCAAGGAGAAGCATAAAAGGCTGAAGTGTAACTACCATGCCTTTATTAGAATGTAAACTCCTTTAGGGCAAAATTATTATTTTCCCTTTCCTGTAAATTCTCCATAGCTTAGCATACAGTAAGTGTTCATGTATTAAGCACTGACTAATCTTCCATCTAATTGGCCCTACAGTCAGTACATATAGGTCTTACAGTTCTTCCCAATCTAGATTGTGTAAAACTCAACAGAAGTCTAAAATTTTGTCATTTTCAATGTATAAACATATATGTATATTTTTTCAACATCAAAAAAAAAATTATTAGTACGGTGTTTTTAAAAGCCCTGTCTTTCTCCACCAGAATACAGTAGTCTCATTTATTTGGCATTAGCAGGGAGTGAATTGTTACAGTTAGCATTTTTTGGACAGGTGACACTCCTTTCAAGCAAAACCAATCATGTCTCCCATTTTGATCAAATTCTGAAATGCATTACCCATTGGCCCGGCCTTATAAGTTAACCTGTTCTTGATTCGCACAGAACTTCACAGTTGAAAAGGTCTTTTGAAGATCCTCTAACAGAGCTCCTTCATGTTACAGGAGACTAAAGAGTTAAGTCCCTTGCCTGACCTCTCTGGGCTCCACTTTTTGTGGGACATCATCCCCATTACAAAAACCAGCAACTGGACTCTGCAGTAATGCCCTCAAAAGGTCCCAGATTACCTTGTTTTCTTGAAGGCGTGTCTGCTTTTCCTTAATTTCTCTCCTCTTCCCCAACTGAGTGGTTGTGAGTGATCATATTTTGCTGCTGTAAGTGGCATCTTCCTATAATTTGTTACAATCTGGGAAACCAAACATGTTAGATTTAAGAGGAACAATACAGTAAACAGGTTCTGAGTGAGAGTTTCCAGCAGTTTTAATAATTGCTTGCATTTAAACATCATTTTACATGCACGATTTCATTCTTACGAGCACCCTGTGAAGTGAGTAGTAGAAGTACTATTACCTTGACTTGACAGAGGAAAAAGGTTCAGAGAGGTTGGTATTTTCCTGAGGTCACTCGGTAAGTGGTGCTCAAACTCAGAAATACGGGTTTCAAATTCAGCACATTTTCAGAAGGTCCAGGTTTCAGAAGGCCCCGAGCTGAAGATCTGCAGCTGCTGAATGCATTTCACGTTACTCTACCAAGGTCTCTTTGTACCAAGCCACAACTTTGAAAACCAAGAAAAAGGGGTTAGAGGACTGGCATTTGAGTCGTGAAAATTGGCCACAAACTAGCCGTTTTACACCACTTTTGGTGCCTGCAGTCAACTCTCTAAGTTACAGATGACTCAGCTCAGCATTAGTTTTCACAAACGGAGCAAAGTCATGGGTCCTGACTCCACCCCTTCCCCTAATTGCATATCTAGAAATAAAGCAGTATTATGGGATTTTATCCCCTGGAAGGAATTTTAATGATCATTTTGTCCAGTGATTCTTAAGCTAAACGGGCCCCTACTAAGAGGTCTGTGGATGGATTTCAGGTTGTTCATGAACTTGAAGGGTAAAAACAAAATACTTTCACCTTTATTTTCACTAATCTCTAAGTGAAATTTAGTATTTCCTTTAATTATTTAAAAACGTGATTCTGAGAAGGGGTCCCTAGGCTTCACCAGGCTGCCCAAGAAGGGTGGAGAACCCTTGATCTAGGTGACAGTAAATAACAGCAGGGATTTGAACCCAGGAGCTCAAACTCAAATTGAGAGCTCTTTCTACCATAGCGTGGAGCATTAGGTCAGTGTGCGTGTTAGCGCTAAAGATGGTGATGACCGGAAGGAAGATGACTCAGCAAATTCACGCACCATGATTCTGTTAGATCACCTATGCCTCAGGCTGCCTTGATTATTAGACTGTGAAAGCACATTCACTGACCTTGGCTCCTTGGAGTTAAACAAACACTTGTAAAACCCAAGCAACTCCAAATAAAAGGACTGCCCAGATGAACAATCTTTAGCACAAGTGCCAGTCCACGAAAGGGTGAGCACCACCAAAGTGATTGCCAAGTCAAAGGGGGAGGCAACATGGCTTTAAAATCACCACGGCAACATAGTCCCTACCCAAGAAAACCAATCGGCAGCTGAGCGAGTTCTTTGTTCTCCATTCAAGTAGTAAATGCCCCTGCCACTCCCCATGGCAAACACACCAACCAGACAAAGCAAATTCCCAAACCACCCATGACAAGAAAATACCCTGACACTCCTGAAAAAGGATCTTGGAGCAGCCTTAAGATTTCTGCTCGAAACATCCCTTTTTCTGCTACTGGATTCAGATTTCTTTCTGTGTCTCCTTCAGAGGAGGGATGCAATTTATAGCCACGTACTTATTACAACAAATCTACACAAACACCCACATGGCAAACCAAACCCAACAACTGAATGTCCTACGGCGCTTTTGTTGATATCTGACTTGTAGTTAGGGCATAGATCCTTATTAACTTTAGGAATAGAAAGGTAAATAACACAAATCATAGATTTGTTAACTGCCCAAATAATATATGTACGCTAAGCCTTAGGAAGGATTCCATCCCTAGCTGTAACACAATGTGGTTGTAAAAAGGGTGTCCGTAAATAAACAATCTTGTGCCCCTCATCAGCCATGCAAGAGACGAGTGCTTTCAGAGAGGTGGTCCATTGGCTTGGTGCCACTTCGCCCAAGCCTGCATTGATTAGACAGTATCATTATTTCTGCCTCACCTATTGGCTTACATACTATCCCTATGCCTTTCAATTCTTACTTGATTTTTTTTTTAAATTGGCAATTTAAATTATTCTGTTCAGAGTTTCCTGAGAACAATTTCTGGATGTTTCTGCATATCGAGATGTCATCATTTGACATTCATGAGGCTCCTTGTGCTGACAATTATACAGAATGCCAAGTCTGTGCCCAGAGAATTTCCCCTCTATGCTACCTTGGCCGTACAGTTTTAGCACAAAATATTCCTCTTTTCTCATTCCCATCATTTTTCTCCTTCGAGTCAGGCAATAAAGCCATACTCTTCATGTATGTGTATGTACGCAGAGCACACACTTTTCTTATATATATGTATATCAAAGTGAGTATACTTTTCCTATACATGTATACGAAGGGCACTGTTGATAAAGAGCTGGCTTCAGGGTTCAAGTCCCACCCCTATAGTGACCAAGTGACCTGGGCAAGTTACGTAACCTCTCAATGTCTCAGGGTAAAAATCAATAGTAGAAGGAGCTTCATCCCCACCAGCTCTCTATATGAATGAAATCAGAGCCTCCGGTCCGAAATATATGCTTGTTTGAATATATGAAAAGCAAACATCATTTTCTTGCCTGGCTCCAAGGAGAAAAACAACTGGGCTGCGGGAAGGGAAATGCTTTATGCTAAAATGATGCGGCTGAAGTGGCCTAAAGAGGAAATTCTGTGTGTGTGTGTGTGTGTGTGTGTGTGTGTGTGTGTGTGTGTGTGT
>NW_020954577.1:39095557-39193671 GCF_900497805.2 Vombatus ursinus
GTGTGTGTGTGTGTGTGTGTGTGTGTGTGTGTGTGTGTGTGTGTGTGCGTGCGCACGCGCGCACAGGAAAGCACCCCTCTAGCATTTTGATTTTTGATATCCTCTCTTGGGAAGCCATTTTCAGCGGCTATGTGGTTTTCTATAACAGTTCAAGGGACTCCTCTTCCTGCCAATAAAAACTTTCCGTGTGCAGCTGCACCAGGACCAGTTGCTTAAAAGGTAGGTGATGATTTTAATTCTCCAGCCAGGTCTAATAGTTTGCTGTCCCCCTCACCCCTACGGGATGCTGCGCATAGCTCAGGGTTTAAAACTCCAAGAAGCAGTGCTCGGTGTGGACACTTGTTATTTCAAAAGCAGAATCCCTCTATTTGATTCAGCATGGACACCAGCCAGTGAAATCCTCTTTGGGAACTCTTGGACCTCTTGTGAAGGTCAGTCTTATTCAGGGGCCTTGCTGTGGCACGGAGGCTACTCTGTTCACAAAAAGCAATGCCAGGGGAGGAGGAACAGCTTTTGACAATGGGTCCAGTAACAGATGTACATCTGTCACTGCCAAAACACAGATGTGTTAGGGCAGCTAAGCGGCACAGTGCATAGAGCACCGGCCCTGGAGTCAGGAGGACCAGAGTTCAAATCAGGCCTCAAACCAAACACTTGACATTTACTAGCTGTGTGACCCTGGGCAACTCACTTAACCTCAACTGCCTAAAAAACAAAACAAAACAAAACAAAACAAAACAAAACAAAAACCAAAAACACAGATGTGTTTACAAAGGCTCATCACCAGAAGTTTGGTCACTGATTTGGTTGATAAAATGCCAGGGCAACTGTTGAAGAAAGATTGTAGTCCATATCAATGGAGGGAAATTTCACCCACACCAATAAAAACCATAAATCTTCAAATGTTGAAATAAGTAACACCTGTTAATTTTCCATTGAGTTGGATAAGAATGGAAAGAGAATCTTTAGAAAATCTAATTTTCTTGATATGAAATATGCTCGTAAGAGTTGAAATCATCCTCGGTTCTAAAAGGATACATAATAATTCTCATGCACATTTATCTAACACTTTAGGTTTATAAAATGTTTTCTTCACAACAACTTTTCAAGGCAATCTATGTATTATCCCCATTTTACAGATGAGAAAACAAAAGCTCTGAGAGGTTGACCAGTCAGGTCTCAACTCCATCTCTAGCTTTCCTTTCAATGTTCTCTGTTGTCTCCAAAAGATGATATGGAGTAAACTCTTTCACAAAATTTTAAAATGCTTTATATGTAAGTGCAGCTAGGTGGTGCAGTGGGTAGAGCATTGGCCCTGGATTCAGGAGAATCCAGGTCTCAGACACATAACTCTCACTAGCTGTGTGACCCTGGGCAAGTCATTTAACCCCACTGCCTAGCCAAAAGAAAACAAAATACTTTATATGTGACATATAACAAAGAAGTCATTATAGAAAATATTAAAATGCTTTATATACAACATGAAATAGATATAGAATGCCAATATCCAGAATAGATATTTTTATAAAGAGAGAGGGATAAAAATTTAGGTCAAAAGTGACTTTTTTTCCTTAGATGAGTTGGTTAAAGAGGAAATTTTGAAAGACATTCTTCTAAAAAAACAGTTATTACATTTCTTTTCAAGCAAAATGCCTTAGGAAATTTTGTCTTAAAACAACCACTAAAAGGCATAATGCAAAATAGTTCATTTTATTTTTAAAATGCCTACATATTTACAATAAAAATTTTATCATGCATCATAATTTCTCAATTGTTAATTTTAAAGATTAAAAAAAAGTTTAAAAATCATAAAGAATTTCAATTCCACTGTCTACCTACCAAGAAATTCAAGGTTAACCAATTCAAGAAACATGAAGCACCAGCAATATGCAAGGCAGTGTTAGAGGCTGGAAAACACCAAAATACCAAGAATGACAATTTCACGTTTTACCAGAACTATGAACGGGGCATTAAGAAGGCATCATATTTGGCTTTTGATACTATGTATGCAATTTTAATGTAAAATATTATTCCCATGTAGTAAGGTCTTCTTCTGACCATTAACACACATTAATTAGCATATTAAAGAGAGGTAGCTTTAAAAATTCTAGGATTTCACTATGATCCATGGTATAAAGATTTATTATTTTGACACGAGTGATATGATTAATGGCCAGCAAAAAAAGAATGCTGTTAGCAGGGAGAAGAGCAGTAAATTGCCAACATTCATTGAATCAACAGAAGACTTTAGACCACGATAAGTCCTTGATGATTGCCAGCATTTCTGTAATGTTCAAGTTCTTAAAGGTCACTGAATTTTATAATTATCTCCAAACAATTTTCTCCATGGTCATTTAAGCTTTGTCTAAACAGCTGGGTATGTTGCCAGGCAACATCACCATCCCCTCCACTTAGTTTTGCTTCCAAAATAACTTCTGTGGCATCAGAAAAATCACGATAGGAATGAAGGCTGTTATCTGTTGAGTGGAAAGAAATAAAAAATAATTAAAGCTCTGTCCTAAGTCATTTAAATTTAAGTCCACAGCTTGAAGAGACAGTTTTGGAATGGGTATTTTAGTAACCACAACCCCTCACCCACCAAAAAATAAAACCTATCCAAACAAATACGAATTATTTTAAGATGGCCAAAAAAGTCAACTCCATATGACACCACAGTTACCTTAAAGGACTTATCTGCTTGTACTTGAATTTGGAAACAACAAAATATCATCCTCTTTTGTACGACGAAATAGAATTTTTAAAAAAATTACATTGGGCCTGATAATGTTTAGCATTGAGTCAATATGATTACACTCTCATTAAAATGGCAAACACATTCCACGATTAAGCCTCTAAGTATAATGCTTACCTCCCGGCAGTTGTACTTGTGCAGAATCAGAACGGACATTCCACTGGATCTTTCCACTTGTAAACGTCTGACTGCTTGTTCTAATGGAAATGGTATTGACTTTAAGCCCAGCTGACCCACACTCAAACTTCCAAGAAACATAGGCAGATGATGATCCTTCTTTTCGAGCTAAGTAAACCTAGAAGGTAGGAACACAAAATGAAGTGAAACAAAGAATCAAAGAGAGACGTGAACAAAGCTACAGAGATTAATGTTGTAATGTGATCATCAGACAGCTAAATGGTTTGGTGAAACCTAGTTTCTTCATATTTAAAACTTTATTAATATAATCATTCAGCAAGCATTTATTAGGTGTCTACTATTTTGCAGACACTGGAGTTACAAAATACAAACAATGAGACAATCCTTTCTCTCAAGGAATTTACATTTTAGGTAGTTTCTCTTGTTTTTCCTTTTTAAGAGAAATGGAAACAGGGATGGAAACTGATCTGAATTCCTCTGGTCTGAACTCAGGCCCTGTAGGACTTTTAATCACCGAACAAATACATATATAAATATAGAGTAAATACATACTGAATAAATGCAAAGTAAATACATGTGGTTAGGGAGGGCACAGGAGAGGATTCACATAGAAGGCAGTGTTTGAGATCCATATTTCAGGAGGAGAAGGCTTTTATGAAATGGGGGAGGAGAGGGTGCATTCCAGGTAGAGGGGGAAGCCAATCAAAAATAAAACGCTTGAAGAAGGAAGAAGTATTACATAAATAGCAAGAAGGGTAATTTGTATAGATTATAGCACAAAGGATGGGCTGTAATGTTTAATTAGCCTGGAAAAAGCTACACAATTTATATTTTCTCCTAGGCATAACTGGGAGCCATTGGAGTTGATGGAGTGACACAGCAGAGTGGAGGATGGACTGGAAGAGTGAGGAACCTGAAGCAATGAGACCGGGTGAGACGTTGAGGGCCAGCAGAAAGAGAGGGCTGAAGGAGAGAAATATAAATGAGGAAGAAACAGCAAAGTCTGGCAACTGACTGGATACATGAGAAGCAAGAATGAGAACTTGGGGAGGATGCTGATATGGTGAACCTGGGAGCCTGGAAGAATGATGGTGCCTTTGGGAGAGGGGTGGGCTTCAGGGAAAAAAACAACGAATTCCGGTGTTGACAGGTTGAGTTTGAGAGGTATTCAGGACATCCAGTCTGAAATGTCCAACAAGCAGCTGGCACTGCAGAAGTGAAGGTTCTGCCTTGGGTTGGATATAGAGATCTCTAAGTTATGTGCACGGAGATGATAATTAGCCCATGGGAGCACATAAAATCAGTGAGACAGTATCTAGATAAAAGAAATCCAAGGGTAGAGCCTAATTTAAATAAAAAAGTTTTCTACGTCATCATATCTTTAACACCCTAGAAGAAATCTTAATGTTGACTGAATTCAAGTATACTAATAAATGTGGTCCTGAAAAGTTGTGGGTAAACTGAATTTTTAGATTCTGTTAGCTAACTATACATTTTAAGTCATGTCAATATTCTTTCAATACTGAGTATTTCAATTCATTTAATTTCTAGATTTTTAATATTGATTTAGATTTTGTGTAACTATGGTAAATATTTTTCTCAGAGAATTGAGCTGAAGACATCAAAGTAGGTATTTAGGATACAACTGTTGCTAATTCTCCAACATTTTACTGCCACATTGAAATCTGTGAAGCTGATGAAAAGGGTGCTCGGCTCACAAGGAGGGCAATAGCAACATGCAGTTATTCCCTATTTCATTGGATTTTTCCTCAAACTGAACCTCTGAAAAGCTCTGGGGGCTCCAGGTTCAAACATTTTGTGAAACAACCCAACAGTGAGTTTTGCTTCTTTCACTTAGCAGGTAAAATCATTAAAGAAGAGCTGAATGAGAGAACGGTAGAATTTCAATCCAACAGACTACTAAATGACCTAACCATTCTGAAGAATCGAGAAGCAAACATAATCACTTAAGCTACGTTAAGCTTGTCTAATCATATCCCTGCCCTTTGGCAGGACAACACTACCAATCCATCAGTATACATACAGGAGGAGCTGAAGAGAGCAATAGTGGTGTATGAATTATTTGGGACAACGGTCTTGCGTGTGCTTCCGCTGACACTAGGCAGACTGAGAATATTAGGCCTTAGCTATGAGATTAAACAGGTTTTCCCATCTTAAGTTACTTCATAATCATTAAACATTTATTAAGCACCTATCATGTGCAAGGCCAAAGGTGGGGAACCTGAGGCCTCAAGGCCACGTGTGGCCCTTTAGGTCCTCTGAATCCAAACTTCATAGAACAAATCCCCTTAATATAAGGATTTGTTCTGTAAAACTTGGACTTAGTCAAATGGCCACAACCAAGGACCTAGAAGGCCGCATGTGGCTTTGAATCCTCTATCCCTGTACTAGGCACTACAATAGGGTTCTGTTAGTTGCTGGATTTCCTGGCATACACACATTTTGTTGCTGTTTTGTTGTGTTTTAAATTCTGTGGGGTTTTTTTGGGGGGGAATTGGGAATTTGGGAATTGGGGTTAACTGACTTGCCCAGGGTCACAGCTAGTAAGTGTCAAGTGTTTGGGCAAAGGCCAGACTTGAACTCAGGTCCTCCTGACTTCAGGGCCGATGGTCTATCTGCTGCACCACCTAGTTGCCCCTAAATTCTGTGTTTTTTAAGAATGGATATTAACTAAGGAAATAGGCAAAGGCTCTTAAAACGCACACATCAACAACTATTAGAGATACTGCAGGGACTGTTGGTTTAGAGAAGTCAAATAATTCAAGATATTTAAGACACAATGAAAACATGATCAGTCACATCAAAGCACGAAGGAAAACATGATGAAAAACAAACACACCAAGGACTGGCAAACTGAAAAATCATCTAATTCATCTTCAAAGAACAATCAAAGACCTTCAGAGGCACCCGGCAACTGGAGGGGTTATGACTGAACAAGGGATTGTTGGTTCTTGAAGTTGGAAGAACAGAAAGATGACCAGTTAAAAATAAAAATACAGCTGACAACCATTGCTATAAAGAAAAACTATTTCATTTGCTATATGAAAGGCTATACCCAAACTCTTGTCAGAAGTATAAGTGTGAGCCTATGAGACCATCAGACTTTCTTGAGGACTTGTTTTACTTCCAGTTGGCACGGAGGTCTTGTCCCCATTGAAGGAATGATAAACTCTGATAAATATACTGATATAATTTAGAAGTAAAATTCTAGAATTATAGAAATTCCTAAATGAAAATATAATACTGCAACATAGTCTTGTACCATATCACATCATGAAAGGTTAAGAAATTTATCCAAGAGATGGAGATCAACGTGTGTCAATGGTCTGAGCACTCACATGATTTAAAGCCCACTGAACATCTATTAGCAATGATCAAGGTTAGGTTGGGAAAAAAATGGGCTACTCATAAAAGGTACACTTAGTATTGAATGCGCTAAGTGTGGTTTCATGATGACTAATTAAAGAACGTGTCAAAATCTTGTAAACAATGCAAAATCAAGTGAAACATACTTACTGCAAAAGGAAGATGGACTGCATACTAAGATGTAAAAAGTTGTCAGGTTGATTGTATAAGTCAATTAACTTAATTATTTTACTTGGTGCAGGCTAATTTGCATACCACCATAAGAAGCCAGAGCCACTTTTCAGACTGCATTCACATAACAGACTGTTCCTTAGTTTATCATTATAATCACTTCTTGCCACGCATGGCTCTACTTTGCACACAGCTCAGCCTCTTCACACACCTGTGGTTTGGTTGGGGGCACCAAGCAAGGGGGAGGATGACATACTTTTCTGATTGTCACAGGCTAGATGGGTCTATCAGCTGCTGGGGTTTCCCAGCAGCTGAGTTATGCCAAATTATCCTTTGAAATTGTTACTGTTGTTTTTCACTAAGTTCTTAAAGGAAGTTTTCTACCTAACCCATCAGTATTCACTCCATTTAAACTTACCATATAGTACTCTAACCTATAATCAATCAATCAATCAGAAAGCTTTTATTAAGCACCTATGATGTGCCAGGCACTGTATTAGATACTGGGGAATATAAAAACAGAAATGAAAGTCTCTCCTCCCAAGGAGCTCAACTTCTATTGGGGTGGAAACAAAATGTACACTCATAAACACAAACATGAATAAAGTAAGCATAAAGTAACTGTGTTAATGGGAGGAAAAGAAAGGAAGGGCCTCCTTGGCAGGGTGATAACAATGCAATGCCCAGGTGACGAAGGAACTCATTCTCTAGACGGAGAAGTTGTACTTCAAAGCAGATTGTTAGTAGAAAGACATTCCTTCTGAACTGAGTCTGGGGGATACCATCTGGACATCTAACATCTAATGCAGATGGATGGTGAGCTCCTACAGAATTCCAGGGATAATTCTACTTGACAAGCAAATAAGAGCCCAATAATTTTTTTTCATCCATTCATTTGATAATTGAGCTGGTAAAGTGCTGGTGAAGAATTTCCACGGTACTGCTTTGCAGCTGATGAATTCTGCTTAACAGAAATCCAAGGTGCTTACATTTTCACCAACGTAACCACACAGTTAAGTCAGTGACACCCAAGGAAGCCAATAAGCCCTGCCAAGACCCCGGCAGTCTCCTGTGTAAGAAGCTCCTTAGGTGGAGGACACCATTTTAGTCTTCTCTGTACCTCCCACAGCACCTAGCAACATCCTTCACCGGAGGAATTCAAACAAGTGCTGGGATGCGTTTTTACATCGAGAAGTTTACTTCATCTAGAAAGTACAAAGATCACATGCACTGACATCATTTATTCGGTCAGGTCAATAAGCATTTATTAAGCATTTACTGTGTGTCAGGTGCTGTGCTAAGTGCTGAGAATATAAAGAAAGGAAAAATAGGATGCTTTGCCCCTGAAGTCTAATGAGGGAGATCACGTGAAAAAAAACTGTACGTAGAAGACACGTCCAGTGTAAATGGTGGGTGATCACAGAAACACTTAATCACTGACTGATTAGGAAAGGCCTCTTATCGAATAGGGGATGAGCCTAGGGGCAAAGGAATCCAAGGGAATCTAGGCATGGGAGGTGAGGAGGAAGAGCATTCCAGGTACGGGGGCCGCCACTGAAAAAGCAGACTTGAGAGATGGAGCACTGTGTGCAGAGAAGACTCACAGGTCAGAAGGGCCCTGGTTGTAAAGGACACGTTTGGTCCAGGGAGTAATGGGGGAAACTGGAGTTTAGAAGTGTATATGTGGGTGGGGGGGCCAGGGACCCTGGAATAGTTCTGGAAATGATTATAAGCAGTTAGAAGTGATAACTGGTTGCAGAGATATTTCTACCCTATTGGAAAAGTGCCTTTAAAATAACATTGGTGGGGAAATATATATATATACAAATACATATATTTTCATTTTGCATGGAGGAGCCTAAAAAACGTAAAGTGAGGCCAAGATGTCTTAGTTTTATTTAAAGAGTTAATCCAGAATAAAAAGAACCAAAACTGGGGGTAACCCAATGACAACAGAGAGATGTGGGGTGGGTATTAGCCGAGACCAACGATGACAGACACCTAAAGAGGGTCAGGGAGACCACTTGGGAAAGGTGAGGCTGAAAAGGGGGGTTGGCCAGTCACATGGCAAATGAAGAGTAACAGATGCACAGCCTGAGTGCCGCCCACCCTGGGACCCAGGAAATGTGGAAAGACCCAAGCTTCCACGTGGGCGGAAGGAACCTCTGAAGTGTCTACAGGAGTAGCGGTGTTCCTTCATCAATACAATCACAGATTCACTAAAATAATGACACATAAGCAACCAGTTATAGAGAATAAAAATGAGAGTCCTCAAGACAGGCTGTACCATGTATACAATTACCATTTTCCAGTCCGCTTCAACTTTTCTGAATACAGATTCCATTTTCCAAACACCATTTTCCCATCCGGAAATTTTTTCATTACTACTTGAAACTCGGACATAACAATCATCCACTGGATTATAAGTGAGGTGGAAAAGTTTAGCCATTTTCTCATCTTCAGACGGTATGAACACAGTTTCTTTTCTCTTAACAAAAGAAAGCAGAATTATTTTTTCCCAAATATATCAGAAGTGGATAGAGAGGTCTGGGCATGCACATAATAAGGCCTCTAAATGGCAGACTTCTTAAAAATATTGTCTTATTAATAGAACAATCCAAGGTGTTCTAAAAGTCTCAGTGTAGGTTATTAAAGCTTAAATAGCTTTATTGAAGTTCACATTAAGCATCCATTTATTAAGAGGGAACATCTTCACCCAAGAGTTCCCTAGACTAATGAAATCCCAACTCTGATTCCCATCCTATCCTATCCCAATGAACGGGGCAATGTGGAGTGACAACTATGTTTTTATTCTAGACATTAAAGCAATTAAAATATTGACTTTCTAGAAATTTTGTTAGCTCCTGTTATATATGACCAAGGTTTCCTCTTTTCTCATGTTGATCACAAGGCTTGCTTTCTTTTTGTTGACTTCACTGGAAATAAAGACTAATAATGGTAGATAACTTAACCTACTTTAATCAACTATGAGTAATACCATGATTAGAAGAATAAGGACTTCAGCAAGAAAAGATATGGTCAACCAAATAATTTCCATACTTTTAACAAAACATAAGACACACATTAAATTAAGTTTGTTCAGATTATAACTTGTATAGCAATTAATGATTTGAGTCACTGGTTGAATTTTGTCCTCTAATTCTAAGACTGAGCTGAAAATGGAGTCATTTCTATTACAGCAAAAACTGTGCAAAACGTAATTAAAATGACCTACCCCCTTCAGTCATGTTGTAGACAATCAGTAATGACAGATTTTGAAAAATCAGGGGAATAGATTGACATTGATGGGGAAAATAACATTATAGCTTTTAAAAGTGTATATTTTCATTTTTTTTGTAGACCTACCTCTCCCCACCCCACCCCTGCTTTCTATAAACTAGATCACAAATTCTCTGAAGTCAGAGGCCATATCTTACATATTTTCCTATCTTTAGCCATAGCTAGCAAGGTACCTTGAATACAGCAACTACTCAAATATTTGGTAATTTGACTTAAACCACAATGTTTCCTGAATTGGACAAATACATTATTTACATAGTAAAAATTACCTAGCATCAGGAATATTAACCAAAGAACAGCTCAAAAATAATAACTTCAGTGATACACCAACAATTTCACCATTAGAAATATTTTCTAATCAAAGCAATAGGCTTGAAATCATTAGGAGAGATTCACTCTCATCAACAAATTAGCTTCTCCCATTTTATCTCACAAAATTCTCATATAGTTTATAAAAAGAAGCAAAAGTCAAGGATATTACAATCCCATTATAAAATATCTTGTATGTTATCAACACATCACTCTGTTATCTGAGTGTTCTCTTCCTTCCAAAAGCACACTATGACGGGGCTTGTATTTGTGGAATCTGAGGAAGTACAAGATGGGTTTAAATGGAATATTTATCAATAAAATAAGTTTCTCTCCTTAGCAACCGGAATACATAGTTTTCAATGTATATGAATGACTATAAAATCAGGTGTTTAAAGAAGAACAATTCAGGGAAAAGGGAAGCATAACAGAATTCTATTTCCTTCTATCTTCCCAACTAACTACAACTTAATGAGTTCTCTATAATGATAACCTAAGCAACCTGAATATGAACAAAGGAGAGACACAAATAAGCACATTATAATCACAATATCAGAAATCTTTTAAACAAGGATGCTAGTTTCAAACCCTTATTTTTAGGAATTCTCAGAATTTCTGTAGTATAACTATTGCCAAGTATTATTTTTCTTTATTCCTCCTCCAAAGCAATTAACTACTAATTCCCTCCAAATTTTTATGTTCTTTTAAACCATTTTTATGTTCTTTTAAACCATTACTTTCTAATGTGAATTGATAGGGGAAAATGTCAAAGCCATTATTCTAAGACCAAGAAGTACTCCCTAGGGTTGGCTCATGTTGGGGGCGGAGGGAAGAGAAAGAGAAACTCCTCCCCATGAATGAATTCAATACCTCTGAACCCATTTCGCCTCTGGCTACTCTCCAAGCTACAGACCCCGAGATGCGGCCACTCAGCTCTCCCGGCTTAGGAGTTTTGGGAGAGATGAACTCCACCAGCTCCACGATTATCCTGTGCAGGAGCTCCCTTCTTCGGCTCTCCGATAAAGAGAGCTGCCTCTGTGGGAAAAGAAAACAAAACCAAAAAAACTGACAATTCCTTCCCATTGAGACCTATGTGAAGCCAGAATCTAAGTGAGATGAGGGACAGGGACAGAGCCGTAATTTCCCAGAAGAGGAAGGTCCCTCAACCGATGCAGGATGGTACTTTCTCTGCAACCTGGAGTGTTAAGAGAGCTTTGTCTCACTGAGACAAAAAAACAAATTATTAAAATCTGAAATAACTTCAGGACCAAGAAGCTGGAGAGGATAAGGAAAAAATGACAGCAGAAACATCTGCTTCAATTTCAAGATTTATTATTTTTTTTTAAAAAAGCAAAATCAAATGCCCTGTAACTCAGTTAAAATGAATCTCAACACCCTAGGAGTCATTTAATCTCTCATTTTCCTCATCTGCAACATAAGGAAGCTGGACTATAATAATGCTAAGCAATTTCAAATTATAACGAGTCTAACCCTGAGATCACTCTACATTCTACTTTGTTCTACTCTGTTCACTTAAATTAACTGCGTCGGTCATTAGCCTATATTTACTCAAAGAAAGCATTTTGAACTTACTTCTTCAACCAAATACTGCTCTTACATTTTAATTCACTACTTTACTGAAATCCTACTTTCTGATTTTCTTTTGCAAATCTATTTTTGAACACACACTGAAGTCATTTCTATGCTCTATAAATAAAACATGACTGACACCGTTTGCCTAATTTCCAAATGCATACTTCTTAGATCCATCAATTTCTTGCTTCTGCAGCTAGGACTCCTGAAGGATATTGCAAATGTGTTCTATTACACATTGCAAGATGTGGCTGGTCTATTTGGTGATAAAAATGCAGAAAAATTTTGTAAAGTGAAAAAGTGAGATTTATACAGAAGATAAGATGGGTAAAGGCTCTAAATCACACACACACACACACACACACACACACACACACACACACACACACTCTGTCATTACCTACCAGAGTGTCTTCTTTTGGAAAAGAAGGGAGCTACATTAAATTTCCCTTTCTCCGGTTGTATGAAAGATTGGAAGGGCACATGAAATGACTTCTCAGAACTACTGATGAATCGGGAGAACAATTTGAAAAGGGCTATTTCCCCCCAATAGCAGCTCAATTAATGCTCTGAATAAAATCCCATGAGACTGTTTAGTGATGTTCAAAATGGAAACCATGCCTGAAATAAGATGAACTTCAGACAGGCAAAAGATGATAGAAAATTCTCACAGAGAACAGAGAATTCAGAGCTACTTACTACCCATTCACTTCAGTATTTGACGAACATTCATGACTTCACGAGCATGACCAGATGCTGAGCACCAATGGTCTTTGAGTTGTGGCTCCAAACTTCATAGCCTCGCAGCCAAACTCGGGGTGGGCTTCTCTGTGCTTAGCCAGCAGCAGATGGCAGGCATGGGCTTCTGGCAACAGGTCTATATTCTTCCTTTCCTGCCTGAGCCTACAGTCCCACGGGCATAGCCTTCGACGGCCCGCCATCATCTCAGTGCCACAAGGCATCAGGGCAGGCCTTCAGTGAGGGCACGCCAGATACATCGGCCACATCTTACAGTGTGTGAGAGACCAAATTTGAAATATCCTTCAGGAGTCTTAGATCCAAAAACACACAAAACTGATGTGACTCCAAATGAGCATTCTGAAAATAGGCAAAGGGTGTCAGTCATTTTTAATGACAGAATATAGAAATGGCTTATAAAGTCTGTAGACATGCTCTGGGACTGCCCCTTAACACACTTCTATTCCATATCGACTTGCCTATTTCCACACTCCTCTCCTCCTTCTCAAGTTCAGCTCTTCCTAACACGTGGTCTTACACTGCTACGTCATTGATTCGTGAGCTAGCCTTGCCTCCTTCTAAGACCCTGGCAGTCAGGGATCATATCTCTATTTCTTCCCTCATCTTCACGGAGGAAGCTGAAATGCAAGTCAACACCTATTTCTTCAGGGCCTGCAAGTACAGCACAGTTCTGGTGTGATGCCATGGAGAGGTGGCACGGTGCCCTGCAAAGAGTCTACAGACATGGATGTCAATGTTGTCACTAGCAGTTCTTAGTTATGTAGCTCTGAGTAAGGCATTTAGCTTGAGCATCAGTTTGCCCAGCTGTAAAATGGGGATAACAATACTTGTCAAGTAATACCTACTTCAGAGAGTTGTGAAAAGTCAATGGCAATCTACTTGTTGATAATGTCAGCAGTGACAAACACTGCCAAATAAATGCCAATGAGAAAATACTATCCCATAATACGTGGCATGCTTCTGGATCCCCTTTGTTGCTAGTATCTCCTACCTTACAAATCCCTCATGCCATTCATAAGGTGAAGACCAGAATACCACAGACAGGGGTTAGGGAAAACTAAGTTTAATAACCAATATTCAGAATCTCTCCATTTTTGCTCCCTTTTCTTCATTTGTTTAAAAGGTTAATTCTAAGGAGCCTACCAGACTGAAGGCCTGCAGAGCTGCTGTGCTGACCTCATTGTTGTACAACCTAGGCAGTCTACCAGGAAATGCCTGGAAACTGAATCGCTTCCATTGGAATTCTCAGGAAGATCCTGAAGATCTTCGCCTGGCAAGATAAGGTACCAGACACTGAGATCCTTCCTCAAGTTGAAATGCCAAGCACTCAAATGCTACTGTAGAGAGTGCAACCCCAGTAGGCTGGCCACGTTGTTTGAATGCTAACCATACGTTTGCCTCCAAGTCTATTTTATGGAGAACTCACACAGGGCAGGCGCTCACACAGAGCTCAGAAGAAGCGAAACAAGGACATTCTCAAGGTCTCTCTGAAGAACTCTGGAATCCACTGTGAGACATGGGACCACCCAGCACAGCATGCCCGCATCCAAGAAAGCGCTTTGCTCTATGAGCAAAGCAGAAGCGCAGCCGCTCAAAAGAAACGCGAGATGTGAAAATTTAGAGGCATCTCCACTCCAAATGTTCACGTGGACTATTTGTGCCCAACCCATTTCGCAGAGCCTTCTGAGTTTGCATTCGTCTGATCAGCCACTGTTAGACACATTGTACCTTGACCCCAACAGGGTGATGTCATTCTGGTCCTCTTCGAGAACAAAGGACCACAAGCAACCCATCGTAAGGAGCCCCTCGATACCGAAAACTGTGCTGCAGCGTGCTCGGATGAGCTGCATTTTATAATAGTTCACATTATACAAGACCCCAATATACAGCATCTGAATTAGGCTTCCAACTTTAAAGAATAAAGCACCTGTGATTTTATCAACACAGCTGTTCCTCTCTCGACAAAGATCACTGTTCATTAAGAGCTGCTGTGGCCGAAATGTTCCTCACCCTGTGGCCAACCGCACGATGAACCTCCTACCACTCAGGCCGATTCGCAAGCAATGGCCCCTCACCTGGCTGGGGGCGAAGCCTGTCCAGCTTACAGTCACACCCTTTGAGGACCCCTCAATGAGGTACGATAGTAACACTTCAATGAAGCAATTCGAATGTTATTCTTTTTCACTACGAGGGCCAAAACAAAGGAAGCACAAAAGGTCATGTTCAAAAGGATTCAATTTTCCACCATGTGGAAAAGTGAAAAGTACAAGCAGAAAAACACACATTTTCTTGCAAAGCAACCCTTCCACTTTACAAAAGAAAATGACTTTTTATTCTCAATTCAAATGTCTTTACAGATTTATCTTCATAGAAATGGTAGGCAATCACATACCTGCTTATTAAGGCCATTAATTGTTTCTCTAAGTAATTCTTCTTTAATCTGAGTTCTCCTAGAGACCACTTCTTCATGTTTACAGGAATATCTCCAAGTGACATCAACAATCTCAAATAAAAGAGAGGATGCTTACATTTATCACGCTCATTACAATCAATACATAGTTTTTGAATAAGCAGAGTAAACAACAAGCTAATATTTAGCAAGCTTTTCAAGATTATTCTCATTAAATGTTGAAAAATAGCGCAAAGATATTAATTTTCAAAATATAACCAGCCTATTTTTGAGAGTGCAGGAAATGAAACAAATTTTCAGAACTTGGCACAAAAAAAATTTCTATTTTATCTGGAAAGTTGATTTAGTAAATTGCTTAATTTGTGAAGTAATTAAAATACCTTAATTATTATATGTCTTAAGTAGGAAAAAACATTATTTCCCCTACCTCATCCTTGGAGAATGCTAGGATGTAGGACAGCTTCTTCCCCCATCCTACTTCATAAAGGAGGGGTTTATCATAGACATTTTCACAAGCATCACAGTGCAGCCATCGCTGCTGAGATTGAGAATATACTTCTGTCCAAACATGGTCTACAAAAACAACCGAGGAGACAAAAATCTGTAGCCATTTGGAAATATCTCTCTCTCTCTATCCTTATACAAACACATTATATATAGACTTGTAGGCATAGGTACATACACACGTGTGTATATACATGTTATGTATAATGTAATACCTGTGTATTATACACACACATAATTCACTTATGAGAGACAGGATTTTGCGTGAAATGTGTTAAGGAAAACTTGTTCCTTAATGTCTTCCCCTGTGTCACTGGAATCTTTGAAAACAGGCCTATGTTCTTTGTAGTTACAACTCATTAACCATATGGTCAAATTTAAGATGGATAAAAACGTCACTATGCTGCAACACAGAGAGACAGGTAGGTAGATGGATGGATAGATAAGACAGACTGTGCTAAGTATGGGAGATACAGATACAAGCAAGAAAGACAGTCCCAAAATGAACCATTTTTAGTCAGCATACATTTCTTTTGAAAACACTCTTTTTGCTAAATGTTAAAGTACAACGAAGTTATTAGTATTTCTTCTTATCTGAAATTCCTCGGCTATAGCTGTAATGTTCTAGGAGAAGCCAGAGTTATTATGGAGGTGAGCCTGCCTCTACGATCCTATCCTTCCTGACGCTAATTGGCTTCTTTACTGTCATTCTCTTTTAGTGGAAGGGATCGTCTTATATTTTACTTTTTAAATGAGGAGAGTGAAGAGTACACCTGATTCAAAAAAGCAAACAAAATCCACAAACCTTCCCTCGGTGGATAGAGAATAAGGCATTCTGAACCAAGTAAATTTTGTTTCATTATTTACATGCAGCGTCACAGACCTCAAACCATTCATGAGAAAACATTAAAGGCTGGTTAGATCAGACAGAAGAGTCTCCAGAGGACACGGTTACCAGTAGCATCCCAGATGTAGCGTGCCTCAAACCCCATGGCTCTGCAGCACAGAGTGAAGCAGTTTGCCCATTCTCCACATCGCCCACATCTGGTTTCCAAGAGTTTCTCAGGATCATTATACCTGAAAAGACAAACAAACAAAACTTTAGCAGAAAATCTAGGAGTAGGAGTAATTTGGAAATGTCTATAATATAAAAAACAAAACAGATCAATAAAGCTTTAAAAAAAGCCTTTCTAGGGGCAGCTAGGTGGTGCAGTAGATAGAGCTCCGGCCTTGGTGTCAGGAGGACCTGAGTTCAAATCCGGCCTCAGACCCATAATACTTACTAGCTGTGTGACCCTGGGCAAGTCACTTAGCCCCACTGCCTAGCCAAAAAAAAAAAAAACCTTTCTACATGGGAAAAATAGCCCTTTAATAGAAGACTTTCAAACATTCTTGACAAAAAGAATAGAACTGAGTAGACACTTTGTCATACACACATACACACCCCAACCTCCCCCAAGACTCTGGTGTAGAAATATATTAAACTCTTTAAGGATGCACAGCAAAATCATGCTATTAGGACTTGATCCAGCGAGACCACTATTATGCCTATACCCTAAAGAGATAAAGAAAGGGAGAAGCCTCATGTACAAAAATATTTACAGCAGTACTCTTTGTTGGAAGAAAGTACTAGAAGCCAAGGGGTTGCCCGCAGACTAGCGAGTGGCCGATCAAATTGTGGTATATACATAATGGAATATTGCTGAACCATTAGAAATGACAAAAGGGATTCAGAGAACGCTACAACGACGTACACGAAGGACTGTGGAATGACCCAGGGCAGCTAGGTGGCACAATGGGTACAGCACAAATATGGCCTCAGACACTTACTAGCTAGTGTGGCCCCTGATGAGTCACTAAACCCTGCTTGCCTCAGCTTCCTCACCAATCAAACGAGCTAGAGAAGGAAAAGGCAAACCGCTCCAGTGTCTTTGCCAAGAAAACCTCAAAAGGGTCACAAAGAATCCGACGTGACTGAAATGACTGAACAGCAACAGTAGGGTGACCAAAGCAGAACCGGGAGAACAATGGATACAATGACGACAAAGGGAAGCAACACTGGAGGGCTGAAGAGCTCCGGTCACTGCAATGACCAACTGGCTTCAGAAGACTGAGGAAGCGATCTTCCTATCACGCGGCAGACCGTTAATAGACTAAAGGTGCAAAACAAGACGTGCCCTTTCAGACGTGGCCACGATGTTTATTTGCTGGATTATGCTTATTTGGCACAAGAGAGGGCTTCAAAAATATTTTTTAGGGGGGAGGAAGGATGGTAATGCTAAAAGAAAAAAGAAAGAAAGAAAGAAAGAAAGAAAGAAAGAAAGAAAGAAAGAAAGGGGTATCAATGAAATAGAATATACAGAAGAGAACAAAAAAAAATAAAAAGCTCAGAATCAGAACAGACGGTGCAAAGCCAAGAT
This sequence comes from Vombatus ursinus, assembly GCF_900497805.2. Lineage (NCBI taxonomy): Eukaryota > Metazoa > Chordata > Mammalia > Diprotodontia > Vombatidae > Vombatus > Vombatus ursinus. The sequence continues at coordinate 39,113,301 of NW_020954577.1, forward strand.
GGCAGAGAAAGCACTCAGGTGAGCTCTCTCAACATTTCCCTCCACAAAACTTAAAAATTATGCTCTAGAAGGGTGTTATCTATCTATCTATCTATCTATCTATCTATCTATCTACCTATCTATCTATCTATCTATCTATCTATCTGGATATATCTAGATAAATAATAGGAGATATATCTAAATAGATAGATAGACAGGCAGACAGGCAGACAAAGTCACGTATATATTTCCACACTTAATTGTAGCCTTCTTGGGATGGGGAGAAAGGGGGGAAAAAGAACAAAGTAAAAAATGTACAGCAGAGAACAAAATAAAACCTACAAGGAAGAAACAATGGACAGCTCCAAACACAATGCATAGCATTTATTATACAGGCTTCCTTGAAATGGAAATTTATTGCTTTATGTTTTGAATCCTCTCTTATGTTCTACTGTGCACATGGCAATATTTTTTTTTCCTTTTCTTATTTTGTATTTAAGTTTAAAGTTTTAAAAATTACAAAAAAAAAAAGGGTGATAAAGGGTGATATCACAAGTAAATTAGGGGAAAATGTACCTGTCAACTCCAAAGGACTCATGATGGAAAATGCTGTCTACATCCAGAAAAAGAACTACGGAGTCTGAACGTAGATGGAAGCACATTTTTTGATGTCTCTTTTTTTTGTTTGTTTCTTCTTTCTCTTGATTTCTCTCATTGGTTCTAATTCTTCTTTATAACATGACTAATGTGAAAATAGGGTCAATATGAATGTATATGTACAGCCTATATCAGATTGCATGCCATCTTGGAGTGGGGAGAGGAGAGAGGTGGGGAGAAAATTTGGAACTCAAAATCTTAAGGAAGTGAATGTTGAAAACTAAAAATAAATAAAATTTTAAAAATTCACCTGTCAGATTGACTAATAAGGAAAAAGCTTACGACCACACGAGATAAGAGATAAGATAAGTTTACGGGAAATTAAATAGATAATTTTGATTACATGAAATTAAAAGGCTTCTGTAGAAACAAAACTAATATAGCAAAAATAAGAAGGAAAATAGGAAACTGGGGAAAAAATTTTTACAGCAAGTTTCTCTGATAAAGGCCTCATTTCTCAAATATAAAGTGAGAGAAATGATTATTTCTCTTTTGTATTAATAACTAATTGTATTAGGACTAAGGTTTTTCCCATTTTCTACTTCCTCAAACAGAAATCCAATGTGGGAAATCTCTCAAAGACTTATCCAGCTAGGATGACTGAGATCTAATCAAAGACAGTAAGAGAAATTCTAAATTTAAGCTAATGGATATATTCTTGGCTCAGGTCTGGGAAAATGCTGAATGCTGATTCTCTCTTTTATTAGACAAATGATGTCGAAATTGTTAAGTCTCTTTGACCAAGACTTGAGTGACCCAAGTCACATACCCAAAGACCCTCATTGTAATTATAGTTTAGCCTCTCACCATCCATTTCCTCACCAATTGTTAACCAATCAGAGTTGATTTCCACCCTAAGGAACACATACTCTTCCATGGGCATATAAACTGTGAGTCTACCACCATGAGGGGTCTTTCTTTGGTCTAAGAGAGACAGCCATCCTTTTATAATATACATGATGGTATCTTTAATAAATGATTAAATTACTCAGAAACTATATCAAACTTTTTAAACGTCACAATAGGAAACAGAGACAAATTTATAAAAATAAGAGCTGTTTACCGGTTGATAAATGATCAAAAGGTTATGAATAGGCAGTTTTCAAAATAAGAAATCAAAATGATTAACAGTCACTTGAAAAAAATGCTCTACATCACTACTGATGAGAGAAATGCAAATTAAAACAACTCTGAGATATCACCTCACACCTATCAGATTAGCTAACATAATAGAAAAGAAAAATGACAAATGCTAGAGGGGATGTGGAAAAACTGGGACAGTAATGCATTGGATGTGAACTAGTCCAACCATTCTTGAGGATGATTTGGAATTATGCCCAAAGGACTACAAAATTGTGCGTACTCTTTGACCCAGCAATATCACTACTAGGTCTGTATCTCAAAGAGATCAAAGAAAAGGGAAAAGGACCTATATATACAAAAATATTTATAGCAGATTTTTGTGCTGGAAAAGAATCAGAAATTGAGGGGATGCCCACTAACTGGAGAATGGTTGAACAAACTGGTCTATGATTGTGATGGAATACTATTCTGCTATAAGAAATGACAAACAGGATGGTTTCAGAAAAACCTGGGAAGACTTCTATGAACTGATGTAAAGTGAAGTGAACAGAATTAGGAGAACATTGTACATAGTAACAGCAATATTGTAAGGATGATCAACTGTGAAAGACTTAGCTACTCTGATCAAGACAATAATCTAAGACAATTCCAAAGGACTCATGACAAAAATTGCTAATCACCTCTAGAGAACCGTCAAACTCTGAATGCAAATTGAAGCATATTTTTAAACTTTATTTTTATTGTTTTCTTTGGTTTGTGTTTTCTTTTGCCACCTGGCTAATATGGAAATGTGTTTTGTATGACTTCACACGTATATAGTTCTAGCTTTTCATCAATTTGCATTACACAAATTCAACCTTACATAAAGAACTCTGAAAGAAATCTGCATTCCAAAAAAGCACCGATGAAGTTTAACTTATATTACTGTGTTCTCTCCACTCTTGCCCCTCTGCTCCTTGGTCTCCTACCCTCCCACCAAAACAAAAAACAAGAAAACAACCAAAAAAAAACCCCCTCCTAGTGAAAGCACAAGAAAAGACGAGAGGAGAGAGAGCCACTGTTGCTGGTCTGGGGGCTTGGCTTGAGACCTGTGCCCCACTCTGCCCACCCGCCTGTGTGTCTGTCTGCTGTTCACCCCCCTCGGGTACTGAATGTCTCTCCCCAGCCCCCTACATGTGTCCGTGTCCGTGTCCGGCCCCAGACCCTCCTGCCCCAGTGTTCCTCCTGTTCTTGCTTCTCTGTCTCTAGCTCCCACATGTCCTTGAACCACATGCCAGCCCCCTCCCTCCATGAGTGTGTGCCCCCCTCCCAACTTCCCTCCACCCTCCCTTCGCTCTGTCCACAGGCAAATTCACTTTATGTATATCACTATACTATGGGTTCACTTAATTAAAGTGAGAACTGTCTCTAACAGATATCAAATTGCCTGTAATAGATATCAAAAGTAGGGGAGAAGGGCAGAAGGGAAGGAGAGAATTTGGAACACAGAAATTTTTAAAATGATTGTTAGAAATGTTTTTACATGTAATTGGGAAATATTAAAAAAAACAAATTATTAAAAAAGAATCGTAACAAACAAGTAGGACAGCTTTGGAACAACCATGTCAAATCTGACATATACAGCTGTTCATAGTGGAGATTCTGATACAGAATTTGTATACTTGTTGTTGTACACTATTTGTTGATATCTTGTCAAGTTCATAATAATAAGGAAAACTTAAAGAGAGGAGGAATCCCAGGAGATGCGCATCTCCTGGGGTCAGCACTGCTCCTCCCTGGGGGGGGGGGGGGGGGGGCAGCCTGCCTGTGGCTCTTTTTAATGAATGAGAAATTGAACCCTCCCATAGATGAAAAGCGAGCTGCTTACTCACAAGTTACTGAATGAAGTATTTTTGGTAATCAAGTTCTTTTGTCTTTCAAGATGTGCTTCCTGAACTGCTTAGAATATTATTTTATTTGATTATTTATTAATCAATTTATTATTTATTTAATTCTATATCTTTTATACATGTATACACACATACATACAGGTATACATATACGTGTGTGTGTGTGTCTGTGTGTGTGTGTGTATCCTTCCCAAGTTTTAAGTTTTCATGTGCCCAACAAGGAACCAATGTGTTCATTTAAAATGCTGCCATTCCAGGATCAATTATTCTTAAAAAAATATCAACAACTATTATTACCAACTGGAACAGTTCCCGTTCATTCATCTTTTACTTCACCAAGTAATAAATCTGATTATCACGCTTGCTCTCTTGCTCACAGGATTTCTTATTACTCTCCAGGTAAAGTTCAAACTGCTCAGCCCAGCAGTCAAGGTCCTCCACAACATGGTTCCACACTCTCTTTCCAGATTTTTCTAATATTTCCACATACTCAACAGTCAAGCCAAACAGGGTAATGCTGTCTCCCTTGAACACACCTGGCGTCCTCACACCTTCTGTGCACTCCTCCCACTTAAATACCACCTCCTCCACAACCCACCCATGCCCTTGTCCATTGGTGATGACCTTTCCACAACAAGATGCCTTATTTTGTAATGGATGTGCTGGCCGTATCGGAACGATGCATTTTCCTGCATCCCCTCTCCTCCTTCTGAGACCAAGCCCCTTTCAGGCAAGGGCTCTTTTGGGTCTAACAGCACCTGACACAACGCTCTCTCTGCTCAGGGAAGGGGATGAACAAGACTGTGTCATTGTAAGAGCAATCTAACTTCATCAATAAAACCTATTTAGCATTCAAAGAGTTTCCAAATTGACAACCTGTTTCTAACAATAACAATGATAATAATCTTAGCTGGCTGGTAGTGCAAGTCACAGTCTCAACGTCAAAGTCACAGCCAGCTCTTCAAAAGCTTATAACCTCGTGGCCTTAAGAAAAAATGCCTTAAAAATGAACCCCTTACATTATGAATTCTGTCAAGTCAAAATTCACTACAGGAACTCCAGGTGTGGGGGGTCCCATGACACCATCTTGTCCATATTGCTTCTGTCAAGTAAAATGCCTGGATCCTCTAACCCAGATGATGGCGAGCCTCTGGCCACTGGCTGACACTGACAAGCCTTTTGTCACTGCTGCTGAGGCGCTCACCAGTCCCTAGGCGTCTGCCACAGTAACGAGCTCCCGGGCTGGGCATTGAGCAGCCCACAGGGGCACTGCCTACTCACCTGCGCTGATTACTGAACAAGAGATGGTTGTCACACAACTCCAGGTCTCAATCGACACTGCATGACTAATGCTAAAACCTTGGGAATTTCAAACATTAACTAGGGAGGGGAGGCAGCTTGTCCTAAAGAATACCATAACAAATTCTGTAAGTATTACTAGGCAAACACGTCTGGGGAAAAAAAAGCAATTAGTGTGAAGAAAGCAAAGGAAAAAAAGGCAGACCAAATAAATGTCCTTAGATGTAAATTTAGCAATAACAAATCAGTTTGGCGAGAAAGTAGCTAAATGAACGCTGCGAACCGACGTCTTTAAAGGAAATACACGTGAGGCGGGAGAAGTGCCAGAACCCATTCCCAGTTTAAATCTATTCATAATATCATTCTTTAGTGTTTTTATTTTATAATTTTAAGCGCAACGGTTTTGAGCATTATTGTTCATGTTATCAAAAAGTTATTGTTTTTCCTTTATACATTTAATTCTAAAAGGATTACTGAAATAAATGATTCGAGTATCTCTAGGGATAATATTGTTTTCATATGGAACACATCTCTGATTTTGTAATTATAGTCAATGGGGAAAACAGACTCCAACCAAGGAAAATTAACTTACACACAATGTTTAAAGCTAGAGACGGCAAGGTGCTTTGAGTCACGAGATGCGTGCGTACCTGGGGAATCGATGACTGACGTGGCAGGAGCTACAGAAGTGCTCTTCGACTCTGCTGGCTCTCCACCGCCGCTCGTCATCATCAGGAGACAGTTCTCCTCTACTTATCGTCTCGCCGCCACACTGAGCACACGGAAGGTGATTCACCCACTGAAAAAACTCCTCTTTAAACCACTGCAACAGCTCCAGCAGAAGAAAATCCTCTTCATTGACATTAGCATCTGAAAAGTTAAAACCAAACTCATGTGTTAAGAAGGCTACCGAGAGTGATGACGTCTACACCATCTAAATGGTGACAGTGGATCAATCAGCACGCATTAGGTGCCTACTACGGGCCACACCCAGTGCCAAGCGTCGTACATAATTGGGCCTGAAACAGAGGTCCGAATAACAGTAAGAGCAGCAGCAGCAGCTGACATTTTATAGAACTTTAAAGTGAGCAAAGCAATTCACAGCGACATTTACAGACATCCCGTGTGGTCCTACTGTGAGGTGGATATTACGGATTTTATCATTTCCATTTTAAACACAAAGAAATGGAGATTCAGAGCAGTGAAGGGACTTCCCCATGATTAGACAGCTGGTAAATGCCAGAGGCAGGATTCAAATCCACCTCCTGACTACATGAGACTATTTTTTCTAAAAGTTGCCTATTTATACAAATATTACGATGACTGTATAATCAATAAAACCAAAAGAAAAAATCCAATGATAGGAGTAGGAAACCTTCCAATTACTTTGCATGCTAAGAAAGTCACTCTTTTAACTTAAAATGCACCAATATTTTGTATAATATTCTACTGAGGGAACTCTCTATTCTAAGAATCACCTGAACCAAGGAGGTGGGAATGGAGAGAAATAAGTATCCCAAAGTGATTTTATTTTCAGTGTTGTCCCTTTCAACCTAAAAACAAAATCATGCTTGGGCTTTTTAATAGCACTTGACCAGCATGGTTTATCTGATATACTTGGATACAGATATCTGCATGTGAAAAGTATAACAACTGTCGTGATATGTATAAATATGACATGTTACCTGTTTATATGTGTGAGTGTCTGTCTATCTATCAGGCATTGTTAACTTTTTGTGGGGGGATCATGGGCTCCTTCGGAAGTACGGTGAAGCCTATGGATCCTTTTCTAGAACGTTTTTAAATGCATAAAATATAATACATAGGATTATAAAGAATCCAATTATACTGAAATAGTTATCAAAATATTTTTTAAAAACCAAATTCATGAACCTCTGGGTTAAGAATCTCTATCTATGGATACACATGCATGCCTATGTATATGTATGCATGTGTGTACATGTATACATAGACATATAGATACATATATATGTATGCCTATGGATATATACATGCATATGCTTGTACATACACAGAGCTTATATATTAACATGTGTAATGGACAGTTAGGTGGCATCCCAGTGGATAGCTGTGGGCTTGGAGTCAGAAACATTCATCTTTAAGAGTTCAAATCCAGCCTCACACACTTACTATCTGTGTGATGCTAGGCCAGTCACTTAACCCTATTCGCCTCAGAGCTGGATAAGGAAATGGAAAACCACTCTAGTACCTTTGCAAAGAAAACGTCAAAAGGGGTCACAGGGAGTCAAATACAAATGAAATAAACAAGCAACTGAAGTAATGGGCACGGTCAAAGTAGCAAAACCCAGATCACAAATTCTCAGTGGAAGGACATGAGAATACCATTTCTCGTTCTTTCAAAACAGAATAGTAACTGATGTCTCTTCTGAGTCTGTGACCACCTAGAGTGTGGGATCATACTGGAGGTAAACCAAACCAGGAGCTGAAAGCAGACAGAACTGATGTCAAGCAGGTAGGAGTCTACCCTCCATTCTGGGCCTTTATTCCCCTTTTATAGCCCAACCAGAGAGACAGTGAGCCCACGCCCTCCCGAATGGACCTGTAAATCATGAAGGGAACTCAGTTCCACTGCAGGGTGAAGGGGAATTAAACATCAATGGTCACAGTGTGTGAGTCAATCTGCATTCTATTAAACACAACCCCACAATCAGTTGTGTAAAAAAACACATCTAAGAACAAAGGCACATGCAGAATCAAAATGAGCAATTAGAACAAAATTGACTAGACATCGGGGGCTCCAAAAAAAGCAGGACTTCAATCATGTTCTTTATTTTTATTTTTATTTTTACTTTAATTTTAATTTTCATTAAAGTAAACTAAAAATTAAAAATTAAAATCTGTTACATCAATAGTTAAATAATCAGTCATTAAGCATTGAGTAAGTGCCTACTATGCACCAGGAACTGTGCTAGGTAATTCAAATTCAAATGCAAAGAAAGAATCAACTTTGCTCTCAAAAGCTCAAAGAACAGTTCGCAGATAATGAACTATTATCAATACTAAACATGCACACACCAGATGCTAGAATGAAGGAAAAATTAGTTAAGAAAGTAATGTAATAGTAGCAGGTGACTTGAATGTTCTTCTCTTAGAGTTAGATGAATCTAACAGAAAGATAAACAAAAGGGAAATAAAGAATTGAACCATTGGGGAATTTAGAACTGAAAGGCCTATGATGTTTTCTGAATGGAACATTACAAATATACACATTTCTCAGCACCACAACCTTTACAAAAACAAACCATACACTAAGGAATACAGAAATTATAGATGTAAAAAACAAATACTAAACATCCTTTACAGATAACACAATAAAAATGGTAATCAATACACAGAGAACATTCAAAAGTCGCAGACTTAGAGACTTAATAATAACATCCTGCCCAAAGAACAGGCCGAAAAACAAACCAAAGAAACAATTTATGAATCTGAGAGAGACAACAGTGAGACAAAATACTAAAATTTCTGTGATTCAGTTAACATAGCTCAGAAAAATTATATCCGTCAGAACATACTTCAGTAAAATAAAAAGAAAGAGCTAATGAATTAACTATGCAATTAAAAATTAGAAATCCAACAAATAAAAAAAAAATCCAAAATAAAGAAATCCTGAAAATCAGACAAATAAATTGTCAGATTCTAAAACTGACAAAATTAAAAGTTGATCTTTAAAAATCTAAGAATTAGTCATTGTGGATAAAATGAGGAAAATCAAGCAGATAAGATTTAATATCTATACTTTACAAATTATTCTTACAAATTGGGAATGAAAACACTCTACCAAATTCCTTTTATGAGACAAATACAGTACTGACACCTAAAAGAGGGAAGAATAAAGCAACAGACCAATATGGTTAATTAATGCCAATTAAAAAATTAAATCACATTCTGCCATACACACTACAATGCTTTATCCATGGATGCAAGAATGTATTAGGAAAACAATGAACATAATAAGTCATGATAAAAACAAAACATCTAATATCACACGGTTATATAGGTACAGAAAACTCCTTTGACAAAATACAATCCTCATTTATGCTAAAAAAAACTTTCAAAGTATGAGCTTAGAGGGACATTTAAAAATATGATGAAAAGTATCTAAAATCAAAATCTACTGGGAAACACTAGAAATTTCCCCAATAAATACAGAAATAAAGCAAGGATGTCTCTTTCTCTGTTATTTGATATAATTCTAGAAATGCAAGCAATAGCAGTAAGATAAAAGAAAGATATCAGAGGCATAAGCAAAGAGGAGACAAAACTCTATATGCAAGTGACATGATGGTTTAATTTAGAAAATCCTAGAGAATTAGCAAAGCAATTAAAACAATTAATAGCTTCACTGAAGTACTGAATTCAAAATAAACCCACAAAAATCAATAACATTTCTACCAGCTATAACTAAACACGGGAGAATAATAGAAAGGAAAATGACATTGAGAGTTACTACAAAATACATAAAATATATGGCAGTCCATCAAAGAACACTGAACAGATGATGTCTAGATGCAGTTACAAAATGCTCCTTAAAGAAATAAAGGGGGGAGGGGGGCAGCTAGGTGGCGCAGTAGATAGAGCACCGTCCCTGAAGTCAGGAGGACCTGAGTTCAAATTCGACCTCAGACCAAACACTTGACACTTACTAGCTGTGTGACCCTGGGCAAGTCACTTAACCCCAATTGCCTAAAAAAAAAAAGAAAAGAAAGAAAGAAAAAAAAAGAAATAAAGAAGGGACAGCTAGGTGGTATAGTGGATAAAGCACCAGCCTTGGAGTCAGGAGAATCTGAGTTCAAATTCAGCCTCAGACACTTGATACGTACTAGCTGTGTGACCCTGGGCAAGTCACTTAACCCCAAATGCCTCGCCAAAAAAAAAAAAAAAAGGAAATAAAGAACAAGATAAAGAACTATAAGAATATTCAATACTCACGACTAGGCCAATGACAATATTGTTTAAATTAATTTACAGATTTAGTGCTATACCAATAAAACTATCATGGGAATACTTTACAGAGGTAAGGAGGTAATGAAAATTTTGTTTGGAGGAACAAAAAAATCTAGAATACCCAGAGAAAAAGTGAAAAAAAGTGTGATACGATAAAGTAGTAATCATCAAAATTACTTGGTACTGGTTTAAAAAAGGTCAGTGGAACAATTAGATAAATTAGAATCAGAATTAACTGAACTCAATAACCCAATACAATACACACAATGCAACCTTACAACATATAATAAACCCTAAAACATAAATTACTTGGGAAAAAACTATGTGCCAGGCACTGGGCTAAGCAATGGTGTTGACCCTTCTATTCTCAACCTAGTATTTTATTTATTTATACATACACACACACACATACACATATTAGCCTCTGGAATTAAAGAATGTAACAATGATAATTTTACTTAGGACTCAAAATAATTTTTGATCTACTCACAGAGCCATAAACAGCAGCCATATATTAAACAGATCATTAAGTTGGTAACGTGTCAAATCAGGAAGAATGATTATTTTCAAGTACTGACATGACTCATATAGGTGCTATGTCTGTATATATAAATATGTGCACAGAGTTGTGTTTATTACTACTGATCTTTTAAAACATATAAACAATTTGAGAAAGTTTAGACAGTGTACAGAATGCGCTATATTAATTCTTTCTAAGCAGTATAATATTTTTACTTTTATACCCAAGAATATAATGAATAGTCAAAGTACTACCTTGATCCAATTTTTTAGCTCTTTCAAATTTTTCTTGAGCTCTTCTTTGCAATTCTTGGACTGGAATACAAGTCAAAGCTTTCTTCTGAAGAGAAAGGTTTTCATAGATAAGTACATCCTCAAACTTGGTCTGAAGCATTTTTAGAATGGTTGAATCAGGTTCCTCCTATGGAGGAAAACAAACAAACAAACAACTAAACCTCTTGATCTTAACTTTTATCTAAACAATTTAAAAACTCTTTCCTAAGATCTACAATACTAAAATCTATTCTATTTAAAACAGGATGAACTGGTTCATTACGAAGAGCGATGTTTAACCCAATGGTGCCACCTTATCACTGGTGTTACATGACATAGGCCTGCACCTCAGTTACAAGCTAACAAACAAGCATGTTTGATATATTTACGACGATTCTGGAGACCTGATGAATCAGCAGTTTACCTGTGACACAAATCTGTGACATAGCTCTACTAAAACTAATCATGGATTTTACAGACTTAAGCCACCAAATATGAACGTTTATCAGTATTTACAGGAGAACAGAACAAAGGCTTTAACTGCATTGTTCAAGGCTGTTTTTTCTTATTAAAATGAGTTTTTATAGTGGTTCCTTTTGTGGTAATTTTCCACTCAAACTCTCATTTATGGAATGGGGGAGGAGAGTTTTCCAAAAGTGCTTTCATTTTCAATTTTGTCTTTTTCAATTTGCAAACTACTTCACTACTTGTGATTTTAATAGCATTTGAATAACAAGGTTTATTTCTTTATGCATGCATTGGCACAGCTCAGATAAGTGCAGACGTAAAAATAAACTGCTGATTACAAGGCTATTACAGCCGCTTTGGTAACCATGTACTAAGGCAACAGCTACAAGATGCAGGAGTTAATAGTCTGGAGTAGTCGGAGACGCTTGCAGAAGAAAGACAATGTTAGAATGGGAAATGTAATGTTGGAGATCTAGGAGGTGGCTTCTCATTAAGTGGAGGCCAACTCTGCATTCCTAGGAGGAAGATGAAGACGTATTTAAGACTCATTGGGAGAAAAGCACACATCTGGCACAGGCTGTCAAGTCAGTGGGATAAAATCAGCTTCCGTCTAACAGAAGCTGCACCCACAAGTGCCTTTCGTCACCAGGAAGATAAAGACCTTTCTCTCTCTCTCTCTAGCCTGAGCTCCGGTAGGCCTCGGCCAAACTGCTGGATGTGACTCTCATCCCTGCATTTTGCTTGTAATTTCAAAAAGAAGAGTTTTTACTTATTTGGACAAGTTTAAATGCCACTTTTTGTCAATTAGTATCTTCTAAATCACCTTTGGGAATGAGGAAACAAGAAGGCAGAGATGTAAATTGCACCTCCTCACATATAACAATTCCTCTTCTTACCTGTACACTGACACACGAACACAGAATCTAACACAAAAGGAATCTGATTTTTATTGCTGAAACTAAAACTGGGCTGGCTATTTTTATGACTCTTCTAACACCACAAGCTCTCAAATAGTGATTACTTCTTTTAAAGGGGGAAAAAAAACCCTCCACACATGGCAGTAACTCATACACCACTCTAGTTGCTAAGAAAAGCACATAAAAACTCACACATGTTCTGAAACTAACACTTGGCTAGCGAAAGTATAAATTTAGACCAGCTGTTCACTAACTGCCTGTGTGTGTGTGTGTGTGTGTGTGTGTGTGTGTGTCCTTCTTAAGTCAATCTTGCTTTCACACCATCTATTTCTCCCCGAAGAAGTAGTAACAAACCTGGAGATAGAATCCTCCTCATCTTTTTAGGCTCTGAGTCACTCATACTAACAGGAATGATCTAAAAACCACGGCCAGCAGGAGCACGGTTCTATGGGAATGTATGAGCATAAAGGTCAACAGGGAATGAAGGACATGAATTCTGAATTGAGGAATTCCAAGTAGCAGATAGCTGCTGTTCAGGTAGACAAATGAAGGAAGTAACTGGAGGATTCTTATACAAAAATTATCCCACTGTGCATACTACATAGGCTATTTATGTAGAAGACAACAAAAATATATACGTAATAAAATACATCAAGTCAAAGCTTTAAACAATGGCACACAACCTAAGCAATACACGATTATTCTCAGTTCCTTCTACTACTCCTTGTTTAGAAGGGTGGGTGTTTTTTTTTGGGAACAAACACAAAAATCAGTCAGTCAATCCACAAGCACCAATGAAGCATCTCCTGGGTACTAGACCGTACCGAGCACGAGGGAGGCAGAGACAAAAAGAAATACTCCCTGACCTGCAAAAGCTTACATTCTATCAGAGGAGACACTATGGACCTACACAAATATCTGTGAACTTGTAACAATAAATAGGTAGTTTTCACGGAGGAGGCAGGATCAGGAAGCTGGCACTCAAGCTTTGCTTAGAGTCAAAGAAAGGAAGCAGGCAGAAGAATGGTCATTCCAGGCACATTCCTGCCTGTGCTCCTGGGTAGGTTCAGAAGACATCTGTTATTCATAACTGGGAGAAGTCTTTGATTTGCTCCTTTTCTGATTTTTTCTTAATAGCACGATCTTTAATATTAAGATCGCATCTCCACTTAGAACCTATCGTGAATATGGTGTGAGCTGTTGGTCTGAGCCTAATTTCTGCCAGATTGCTTTCCAGGTTTCCCAGAAGTTTTTGGTCAAACAGAAATTCCTTCCTAAGTAACTTGTGTTTTCAGATTTGGACACCGAGTTTTACTGTTTCTGATTCTCCCTTGTCTAGTGTGTTCCACCGACTGACCTCGCTATTTTTAACCAGCACCAGATGGTTGTAATGACTGCTGCTTTATAATATAATTTGAATTTGGAAAGTACTATTCTCCTTCCATCCCAACTCTCTTCATCATTTCCCTGGATATTCTGGATCTTTTATTTTTCCAAATGAATTTTTTTATTATTTTATCCAGTTCTATAAATTATCCCTTTGATTGGCATACCATTAAAAGTGTAAATTAACTTTGGCATGAGGCAACCACAAGCATCAAATGCTCCTGAAGCGCTTTCACATGTTTCTTCTGTCTTTAAGGAGCACTTTGTATTTGATTCTACACAAATCTTCTGTGTCCACTGGTAGGTCAATCAAGCCCCTGATACTTTGAAATAATATGGAGGGGGATTTCTCTCATACTGCCTCTTGGATTTTTAATTATTATACAGAAATGCTGCTGACTCTTGAGGGTTTTTGTTATAGCCCGAAATTTTGCCGAGACCATTAACTGTCCATTAGTAACTACATGGATTCTCTGTAATTTTCCAAGTTTATCATCATATATTGACCAACAGGAATGCTTTTATATCTTCTTTACATATCTTTGCATCTCTAATTTCTTATTGCTGTTGCCAGCATCTCCAGAACTATGTCTAATAACAGTGGGGAGAATGAGCACCCTTGCTTTACTCCCTTAATTTACAAGAAAAGGTAGCTAGGCAGTGCCATAGAGTGCACGGAGCCTGGAACTAGGAAGACTTGAATTCAAATCTTACCTCAGATTTACTGTGTGACCTTGGGCAAGTCACTTAACCCTTGTCAGTCTCAATTTCTTCACTGCAAAATGGAGGTAATAGGATCTACCTCTCAGGATGGTTGTGAGATCAAAATGAGAACATTTGTAAAACAGTTAGCACAGTGCCTGGAACATAGTAGGCACTCAATAAATGTTCCCTTCCTTCTCAGTGTATCTCCATTGCACATGATGCTTGTTTTTTATTTTAGATTTTATATTATGTTGTTGTGATATATTATATGATAAATTATGATATTAAAAAAGAACCCTCTTTGTAGGAATTTTTGCATAAATGAGTGTTGTACTTTGTCAAAGCCTTTTTTCTTCATCTATTGAGATGATCGTATGGTTTTAGATGTTTTTGTTTTTAATATCATGTTAGTTATTTTCCTAATGTTATACCATCCTCACACTGCTGATATAAATCTGGCTTGGTCATAATAAATGACTTCTTGGATAAATTGCTGTAGTCTGTTTGACAGAATTTTATTTAAAATATTTGAACTTATATTCATTAATGATATTGATCTACAGTCCTCCTGTGTTTTATGCTTCCCTAATTAAGGTATCGGGACTATATCTGTCTCATAAAAAAAAAAATTCTGGTAAGGTACGAATAATTTCTGTAGGATGGGCCCTACTTGTTTTTTAAAAGTTTGATAAAACTCTCCAGTGAATCCATCAGGACCTGGAGTTTTTTTCCTTTGGCAGTTCCTTTATGACTAGTTCTATTTTCTTTTTTGATATTAGGTGATTTTAAGGTCTCTAACTGGCTTTTAGTTTGGGTGTTTAACATTTTTAACAGTATTTATTTCATTTGTGTTCTCAGTTTTGTTAGCATATAACTGTGCATAATAGGTTCTGGTTACGCTTTTTTGTTTCTTCTGGTTTTGTTTTGATTTCACCTTGCTCATTTGCTATTTGTTGAACTCGTTTTCTGCCTTTTTAATCAGATTTGCTAAAGGTTTGTCAATTTTTTTTGTTTCCAGTTATTCATTTCTCCTCTAATTTTTTTAATATCTCCTCTTCTGTTTTTATTTTAGATTTGCTTATTTGTTGGTTTTCTCATTTTTTAAAATGCACATTCAGTTCATTTTTGTTAATGTATGTTTATAGGGATATTTGCTTTAGCTGCGTCCCAGAAATTTTGATGTGTTGTTCCATTATTATCATTTTTTTCTCATAATTTTTTCATGATTTGTTCTCTGAGCAACTCATTATTTAGGTTTTCATTGTTAAAGTCTCCATTTGGGTCTCTGTTTTTTGTTTGTGATCCCTGAAATGATTACTATTTTTATTGCATCATGGTTCAAAAAGATGCATTTACTATTTCTGTCTTTTCACATATTTACAGGAATATCTCTGTGCTAGCTTAATACATGGCCAATGTTTATTCAAGTTCCAAGTGATTCTGGGAAATACATATATTCTTTAGCGGTTCCATTTAGGAGATGCCATAAATCTTTTAGCTCTAATTTCTACAGCAATTCTATGATTCTGTTCAGTTTTATCTTTTCCCTTTTATCTGTCTATTAGACTTATTCAAAACTGAAAGAAGGGCATTAAAATCTGTCACTATTGTGTTACTCTCTATTATCTTCTTATAACTTGGTTAATGCTTCCTTTATTAATTAAGACGCTAAGGCATTTGGAGCATATAAGTTTAACATTGACAATGGTTTGTGGTCTATAGTTATTTTCAGCATAATGTAGTTTCCTTGTTTATCCCTTTTAGGTTTCAAATGTTTGTTTTTGCTTTGTCTGTCAGTATGATTTCAACTCCCGCTTCTTCGGATTCACTTGATACATGGAAAATTTTTTCTAATCCCTCATTTTTACTCTGTAAAAATTTTACTCTTTACTCTTTGATTTTTAATGTCTATTTTATTTTATTTTTAATGTGTTTCTTGCAAGCAACAGATTGTAGGTGTTGTTTTCTTATTCAATCCATTATTCTTTTTCGTTTTATTGAACTGTTTAATCCATTCACATTTATAGTTATTAAATTTAGATTTTTATTTTCCTCCATTTGTCTCTAATACTTCCCCCCCAAAAAATTAGGGTCCCCCTCCCCTTCTCTGTAAATGTGGCACTATGTTTTCAGCTATTTTAGCTTAATCTAGTCTAAGGCAACTATATTCATACCAGCTCTATGCCCCTTACTCTTATGGTCCTTACCCAATCTTTAACCTCTTTCCTAGTTTGGGAGTTTTGCTTATTAGTTTGGTTTTTTTTTTTTAATTTCTTGTTTTTTTCTAGTTATTTAATTTTTCTCTTTTTTCCATTCTCAGTTAAGTATCAAGTAGAATTCCCCTTCATCTCTTCCCCCTTCAACTTGTTTTGTTCATTTTTTTAAAAAAACTTAATTTTCCATGCCTTTTTCTAAAAAGGACTTTTCCCCTTCATTCTCTTGATTTTTCTTCCCCATCTCTTGTGTACCGCTATTCTTTGATTCACAGACCTTTTACTTATTTAGGACTTCTTTATCCTCTGTATTCTTCATGGAATTAGGCCTTCAAGGTACCTATTTAAGGTTCCCTTTTCTAAAGAGTTTGTTATTGCTCTGTAGGTCTTATCCCCAGCTCCCTTTTTTCTTCCTGCCTCATCTCAGAAATATCAATTCCCATAGGAAACCCTTCCCTCCCCACCAAATTTGCCTCTAACTCTCTTTCTGGACCCACGTCCTCCACTCTTTTGGAGGTCAGCTGCCCCCGGGGACTCCCCTCCTCCTAAGGCAGGATGAGTGGTTTCTCTAAGCACCAAATTCCTCCAAGTCCCTACCTCCCTTTACAGAGTATCTCTATTCTTCTGTAAGTGTATTCATCAGGGGTACTCCCTCCCACCACTGAAACAAGCTCTTTCCTCATTCTTTTCTCCTTTTTCAATCCCTTCCTTTACTCCTTGATCTTTTCCTGTATAGTTTCTTCTTCCCGAGAGACCCAGGAGTTACTTCCCCTTCATTCTTAGCCTTGGACTTGATTGGGACACATCACATATTCCCCTCTAACTTTTTCATCCCCTATCCCCTTCTTTACACCCTTCCATTTTGTAAATTTCCATTTTATAATTTAGTCCTACCAAAAAAAAAAAGGACTCACTTGTGGGCTGGGTGTTTTGAGGTTTAGCCCATGATGTTTCAGGCCTATTTCTTCACCATTGGTTCTATTTGATTTCTGCTTTCATCCTTCTTTACATTTAGAAAGAAATTTCTTAATGACTTAACAGTTGTTCTTTGGATGTTGTTGTTGCTGTCTTAGGTTGATTTCTTTACCCAACCTCTCTGTTGCCTGGTGTGTTTGAGAATAAATAGTTTCTTCAAGTCTGGCTTTATTTCTGGGAATGTTCTGAACATCTCTTTTTAATGAACACCTATCTTTTTTTCATTTATGAGCAGGCTCATGTATGTCACCTGGGTTTCATCCTGAGCTCCTTTGGTCTTTGGAACACATTTTCACCATCCCATCCTTTAGTTTCTGGTGGGTACAGAACAGGCTAATGTAGTCCACACTTCATTTCCTTTATATTTGAAGGTCTTTCTCCTGGTTCCTTGGAAAGCCTGTTGTTCCAATGGAATCATTAAATTTAATCCCTATGGGTCTTGAAGTTTGCAGTACAGGGTTTGCTTTTTTTCCCCTTTTCTTTCTAGAAACAACCTATGGATTCTTTTGATTGGATCTCAAACCATCTCAGCCTCCTCCTGTGACTGGCAACTCCTGATTCACTAGCCTTGGTTTTGCCATAAGTGACTTCGGGGGTGGGGGAGGAGACAGAACTAGTCCAACTGAATGCAGTTACACACATGCCTCATCCCCATCTGCCCGGTTCTCTGACTGATCTTGTGGTGGCACAGATGCTGCCCCACTGCTATCACAGACTGAGTATATTGGAGGGCGAGGGAGCGGGGAATAAGGGTATAGATTTAAGTTTTGTTCCAAGTGCGTAACAGGACAGCTTACACAACATTGCTGGGAGTGTGGTGGGTGGTGGTGAAGCAGGGGGTGAGTAACCACCTTAGCGATTAGGGATTATAAGTGTTTATCTTTCAGGGTTCTTTGTGTCCTTGATCATGGAGACAGCTGACATTGCTTTATCTCTGGAATGTAATTCCTGATTTGGAGACATTTGAGAGGACGTGGGGGTTGGAGAAACTTCTAGTTCTCCATCGTTGGTCACGTGACCAGGAAGTCCCTCAACAATTCTTAAATCATCTCTCCTTGATCTGTGTTCCAGGTCAGTTGTTTTTGATGGGATATTTTCTTCTATTTTCCTCAATCTTTTATTTCCTGTTGTCTTACGGAATCAATGACTTCTGCTTGGAATGTTCAACTTTTCAGGGAATCTGTTACTTAAAAAAGCTTTTGTACCTGTTATGCTAAGCTATTAATTCCCCCCCAATCTCTCCTCCATAACTTTCATTTCTTTTCCAATTCTTTCCCCTATCATGTATTTCATTTATAATCTCATTTTAATCTCATGTTCCAAACTGATATAATTTCCTCTAGGAATTCTAATTGATCTTGTAGGCAAGCTGTGCCTTTTATTGGAGTTGGGGGGTTAGGAGGGAGAAGGCTTTGCTTGTACATGTTTGGAGTTATTCTCCTCTTCTGAGCTGGTTTGTCTTGAGCATTCCTGGCATCGTAACAGTTCATTTTTGTTCACTTATTTAAGGCAGATAGGGACTCCACAATGCATACAGCACTGGGTCTGGAGTCAGGAAGACCTGAGTTCAAATCCAGACACAGACACTTACAAGCCGTGTCACTTAATTTCTGTTTGCCTCAGTTTCCTCAACTGTAAAAGTAGGGATAACAATAGCACCTACCTCAAAGGGTTGTTGTGAGGATCACAGGAGATAACTGTAAAGTGCATAGCATGGTGCCTGGCACACAGTAGGTAACATATATATCTATATATAGATATATATAGGTATAGATATAGATATATAGATATATTTATATGCTTATTTCCTTCCCCTTTCCTTCATTCTTGGGGAGCTAAGACTAAATATTCTGTAGCTCCATTCCTGGCCTGCAGGTTGAGTCTCAGATTATAGGAAGTGAGTGCAGAGTCTCAGATCCCCAATCTTGGGATCACAATCAAAACTGGCTGAGGCCGTGCTCCCCCGAAGGGGTTCAAATCTCAGACTTCCCTCCAAGGATATGACTGGACCAACAGGATTAAGGGCCCTTTCCATGTTCAGGGGGCTTGGTCCATGGTTCCCCCCTCCTCCAGAGATTGGGATCGGATCACCTCAATCACCTTTAATCTAGGCACCTATATTTCTTCTTTTTTAAAAATTAATTAATTTTCCCCAGTTACATGTAAAAACCATTTTTAACATTCATCTATAAAACTTTGAGTTTCAAATTCTCTCCCTTGCTCCCTCCATCCCCGCACTGAGAAGGCAAGCAGTTCAATATGCGTTATACGTGTATAGTCATGCAAAACATATCCGTAACAGTCATGTTGTGAAAGAAAACATTCTATGTTTCTTCTGAACCTTTTGAAATGTTTTCCCCAAATCTAGGATGCATGGCAGACTATGCCTGGATCTTTTTCTTATCAAATTCTAAAAGAAATGGATCACTTCCCCTGAGGGTTCCCAAAATTTCCACCCCTGCAAAATTGTGTTAGTGCAATTAGATACAGAATAAAATTTCCCCTGGTGGGAACCAGCACCTTTTGTAGAATGAATTTATAGCTAAGGTAACTCAAGAAGCAGAGAGTTCCAGAAGATGTCTAGTTAACTGAAGTCCCCCACCATTGTTATATCGTGCTTTTGGACTAAATTATCTCTAAGGTATGGTTCAGGTAAGCAATCCATTCCAACTCGTAACATTTTTAAAGGTAGAACTGTCACCCAGACCCCAGGAATTTGTACTGCTGATCTATGCTAACAGACACACGTAAAGCAACAAACCCCAATCTCTGATTAACAACTTTCTGATTATAAAAAATTTCACAGATCCCCTAAGAATACTCTTAGTATTCTTTGAGAAATGATATGACAAAAAGTTATTATGGATTCAGTAATACTTTTAAACGAACTTATATTTTATTAATCAAAACAGCACCTATTATTTCAAAAAACAGTAACCTGTATGAAATATTTATTCTGTCTACAGCAAGTGTTTGCTTACGGATTATATTTAAGTCACTTAATAAGCTGTATCCCTTGCAAATCACTTTATCAGGCTCACAGTTTAGGAACTACTACTTTAAATAAAAAATGAAGCAGGATGTAGGGGGCAGCCATAAGTAACTCAGCATCTCCTCATTACAATAAAACACCAACATGAGGGCACACGTGTCAAGAAAAGAAAAGAGAACATTTTTTCATAATCTCATGACTAACCTGGCAGCCACACAGCCAGTTTAAAGGCAACAATGAAGGGTTTCCTGTGTGGGGATAAGAAGCCTCAAGAATAATTGGCATAACTCAGGAAATGATTTTTAAATGACCTCTCTCTCAAAGGGCTTGTCAGTGTTAATTCTATTTAAACGTTTTTTACAATTTTAACATTCAGACCCAGAATTACCATCTGAGCAGAGCATGTAGCTGTTGACTGCGGCTGACTGTTGGCCGGGTGCTGTGTTAACTCGGCAGGACTGGAAAGCTGGGAGGTCACGGGCTGAGCATCACTCGTGGGGCTTTGAGGTGTGGGGGTCTTATCTGAGTCATTCAATCTGCTACTTCTCTCTATGGCAATTAGGTCACGGATTTTTTGAAGCTGCTTGACTGATGCTTTCTTGGGAAACACAAGATGTGTCTCTCCCTGAAATAGACAAAAATACAGAAATTCATCCTTTGATTGCTGCCTATTTGTTAGAAACCAAGATGGCAGAATGTGCTGCTATAATTCCACAAATATGTATAAAGTACCTACTATATAATAATGATTAACATTTATATAGCACTTAACTATGTGCCAGGCACTGTGCTAAATGCTTTACAATTATTACTGCATTTGATACAACAACCCTGGGAGGTAGGTGGCTATTATGATTCCCATTTTACAGTTGAGGAAACTGAGGCAGACAGAGGTGAAATGACTTGCCTAGAATTATACAGCTAGTAAATGTCCGGGGCAGGATTTGAACTCCTGTCTTCCTGACTCCAGGCCAGTGTTCTGTGTACTATGGCACCCCTGAACTGCTATGCGCTGCGATACCACTAACTAAGCATTAGCTCATAGGGACCAAGGTCTATTTTGTCCTAGACACATGCAACCAGAACCATGTAGAATGTTCTCAGTTTATCAGCACAAAACTTTTGGACTACCTTTTCCAGGCAAAGACTTTTTAAGTAAGATCTTTTCTTTCTTGAAACTTAATCCAAAAAAACTTTAGATAAGCTATGAAAACGTACATGTTCCCCTCTCCTTTGGGAAAAACAAAAAACAAAGCACCACGCCCTAGTGTTCCCCAAATAATACACGAGGGCATTGGGGGACACAGCAGACAGAACAGTGGCCTTTGAGTTCGACAGCCCTGAGTACAAATCCTCCCTCTGCCCCTTACTTCCTTTGTATTGACCTCTCTGCAGTCTGTGGTCCTTTCCTTCTTTAAATCTACGGTGATATGATCAAATTGAAACTAGTAACAGGAGATGGCAGGGCATCAGGGAGGGTCAGGGCACTGGTGCTCACACACATTTTCTAGATCATTCTCAAAGCCAAAAAAAATAGTTATCTACAGTACTTTATTTAACCTAAGAGATTCAGGCCAGTAAAATTAGAGCTGACATATACTGGGGTTTTTCTAAGTCTAAGAGCTAAAAGAATTAATTCACCATTTCATGAATGACTCCAGTGGGGAAGCACCCATCTCTACACGTCTGGCGAGGGTAAAACTGACAAGTTCCTGCAAAATACTTACTTCTTCAAAGCCCATTTCAAACAAGCATTCAACTGCTCCTCTGACAGGCAAGAGTCTAGTAGAAAAGGCTGCATTTCCAATCCGGATAGATCTGTATTTTTCATCATTAGGGTTTCTGATAAGAAATAAACAAAAAATTCACTTCTAACTACTCCCTTAATTTTAAACAGCACCACCTTATGCTTTCTGACATCTTTCATCTCCAAGATCTAAGTGTATTCCAGCACGAGCTAAGTAAGGCAAGTATTACCACCCAAGTCTACACTGCTCATTCCTAAAGATGAGCTATAACCTGAGATCCAGAAGGGTTATTACGGATTCTGTCAGTCACACGATGGGCTGGTAATGAAGTAAATGCTACCATCCAGATCAGAGAAAGGAACATGATGGACAAAATGTGTCAAAAAAGGGAACTCAGTATGACTGTCAGTGGACATAACTGTTACAATTATAAATCTTTAGCGAATGTTTAAGGAGCTAAAAAAAGAAAAAAAAAGACTTAACATGATAGTTTGCTGCATGAGAATGACAGATTCGGGTATCACGCCATACAATCGGTGGCTTATTTTTCTAAGTTCTGTTGATGATGTAATTTTTACCTTACAGTTATTTCAGGTGTCCCCCCCAATCCTTATAGCGAGCACTTCCTTGTAACCAAAAAAACCGGGGAAGCAAAACCAATAGAGAGTCACCATGTCTCTGGCAGTAAAATGTCCACAGCTACAAATGAATTCCGTATTGGAGGCAGTGTATTACAGGGGAAAAAGAGACCTGGATTGGAAGAGAGGCAAATTCCTTCTCACTGCCTCAGTTTTTTCATTTGTAAAGTTGGTGTTAATAACACTTGCATAGCCACCTCACAGTACCACATAAACGTGTTACAAGCTTCTTTAAAACACAATCAACTAACATTTTCATTTTTCTCTACAGTGTGTTGTTCCTTTTTCTTCAAATGTACTAGATAACCCATCTGACTAGCATTCCTGTTGTCCCAGAAATTGTGGTTTTTCCTTCTTTTCTCTACAAAGATCTGTAACCTCCCTTGGGGCTATCACCTACCTGCCCACCCCCTCTTCTCTACAACCTTTCGACATGGGGCCCAGAGTCTTTAGTAATTGCATCAAGATAATATCCCTCTTTTTGAATGCTTGCTCTGGGGTCAGAGAAAACTTGGGTTTGACAACATTTGACAGGAGAGCTTTACTTTGCCCTAATTCTATTCCCTACAAGCTCTTAAAAACATTTGTAGAGGGCTCTTCCTCTAATTCATCCATTTCTACTTAGCGCTTATTTTTATATAATAAAAAAAAAAAACCTGGCAGATGCTTCAGGGTTTGCAAAATTCTTCACACGCATTATCTCATGTAAGTCTTAGGATAACAGGTAACGTGCCGTTTTACAGACGAAGAAACTGAGGTTCAGCCATAAAGCAGCCTTTCAGTGCCAGAGGAAGGATAGAGACGCAAGGATTTCTGGCTCCAAGTCTGCCATTTTATCAAGCAGACCTCTGGTGTAACTTTCCCAGTATTTCCTTCTAGGTTCTCAGACTGCATCATCCATCATGCCATCCTCAATCCAAACAAACATTCACCTCCTGAGTGCAAGGAAGTACTTGAGGCAAAAAGATGAAAAAGGCCAGCCTTGTCCTCAGGGAGTTTACAGTTTACTGGGAGTGGGGGAGTGCGTGCAAAGGGAATGCCAGGTGTGCAAAGGGAATGCAAAGCAGAGAACGGCAAAGGCAAAGGAGACTGAAAGTTCACCTTCAGCTAGGCTTCCATGATGGCTTCTTGGAAGCACAGGGCTGGGCCTTTCACGTGAACCATTGGAAGAACAAGAAAGCTCTCTTTAACAGCAAAGATAAACGAGGAGTGTGTTCTGGGGCCTGAGCTACCCTCCTCAGGACTTTTCACCTCAGGCCTGCACTACTCTATCCCCCTCCTAATTGGCCTCCTTGTCCCTGGTTTCTCCCCCTCTCTAATCCATCATTCCTGACAAAATAATCTTCCTGATGCACAGGACTGACTAAGTCACTCCCACTCAGATGATGTTCATTTACTCCCTGTGGCCTTCGGGATAAAATATTAACCTCAGATTCCTATTAGAAGTTAAAAAACAGGTTATGCCTTAAGGAACATTCCTTGTGTTGGGGAGGGCAGTGAGGTCAGACCCCACTGGAGGAGGCTGGCTCCACAAAGGACCCAGAACCAGATGTGAATCTGAGCATGAAAACCTGTGGAAGGAAGCGCGCCTGTCCCATGAGTCTCTTTCAGTAGCGAGATGCACTGTGAAGTTTACCCCCAGCACCTTCTTTTCAACCACCGATGACCAAAAATATTAAGCTGTGAAACAACCCTGCGTTTCTCACGACCAGCTCCCTTTCTTCCAGCCACAAGACAATGAACCCTGTGGCCAAGATGACCAAACACACTGAGCTTTCCCACAGGCATCCAAACAGAAGTCATTATTCCTCCACCCCTACCCACAACTCCCTCTTCCTCCTGACTTTCCTGTTTGTGCTGAAGGCACTACCATCCTTACTTGATCTGCAGTCTCAGAGTCCTCCCCCTCCACTGATCCAATCAGTAATCAAGTCTCCTCAATGCTCCATCCCCCATCTCTCTCATCCATGGCCTTCCCTCTATCCCTCTACTTACACTGCCACTATCCTAGGTCAGGCCCTATCATCTGCATTACTGCAATAACCTCACTGGTCTCTATGCTGGAAGCCTCTCCTCACTCCAATCCATCCTGCACACAGTTGCCAAAATGGTGTTCCTAAAACAGAGACCAGGCCACATCACTCCTCAGCAAAGGAAATGCTTATTGCTTGCCAATGTCTCAAGGATCAAACATAAACAACTGTCTGACGTTCCAAGGCCTTCACAATCTAGCTCCCACCAACACTTCCAGGCTTATCACGCGTTACTCCCCTTAGCACACTTTATAGTCCAGTCAAACGGGCTTTCTTGGTCCTTGTCACACATAACTTTTCATCTCTCAGTGCCACACGTTTGCACAGGAGGCAGCCCTTCCTGGAATCCATTTCCTCATCACCTTCACCTTCTAAAAACCCCAGTTTCCTTCCAAGCCCAACTCAAGTTTAAAACCTCTTACAGGAGGTCTTTTCTGGCTTCACCAGAGCCCCTGAGTTACCTTTTAATCACTTTGAATATGGACATGCTGTCTCATCCAATGGAATGTAAGCTTCTTGAGGGTGTAGACATTCATCTTGTCTTTGGGTCCCCGGTGCCTACTACATTGAAGGTGTTTAATAAATGCTTATTGACTGATTGATCATGGTGCACATTGGACTAATTCCTCCTTTTCTTCTCTTTCTCTACCACAAACTGTAAGATGGAATAGTCACAAATATGTCACAAAAAAATGTTTGCTTCATTTCAACCTTGGTAACCAATTTCTCCCTTTTGGTTAGAATAAAGTAGAGTATCAGTTCCCCTCATTGCTTCTGAAGGATAAATGATCATCATCACTAGAAGAAACCACACATTTATTAGCTGTTCTGCCTTGGGCCCCGCCCCACACTTCAGGAAGTATAGAAGATTAAAATCTTCCATCACTACTATATCACACTTCTATTTCAGACCTGGGATGTTTCCTAAGCTCTTAATTAATTTCCTACTTTTGTCAAGGTAGTCTATAAAATACTCTGAACATAATCTTCATTTTTCCCCCTGCTGGTTTTTCATCCAAAGGCTTCCATGTCATGCCTCATTTCTCCAGTCACTCCTTATCATTCCTGGATTTCCTCAAGTAAATTTACCTTAAACAATGCTGGCCTGCTCTGCCTCTTGGGATCTATTCTGCTCCTATTAAAGTATACCTTCCCAGTGGCATGTTTCTGATATGAGCTCCATCCCAATCAAGTCTTAGATGAAACTTAGGTAAACTCTGTCTCTCTGAATTAGGATCTCTTGCACACCTGCTTGTTACACTTCACACACACTTGTGTGTAAATACCTGGGACCACAGGTTTTATTATTGGTCCTTTCTTGGATCCTACGTCCTTCGGTTTACTGGGCGTCTCTCCTGCCACTCTTCTTCCTATGCTGTAGCTACTCTCTCATCTAGCTCGGTGGTTCTGGGTAAGCAGCTTTCGACTTCCTTCTGTCTTTTCCTTTTGATCAGATTTGTAACACTGGAGACTAGACAAACATTTACGTCAGCACTCCTCTGTGGGTGTACTCTACCTCTGAGCCAAGGCCCATCATTCTCACTTTTTAAGCCCCAGTACAGAAACCCAAATCCTGTTCTCTGACACCACCTTCTTAACCAGCTGTTCACTTCCCAAATCTGAAGTTCTGGCCTACAATCAGCAGCAGGCAGGAAAATACAACCAGTACCCTAAAGTTTTCCATTTCTTGACCAGAATTTCATCCTCCCTTACAGCACTTTCTAGGTTCCTTCTGAAAGTATCATGGGTCTCTGACACAGATCACTAAAAGCAGGTAGCAGTCAACCATCTCTGGAGGCCCAAGGAGCTCACCTTCTACCTGGGGAGCACAGCAATACACAATTAAGTATAGGGGAGAAAAAAGAAGGAGCACCAACACGCAAAAGGAGCAGGGAAAATTTCCTGGAGGAGGTAGCACCTGGAGTTGAACCAATTCTTAAGGTATAGCTAGAGTAGATCCCTGGCTGTCCTCTGTACCAGCTATGACCTATGTCAGTCCCTGAAACAAAGGCACCTGGCAAATGATTTCTTCTTCACTTCCCACCTCTCAAGGTCTCTGGCAGTTAAACTCCTTACTCTGTAGCCCAGACTGGTCTTTTACTTTCCCCAGGATTGTGAACTAGCACTTTAACTGAGTCACCATATCTTTTGTTGTGGTAGTAGAAATATTACCAGCCTCCTCCCATGGGGGATGGGCTAGTTCTTTTTCTTAAAAGGCAATTAAACTGGCTTCAAGACTCAACGGAAGGGGCAGCAAGGTGGCGCAGTGGATAGAGCACTGGCCCTGAAGTCAGGAGGACCTGAGTTCAAATGCAGCCTTAGACCAAACACTTGACACTTACTAGCTGCGTGACCCTGGGCAAGTCACTTAAACCCAATTGCCTAAAAAAAAAAAAAAAGACTCATTTGAATGGATGAAAAAGTATTTACTGAGCACTTACTATGGGCCAGGAATTGTGCCAACCAACGGGGATACAAATACAACCAAGTTATGATGAAGCCTGTCCTCACGGAGCTTACATTCTAATGGGAAAGGTAACATATAAAGAGGAGATAGAAAGCTAGGAGAAAGGAGTGCACAAGTCAGCATGGTTTGGGAATGGCTGGGCCCCGGAGGGGTGGTTGGGCTCTAGCCAAGGTAAGGTTAAAGATCACCAATCACCAAGCCATGGGCCTGTTGACAGCTTCCAGATCACCCATGTACACAAAGCCACTGGACTGCAGGTGGGACTTGGGTCTTGGCTCGTAGACTTAAGCAATACAAAGGCAAAGAAGCCGAACTTAGCTCAATCAGTCCTGTATCCTTAGCTGAAACCCCATCCTCTGCTGTGGCTAAACAGAACTCCTTCTCCTGACTGTTAAGATGCTCCAGGGGTGTCTTATGTCTTTCCCACTTCTGACCAGAGGTACTAGCCCAACCTGGACCGTCCTCACATATTCCACCTATGCCCACAGTTTCATTCTGGAAAAAATAAATGGGATTTAAAAATGTGTAGTCTAGATATGTGTTATATATCTGTACCAACTTACTCCCTCAGTCTCTAACAATACAATTTTTATTCAGCATTCAACTGTACCTATCCTTTGATTATCATGACTTTCTTGAGCAAATTCAAAGCTTTTCCCGGTTCACAGAGGAACAAAGATTTAGCCAGTCATTTGATAAGCCCTTATTAGGTACTTACTACGTATAAGGCACTGTGTTGGGATACAAATACAAAGTGGGAAATCATTGAGAAGTGAAGGGTTCCAGGACAAGAGGAAGGGTTTCTGAAAGAAGCTAAGAAGACCTTTCTGCTCCAGGTTATCTAGTTCAGCTCCAAGGGGCAGCAGAGTGGGGAATGCAGGTGTCAAACACCGACAATGCTGCCTGAACCAGAGTCAAATGTAATTGAGAAATACTCAACAAAATAAATAAAAATACAATAGAACACAGACAATGTTAACAGGTGGTATTCTAAGCCACTTCAGCCCCTGTTTCTACTTGTGTTTGACACCATTAGTGTAGAGGACAGAAGAAAGGACTTGGAATTAGGAAGAACTAGGTTCCACGGGTACCTAATAGCTATGAAACTCTCTGGATAGGTCATTGGCCTTCAGTTTCCTCCTCTGTGAAATGAGGGGCTTCACCTTTAAGACCTCCAGAGTCCCCTCCAGGTCTAACTCTGCGATCCTATAAACTCATTTTACCAACGATGAAAAACAGAGGCCCAAAGACATTGTGATTTGTCCAATATCACACAAGTGCTAAGTCTAACACCTGAAAATTCAAACCCAATTTCTCTGATTCCAAATCTTGTGTTCTTTCTACTATCTTCCATCAGTACAGTAACAATGCCCCACATTATATATTTTGATCCCCACCTAACACTCTAACTCAATCACCTTTGAATTTGCCAGAACAAATCTCAGAATTAGACCTCAGAAACCACCATGGAACCCCAAACACCCCAGATCACCCAGCCTTTCCTTGAAGACATAGAGGGAGTTTGGAGAACTTCAGGACCTCCTGAGGTACCCCAATCCCCTCATGGCTAGCTCAAACTGTTTGCCACAACTGCCTATTTCTCTCTAGGGTTAAACAGGACAAACTCTAATTCCTCTTCCACATTTATATCAAAAATAGTTATCACGTTGTCACTAAATCTTCTCTTCCCAGGCTCAACACCCCTTTTTAACTCAGCTGATCCTCTGAGGCAAGATCTTGGTTTTCCAATCTTCACATTCTAGCGATCACCACCAGTGGCTCAACAATCATGTGTGTTAGTTCTTTCAGTACTTGAAAATGTTGTGAATCTCGGCCTGGTGACTTGAAATGGTCAAGGCCAGCTAGGTAATTTCTTACTGCTTCCATTACTATCTTGGATATTAACTTTTGTCCTATTCTTTCTGGCCCAAGTATCACCCCGCTTGGCAGAGAAAACAGGAACAGTAAGCCTTCTTTTGGTCAGTAGTTAACATGGTCCCATATCCAACTGGAGTAGGAGTTCTCCTATTCCTTCTGTGATCCTCTTCTTTAATAGGGACTTAAAAAACCCACCCTTCTGGTTGTCCGTGGTCTTCCTCACCACCTTCAATTTTGAGTCCTGAGCTTCAGCACCCCACTTCTCAGCCGAGATTCTGCCAGGCCTTTGTATTCATGCTTGGTCATACAGCCTGGCTTCCTTCTTCTCTACTGCCCTTCAAAAATGCCAGTTTTTCAGTAAGTTTCCCATGCAGAGAGCTTCCACTATTCTGCCTCACTGGAATTACTTCTGTTCTTGGAATTGCATTTTTAAGAGCTTCTCCTAAATAACTTCAGGTCATGGGATTCTACCTTTTTTCCGAACTCTTTGAAAGATGCTCCCAAAATGCAGGCTGCTGTCGAATGCTTCCTGGCTTTCCTCAAGTTCTCCATCTCAGCTTCTAAGATGCAGCAGTCGCTCCCTCCCAAGCAAGGTTCTCATCATTTGCACTCCAGCCCTCATTTTTTCTCTGGGTCCTATTCTCTAGCTGTTACTCCTCCTTTTTCTGGAATCTTGGCAGAAGAACACTGAAGAACAGGATCCGGGACACCAAAGATTGGCTGGGGAGGCGAGTAAGAAAACCCTGGCAAAGCGGCATCAACGCATCCATTCTCTTCAGGGAGAGCTCATTCATGTTCAGCCTCTGAAGAAAGTCAGACAAAGACAAAGGTCCCGTGCACATGAAATATTTACATGTTTATTAAATAGTAAATATTTATAGCATCAAAGAGGAAGAAAAATGGGTCCCTATCGACTGGGAAACGGCTTAACAAATTCTGGCGTCCTAATGGGATGAAATGCTGCTGCCCTACAGAAAATGATAAACGTAAAAAACACAAAGGAAGAGTTGCATACATTGATGAAAAACAGACAAGGCAGAACCAAGAAGTAACTTAGATGATGAATGTAATATTATAAAGGAAGACACCTGAAAGACTTCAAAATCGTGATCAATGCAGCGATCAAACCATTACTTTAAAGCAGTGTTGTCAGACTCAAATAGAAATGGATCTCTATGGCTGTACGTGGAAAACCCCACAGTTACATTACCCGTGTCTTACTGTTTTTATTCATTTTGTTAAACATTCTCAATTACATTTTAATTTGGTTCAGGCTGGGCAGAGAGTTTGACACCTCTGCTCAAAAGAAGTGACAGTGAAGAATGCCTCTCACTTGTTTGCAAAAGCCATGGATTAACCCTGGGGAGTGAGGCTCACATTATTAGACATGGATTAATATGACAATTTGTTTAAAGATTTTACTTTAGGGTTTTACTGGTGGGAGTCAAGCACTGGGGAGTGACAGCAATGTAAAAAAAAAAAAAGAATAAAACCCTTTTTAAAAAATGCATATTTAATCCATTTATCTTATTCTTTCTCCCTCCTTATTACTATCATCTGACCTGTAAGGGCCTAGATCCCAACTTTCTCAATGGTTTTAATGTCTGTCTCATGATCTTCTATTTACTTCCACCACACCTCCGTTCTTATAAATGTCAAGATGCAGGGAACAGCAGACAGTGTGACATAGAGGAGAATCAGAGACAGGCTTGGCTAGAATCCTGGCTTTGCCACTAACTTCCCATTGGACCTTAGACAAGATGCTTTTTTCTCTGGATTCCAGCTTCCTTATCTGTAGGATGAAGGGTTTGGACTAGAAGACCCCTAAGGCATCTGGCAACTCTTAATCTATGCTCCTATACTGACCACCATTCTAACCACACAATTCTTTAACTTATCAATAAATAACAAAAATAAACCTTATAAATAAATTTTATTTTTTATTGTGAATTTAATCACAATAAATTTAATAAAAATTTTAATCACAAATAATTTAATAAAGACAAACACTTCAGTATACAAAGAAGAAAGAGTCTTGTATAAGAAACAGTTTGTTACATATAATTTGTTTTTTCTAAGTATGTATATACTTCAGGGTAGTTAGGTAGTACAGTGGATAGAGAATGGGTCCTGGAGTCAGAAAGACTCAGCTTCCTGAGTTCAACTCTGGCCCCAGACACTTACAAACCGTGTGACCCTGGACAACCCTGTCTGCTTCAGTCTCCTCATCTACGAAATGAGCTGGAGAAGGAAATGGCAAACCACTCCAGTATTTCTGCCAAGAAAACCCCACATGGGGTCTCAGAGAGTCAGACAGGACTGAAAACAACTCAACAACAAACTGCATACACTTATTAAATGTAACAAGGTAGTTTTTTTTTTTATTTTTCACTTTCTTCTCTCATTTGTGTCTGAAAACCATGTTGCAGGTGGCTACACTTTACTGCCTTGAAATTCAGAAGCATTTCTAGAATCCCCTTGCACCATCCTCCGGCCCCTCAAGCTCCCAACGTAGGAGTCAGCCTCAACTCACTGGCAGTCCTCATATTCAGTCACTTACCAAGGCCTGTCGATTTTACCTTTGCAACATCTCTTGCATATGCCCCTTTCTCTCCTCTGATGCTGACACCTCAGGTCTGGATTATTACAATAGCCTGATGGTGGGTCTGCCTGCCTCAAGTCTCTGCCCACTCCAATTCATCTTCCATCCAACTGCCAAAGAGATCTTCCTAAAGAACAGATCCGACCATGGCATCGTCCCTTTCAAATTCCAATGTTTCCGTATCACCTTCGAGATCAAATATAAAACCCTCTCCTTGTCATTCAAAGCCCTTCACCACCTGACTCCTCTCTAGCCCGTCCAATCATTTGGCACCCTAGTCCACCCAACCTCCAACATCCTCTGTGATCCATTAAGCCTGCCCTTCTGGGGTTCCTCACACAGCACACTCCATCTCCTGACTGTGTATTTTTAGTGGCTCTTTCCCATGCCTGAAAATCTCTGCTTCCTGGCTTCCCTGGCTTTCTTCACGTCCCAGCTAAGATCCCATCTTCTACATGAAGCCTTTCCTGTTGCCTTCCAATTTATTCTTTATATATCTTGTTTGTACGTAGCTATTTTCATGTTGTCTCTTTTATTAAACTGTTGGCTCCTTGAGAGAAGAGACTGTTCCTTCCCTTTCTTTGCATCCCCAGCACTTAGCACAGTGCCTGGCCCTTAGCAGGCCCTTAATAAATGTTTACTGGCTAACAGTAACAAAACTCCTCTGTGTCTTTGTACTTTTTTTTTTTGCTTCTTGGATTTTAAAAGTGTTTTCCTAATGATTTTTTTTTGCACATCCTTCTCTACACACTAACCTACTTCTCCAATTCTCAAAATTTCTTAGCATTATCACCCTCTCTCTCCTCCTTCCATGTTGCTGGAGGGAAGAGATATCACTAGTCTTTGAAAAGGCTAATTCCTAGTCTACCTGAATCCTAGATCCTATCCTCTTCTACCTCCTCTAAGACCACGTTCCAGCAATCATCCTGCCCTTCTCACTATCTTCATTATCTTCCTCTCCATAACTCTTC
Organism: Vombatus ursinus; assembly: GCF_900497805.2. Lineage (NCBI taxonomy): Eukaryota > Metazoa > Chordata > Mammalia > Diprotodontia > Vombatidae > Vombatus > Vombatus ursinus. The sequence continues at coordinate 39,145,982 of NW_020954577.1, forward strand.
CCATGGGTCTAAAAATGCTCAAATTTCAGCAATCCTTTTAAAACAAAAAAGGTTTCCTTGAATTCTAACCATCTCATCTCTTTTCTCCTCTGCTGCTAAACACCATGAAAAAATTATCTCAAACTAATTCCTCACCACCTTGCGGTATGTCTTCTACCCCCTCCCCTGAGAGCATTCGCTCCAAGGTTCTCTCTTAATCACCAAGGCCAATGGCCATTTTAATTTCCTGACCCTCCCTGGTTTCTCTGTAGCATCTGGCACATGGACTATCATCTCCTTCAAATATGCTATTCTGAAAATTATTTCCGACATACCACATCATTCTAGTTTTCCTTCTATCCCTTTTCACTGTTTCTCCTCTAGCTTCTTACCCTCTTCCCAACCTCTTAATGGATTGATGTTCTCTGGAGTTCTGAATTTGGCCTCCTTTTCTCTCTCAACTCTCTCCCTTGGCAATCTCATGTTAACCTAGATGATTCCCAGATCCAGAATTCCAGTCCTGCCCTCTTTTCTGAGCTCTAGGTGTGGTGCAATGGGAAAAACACAGGATTTTGAGTCAGAGGAGCTAGATTTGAATTGCGACTGCCATGTACTGTACGATCTTAGTAGGCAGGTCAGTTTCCTCACCTGAAGAGGGCGCTGGACAAGACAACAGCTCTTCTCTCCATCCTCCTGCTCTTAGTGACCGCATCATTCATTATCATCGCCAAGGAGAGGACTCAGATTTATGGTCTCTCCCCAGTGCTTGAGTCCCACACCATCAGCAGCCTTGAGGACATTTCAAACTGGCTGTACCTGAAACATCTCAAACTTAAAATGCCCAAAATGGAAATCTATTCCCCGCCCCCCAAAACTCAGCTCTTTTTCACACTTCCCTGTTTCTGTCAAAGGCACACTTATTGTTTTCATTTCCCAGGTTTGTCCCTTCTCTCCCTCACCATACACATACAATCAGTAGCCAAATCTTCACATTTCTCCCTCCATGCATCTCTCCCATCTCAGCTTCTCATCATCTCAGTTCTGGCTTTCAGCACATCTGGCCTAGACCATTGTGGTCATCTACTGCTGACTCCCCAGAGTCTCCTCCTCCTCCTCCAGTACATCCCCACCAACCCAGGTCCTACCTTGTCATTCCCCTACCCCATCAGATCCAGGAGGGCCCTACTGTCCCTAGATCAAAATAGAAAGTTCTCTGTTTAGCTTTTAAAGCCCTTCACTACCTGGTCCCAATAGATATTTCCAGCCTCACTATACATGACTCTCCTTCTATCCCTCTACAGTCCACCCAAACTGACTGCCTTTCCTCTTCACACACAATGCTCAATCTCTAGTCCCCCCTACCTGGAATGTGCACCCTTCTCTCCTCTGCCTTACCCATTCCCTCTCTTCCTTCACAATGAAGGAAGCACATGAAACCCTTCCTGATCCCCCTCACGCTAGTGAGCTCCCCAATTACTTGTATTTAATGACTTTAAATTGCTTGACTGAACTAAGATTCCTCCAAGACCAACATATATTCCTATTCAATTCAACAAGTACATGGTGGCTGGGTGCCAAGATGCTTTCAAGGAAGGACATAGCATGTATACAGATGATATAAGGTGATGTAGTGACTGGCGCAAAGAAATTCAGACAATGTGCTCTAAGGATATCTGAGAAGGTAGAAAACACTTTTAGGTGAGCAAGTCAGCAAAGGCCTCCCAGAGAACACGGCACCTTAGCTGAGTCTTCAAGACAGATGAAGATTCTGAACGGTGGGGTTGGAGAAAATTAGCACACAAAGTCAGTAACACCAAGAGCCTATCTTCAAAAGGTAAGTGCTTAAGGATATGTGTAATTTTCAAATAAGAACTGAAAATTCGAAGTAGTTACATGAAAACATTCTTGAAATCCCTAATAGGAAGAAAAACATACATTAAAACAGCCATGAGATTTTGCCTCACAGTGCAAAAATGACAAAAGATGGCAGCAATCAGTGCTGGAGGGCTTGGGTGAAGCCATACACACTTACGGACTACTGTTCAGGCTGTGAAGTGGTCTAGTCATTTTAAATATCACTTTGCAATTGTGAAAGAAAAAATGACTGAACTGTTCACACCCTTTGATTCACAGATGCCACTCCTAAGCACATATCTCAAGTAAGTCAAAGTCAGAAACAAAGGTCCAACAGATAGTAAAATTATTCACAGCAAATGCCTTCTGTGGTAGGAAATAATGGAAAAATAAAATGGAGGCCCACCAAATGATGAATGGCCAAAAACAAAAAACTATGGTAATATGAATGTCATAGAATATTACTGTGCAGCAATAGATGACAAAAGTTATTTAGAGAAAGATGGGGAGGTCCCTGTGAACAGATGCTGGGAGAAATAAGCAGAAGACAACAATATAAGCAAAACAACATCACACAAAGACAAAGCCAATTAACAAGCATGTATTAAACGCCATGTGTCAAGCTCTGTAGGAGGTGCTGGGGACATAAAGACAAGAAGGAAACCGTCCCTGGCTTCCCACTCTGTTGGGAAAAACATGTATGTGCCTGAGTAACTACCAATGACATATCAGGTAAACATGAAGTAATCTCAGGAGGGCACCAGTCAGGGCCTTGAGGGCACTACTGTTCTGGTAGCAGTAAGAAGGCTGGGGGGGGGGTGGTGAAAGAATCATTAGGAAGCACATGGCAGTGAGTGCCCTCACAAAGGCAGAGGTCGTGAATAGAATGGAGAAAGACGTTATCAAAAAAACTTGGCAACTAACGGGACGTGAGAAATAAGGGAGAGGGAAAGGTCAAAGTGCACACTGAGATTCTGAATCTGTGAAACTGGGGCCAGGGACACAAATACTAAAGTCAGAGGGAGGAACAGATTTAAGAAGTTAATAAGTTGAATTTGGGCCAAGCTGAGTTTTAAGTGTTGGTGGGACATCCAGGTAAAAAAGTTCTAGAGCCAAATGGAGATGTAGGTCTGGAGCTCAGACTCAGAAGGATCAGGACTGGAAACCCAGATAAACTGGAATCAGACTTTAAAGGGCCTTAAATGCTGGACTAAAGAATGCGTATGTTATAGTAGATGTAGTAGCAGGTCACTGGAAGTGCCTGGACGTGAAAAAAATATGATCAGAACTGTGCCTTAGTAAAATTATTTTAGTAGCTACACAGAGAATGAAGAAAGAGATTTGAAGTATGAAAATCAATTAGAAGGCTACTGTAATAGTCAAGTGATGATAAGGGCCTGAACTAAAGTAGTAGCATTGCGAATGGAGAGGAAAGGACAGATGGAAAGATGTATGAAGGAACATTTTATAGGACTAGGTCAACTGATCTGACTATCCAGGGCAGGGGTGGGAACATGCGGCCTCGAAACCACGAGTGGCCCTCTAGGTCCTCAAGTGCAGCCCTTTGACCGAACCCAAACTTCACAGAACAAATCCCCTTAATAAAAGGATTAATTCTGTAAAACTTGGACTCAGTCAAAAGGCTGAACCCAAGGACCTAGAAGGCCGCATGTGGCCTGGAAGCCACAGATTTCCCCACCCCCACCAGCCCAGACAGCTGGAGATCTGGGGATTGGGGAAAGTAAAAGGTCAAATATGAATCCAGGATTTTGAATCTTCATTAGTGGTGAATATTGGTGCCATTAATTGAAAGGTGAAAGTTTCAAGGTGGGTTGGATGGGAGAGGAGGGGGGAGTGAGAAGGGGAGGAAAAGAACATGTTGAGTTTAAGGTGGTGGCAGGCCATCCAGATAGATCTATACAACAGGCAGCTGGAGAAGTGGGAAGGGAGTTCAGCAGAGATTAGGGCTGGATATAGTATGACCTTGGATAAAAGTAAGTCACCATCTTTCTGGGCCTCATGAAATGAGGAGGTTTGACTAGTTTTGAGTCATTTGCTAATTCGATAAGAGTGACACCTGTACCTTTATCAATGACGTGGATAAGGAATAGAAGGCCTGCTTAACAAGTCTGCAGATGACACAAGGCTGGGAGGGAAAGCTAACAGAGTGGAAGAAAGAGTCAGAATCCAAAAGGATCTGGGGGGTGAACGGGGCTGCATGGTCAAGAAGAGTGAGTAGTCATGTAGCAAAAAGAAAGTAAATATAATCTCAGGATACACTGAGAGAGAAATGGTTTCCAGAAAGAGAGACAATAACCTCTCTGTGCTCTGTCCCGGTCAGACGTCATCTCTGTGAAGTTCTGGCACCATGATTCCAGGATACTGATGAGCTGGGGTATCTGGAGGAGGGCAGCTGGGGATGGCGAAGGGACCTGAGTCCACACCTCATACAGACTGGTTGAAGAAACTGGAGATTGCTGAGTTTGAAGAAAAGACGACTCGGAACATGACAGCTGCCTCCTAGTATCTGAGGGCTGTCACATGCAGGAGATACTAGACTTATTCTATCTGCTTCCAGAGGCAGCACCAGTGGAAACCATTTAGGCTCCTTCCTCACAATTACAGCTGGCCCAAAAGGCAACAGGCTGCCCTGGAACTTCTCCAGGCAGAGGCTACATTATAATGAGCATTCCTTTAGGTATGGGTTAGATGAGACAGCTTCTGTGGTCCCCTCCAAATCTCCAGTTCTACGATGTGATCTCGGTAGGGCCCTGGGAATCACCTGAGGTGATCAAGGAACCGTGAGAGCAGCTGAAACAGTTAGCTAACTAGCTAGAGTATGTATTACTATGTGCCAGGCAATGAACTAAGTGCTAGGATACGAGAAAAGCCTACCAGCTAAGTCGGTGTCCTCCAGAAACTTGCATTCTAATGGAGAGACACAACACATACATAAAGGGGTGCCAGATCACTAAGGGAGGGAATCAGTCTCAGGAAAGAGCCTTTGGGGACACTCAAGCTTAGGAGTGGGAGACGGAGAAGGCATAGCAAGATTGGCAGAAACATTTTCCTCCCTCAAAGGACATTAAGAAGGTCCATCTAGAGAACCAGCAGGAAAACCTGTCCTGTAAGCAAGGGAGGAGGGAGCATCCAGAGCATCAAAATCTGCATTAGATGAAGACTGAGAAAAGACACTGGATTAAGCAATTAAGAGATTAATGACCACCTTGGAGAAAATTGCCATCAAAGGTTGGTTGGTTCAGATGACAGACTGCATCTTATTTAAAAAGTTGTGAGAACGGAAAGCAGTAAAAGAAGGCTACTCTTTCCAGGGTCCAACAGGGCAAGGCAGGAGAAAGAGAGGACTTTCTAAAGGTTTTAAATTGTTTTTAAATGTGGATCTTCTAATTTCCAACTCAATGGCTCTTTATTAAGCACCTGAGAGCAAGGCACTCCTCTGGGTAGTCCAGAAATGATTCCTCTACTCAGATACCTTACTTCCGGAAACCTGAAGAGTGAGGTCAAGTTATACACCATCTTATCTTTAGTAAAGCTTTAATCATTCATCATGAGGTAAAACAAATGTGTCAGAACCAGTTTTTGGATGTTGTAGACACCATGGAATCTTGTTAATTCTCCCGACTTTAGTATTTTCAATGGCTTTCAGAAGGGAGTACCAGTTCACAAAGTGAAAGTCTATGAGTTATCCTAATTGAGGACCTCTCCACACTTCGTATTGGAAGCTTGAAGTTCAACGTCGTCGGTAGAGCTCTCTAGGTGGAGAGGTCACCATGCCATCATACTGACACAGGCATCAAGGCAAAGCACAAAAAATGAAACAGATTTGGAGACTTTTCTGTAAATGCAACAGGATAACTCTGCATGTGTAACTCCTTGAAAAAAGGGAGCCAGAGGCCAAGGACCACTTGGCAGCTTTGGGGACAAGAGGACCTTTAAGTCTGGGGCTAGTTGAGGAACTGAAAGACTCGGGTAAAATGCCAACTCCCAGGCTTCTCCTGGCACCTACCCAGGCACCCTGAATCCTGATCCCTTTTCCAGATCATATATATATATACACATATATATATAAAATATGGGGGGGGGGGAGAAGAGAAGTTTGTGACTAATGCCTGAGCACAGGCCTCACAAAAACCTCAATAAAAATGTTGATCCACACACACAAACACAGATTGGAATGAACCCCAAAGCCGGTGTTCATATGAGGAGGATTTCTCAAAGATCAAGGGTGTTTACTACAAGCATTCAGGTTTCATTTTAAGGTTGAAAGAAGAAATGAGTCCTGGATGTTTTTGCCTAGCTCCCTCCCCTCCTTTACAGACATCTAGGACTAAAAATAGTTTGATGCCCAGACAGCTGGAGAGGCAACTCCTGATTATCTGTAGCTCTTCTGAGCTGGGGGTAAATGGGATCTGAAGGTGACTGTCCAAGACCCAAAGATCGAGTCGTGTTGGCTATACACAGCCTTTTAGCGTCCCGGGGAATGAGCTAGCAGATATGGCACATCTGGGGCGGGGTCACAGAAAGAAGAGCGGAGACTAGTGTACTATATCATGTTTACCTAGATCTGAATTATGTCTCTTTTATTATGTTATGTCTCTTTTATCGCCTATAGCACTTTGCACATATTAGGCTCTCCAATAACAGTTTTAACAGCCAGAGGTGCCCAAGTAAATGTGTCGTGGGTACGGAATAATCACTCTAAGTACGGTACCTGAAATAATGACCTCTAAATTATGTCCAGTGAAATGTATCAACAATCTTGAAACAGACAGCGATCCTTTCATCAAACTGATGACAGCACATGACCCACTGCTAATTAGTCAGGAAATCAAAGGGGGCACGGTGGGGAGGATAATGTAGGTCGTGCCAGTGAACTTCCAGTAAAGCAGATCAGAAGCTTAACAGAAATAAGAAGCGTACTTTCACCCAGAAAAGGACCCGGCTGTTTTCCTCCGGCCCCAGGAGAAGCAAAGCCAAATCTGCCTCATGCAAGGTGACTTGTTCAAAAGTGCACGTAGTCTGGGTTGAGCAGCAGAACCGAACACACACGATCCGAATAAATATTTACCGATCGATGATGAAAGGAAAGCAACGCCCCACACCAAAGCGAACCTCCAGAACACGCCCTGCCGACGTAGTACAAGAACTTCGGAAATGAACACAACCGATTTTAAAGGAGAAGGGGCAGATTCATTTCTCCGGGGGTGAAGCCTCGGACCCGTACGTGGTTGGCAGCATTGGCTCAAGCCACCCGAGGCCAGGTCCGGGTGGGGCCGCCCGCAGAGGTCTCAGTTCGGACCCACCCCCTCCCCCACGACGTGGCCAGGAACGCTGACCGGTCACAGACCTCCGAGCTGCCGGGTGGGCGTCCCCGGGACCCCCAGCAGGGCAGGAGGCCAGGGGAGGCAAGTTTGCCGCAGTCCCCCCCGCCCCGGCTCGTCCCCCGCAAAGTTGGCACGGCCGCCCCCTCCCCCGCAGCCCGGCCGGGCGGCCACGTGTGGGCAGGATCGGCGGCGGGCCGGGCCGGGGGTCCTACCGCAGTATGTTGTCGGCGTAGGTGAGCAGCAGCCGGGAGGCCTCCAGGAAGGTTTCGCGGGGGTTCTGGCAGAGCTCGGACACGGCCCTGGAGAGGGCGGGCGCCGAGGGGCCGAGCGCGGCCGCGGCCGCAGCAGCCATCCCGCTCCCGCTCCGGCTCCGGCTCCGGCTCCTGCTCGGCCCGGACTCCTCTTCCTCTTCCTCCTCCTCCTCCTCCTCCCCCGGCCCCCGCCCCCTGCACTGAGCAGGCGCCCGCCCCGCCCGCCCGCCCGTCGGTCCGCCGGTCCGCCGGGGATGGAGCGAGCCGCGGCCACGCGCGCTCGGCTCCCGGCGGGGACCCTGCGTGGGGAGGGCGCGTTCTGCAGACCCGGCCCCGGGGCGCAGGCCTCGCGTCCCCCGCGCACGGGGCCGGCGTCTCCTGAGCCAAGGCCGAGGGGGGCCCCAGCCGGCCCGCAGCCCCGGGCGGTGGGGCCGCATCCTTGCACGGTCCCCTCGGTCATCCCGTGCCCCCGACGGACGCGACCCCGGACTCGGGAGCGGCCCCGGCGCCGGGGCCGTGACTTTTCATTTTTGCCTCTGCGTGCTCAGCCGGCAGCGTCCCCCACATGACAGCCGTCCTTATTCTCGGGCATCCGAAATGCTGCAGCTTGAGGCTCTGTCTTGTTCTCTTCCTCAGTGCGTGCCTGTACTACCTCCCATGCTTGGAGACCCTCTCCCTTCTCCGTGGAGGAATTCCAGCTCGGCATGTTGCTTCAGCAGCCTTTTCCATCTTTCAAATCGTTTTTGTGGGCCCCTAACATTATCAAAGCCGGGTTTTGATCACTGAGAGACTCGTCCCTCTCAGTAAACTCCAGGGCGGCCTGTTATCTCAAGGATCAAATACACATTCTAATTTTTGGCATTTAAAATTCCTCACAGCTGAGACCCAAACCCTTCTAGTATCATATACATACATTCCTCCCCATTCACAGCTCTAGTTCAGCCCAACCGGGCTTCTTTTGCTCATACATGACATTCCTTGACCTCTTTCTACCTTCACACTGGCTGACCCCTCTGTCTGGGATGCACTTCCTCCTCATCTCTGCTCTGACATCCCTAATTATATTCACAGCTAAGCTCAAGTACCACCTCCTACAGGAGGCCTTCCTGATCCCTCCAAGCTGATAGTGCCCCCCTTCCCAAGTCTCTATTCTGTATGAACACGTACATATATGTGTGTGTTGTCTGCCTGAGAGGATGTGAGGAGGTAGGAACTCCTTCATTTTTGCCTCCATCTCTCTAATTAGGTTCATGGTTAGATGGGCAGCTTGCTATGTCTTTTTCTTCTCCCTTCCATCTTGAACCCCTGACTGGGTAAGACAAGTACTTCTAATGCTGTAAGACTGTACAGAGAAGCTGTTCTCTGGTCCCAGTCTTAAAGCCCAGATGAGAAAATGACAAAAGTGACCTGGCTGATGACTATGGTGAAAAAGCCTTGGTTCTGGTATGAGTAAATGACCTTGTCATTGATCATCCATGAGATCTCCTCTATTAAATGAAGGATTTGGACTAGGCAGTTTCGGAGAGCCTTCCTGGATCTAAATCTGTAAACAATCTGTGTAGGCCATATAGAACATATATACGAATATGTATGTATATATGCATATATAGTACATTATACACATACACATCCCTTATAACTTTCCTGATTTGATCCATTTCCAAGGTAAGGAATTCAGAAAGTCCTCTCTCCAACCATATCCATGATGCTTTGCTCCTCCTAAACCTATTTCTGATCTTCATTGTGGAGTAGGAACAGCAAAGTCCTCTTTTTCCCCCAGAGCAGTGAGGCCCCATCTTTTCCCTGTATGTTGATCAGGCAACCCTTTCCCCTGTATTTTTAGCCCTCTCCCCCATGTGCTGAATAGGCAACCTCAGCACTGTGTAGCCCACCCTATCACCAGTGACCTTAAGGTCAAGGGACTTTCCCAAGACCACACAAGTGCAATAGCAGACCTCAATGCCTGATAGTAACTTATGTGATGTCAAAGTCCCCATTTACATCTTATGAATATGGTGGTTAAGGGACTCATTAGCTATTTCAAGATAGTCACTGGAAAGATCCAGTACAGCGCAGGTACAAGTCTCTTTTTGCTTGCATAGCACAAAGATTATGCCATAGCAAATTTCCCCAAGTTACTCCCCCTTCAGCTCTGTTATAAGCAAGTCCCCATTCCCCTTCCACCCAGCCAACCAGGATCCTGAGCTACTAGGTTCCCTTTGCTTTTACGACAATAAAGCCTGGCTTGGAAGGACTCTGGCCCTGGTATTCTTACTGACTCTGAACCAGCTTTCCCACTGCAATTGTACCCACCATTTCTCGCCTCTTAGACTTCGCTTTCCTACCTTCCAAAAATCAATTCTAGAATTCACCTGTTTGCCTTCACTCTGTCTCTCAATCAAATCCTTAGTCTCCTTATCACCACCATGCCCCAGTACAGGAATATGTGCCACCATCCTTTGCTGGGTCACCATTCAGGCCTTGCTCCCTAATTGTAGATACTCTGTTCTGTGTCCTCTTTTCTTCTTTCTCTATGCCCTCTAACCCTTTCATCAGCTGGCATGGGTTCAATTATCCTCTAAATGCAGGTGACTCTCGAATCTATATTGGCCAGCTCTCATCTCTTTCCTGAGCTCCAATCCTCCATCAACAATTGACCCTTGACCTAGGTGTTATGTAGGTATATCAAACTAAACATGACCCAAACAGAACTCAATTTTTCTCCTGGAACTGACCCCTCTTCTTAATTCTTCTATTTCTGCCGAAAGCACCACCATCTTTCCAGTCACCCAGGTTCACACTCTGAGTCATGCTCAACTCTTTACTCTTCTCCATTCCTGATATTCAGCTAGTGGCTAAGTCTTACAACATTTCCAACATTTGGCTTCTTCTCCCCACTTACCCAACTACATTTCTTTTCACCTTTCACCTTGATCATTGTAATAGCCTTCTAATCTAGTATCTCTCCTCTCTAGTTTGTCCTTCCCAGACCTGACAAAGCCATATTCCTTTTTTTTTCTTCTTTTTCTTTCTTTCTTTCTTTTTTTTTTTGGCTAGAAAATGGGGTTAAGTGACTTGCCCAGGGTCACACAGCTAGTAAGTGTTATGTGTCTGAGGCTGGATTTGAACTCAGGTCCTCCTGAATCCAGGGCCAGTGCTCTATCCACTGTGCCAAAGTGCGGGATAGCTGCCCCCAAAGTGACATCCTAAAGCACATGCTTGACCTTGTCAGCAAAAAAAAAAAAAAAAGCTCCAATGACACCCTATTGCTGATAAGATAAAATACTAGCACCCCTATAATTCAAAGTCTTTCACATTCTCCATCTAGACCACTTGACATCAAGGTGAATTGCGGAAAGGGCACTGGACTTGGAACCACGAAGACCTGAATTTGAATCCTCCTTCAGACACTGGAGCATGTCACTTAACTTTTCTGTGCTTCAGTTCCTCATCTGAAAAATGGTGTTGATGATTTCTAAAAATAGACAGCCTCCAAAATCCTTTCTAGCTCTAAATCTATGATTCCATGATACCCTACCAGGCACATGACTGTAGTTGCACAGGGGTCCCCTCCCCTACTGAACTACATTCCTTCCTCACTTCTACTTCTTAGAATCCATAATTACTTTCAAAGGTGAGCTAGAGAGGGCTCCCTTCGTGAAGCCTTTTCTGTCCCCCTCCCAGCTGCAAGTGCTTCCCCAAATGACTATGTACATATTTTATATTTCTTTTGTGTGCATTTGATTTCCCCCGATAGATTGTAAGCTTCTGGAGGGCAGGGACTATTTCCTTTTGATCTTTTTATCCTCAGCTCTTTGCAGAATGCCTGGCACACAGTAGTCACTTGTTGATTAAATAATTCCCATGCTAAATCCCTAGTCTGATGTATAGTTGTCTACTTCTTATGTCTTTATAATCTTTTCTTTAGCTCGAAAGGACTTAATAACTAATTGGTTTGTCATTTCCGATTACATTCAGGAAACTTCTCTCCTCAATGTGTGCTCCTTAGGTTTTGTCCCTGAACTTTTTACCTCCTTTCCCAGTGCCTTTTTTTTGGTGATTATATGGTCCAAGAACCACGGATAATGGTTAGGTTGATGTTGGAATCTGGAACCTGGGTTCAAATCTTGCCTCTGGTACATACTAGCTATGTGAAAATGGCTAAATCAATTAACCTCTTAGTGCCCCAGGCAATTGCAAAACTACAGGTTATGGTGGCTGATTTGCACAGGTGGAAAGTTTCCCTGATGGGAGTTCTTCCATGTTTACAGTTCTGGATCCTCCCCCACCAGCCAAACCCCAAACAAAACACAAAACCCCATAAAACCTGACCCTATGCCACATATATGTAATGAATAAAAATTAATGATAACTACCTTTCTTTCTACCTCATATTCTTTCTCCTTCTTTCAGCATCACCTCTTAATCTGTCAATGGTATTATTCAGCTTGAGAAAAGAGGCTTAACATGATGAATATTCTGTATTTTTGTGTTGCCCTCCCAACTCTCCCACCTCTTCACTTCCCTATTGACATTGTTGTATATGTATGATTTTAAGCATCTTCCTAGTCAGAAACTGTGGAATCTTCTAAATTTTTACTCTGTTACTTCTGTATGAAATGGAAAAGAATGTAAGTTCAAAAAGACTATGCCAACAGAGTCCTACTAAATGCTAAATCCTACTGAGTCAGAAAGATTTAAGTATGAGTAGGCAATAGACTATATCACTTGAGGACCAGCCTAGCTACATCTGGAGATATTCGTTACCAGAAGGTTGGCCATCAAGCAATGAATTACCAGTCCACAGCAACTCACATTAGCTTTCTCTCAGGGTCCAGAGGGGTTTTGATCTCCCTCTGTGGAGGGAGTACCTATAATGATGGACTTACGGCTTTCTTGCATATGTATTGTGTTCATCTAGATGTATCTTTCCTCTTACAGTATCAACTCTTTAGCACAGAAACCTTTATTTTTGAGTGTCTCCCCCTGATAATAAGTGCCTGGCTACTATTAATAAATTTGTTGTTGGATTGAATTTTCCTTGGATGAATGAATTATGGCTTTTAAAGCTGGAAGATCATCTAGTCCAACCCCTTATTTATAATTAAGCAAAAGGTGTCCCATGGAGGTTGTCATTTGCCCATCACAGAGGCAGTGAGTAACAGAGTGAAGATTCAAATTCAGGGCCCAGACTAGTAACCACGCCTCAGCAAACTGAATTTCACTGTCCCTGGCATTTTACTTATCTTTACATCCTACATCCAGTTCATCATGAAATTGTCGTTTTTTTTCCTTCACAGAGTTACATGAATCTTACTTCAACTCTATTCCCACAACAAATTCCTACTCTTAGACTATGTTTTCTACCCTTTATATTACTGTAATCTATTTGTCATCCCCAGTATCCCTGCCATTGGCACCGATTCTCTCAGGAAAGTACAGAATGCTACTGCTGACGTCACCTTTTGTCTTTAATCTTCCATCCTCCTCGAAGATGAAGCTTCTCATTTTATTGCCAGTTTCTCCACCAGACTGTGTCAGTTCTGTCCAGATGGACTTTATCTCTTACTCCTGTCCAACTTGCCCATTCCTATTTCTATCCATCATGCTGCTCTCTACATCTGGAACATCAACTTTCTTCAGCTCTGACAAGTATTTTCTTCTTATTCAAAGATCTGAAAATGCAATCTTCTCTATGAGGGCTGAATGGAATAAATGGATTATGAATGTTAAATTGGTAATTAGGACTGGTTGTAGCACCATTCAAGCTCACCAACTTCAAAGGTGCTCTTGGATCATCTGACCCAGACTTTATCCCTTTTCTCATCTCCCAGTCCCCTCTAGATCTTATTCTTAATGTGTTCTGATAGGAAAACCAGAAACATGGAACTTCTTTGATCCCTCCTGCACTTGTTTGGTAAAATATTCCCCAACTAAATTCTGGTTCACCCAAAGAACCTTCCAACTTTTCTCTTGCACCCATGCTAAACAGTTTTGTTTAGCTATTGGCTAAAAACTGGCTGCCACTGCCCTTTGCCTCTTAGAAGTATAACTCATGTAGTTGATGTTCAAATAAAATGACCCACACTTTTAGAATGACTCACAATTTTTAGAATCCCCTCAAAGGAATACTGTAGTTCCCACTTCCCTGTTCTCTCTCCCTATGGGTGACCTCACCACCTTTTTGAAGGTCACAACCATGGCACAGCAAAAGTGCCATGCCCTTTATTTTTCCTGGAATATTTAGTCTGACCTCATTTAATCCAACTTCCTGTCCTATGATGTCACTGAGATGAAACCATGATTATTAAGGAACTCCATTTGCCAATGTAATGAGATTAAACCATGGGCATGGAGACTAAGGGAGGCCTGGTTGCAAGGATAGATAAGATCTAGAATGTCCCACTCTATATCTCCAAGGGACACCATGATTTCTACCTTTGAGGGGGGCAGGAGAAGGGCCTTGGCTGGCCTCTCACTTCTCTACTCTCCAATCTCTAAGAAAGGTAGTGAATTAGAATTATCATCTACTAAATCATCTACTATAGTCCAGAGGTACAATGAACTTTCAGGGATTCAGGATAAGAGCCACTTTCCTTGATTGCTCTAAAGGAGGGGGGTAATAGTTTATGCTCCCTTCTGCTAATGATTGATACACAAAAGACAAAAAATAATTATACATACAGAACGAAGATATTAATCCAAGTAAGAAATAATAAATCAGGGAAGTTATACAGATTAGGGTGGATAACAGAAGACACAGAAATAAATGGGCTCTTCAACTTGGAAGCAAGATTTTTATCAACCAAGGAAAGAATGATTCCGATGTCTGCTTTTAGCAGTCCCTAGGGGGCAACAGTAGGGAATCAAGGGACATTTTGAAAAGTCAGCTTTCCTCACATCTGAGGTTCTGGGGGCTCCCATTAACTATTCCAAGGTGTTTGCCTTTTCTCTTGCCTGGTCTCTTTTAAAATTCAGGCTTTCCCAAGTCTCTCCCCCAATCCAAAATAATTTTCCCCTTATGTATGATATATGTAACATCAAAGTTTCAAAGGTTTCTCAGCCAAATAGGAGTTATGTCTCCCCAAAGGGACCTGTCTGAGGCATATATTGCATTTGGGAGGGAGCGTTGCAACAAAATTGAAGGATATTGCGCCTTCCTAATTTCCCCAAATGTTTCCATGGCTTTTGACTATACTTAGTCTCACACTCTTTTTCTGACCTTGACCTTCCAAGATATAATACTAGTCTGATTCACTTCTCTAAATGTTGCCATAATATTTCCTTTTGAAATTTCTTGTTAAGCTACTTCCTATTAGGGATTTTGTTTCAATTCTCTTACCAAAGTCATGAACTATGTACTATGCTTTAGTGGTTTCAAATGCTCTCTCTTTGCTGGTAACTTTTTTTTTTTAAATGATTATGGTGAGTAAGTTTTTTGATTGAACTTTCAAGGGTTGGATTCTCTCCAATTTTCTGGTTGTTATTTCCAAGCGAGCTATGTTGCCTTACACTAAAGTACGCCTCTATTAAAATCCTACTTAAATGCCTCCTCATAGAGATACTAACTTGGAATCTTGAAGCCTAGACTAGTAGAGTTCAAACTATGGCAAGTCTGACCAAGAAGAACAGGCCTGTATGTAAAGGCCTGGTTATAGACTATATGATTCTTTTTCATTGACCATTCCAGTTAAGTATTGAGAGGATGGTTACGTTGTACTGTATTTATTCTTTAGCGTAACTCCTGTCCCCAATCCCATTGGTATGGGACTCTCTCCTTATTGGTGGAGATGAATGTTCTGCTCTACATGAGGGGTCAGGTGAGGGATTGGTGAGAATGGCTCCAGCCTTCTTCAGTCCCCTTTCAGACTCTTCTAGCTTGGAGACATCTCAGGCACTTTTAGCTACCAAAAAGAAGATGGAAGGTCAACCTCATTTCAGTTTGCAGAAGGAAAAGACTCTGGGAACACATGAGAGAAGCTGGTAGTCTTCATGTCCCTATTCCCAGCTTGCTATAGTAGAAACTTTAGGAAAGTTTCCCCCAGGGCAGATCTGCACAACTTGGCAGTAGGTAGGGGCCAAAATTAAAATGGGCTAAACTTCTTCAGGTGGCAGATAGGTTAGATTAGAGACAGAGTGATGTTGGTTGGTTGCCACAGGTCACGTGACAACACGTGACAAACAGGAGAGTGCCCAGTGGCAACCCTACATTTTTTGCCAGACTGTCTTAAATCCTTTGGCAGGCAGCAACCCCCCGGCAGGCCATATGTTGTGTAGGCCTGCCCTAAGGTGAGATCCAGAACTCCCTCTTAGTTAAGCTAAATTATCTTGCTCCCAATGGGCGAGCCTGGTATAACAACAATTTTTGAAAACTATGTACACTATCAAGGAGGGGTTGTAATCTCTGTCAGTGGAAGGATAAACTTCAGGGGACCTGTCTGTAATCTCATCTTTGTGCGCACTTCTTTCCTGGGCACAGATTTCAATCTATCTACTGCCTCTCATCGTGTATGATTTTTGTTCACATCTTTGCACAGATATTCTACAGAGGATCCATCCAAGTCAGTTAGCATTTATCAAGCACTTGCTGTGTGTCAGGCACTGAGCTAAGCACTGGGATGCAAAGATAAACAAAAACAGTCCCTAGTCCCAAAAAGCTCAATAACTATGTACAAACCAACTATATACAGGATAATTGGAGATAATCACAGAGGGAAGGAACTAGCATTAAGGGGGATTAGGAAAGTATTCTTGAAGAAGGTAGGATTTTAGGAAGTGGAGATGAGGAGGAGAGAATTCCTGCCATGGGAGACACATTGAAAACGCATGTAGTTGAGCAATGGAGTTTCTTGTTTGAAGAACTGCAGGGAAGATTGTTACTGGATCACAGAGTACTTTAGAAGGGGTGACATGAGTGCGAGAGGCATATAAGAAAACTGGAAAGGCAGGAAAGGGCCAGGCAGGGAAGAACTTTAAAAGTCAAACAGATTTCATTTTTGACATTGGAGATTAATAGGAAAACATTGAAGTTTATTGAACAATGGGGTGACCTGGTCAGACCTGTGCATTTGGAAGATCAGTTTGATAGCTGAGTGGATGATGGACTAGGGTAGGGGAGGATAGGAAGAGTTAGGACAGCAAGACTATCAGGCTACTGCCGTAGTCCATATATGAGGTGATAAGGACCTATACCAGGGTAAGGGGAGAAGGGGACCTATATGAGATATGTTATGAAGGTAAAATGGACAAAACTTGGCAAATGATTAGATATGCGTGGTAAGAGAGAGTCAGGAGTTGAGGATGACATCTAGGTTGCGAGCCTGGATAATGGGGAGGATAGTAGTGCCCTCCATGACAGCAATAGGGAAATTAGGAAGAGGGAAGGGTTTGGTGGGAAAAAAAATGAGTTCAGTTCTGGACACGGTAAGCTTGAGATGGAACATTTAGCTTGAGATGTCCAATAGACAGCTAGAGATACAAATCTGGAGGCCACTGATGAGGTAAGGGCTAGATCCAATACTCTGGATCCTTTCTTTTCCAGTCTCTGCCTTGTGGAAATCCCATGTCATTCATGAAAACATAGAAAAAACTCATCTATGAATTGTCCAGTAAGTTATTTAATCTGTTCCTCCTCATTCTAAAGTTTGTATAAAATTGTTTCTACTTTAAATCATTCAAGCCAGCTGAAAATCCATTAAGATTTTTAGTGAGAAGTCTCAATATTAGGATCACAGATATAGAGTTGTAAGAGATCTTAAAAGTTAGGTAGTATAAGCCCCTGATTTTTTTTACAAATGAGGAAACTGGGCCTTGAGAGATTACGTGACTTGCCTGAGGCCACACAAGCAGTAAATGGCAGAGCCAGGATCCGAAGACTCAAAGCCTTCCTCTTCCAAACCCAGCAGTCTTTACCCTGGGCAATCAGGCTGTTCTTTCTTATTTTCAACTCACCTCTTTCTTTCCCTGTTTTTCATGTTTGCCCTTTTTGGTCTGACTGTTAAGTTGGCCATTATCCTCCAAAGAGTAATTTTTCATAAATATGAAGATTAAATTACCTCTTAATCTTTCTTTAAGCATTATTTAAGTTTTGAGCTGCCAAAAAACATCCCCATGTAGATCAGTATTGATTTTCGACTTCCAAGTTGTATTTTTATTTTTCTTGCTCTCCTTTTGTGAATTTTCTTCAAATTTCACATTTAATAGTGCAAAACAACATTTTTAATGTTGTCACATGGTGGCACTATTGTTAAATTAGTGGGAAAATCTCCAGCTTTTGTCTTGGACCCACATGGCTAAACAATTTTTGATAAAGACTGCTAAGTGAACTTCTACTGCCACACTATTTAAGTTTAATTTTGTAGCATAAGTCTCATCCACTTAAAAACATTAAAGTCTGCATCGGACACCACTAACGAGCAGGAAGTGACAAGTTCTTCAGGAACTGTTATTAATGCTAAGTGATATTCTGAACTCACATGCAATCAATCAAAAATAAACAAATAACAGAAATCGTATACTTTTAGAACTAGAAAGGACCATAGAGACCATGTAATATTTATCAAATACCTGCTGTGTCCACGGTAATCTGATATGTGCTATGGGTCATGCAAATAAACATAAGACATGCTCTTTTCCCCTTAAGAGTTTATAATCAAAAATTGTAAGGGAAAAACAGAAAAATTATGGGAAAAACATAATAACTGTGGTAACAAACATATTTGTGTAGTAATTTTCAATCTGCAAAATCTAATTAGACACTAAACAACCTAATCTTAAAGAATGAGTGGGTTAAAGAACAAATTATAGAAACAATCAATAATTTCATTAAGAGAATGACAATAACAAGATAACATGCCAAAACCTATGGGATGTAGCAAAAGCAGTAATCAGAGGAAAATTAATATTTCTAAATGCTTCTATCAATAAAACAGAGAAAGAGCAGACCAATGAATTGGGTATATAATTAAAAAAACTAGAAAATGAACAAATTAAAAATCCCCAATTAAACACTGAATTGGAAATCCTAAAAATTAAAGGTGAAATTAATAAAATTGAGTATAAGAAAACCATTGAATTGGTTGGTCTTATGGAAAAAAAACCCAATAAAATAGATAAACCATTGGTTAATATGATTTAAATAAAAGAGAGATGAAACCAAATTACTAGTGTTAAAAATGAAAAGG
The DNA here is from genome assembly GCF_900497805.2 of Vombatus ursinus. Classification (NCBI taxonomy): domain Eukaryota; kingdom Metazoa; phylum Chordata; class Mammalia; order Diprotodontia; family Vombatidae; genus Vombatus; species Vombatus ursinus. The sequence goes on from NW_020954577.1 coordinate 39,164,594, forward strand.
GTGGGGGCAGCTAGGTGGCTCAGTAGATAAAGCATGAGCGCTGGAGTCAGGAGGACCTGAGTTCAAATCCGACCTCAGACACTCGACAATTACTAGCTGTGGGATGCTGGGCAAGTCACTTGACCGCCATTACCTCACCAAAAAAAAAAAAGGATGAATATACCACTAATGAAGATGAAATTAAATCAATTACAAGGAATTATTTTTCCCAGTTTTATGCCAATAAATATAACAATTTCAGTGAAATATAATGATTGTGATGGAATACTACTCTGTTGTAAAGAATGATGAGCTGGTTGATTTTAGAAAAATATGGAAAGACTTGCATGAAATAATGAAGAGTGAAATGAGCAGAATCAAGAGAATGTTGTACACAGTAACAGCAAGGTTGTTCTAAGAACTTTGAATGACTAAGTCATTTTGAGTATTATAAATACTCAAAACAACTAAAAAGGACCTATGAAGGAAGATGCTATCCACATCCAGAGAAAGAACTGATAAGTAGAAGTATGTATAGTATGGTTTTACATACATACACATATTTGCGTTTAACGGTAACCTACTCTGGGATAGGGTGAGGAGGGAAGGAGGAAAAAAAAATTAAAAGTGCACCACAGAAAACAAAACTTAGAAAGAAGCACAGAAAAACAAGGTAGCTTTGAAAACAATGCATGGTACATATTACATAGTTTTTTGTTTTTTTTTTAAGTAAACAGTGTGAAATAGAAATTCGTGGTTTGAATCCCCCTTTTTATGTTGTGCTATCTACATGGAAATGGGGGTGAGGTTTTTTTTTTTGGTCTTTTTGTATTTAAGTTCAAAATGAACTAAAAAAAACCCAAACATGTTATGTAGCAACTTACACCTCTGATGCAGCAGGGCCTCTGATGGTCACAGAATTCAATAACATAGAGTTACTGAAAATGCCACAACATTTTTCCCCCTCTCATAAGCAAGGGAATCAGAATCTGGAATAAAATGAAGTTGCTATTTGTCCATTCTCTGCTTCCTTTTCTTAGTTGATTTGTCACTTCTTGTCCAATATTATCTCGTATTATGATAAAATAACATTACATGTACATATATTCTAGTATTTTAAAATAAGTTTATGAAGCACCTGGGAAACCTGAGGAAAAAAGACGAACATTATGGTTTTTCTGTGGCAAAACATTCTATAGAAATAGTTCTCAAACTTTTTGGCCACAGAACCACTTTACACTCTTAAAAATTATTGAGGACCCCCCCCCCCAAAGGCCTTTTGTTTTTGGGGGGTTTTTCTATCAACATTTGCTATATTAGAGATTTTAAACCATCTTTTTTTTTTTAAAGAAAGTAACTCTACTAATATTTTATTTAAAATTTTAAAATCAATATTCATTAGGGTATTTGGTCTATAATTTTTTTTCTGTTTTGACTCTTTGCAATTTAAGTATCAGTACCATATTTGTTTCATAAAAAGAATTTGGTAGGACTCCTTCTTTGCCTATTTTCCCAAATAGTCTATATAATATTGGAATTAATTGTTCTTTAAATGTTTGATAGAATTTGTTTGTAAATCCATCTGGTCCTGGAGATTTTTTTCCTGGGGAGTTCATTTATGGCTTGTTCATTTTCTTTTTCTGAAATGGGGTTATTTAAGTATTTTATTTCCTCTTTTGTTAATCTGGGCAATTTATATTTTTGTAAATATTGATCCATTTCACTAAGATTGTCAAATTTATTGGCATACAGTTGGGCAAAATACTCCTAATTATTGTTTTAATTTCCTCTTCATTGGTAGTGAATTCACCCTTTTCATTTTTTAAAATTAATTTATTTTTAGTTTTCAACATTCACTTCCACAAGATTTTGAGTTCCAAATTTTCTCCCCATCTCTTCCCTCCCCCCACCCCAAGACAGCATGCATTCTGAATATCTCTTCCTCTAATTTGCCCTCCCTTCTATCACCGCCCCCCTTCTCTTATCTTCTTCCTCTTCTATTTTCCTGTAGGGCAGGATAGATTTCTATACCCCATTGCCTGTATATCTTACTTCCTAGTTGCATGTGAAAACAGTTTTTAACATTTGTTTTTAAAACTTTGAGTTTCAAATTTTCTCCCTTCCTCCCTCCCTACCCACCCTCATTGAGAAGGCAAGCAACTTGATACAGGTTATACATGTGTAGTCATGCAAAACACTTCCGTAATAGTCATGATGTGAAAAACTAACTATATTTCGCTTCATCCTATCCCACCCCCAGTTTATTCTGTTCTCTGCTCTGACCCTGTCTCTCCTCAAAAGTGTTTGCTTCTGATTACCCCCTCCCCTAATCTGCCCTCCCTTCTATCATCCTTCCCTCTTTTATCTCCTTCCTCCCTATTTCCCTGAAGGGTAAGAGAGATTTCCATACCCAATTGAGTGTGTATGTTATTCCCTCCTTAAGCCAAATCCGTAAACCATCTTAATGTTATTATGAAAATAGTTTTGACCTCATGAATCTCTGAAAGGATCTCAGGGATACTTATTGATCCCCAGTCCACACTTGAGAACCACTGATGTACAAGAATGAGTACAAGTAGCAGCTGGGCACCTCCCATCCATTAAAATCAATTTACTTTTATAATAAAAATATAGCCATATAACCTCCATGATAGGCCCACCATCATGGAGGAGGTCTAATACACAATCCAAAAAGAAGATATTCCCTATAGCAAGGACCTCAAAGTGCTCCTGTTTGTGGATGCCATTTCATTAAGCCAGAAACATTGCAGTTTCCTAAAAGAGATCCACAATCACAAAAAGAAAAAAAGAAAAGAAAGTTTGGCATAACTATCCAGAAGAAAAATTGATTGGCTTAGGAATGTCTATTGTCCAGATGATAGTATACAATTGGTTGGATAACCCTCTCTACTATCCAGATGATACTACAACAATTGGTTGGATACCCTCAGAGCTCATTTCTTTGTATGTGTATCTTTGATAGATCCTGCGGATACACAGTGAATTGGGCCAAGAACTAAACAGGAGGAAAAAGGATTGGGTTTCATTTGGGAGATTGCATTGTGCTTTTAATAACCCTGCAGATCTGCCTGAAACAAAGGCCTACCTTTGAAATAGCAAGGTTTTAGTGATGTTTTGTGATGTAAGTCATCAAATACACACAGTCTCTGAAGTTGCAAGTAACCCAAAGGGGAATGGATAGATCCACATGGAATAGGGGAAGAGACTGCAACATGTTACCACAGAACTGTGCTAGAGAAATGGTCTTCAGGACTATTCTCAGGGAGATATGGAACAAAAAAAAAAAAGGGCTAGCATAATTAGGTAGTAGAACTTTGGTAGGTCCCATGAAGCTGGAAAATCTTTTCTATACATTCCAGTGTGTCTACTATCTGAGGACCAGTTCCCTTAAATATGACAAGGCTCTTTAAGTTGACTGCAGGTAATGAATATGGGGGTATAGCAAGTCTCAGGGTCCATATACTAAATTATTCAAGGTAGACCCTAGAGGGAAAATCCTCCAGGCACAAACTTACCTGTCCCTGAAGGATTCCTAAATTTGTCATCTGTCCCTCTTTTGCTAATTTACTAGGGGAACTGTTTTTATGGTCATCCCTAGTAATTCTTAACTTCAAAGAATGACAGTTGGAAAAGATCTCTAAAAAGGCAGTAAAGACATGAACAAATCGGAGGGCCTGGGGTCTAAAGCTTGGCTTTACAACTTGATATCTGGCTTTTGTCAAGCCAGGTGGAAGAGAGTAATGGGTTCCAAATGTATTTCTTTTACTTAATATCTATGACCCTGGAAATTACTTGACCCATTTGATAAAATGAGGTAAAGGAAGAGGTGAAAGGGTGAGTGCGGCAAGGTACATAGAAAGAGCACTGGTTTTGGACAAGGAGGTCTAGAGTTCAGGTTCTGTCTCACACTTACAGATGCAAATGCGGGCAGGTCAATTCACCTGGCTGGGCCTGTTTCCTCATCTGTAAAATGAGAGGATTGGATGATATTCTCGTAGCACTAAATCTCTAACTAGACCTTCTGGCTTTTAAGTCTACGAAAATAAGACACTTATAGGACCAGGGCCTGTTTGCTCAAGGAGGCTGGAGCAGACCACTTCTTAAGGTAGCTCTAGCTCCCTTTCCAAAGGTTACCTAGGGACGATGACAAGCTTAATATTGGTCTTTTAATGCCTTCCATAGACAATGTTTAGTAACTGACAGCTGGGTGCGTGAAATTTGTAATCTGCAGCCTTGGGTTCAAATCCTGACTGCTCCTTAACAGCTTTGGGACCTTAGGTAATTTACTTAAACCCTGTATGCCTCAGTTTCCTCATTTGTAAAATGAGAATGTGCTCCGTATGCTCCAAGGTCTGTCCAAATTTATGCTCCTATGTTTGAGGAATGGAATCGGGTCGAATTATATTTAACAGCTTTTGTGTTTAAAAGGCTGCTCCAACGCAAGACACTCCCATCACCCGAGCCTGCAGGGCCGCGTCTGACTGGGCCGCCGGATACGCATGCGCAACGCTGGCGCAGACGTGTGTGTGACGCGACCTCACGCGACGCTTCCCCCGCTCCCCCCCCCCATGGCGCAGGCATCGGGCCCAGCGAAAGGTGGTGGGGCAAGGGAGAAATGGAGGGCAAGGCCCCGCCCCCACCTCCATCAGGCTAGGGCGGAGTGGGGAGGGGCATTGCGTATCGCGTCATCCAAAGGAGGCCGACTGTGGCTGCGCTGCGGCCGGACTCAGGTACTCGGAGCTGTGCCCCTCTTCCTTCTCTCCCTCCTCTTAAAGAGGCGGTCCTGAGATCCTCGCTCCCCAAACCCTTCCGCCTCTGTCCAAAGGCGAGCCCCACATAGGCGGCCCAGCCACTGGAAGAGGCTTCCGGCAGCGATCGTCTCCGCTACGTAGACGCCGAGAGCCTTTGTCTCCTCTGCGCAGGCGTCGGGTCCTTTTGTCTGCTCCGCGCAGGCGCTGGGAGTCCTCACTTCCTCCGCGCAGGCGCTAGATCAGCGTGGGTGGGATGTGACGTTACCGACTAGATCCCGCCCCATGACCTCTGTCGGGGTTCTTTTTCAGACAGGCGTGGTGGTCTTTGTCTGTGGTGGGGGTTTGGTCCCGGTGGTTTCCTTGGGCAGCCGTGGGGTAGAGGAGAAGGTTTTTAAAATCTGGCCCAGATTCTTCCCTAAGGACCCCAGGGAGAGTCACTCTCCCCTCGGTGCCTCAGTTTCCTTTTTGGTAAAGCGAAAACACCCCTAAGTGCTGGATCGCCTTGGGCCTCAGTTTCCCCATCCGTACAAGGAGGGAGTTGAACTAGATGAACTCCGTGCTCTCTGCCGGCCAGAAATCTATGCTTTTGTGATCCCGTTCGGCCCCAGTTTTTTTTGGAAAATGAAATGGATGCCAGGGCCGTTTATAAACAAAATTATCTGGCAAAACATATAGCAAAGCCGGTCAGCTGTGTGCCTGAGCAGAGTCGGCCTCTGAGCCTCAGTTTACCCCTGTGTAAAACGGTAGAAAGCTTCCCGCGGCACCTGGCGGAACCCAGAGGGTGCTGGCGAGGATGCGGTGATCGGCATTTAACCGGCATCAAGAAGCACCTGCAAGCTCCACGTAGCAACGCTGGGCCGGGAAGACTTGGGGGGCCCCTCCTGGGGCCCCAGGGCCGCCTGTAGCGGCAGACCAGTACAGTGGCTGGCTTGTCTTGGGAGGAATTTCCTCACTTGGCAGATCCCTGGATCTATAAAAATAGCAGGTCCCTTCCCTAGTTAAGTAAGTGCAAAATATGTACAAGTGAAAGCGGAATAATTGGAGTAAGTGAACACCTAGGCACACTCCAGAAAGTTCACCTTCTTCGAAGGAGTCCCCTAGGAAACCACGGATTTTTAGGGCCTTCAGAGTGCAGAATACCGTGCTGGTTGCTGGGAGACGGACATACAATGTTTGCGTAAGAGTTCAAAGGGTTTACAGGCTAGTAAACCCTATTAATAAACTTTTCGGTTCCTATCAATGATTTTCTTGGTATGAGCAACTTCCTAGTTTGGAAACTCTCTACTCTTGCAAATTGGCAAATCGTAGATAATAACCATAGGATCGCAGATCAGGAGCTCGAAAGGACTCAAGAGGTCATTTTAGAAAACTGCTTAGGCATCAAAGGTTAAACAACTTGCTTGGGGCCACTGAGATGATGTATGTCAAAAGCAGACGTCTTCCTGACAGGCATGTGCCTTTAACCTTTTTTGTGTCCTAGACCCCCTTGACATATTGGTGAAGCCCATGCATCCTGTTCTTACAAGACTGTTTTTAAGTGTGTTGGTAGTGGTGGTTGTCCTTTATTCTAGAAGAGGACCAAAATGACATCACTGTGTTGGGGTCAAGGTAAAATGGTATGGGTGGTCCTTTGACTTGCACATAAATTGGATTTAAGTGAGGCTGGGTGGTTCTACATTGGCCTCAATCTCTCTTCCAGAGTCATGTATAAATTAAAACATAGGATGACAAAACAAACCAATTAAATTGAAACAGTTGTGAAGATTTTTTCTTAAGTTCGTGGACCCTAAGTTAGAAACTCCTATTCTAAAGCTAGCCCTCTGTAAAACTACGCCATGATGCTATAATATATGTAACCATAGGGCAGCCTGTTGTAATGTATTGAAGACCTATGTTCAAATCTGGCTTCTGATCCATACTAGCTAAGTGACTTCAGGCTAGGAGTACCCCAGGCAACTTTCTCAGCCCAGGATGCATGAATTTTTAATTAAAAAAACATTTTTTTTAATTTTTAGGCAATTGGGGTTAAGTGACTTACCCAGGGTCACACAGCTAGTAAGTGTCAATTGTTTGGTCTAAGGTTGGATTTGAACTCAGGTCCTCCTGACTAGCTGCCCCAGGATGCGTGAATTTTTAAAAAATGCTGTAGTAAGTGACTTAAACCTATAAAGATGGTATTTGTAGAAAGTTTCCTCATGAGATTCCTTTAGCAATTCACCTGAAGCACCACCTTTTGTCTACAGGTATAATTGCAGCGTGGCCTCAAAACAACAGCAGCTTCATAGCTTTGTTCTGGTCTGTTTTGGAGTGAGCTTCTCATGTTCCCATCTCTACCATGTTGCTGTACAGTTTTCCAGAGGTGATGAAAGTGACCCGTTGTGGCATTCTGCACTCCAGGTTACTGCCATGCCTAGTTAGAAGTAAACCGAGGTTTTTGTGTACTGTGCCACAAACCAAACGGCAAAGGCGAGTTGTGATCACTGGTATTGGATTAATAACGCCTCTTGGGGTTGGAACTCAGTTGGTGTGGGATCGCCTCATCCAGGGACAATGTGGCATTGTTTCACTGCAGGGTGAAGAGTATAAGAATATCCCTTGCAAAGTTGCTGCCTATGTGCCCAAAGGGTCTGGTGAAGGTCATTTTAATGAAGAAAACTTTGTGTCCAGATCAGAGGCTAAATCCATGTCCTTTCCCACCGTCTTGGCCATTGGAGCAGCAGAGCTAGCAATCAAAGATTCTGGTTGGCACCCTCAATCAGAAGCCGATCAAAGGAATGCTGGTGTAGCTATTGGTATGGGAATGGTTCCCCTGGAAGTGATTTCTGACACAGCTGTGATGTTTCAGACAAAAGGATACAACAAAGTCAGCCCCTTTTTTGTCCCTAAGATCCTGGTTAACATGGCAGCCGGTCAAGTCAGCATCCGTCACCAGCTCAAAGGACCCAATCATGCTGTATCAACTGCCTGCACCACGGGAGCACATGCTTTGGGAGATTCTTTTAGATTTATTGTGCATGGAGATGCCGATGTGATGGTGGCTGGAGGAGCAGACGCCTGCATCAGCTCCTTGTCTCTGGCTGGATTTTCCAGGGCTCGGGCTCTGAGCACAAGCTCCGATCCCAAGTTGGCGTGCCGCCCGTTCCATCCGAAGAGAGACGGCTTTGTGATGGGAGAGGGAGCTGCTATCCTGGTGCTGGAAGAGTATGAACACGCTATTCGGAGAGGAGCCAGGATCTATGCAGAAATCTTGGGCTATGGACTTTCAGGGGATGCCAGCCACATAACAGCACCCGATCCAGAAGGAGCAGGGGCTGTAAGGTAGAGCTTTTCACATTTGTTCCTCAACTGAGACCATTTTATTCTTCAGCATCCACCCCCTCCGTGGTGCCCCAAGACCCCAGATAGGACTTCATTCCATCAAAACTTATTTTCTGCCCCATGCTTACGGGTCTGATCTCCCTTTCTGTGTGAGAGCAGATAGGTAAACGAATCCTTGATATTTTGTTAGCCCTCCCACATAATATTATTCTGTAACTCAAGAAAAATACACTCAGAGACTTTGAAGTGGTAAATTTTAAAGCTAGGAATTTCATATGTGGTGGTGGGCTGGTGGGCCACCTGCATTAGAGCATGGAAGGGATCATGTTTCAAATCACACCCCACAAAGGGGCCTCCAGTCTTTCTGTTCTTATCAGCCTTTCCGACTCAGGGGTACAGGCAGCCCCAAAATCAGAAGGTATTCAATAGGTGGTAAAGTTTTTGGCCACAGCAATTGGTTGGTTGGTTGGTTGTTTGAAAAAAATTAAAAAACATACTTGAAATATTAAGGGAAAGCTATTAGGGAAAGCTACAAATTATATTCTTTGCAACAGAGACATTTAAAAAAATTTAGCATAGCTTTATTTTTACTTTAGTAAATTTATTTTTCAACTTTTGAGGGTTGCTTTACTGTCTTCAGTGAAGATATTTTCCAAAAGTTACTTGAGAACCTGGCAATCAATGGACCAGATTATTCAGTGACCAAAAATGAAGGCTTTGAAGACTTCGGTGATCTCCTTGCTGTAGTTATTCCCTCCATTCATGCAGATTGCACCCCACAGGATTCAGAGTAATTGTCAATAGGTCAGTGTCAGTGGGACAGGAGGTCCCCAGTGGAGTACCCCAAAGTTCTGTGCTTGGACCTGACTTGTTTTTGACCATTTTGTCAATGACCTGGATAAGGGCAAAGATGGTGTGCTCAGCGCTGAGCACAGTGCCTGGCACATCATAGACACTATAGAATGCTTATTCCCTCCCTACTCTCCCTTCCTGCTAGACCTGAGGCCATTGACTTTTCCCAGGATAAAACACAAATTCAATTTAGTTAGAACATAGTTTCATGGAACTGGAAAGAACCTCAGGGGTTATTAAGTACAATCCCTTTATTTTACAGATTAGGAAACTGAGAATAGAAAAATTAAGTAATTTGCTTAAGGTCATACATGTGTTATTTATACACATATGATATGTATATATTTTGAACTTTGGTTTCATACATGTAAAAGAAATTCTTGGTGTGTAAATTTCCTCCACCAATGCAAATAAGGAAATACATTTCAACTCACAGTCTTAGAGCTGCCTGGGGGACTGGAGATTAAGTGACTTTCCCGGGTTCATGCAGCCTGTCTGAGTTGGACACATGACTTGAAGCCTGTCTGATCCCAAAGGCAGCTCTCTTGTCTTCTATGGTACTTGCCACTTCTATTTTGTTAAGGATTGTTAAATCTAATTGTCTGGGTATATGTATAGGAAGATCTTAGTAAATCAGTATGAAGGAATCTTGCCATGTATACTAAAGTTTCTAACCCAAATTTATCTTCTTTAAAGAGATTACTGAAGGAGAGTATCATTTTCATCACCCTCTGATATAGATGCACATTTTGTGTTACTAATAAAAGTATTGTTCTAGACAGGGGACGTATATTCTTGATAATTTACCAAAAATGTCTTTCTTACTTCATCAGATGTATGGCTGCTGCGATCAGAGATGCAGGCATCGCCCCTGAAGATGTGTCCTATGTCAATGCACACGCGACTTCCACGCCTCTAGGAGACGCTGCTGAAAACAAGGCCATCAAACAACTCTTTAAAGAGCACGCTCATTCGCTTTCAGTGTCCTCCACCAAGGGAGCAACGGGACATTTGTTAGGAGCGGCCGGAGCAGCAGAAGCTGCTTTTACCGCCCTGGCTTGTTACCATAGAACACTGCCACCCACCCTCAACTTGGACTGCTTGGAGCCCGAGTTTGACCTCAATTATGTCCCACTGACAGCCCAGGAATGGAAGACGAGAGGTAGACGCATCGGATTGACCAACTCCTTTGGCTTTGGTGGGACGAATGCGACCCTCTGTATTTCTAGCATGTAGTATGTGTGTTTTGTTTGTACGTGAACACTGATGCATGATGCCAATGACGACCAGTTGGGTAAAGAAATAATATACATATGTGGGTAAGCATGTGGAGTCTTTTCTTGATGTTTCTGATTTGGGGACTTTTTGGTACCACATTTCAAACACCTACAGGTACCCTTTTATATTTCATCTTCCGTCTTAATTTTCCTTACTTTGAGCTGAAATCTGCATCCATGAAACTACTACTCATTGACTCTATCTTCTGTCTTCTGGAGCCCCCAGCATAAGACTCAGCCCTTTCCTGTGGACTAGCTGTGTCAATATTTAAAGACAACTGTCTTGATCTCCTTAGATTTTCTTTATTCTTCCCCAGCTATTGTATGTTCTCCATGAGGTTAACAATGGGGTCTTTAATCCCAAATTTGCTCCTGGAAAGATGATATCAAATTAAACAGAATGGTATGGCAATTTAATTCCCTGGGAGCTACTTCCTAATGTGTTTTGTTGGAAAATTAAATATTATTTATACCTTTATACCACTGTTGAGAGAATTTACTTAAGTGGCAGTTCATGGTTTTTTTTTTAATTGGTGAAAACATGTTTTCTGATTTGTTTCAAGCAACTTGAGATACTAAAGTTGTAGATAATCCAAAATAAGAAATTTATTTGAAATTGGGGACCTTTAATGGCATGAAGTTGACATATCATTTTCCTTCTAACAGTTCGATCATTACGCAGACAGTTTTGGAGGCTATAGTAGGATTTAAAAAAAAAAAATCTGGACCTGTGAGTTCAGTGGTGTAGGGAGCTCCCATCAAATGCATCTCACCAGCCATTCTGCCACTTAGAGTCTCAGAGTTGCCTGGAACATGGAAAGGTTAAATGCCCAATGTGGCATAGTATGTGGCCTGGGCAGGCCTTGAGCCTGGGTCTTCCTGCCAGCAGTTGGTGCTTTATTCACTGTGCCAAGCTGCCTCTCTTAGTAGAGACTAGACTAGTAAAATTACTCCTAGAAACACGGAAGGGGCTAAAGACTGAAGATAAAGAGAAGTTTTAAAGATGTTGGGATTATGTTACTGGAGAAGTTTGGATTACAAGGATTCACTCATGCATTCAGTAAGTATTAAGTGCTTCCTATATGCCTGACTTTGTGCTAGGCTAGGAATTCAAAGCCAAATGAGGTAGGCTCTGACTTTATGGAATTTACATTCTTTTGGAGGATTATAATAAAAACATCTTAGAGATATCTTGTTCAAGATGCCCTTGAACAACACTGATTTGTGGTCATGGAGTGTCTGCTTGAACAGCCAGCTACGGGGCTGTGGAACTTGTTGCAGTATAAGCTCATAGTATTTTCCTTCTATTGAGCTGAAATCTCCATCCATGCAACATTCATTCATTGATCTTAGTTCTGTCTTCTGAGGCCCTCAGAATAAATCTCAGCTGTTTCCCATATAATAGTCCAAAAAAAATTAAAGATTGCTATCTTTTTCTTGAATTTTTTCTAGGCTAAACATTTTTCAACTTCTCTTTACAATTCCATTACCAGAAACAACCATGCTGGCTGATCTCTTCAGGACACACGAGTTTTTTAATATCCCTCAAAAGTGTGCCATGTGGAACTGACCGCCATACTCCAGATCTCTTCTGGCTAGTGCATAGTGCAGTAGGACTAAACCTCACTCTGTCTGGATGCTATTTGAGTGAAAAAATGAATGAAGCCTTTATTAAGTGCTAACTATATGCAAAGTACTGAAGATAAAAATAGAAAAGCAAGACAATCCGTGTTCCCAGGAAGCTCACATTCTAATGTGGGAAATAGCTAAAGGAAATTTCAGGTGCACGGTAGAAGGTCCGGTGGTCTTTAGGGTATAGCCACAAAGCAGATGGTAATTGCTCTTCTTTCATGTAACTCTCACCGATAAAAGTAATCTCAGTTCCTGATGTTGAACCATCTGACAGTTCCAAGGATTTTGGTGACAAGACCTCTCTTTTCTGGGTCTTCAGTGGCTGTGGCTGTAGCTCCTGCAGGAGCAGTGGCCGGGCTGTGTCTTGGTACAAGATGATTGCTGAGAGCACTGAGATGGAAGCAATCTATCCCAAGGCTCTTGGCTTTGAGGTCCTGGGCTGCCTCCATCAGGGGCTGAGGCGAGATGGTGGTCAAGGCAGTGGTGGTTGTTTGCCTTACCTGGCATATGCTGGCTCTCCCTCACGGCACTTTTCTGCTTCAACAAGACTGGCTTGTCTACCCTCCTTTGCCATATATCCATTAAGGTGGCCAAAGATTGCATTAAGGTTGGTTGGTTTGATTTGCAAAGCCACTTCACAAAGCTGACTCATGCTAAAGCTGTAGTCAGCCAAAACCCCAGGTTTATGTGATATATATATATATTGCTGTTAGGCCAGGTTTCCCTCATTTCTGCACTTGTGCAATTAAAATTTCAAACTACATGGAAGACTTTAAATTGTGTTAAATTTAATCCTGGATCTAACCTGTCAAAATTTCTTTGTATTTTGATTTTGACACTTGGCTCATCAGCTATCTCTCGATTCTGTGTGTCGTCTGCAAATCTGAATGCCCGTGTCCTTTACCTTCATTTAAACCATTGGTCAAAAATGGTGACTATGCAGGATGGGCCAAGTAGGACTTGGCTTTAGGACTTTACTTTAGATTTTGCTCCAGAATGACATTGATGCATTAATTAATATTCTTTAAGTAAGGTTGATCAACTGGGTTCTAATCCTTCTCACCATACTACCAACCCGCCCATATCTCTCTATCTTGTTCCCCATGTGTTCATGGAAGACAATCAAATTTTATCTTGTCGAAATCAAGATACGTTATGGTCTATAGTATGTCTTGATCCAGTGATCTTAATTTTCTAAAAATTTTTTTATTATTTTTAGGCAATTGGGATTAAGTGACTTGCCCAGCGTCACACATCTAATGTCAACTGTTTGGTCTGAGGCTGGATTTGAACTCAGGTCCTTCAGACTTCAGGGCCGGTGCTCTATCCGCTGTGCCACCTCCCCCGAATGATCTTAATTTTTAAAAAATGAGGTTAATTTGGCATGGCCTAGTCTAACTAAACCCGTGATGGTTCCTGGTGAGTTGTAAAGAAAGCAGAGATCTTTAAGGAAATTTATGAGTCAAAGCTCAGAGGACATCAGGTGAGTGGGGATTGTGGAAACGTGGAATTGTGGAACCAGGGGAAAGTGGAAATATTAGACTTCATTTTGCCTTTTTGAAACTCAGACAAAGGGGTCTTCTTCCCATGATGAGAGCTAAGTCTCTGCAGGTGTGAGCCAGAGAGGAATCGAGGGGGCTAAAGGCTCAAGGGGAGCGCCACCTGGTGGACAAGTTAGAAATTGTAGCCCTTTGTGAGTGACACGTGGGCTTTCTGTCCTAGGCTTAAGGGTTAGTAGTAAGAATAAGTGACACTTTACAAATGTTATCTCAATTTATCCTCACACTTGACACACTTTTAAATTTAATCTGAAGTATTAATACTTTCTCTATTAGGTCTAGACAGTTAACAAAACAGTATGTCAAGGCTGATTCATAGCATCAAGTCCTTATTTGTAGTGTTTGCTGATTTCTTGGATGCAAATAAATGCTCATACTGAAAATTTAGCAATCCGCTCACAGCCCTGAATATGATGAAGAGAGCACTGTATCTGGAGTTAGAGGATCTGAGTTCAAATTCCAGCTCTTATTTATTACCTCTGTGGCTTTGGGTAAGTTACACTTCGAGAGGCCCAGTTTCTTCATCTATTTAAACAAACAAACAAAAGATGCATTTTTAAGGCTCTTTCCAACTCTAAATGTTTTGACCCTATGTGCTAGGGGCTATGAGCCACGGTGGTTTATCAGTTTATTCGCCAACTATTCCACAGTCAGCCAGACTTTGAATTTACAGCCTAAAGTGAAAGGGCCCAAAGTTACTCCCTAGAAGTATTAATAAGGAGCAATAGGTGTTTTGAGAGGCCAAGTGTGTAAACCAGCATGAAAATAGCTTTAACCCTTCAGAGAAGTGTTGTCTTCTGAAACCCCTTTGTCATATAATTACTCCCTTTGTCTTACGCTGATAAAACTGTCAATACAAAACCAGACCCTTAAATTTTAGCCTTGGATGAGTAGAGATCAGCTCTGCTGCCAAAGGTGAGACGCTATGGGCAGCTGGGAAGAGATTTATAATAATACACTCTAAAGAAGTTAAGAGGATAAGTAGCGGTAGGATCTAGGCATTTGCTCTGCTATGGCTACCCAATCAGACCTCTCATTTTGCTGTCTTGTTGGTACAATTTTTTTCCATCTTATGCTCCCTTCCCTCCCTCTCACTCCCTTTTTCCTTCACGGGTTACAGATACTTTGTGATGCTGACTCGACTGTCTAAGACCAGAGTTTCAATCCTTCCTCACATACTTATTAGCTGTGTGACCCTGGATAAGTCACTTAATCTCTCCCAAGGTTATTGGAAGGATCAAGTGAGACAATATTTGTAAAGTGCTTTGCAAGCCTTAAAGCACTATGTAAATGCTAGTAATTAACATGATCTCTACTTCTTAATCTGTAATATTTCTCCTTCATTAATATTATTTAGTTAGTAACTTATCTAAAGGTGGGTCTAGAGGCATCGAAAGTTTGTAGCTCCCTATGTGCAACATTCAGGGGTACGTGAGTGACACCTTAAAATGCTTTTTATAAGTACACATATTCTTACTGTCGAAAGAAATAGCAGAGTTTGGAAGAGGAGTGTGTTTGGGGTGAAGGCTAAGTTCTGTTTTGGGCATGCTGAGTTTGAGAAGCCTCTAGGATATCCAGGCTGAAATAGCCGGGATGGACCGAAGTGCAGGGGAGAGACTGAGGCTAGACATTTAGATCTGGGAGTCATCTGTGCAGGGATGATAATTAAATCCATGGGAACTTATGAGGTTACCAAGAGTGCTGAAGTCCTGAAAACAAATTTTACCTGCTTTCCAGGGCAAAAGCAATAGGGTCCCCTGTAGAAAAGAAACACAGTGAGCATGCTAACTTCTCTGGCATGATCAAGGAGGGAATGAAGAGGAAGGAGCTGACACTGGGGGTGGCCAGGTGGCTCCGGTCTCTGTTGGGGCTCTTGCCAGCCCCCAGAGCTTCTCCCCCAGGCCTATTTTCCATGCCCAGAAAGACCTGTTTTAGACTCATAGAGTCAGAGGCCCCTGGGATTTTCCCATCCACCGCAGATGGAAGAGTATCATTATGAGCTAGGAAGGAGAGCCCAGTTCTGCTCTGTTTATGTATTTTCCTTTAGCTGATTGAGGGCAATGACACGATCACAGTTATCTGTCTTTTATCTTGATCACAGATCTCACAGCTGGAAGCGACTTCAGAAGCCACCTAGTGCAGTCCCTTCACTTTACAGATGAGGAAACTGAGTTCCAGGGAGATACCTTGCCCGAGGTCCACAGTTGGCAAGCATGCCTGTGTCAGGGATCAAAGTACCATGTAAGAGGCCTATGACCTGGCATATCTTTAAACTCTTCTGGGGCCTGAGAAGAGGATGTTGACCATTTCTTTGGTTAGGCTGTACCTCTTCTCTCTGTTGTAATACTGTGTCTTTCAGTGATTTAGGTCACCTGTCTCTAAAAGGAAATGGAACTGATTTAGCCTGAGCCGAATGACTTTTAGGGCAATCTCAGCAATAGTTATCTAGATTTACCAATAATTTTGATTTGTTAAAAACTTAGCCAGTAGAAAATTGGAAATTTTAATGAGGGGTCTCATTAACTTATTTACAAATAATTGGGTTATAATCTAATCAAAGGAGCTTGCCAGAGTAATTCACGTTTCCATTTTTAGAAGTAATTATTATTTATTGTTTATCTAGCACTTGGGGTTTTTAAAAAAATGCTTCCAATTATTTTTTGCTCATTATTCTTTGAACTACCTCAAAGGGTTTTCACAACACGTTAATCTCCGTTTCACACATGGGAAAAGCAGGGCAATCCTTGTGGAAACGCCCTAGTGGCATGTTGTGTTAACAATAATGTAACGTTTCCTCCAGCTGGGACCCCTGCTCCCCCCAAGGCCACATCTCTAATATTGTCCTCACCCATCTCAACATAAGACTGGCCGCTCTGAGTGATGGAGACACTGGGCATGTCTTCATTCTGCTGAGTCCATGTGTTTCCCAGACATGGACAAAAATGACCTGTTCTGTCATCTGTGCCCATTTGCTACCCTCAGACTCTTCATCCTTTTTCTTGGAATCCCTTACAAACACAGTTAGCTTTGTTTCTCCTCTTATGATTCTCCTATTCCTTCTCCAGACTTCTTGCTCTTGACCTCCATTCAAAAAAAAAATTCAAGATAGAGAAGGGCCTGGAAATCAGCTTAAAGAATGGAGGATGTTTACTTTGAAGGAGAAAAGACTTTGGGAATGGAGAGGACTCGTGAGCTGTCACGCTCCTGAGGGCTTTTCATGCAGAAAGACAGATTAGGCCAGCTGTGCTGGGCCCCAGAGGTAGATTAAATGAGATCAGATGTACATGGAACAGTTTGCAAACCTTTGAGGCACTTTAGCCTCAAAGATCTCAGCTGTCACCGTTCCTAGTTCTCATTTTTATATATTGATGAACATTACCTTTATACTGATTTTTATCTCAGTTCTGTTACCTTTGTAAAATGGGAATATTGGATCAGATATATTGGTGAACATTACATTTATATTGATTTTTATCTCAGTTCTGTTACCTGTAAAATGGGAATATTGGATCATATTGTGTTTCAAGTTCCTTCCAACTCTAGCATTCTATGTGATGACTCTATGGGCAGTTATTATGCCCCGCCTATGTTCATTTATTTTTTCTACCTTTTAGGAACATATCATTCTTCACTAGACTTGTGTCAAGGGATTTGCTCCTCTACTTAAATATCCTGGCTGTATAAATTTGGACTAGTCACTTAACCCTTGAGGGCTCTAGGCAAAACTCTGAGACTATAGGATGCTGAGAAGATGCTGACATGCATTAAGAGAGGGAGTTTCCTTACTTGGGAGTTTCCAACACCAGTGAAATCCCAAGTCCAGTCTCTTTCCCTGTCTCGATTAACTTGCACAGTACCCTGCATATAATCAATGATAATAATGATATCTAGCATTTATAGAGGGCTTGAAGTACCATGAGGTCACAGACGCAGAGCTGGAAGAAACCTTGGAAGTCAGAAGATCCAAGCATGTTTCCCAGCTGGGGAAACAGAGACCTGAAGAGCTAGGAAGTATCTGAGGGACAATTCAGTGCCAGCCCTTCCTGGCTCCCGGGCCAGCCCTTCATCCAAAGTCCTTTACATAGATTATCTCATTTGAAGTGCATAATAAAGATGAACATTTATTATTCAATTCTTATTATTAAATTAAATAGTATGTCTCAGCAATTTATGACAATCTGAAAAGACCTCTGTTTTCTTCAGGCCTACTCATTCTTTTAACCCACTGGACCTGCTAGAGATAGGCTTATCCTTCCCCCTAGCATCCTTTTCCCTTTTCTGAAATCTTCTGTACCTGGAACCTCTCCCATGCTAGGAATTTCCATCTATTCTAACTTTACAATTGCCAATTCCCTGCCTTTGATTTGTGTAAGACAACCAATCAGAAGGGCTAGAATGAGACATTACCCCTTCCCTCAACCTTCTCCCACCCGTGACATACCTGGCCCTTTTCAGCATCCTTTAGCTCTTGGGTAGAACTGTCCCAGTTCTGTTCTCCACAGAATCATAAAACCCTGGTTTGAAAGGTCTAAGGGAAGCTCAGGCTGATTTGTCCATTCTTTTCTACCTCTGACCATGGCCGGAGACCTGATTGTACTCTTGTCTCCCTGGCAATTGCGATCTAGTTATATCCTTGCCCCATCTTTCTTTGCTATTCCTTTATTTATACTCTTGAACATGCCATATTAAAAAACAAACAAACCAAAAATAAAATTTAGATGTTCCTGTAAGAAAGGTTTAATACTTTTTATATAGAAGGATTAGTTTAATTATTCTGTCAAGTTCCTTTTGTATTCCCAATATAAGCCACATTTTTTTGGGGAGAGAGGGAGACAGCACATTGCCGCAGAAAGAACACTGGCTTTGGAGTGTGAAGATCCAGGTTCAGATCCTGCCTCTGATACTTATTGCCTATATGACCATGGGCACATTTTGTGGCCTTGATCCTCATCTGTAAAAATGAGGGGATGGGACTAGATGACTTTGACCTCTGAGGTCCCCCCAGCTTTTTTTCTTCACTTCTCTGAACTCCCAGCCATGGACTACAGTACTCCCGGTTGTGGAGGGGCTCCATCGCTGACTTTTCTCTGTGAATTTTCTTGGCACAAAAAAAGCCGATGTTGTATGTTGGTTAGCCATTCCTTTGGGAGGAAACTTTGCTCCTCATTCATCCTACAGAACAATCTCTGATGTGATGAACATTGGCTCTGCCGCAGAGCCAGAGTACCTGAAATGTTGTTTTTTGCATTTGTGATGAGGTCCATCCCATTTTTTAAAAAAATGGTGATCAATTTCAGCTGAGTAGAAAGCCCACCTTCTGGTAGGAGGAGATGATGAGAATGCAAACTCTAAGATAGTTTGTCGATTACCCTTGTTTGGAATCTTGGCCTCTGGGTACGAGGCACGATCATTTCACAATGGCAGGTCGTATATAAGGGAGCCAAGAGGCACCATAGAAAGCTGTTCATGCACAAGACTTCTGAAAACATGTAAGAAAAGGACTGAAGACAAGAATGGCCAGAGGACTGAGCAGCAAGAGATATCCACTAGAGACACAAAGATGCCAGACATAAAGAGATAGAAGGTGTTTTACAATCTAGATTTTACAGATCATCTAAAAACTTTTTTTTTTATTATTTTAAAGAGTCTTTCACTAATAGAATAACCAGAAGGTCAGCAGTAATGTTTTACAATTTTAAGATTGAGCCAGTTTCTGGATTATAAGAAAGTACAACTTCAAAAAAATGTTTTCTGGGTGACTGCTGTGGCTGCTAGCTCACATCTCCATTGTAAATTTTTAAGATTCAAAGCTATCTGTAGATATTTTACTCATGGCTGAAAGAAATGTTCAGAGGGTTGGCTTGCCTAGTCCTCAGCTCGAAAATCTTTCCTCTACCCTTAAATTCTTGGCTGTGCCTTTGATCATTTCCCTCTCCCACCTCACTACATTTCACACTAGCCTTGCTTCTTATAAAGTTGTCTGAATTGGCTACCAAGTTCTTTAGAAACCTAATTACACAAGATTCCTGATCCTAGACAGGGGAAAGGTAATTTTGCCTATGAAGTGTCAACTTCCACGGACATCCACTTAATTAGTTATTCAGTTGACACTTTCACCTATTAAAAAAAATGAGAAAGTATGATTTTTAGTGGGTTTCAGTTTAATTGTTCATCAGTTTCTTCTTTTCAATTCAGGTCTTTCTAGTCCTGACCCTTCCCATTTCTTGCTGAAGTTTCTCTCCTCTGTGCATCTGTCCACCTTTTTGTCTCTGTAAACCTACAACTGCTTCTTTCTTTCAATCTGTTTTTAAAACCTGTTGCTTTACATTTATTCTGGTCTAGGTCTGCCTGAGGCCTGGTAGATTAGGTTTGGCACTGGGATAAAATAAGACACTTGTGGCAGTTAACAAAAGGAAATTTACTTAGCTAGTTGTTGGGTTATTTCAGTCATGTCCGACAATTTGTGACCCCTTTTGGGGTTTTCTTGACAAAGATACTGGAGTGGTTTGCCATTTCCTTCTCCAGATCATTTTACAGATGAGAAACTGAAGCAAATAAAAGGTTAAGTGACTCGCCCAGGGTCACACAGCTAGTAAGTCTCTGATACTGGATTTGGACTCAAAAAAATGAGTCTTCCTGATTCTAAGTCTGGTACTCTATCCACTGTGGCTACCCTTAGCTAGCTGTAGAAGTATATTCAACAAGAATAGACAGGGAGGACATCTCAGGTAGATTCAGGTGTGCCTGCATTGACTGTTATTTTCCACCAACCCAACATTATAGAGAGCCTGGAACTTCTTGGGCTATTTTGCACTCAGGTGACCAGGAAGTGATTACTAACAGCTTGAGCCTACCAAGCATTGAGGATGGTTTCAATACCTTTTTTTTTTTTTTTTTTTATTTGCTTTCTGGTGAGGCAGTCAGGGTTAAGTGACTTGTCTATGGTCACACAGCTAGTAAGTGTCAAGTGTCTGAAGCCAGATTTGAACTCAGGTCCTGACTCCAAGTCCAGAACCCTATCCACTCACTGCGCCACCTAGCTGCCCTGGTTTCAATACCTTTTAAGGAAAAACCAGTCTGACTTGCATGGGGTTGGGGGAGGATAATGTTCCTCTCACAACATTATAAAGTTTATCAGGAATGAGGTGTGCCATCAAATGATATTCCAATCACCTAGAATGATACAATATGGAGCAATTGGTGGAAGACTCAAAGGTAGGTTTTGATTACACATAAGGAAAAAAAAAAAACTTGCTAACAAACAGAGTTGTTTCAAAGTGGAACGAATTGCCTGGGGAGGGACTGGGTTCCCTCTCACAGGAGGTCTTTGAGTAGAGGGTTGGCGGGGGTCTTTTTTTGGGAATGTTTTAGAAAGGTGTCTTGGTTGGGTATGGATTGGATTAGTCTTGGACATCTGGTCCAACTCTGAGATTCTATGAACTAAAAAATAATTAACATCTCTTGTTTTTATAGCCTCTTCAGTTTTCCAATATATCCTCCCCTTCCTCACCCTGAGAGCCATCTCGTATAACAAAGAATAAAAAGAAAGAAAAAAAAGTAGTTTGGCAAAACTAATTAAATTATTAATCAAGTCTGACAGTATATGCTGTGTTTCACCTTTATAATCCTCTGCCTCTATAAGGAACGTAAGCTACTTGTGAGGAGGGAATGTTTCATTCATTATGTTTGTATTCTCAGCACCTAGCACGGTGCCTGGCAATGGAGCAGGAGCTTAAAAAGTCTTGATTATTGACTGTCGATTGAGGGAGCTGCATTCTTATAGCTCTTCGTCCGTGCTGAGTTTGGTCATTATAATTACACAGCATTTAGTTTTGATTCTTGTTGTCAATGTCCTTTCCTTTTATGTCGCTGTAGTCCTTTTGTATATTGTTCTCCTAGTTTGGCTTACTTTACGCCAATTCATATGTCTTCCTTTGACTCGCTATATTTTTCATGTTTATTATTTTTATAACAAAGCAATATTACTTTATACAAATGTGCCACAGCTTGTTTAGCTGTTCCCCAATCAATGGCCATCTACTTTGTTTCCACTGCTTTGTTGCTACAAAAAAGAGGTGCTAAAAATATTTTGGTGTATCTGACTCCTCATTCCACATATTCAATCAGTTGCCAAATCTTCCCATTTCTGACTTCACAACATCTCTCATATCTGACCCCTTCTCTCCACTCACACAGCTGCCGTCTTGGATCAGGTCCTTGTGGCTTCTCTTCCAGAAGTGTTCTCTAATATGACTTCCTGACTGGTCTCCCTCCCTCAAGTGTATCCCGACTCTAATTCTTCCTTCACTCAGCTACCAGTGATTTGCCTTAAATTCAGATCTGATCATGCCACTCACTAAACTTGACTATCTCCTTTTGCCCCTAGGATCCAATGTAAACCCTTCTCTTTAGCTTTTAATGTCCTTTACAGCCTTGTCCCAACCTATCTTTCCAACCTCATTGGACATTACTCAGTTATCTCTGTGGTTCAGACAAACTGGCCTTCTTGCTGATCCTGAAATGCAACCTTCCCTCTCCCATCTTTACCATCTTCTGTGACTGGCCCATACTCCCTCCTCACCTCATCCTCTTCCTTCAAGACCCAGCTCAAATACCACCTTCCCCATGAAGCTTTTTCTGAGTCACTTGGTTATTAGGGCTCTCTCTAACCACTTTATTCCTTAACTACCTCATATCTGTTCTGCATATATTCATACATGAGTATATCTACCTCATTAACATATAAGCTCCTTCTGAGAAGATTTTATTCATTGTATTTATATCTCCAATGCCTAGCACCATGCCTGGCACACAGTAAGCATTTAATAAACACTTATTGATTATTGATTGATAGATTAATTCAAGCAAAGGCTTGATGACCAAATTGTAAAGAGAATTTATTTTCAGGATTGATTAGGACTTTATGCCCTCTGAGGCCCCTTCTAGCTCTGGAATTCTGTGATCATTTGACTTCTCTCAATGTATTCTTAATCCTCCTTAATCTCAGTGCCTTCCCCAATTTATCCTGCAGATACCTTGTTTGTACATAGTGGTTAGAATGTTGTCTCCCCCAATTAGACTGTGAGCTCCTTGAGGCCAGGGACTGATTTTTGCCTTTCTCTGTTTCCCCAGAACTTAGCATGGTACCTGGTACATATCAGATATTTAATAGATGCTAGCTAGCTACCTGAGTAATTGACTAGGAATGATCAATCTATGACTAGACATTTGAGTCAGACAAGAGGATCATCCCTCAAATGTCATAAATCTTTCAAGATTCTATTTATTAGAGGCAAGCTGTATGCAGTTTTCTCCACCATTGGCACATCTTCCTAAGTTTTAGTGCGCCATGATCATACCCACAGGCAGGTAAGTCTACTAAAGATAACGTATAGAATTAGGAGGACCAAACAGCAGGGACACAGACCCTACAGAGTGAAAAAAAGCAATATGTTCTTGCCCTAATAATTTTCAGTGCCTAAAGGGATAGTCTATAGTATCTGCATAGGTTTCATTTGGCAAACTCACCGAAACCTCTCAACTGTAAATGCCAAGTAATTATAGGCTTCTGCAAATGACTTAGGAATTACCCAAGGTAAGTTACTATGCAACCTGCTAGAGGAAAAAAAAAGTCCTCAGAATTTATCCTGTAATTAGTCTGTATGTACTATTGTCACATGCCAGGGAGATGTCTTTTGGGCAGATGTGATATTAAACATACTTTAATAAGCATAAGAATGGTGTAATTTAAAACTAGGGTGCTGCTCTCTATGGGCAAAAAGCTAGGCTAAGAGCTGAGTTGAGTAGCGTTCTGGGAGTTCAGTTTGCAGGAAAGATAATAATAGAGCTAAATGAAATTTGGTGGTTTCTGTTTTTCAGCAGAGTACATGATTTTGTTTTCATGTGGGTTTGTCTCACCCTTTGAAGTGTGAGTTGGGCTTAGGATCTTTCAAAATTCAGACAAGAGGTTTTGGAAACAAGGGGCAGCATCTTCTAGGTTGCTAGCTTCTAATGAGCTCTGAATCTTGGCAGGCATTTTGCTGAAGCAGCCGGGCTCCCTGGGGGAAAGACAGGAAGTGACATGTGCCAGGTGAGTCTAACCATGCCATCACCCTGAATACCACTTCCCCAGAGACCTGGATGGAAATAACCCAGGACCCTGGACCTTAGAGCCTTGACACTGGCCTTATGTCCAGCCTGGGCTCTGAAGTCATTAATAAGGAGAAAAATTATTGTGGAGAAGGATACCATCTTCCTTGCCACCACTAAGACCAGCTGCTGACCAGCTTCCACTGATGACTAGGTATGCCCAAGATCCACAGAAGTGATAGCACCCCCACCCCACCCCCAGACCACTGATCCTGCTTCTGACCCTCAAAGCTATCATCCTGGGAAACTACTCCCCCCTACTCCACCCCCAGACCCATCATGGAAATGCAGCCTGGCTACTGTTTCTGTGGGTGCTGTAGTCATAGCTACTGAAGACCCAGAAAAGGAAATCATTGCCGCCTATGTCCTTGGCACTGTCAGTGGTTCAACATCAGAAACTGATAAAAGTTTTATCAATGGAAACAACATTAAAGATGATACAGTAACATTAACTTTGCTGCTACACCCTAAGGACCATGGGATCTTTCCATCTGTCTTGTAGGGTCTGTTTTACTTTTTCATTTGTGGACCCAGCACTTAGCACAGTGCTTTGCATATAGTAAGTGCTTTGCATTTCATTCTTTCATTCATCACTCAGAAATAGAATGATAAAACATTGAGTTTCATTAATTCATTATTAGTTAATTCATCCAACATTTAATAAATATCTACTGTGTCGAATTCCTTCTGCTAGGTACTGTGAAGACTACAAAAGTTGTACCTCCTTCCCTCAAGGGGGAAGGCAGCCTGCCTTGGTTGTAAAAGCTTTGGACCTCGCATCAGGGAGATTTAGTTCAAATCCTGGCCATGGTACTTACTAATTGTGTTTGTCTGAGCAAATCACTTCCCTTCTCTGAACTTTGGTTTCCTCATCTGTAAAATCTAAATAGTGACACTTGTACTTACCTCATAGAGTTATTGTGAAGCTCAAAAGAAAATTAATGTAAAGTGCTTTGCAAATTTGAAAATGCCATATAAATATCAGTTAATATTATTTTCAATCTTAGTAAGGACAAGTATGTAAATAGTTACAATAATAAAAGTCAGGGCATAATATCTGATTGGTATAATGATATTCTAAGAATTTTGAGGAAAGAAAGATCCCTTTCGGCTCTGGTCATCAAGGGAGATTTTAACTAAAGATGAAATATGTGAGCTATGCCTTGAATGACAGATAAGCTTTTCATCAGAAGAGGTGTATGGGTATGAGGAGGGCATTTCAGGAGAAAGGTGAGAAAGTGTGAGGCATATTAGAAGGTGAATTTTATTTATTTATTTATTATTTTATTTGTTTGTTTTAATCAATTAATTTTTAGTTTTCAACATTCACTTCCATAAGATTCCCCCCCCCATCCCCCTTCCATGATGGCAAGCAATCTTATATAGGCTATACATATACATTCATATTAAACATTTTAACATTAGTCATGTTGTAAAGAAGAATTAGAACCAATGGGAGAAACCACGAGAAAGAAGAAACAAAAAAAAGAGAGAGAGTAAATAGTATGCTTTGATCTGCATTCAGACTCGGAGGTGAGCTTTAGATATCCTCCAATTCAGGATCTCCCCAAATGCAGGATTTATTCTTTTCTCTTTATTATTTTTAGGCAATTGGGGTTAAGCGACTTGCCCAGGGTCACACAGCTAGTAAGTGTCAAGTGTTTGGTCTGAGTCCGGATTTGAACTCAGGTCCTCCTGACTTCAGGGCCGGTGCTCTATCCACTGCTCCACCTAGCTGCCCCTAGGATTTATTTTTATAGTGTCCCTGTGAGATGTTTATCCATTCCTTGTTTTGATAGCCCCAGTGAGATGGAGCTCACTACCTCCTAACAGAGTCCATTCCATTGTCCCATAGATCATGTCAGACAGTTGTAGTTTTTAGAAAGTTCTGTGCTCTGTGGAGTTAGACAGCCTTACAACGCTGCGTTGAGCAAGCCTGCTTTTTCTTCTTCCTTCTTTTGTTCCAGGATTGGGACTCTGATTGGAAGGAAACTTAAAAGGTGATAGAAGGTGCCACTCTGTAAGGAAATGCCATGGGCCCACTCCTGGAAGAGGCCATGGGCAGGAATACAGGGGTTGGTGAGCTGCCAGGGCGGGAACCTCGAATGGGACACCCTCAAATCTGTTCATAGAATTGCCTAACGGCCCAATCATGCCAGCAAAGATAGGGAGGGCCGGTCCAAACCCGCTATAAGGAGGGTTATGGGCAGAATAGAAGGGACCTTAGACGCCACAATATGTCAGAGGTATGACGTAGCAGTCCCAAAAGCTAGTGTGATCTTGGGCTGCATTAAGAGGAATGTGACTTCCAGGAATCCGGAGGTCACAGGCCCATTGTGCCCTGGTCAAGCCTGGATCTGGAGCAGTGTGTTCAGTTCTGAGTGTCCTGGTTTGTAATGACATTGGCGAGTATTCAGAGGAAGGCAACCAGAAGAGTGTAGCGCAGGTTCCCCACCCCTGGTATAGGGCCTCTGGAAAGAATTAGGAATGCTCAGCCTGGAAAAGAAAAAACAGCCAGGGGACACAGGCTAGCTTTCTTCAAGTATATGAAGGGCCAAGCTACAGACCAGGCGTTAGATTTGTTCTCTTTGGCCCTAGAGGCCAAACTGAGAATCACGGAGGGGTTGTGGGGGATGCTGCAAAGACACTCATCGAAATGTGACGTCGGGAAGAAATGCCTGATAATTCGAGCTGCTTGAAGTACAATGAAACATTTTGGGGAGGTTCCCCTTACGGGAGGGAGGTCTGCTAGCATGGATGACCACATGCTAGGTGTATTTTCAGGTACGGGTGGGACTGATTGGCCACTGCGATTCCTTAGAACTCAAATTCTGGAATTCTGTGATTCTGGAAAGACTTTGGGCTGCAGAAGCTGAGTGTTCATCAGGGAGAAATCTCCGGATCTTGTCCCCCATGAGCAGAGCCCCTGGGATATCACAAGGCTGCTGCTGGGAAGGCTACCAGGGAAGGGGATGTTCTAGCCCCGATGCTGAGGTAGCTTCCTACTTTAACTGGTCGATTTCACTAATTCTGTTTTTATTTCTTTCTACCTACTGAAGGAAAGTAGGTTCTGTCAGCACCATCTACATTTTCGAGCCTTGGAATAAAGCTCCAGTTGGCCCTCCTCTTCACTTGTCTGTTGCTGTTGCATTTATAAACAGATTGTTTCATGAAATGTATTTTTCCTATTGTGACTTTAATTTTTAAATTTTGTTTTTCTCCTGAAGCTGGGGCTTGCATCTTGAAGTCTGGTAATGAGGACAGAACTGTATGCCTGAAAAGTGTAATCAATATGAAAATAAATTAAGGACATGGGTCTCTACCTGGTCTCACTCCAACCCCCACCCCCCATCCTCCCCACTTATCAGTCCTTCCCACACTTACAAATGCTGGGGTGATTTTATATCTGACAGCAATGTGTGCTCAGCTGAGAAAATTAACTTATTTTAAAATATTTAATAAAATTATTGTTTGTCTGCTGCCAATTTTCTCTTGGACTCAGCCTCTTTTTTTTTTCCTGGCCTGAGGCTCATGGGCCCACATTAATTTTTATGACTGTGCTAATGGAAAGTTTCTGCCCCTTCCTTTCTCACTTCAGGCCATGGAATGAAATAATGAGCTCCCATAAGGTGAGGAGGATTATATCTCATGGAATATTTGGAACAAATATCCATGAAATCTACAGCTAATCCCCAAACCTCATTTTAGTGATCAGTCTTTTTCTCTATGAAACATTGTGCCCACAACTGTTACAGGAAACCAAAAATGGGCAGATTGGAATTTCATCTCCTTTTCCTTTGGTTTGATAAAATAGCTTTAGCACAGAGTTCAAAAGGAACATGAGGCAAAGTTATGGGGAGAAGAGGAATTCTCCAGGTTTTGAATTTGGGCGCTCTACCCTCCCTCACTGCATTTCTAATGAACAATTTTTTTGTTTTATTCTCATTTTCATTATAGTGAAAGGGAAGGATGTATAATGGATAGCGTTCACATATTTTTATTGGCATCCACACAACGTCTAGAGAGATCTAGAGAAAGGTCCTGGGCATCTGGAAGGGGGTGGCCCAGTTAAAGATTGGTGGTCAATCATGGCAAGGTCTCCTAGGCTGCCTTAGCATGGAGGGGTCATGATTTGCATCACTGGAGTGAATGTCTACATCGGAAAACCCCCAGATCTACCCCGGTGTCAGAAGTTTATTGATAGTTTTAGAATTTAATTAAGATCATCGTCGTGAGATGTCCACTTCAAGGAAGTTCTCATGGGAGGTTCAAGGCAGGCCAGTGTTGGGGCAGCAGAGGCTGTTGTGATTCCCAGAGACAGGAGAGCTTTGAAATGACACCGGACACTCGGCTCTTGGCCTCTTCTGGAGTCCTTTGGGCACTTTCTGATGGAAACATTCGGTCTAACCTCACCTGACAGTTTGCTGGTAGCCCCCGAGAGAGGGGTCCAGTGAAGTCAGCTAAATTTTGTTGACTCTTACAGTGATTCTTAAGCAACGAAGGGGTAGAGAGGAAGGAGATGAGTTCAAATCATCCTTCAGACATTTGTTAACTGGGTGACTCTTGGCAAGGCCCTTCACCTCTCTCAGACTCAGTTTGCTTATCTGTAGAATGGGGATAATAATAGCACTTGCCTCACAGGGTTGTTGTGAGGATCAAATGAAATTATTTATACATATACAAGTAACACACATACAAATTATACATAATAAATATATAAGATAAATACAATAATATAAATATAAAAGAAAGCATATCTAATATAAAGTATAAAAGTATAAATAAATAAATATATAACATATAAATTCACACAAAGTTCTACATCAATGTTAGCAATTATTATCATGAATGAATGAAAAATAATTAGTGCTTACTATGTGCAGAGCTTCTTGCTAAGCACGGGGGATACATGTAGAGCTGGAAGACTGTGCCCACTGTCAATGAGCTCATATTCTGATAGACACATTTTGGAGGTTCTAGCTCATGACAGACATGTCCCTGCTCTTAGGGCGCAGATGACAACGTGTCTTCTTTTGCTATTTCCGCTGAAATAAGCACATCCATTTCTGATGCTCAGCCATGTGACAGTGTCTCAGACTTTGGCAGGGGAGGGGAGGGGTACAGCACCTGAAGAAGCTATTGCCAGGTTGAATCCCTGGATGATGGATGTGGGGGGCACCCTTACAAGCACATGCAGTTACCCCCTCATTCTTTTCTCCAACTTAGGATCATAGATTTGGAGTGGTAAGATATCTCAGAGACTATCTAGTCCCACTCTCTTTATTTTACAGTTTAAGAAACTGAGGCACAGAGCAGGGAAATGACTGGTCCACGTCACACAGGTAGTAAGTGACAAAGGTGGTGTTGAGCCCAGGTCTTTTGACCACAGACCCAATATGGTTTCCATCATACTGTGATTGTTCTTTTTGTCCCAGCATTCAGTTTATCCCCATCTCGTTCTTTCTACAAAGATCTCAGGGTCAAATTCTTTTGCACAAGTAGAATTTCTGAGTTTTAAACTCTTTGTTAAGGTAAAAGTC
>NW_020954577.1:39193681-39221434 GCF_900497805.2 Vombatus ursinus
CACAAGTAGAATTTCTGAGTTTTAAACTCTTTGTTAAGGTAAAAGTCTGCTTCCAATGTGGAGAATGTACTGTCCTAAACTTTGGGGGGTTGTACAGCTGTTTTCAGAGGTACTTCTAGGGACCTGTAAATTTTCAATTCTTCCAAGGTGGTATGATTGTGTTTCCTCTCCACTGCCACAACAAGCTCCACCACGCCAGCGTTCCTACTAGCCCCAGGACGGCTCCTCAGAACTGTGACCCAGATCCAAGCATGGGCAAAGCAAGACATTCCTGCCTCAGCACTGGCAAAGAGATCCCTGCGATCCCCCTCTGATCATCCACTTGATTGCTCCTCAGTCTGTGGGCCGGAAGCTCAGGAAAAAGCCGCGGCCCCAGGCCGAGCTTGAGACTTGCAGCTGAGACCTAGCTCCTCTCTCACCGCAGTTACAGACTTTTCCCACTGACCTTCCATGTTGTCTTTGGCGTTCATGGGTTAAGAGGTCTGGAAACTGCCACAGCTACCTTCTATTCAGTCCTCTGCGGCCTGCTCCAGGGTCGCTGTGACCTGCGCGCCCACGCTGAACTGAGCTCCTCTCCTCGCCCGGCATGATATACCTTTCTGATCAACTGTCTTTGGCTGGAAATTTGTTTCATTCTGTCTTTTTGTGGGTTCTGCTGCTTTAGAATTTGTTTAGAGCCATTTTTTTTAGGTATTTGGAGGGCTTTGGGAGAGAGCTCAAGATATTCACTGCTTTCCCTCCACCATCTTGGTCAACATATCACAAGTAGAATTTCTGGCCAATTAGTGCAGGCTACTTATCCATATAATGTATTTTAGCTCTTAAAGGCTTGTGTGATACTGTGGAAGGGGACTCAGAGATCATCCAATTCAATTTCCTACTTTGAAAGGAGGCCCAGGGTGGGTGTGGAAGTGACTTATCCAAGGTCACATAGATAAGATGTGTACTTAAGTCTAATGCCAGGGTCAGTGGTCTTTCTTCTTCTTCAGTTATCTTTAAGATGAAACTTCCCCACAAATATTCTGTGCTCTCTCAATCAGCATGCACCACTTATCCAGATTGCCTTTATTTGTTAAAATTCACCAAATTAGAAATTCTCCATGTGTCAATAGGGCCTTGAGACCATCCCCAAGCAGGCATCATTCCTTTTCCTAGCCTGCCATAGTAAGCCTCAGTGATTAGCTTTCCGGAGTACTTCAAACTGTCACATGCAAATGGTTCTACCAAGGGAAGAGGATAAAGGATGGACTCCAGCCTGTGATAGGGCCGCTGGACCTTTACGAAGCAGGTGCTGTTCCCCCATTCAAAGCACGCAATCTGAGAACCATAAGCTGTAACGTATTGGACAGCCCAAGCTCCCAGGAGGGCTGCGCTTCCTTTTTTTCCCCCTAACTTTTCTGATACTGGCTCGCTGTTGACTCTTGTCTCATTCTGCCCTGCCTCTGTTTATCTCTTTCTGCCCTTGAGCCCAGTCTTTGTTCTCTGACTTCTGACATTATAGACTGCTGTGTGTGATGGTCCTTTCAGATGCTCCTGATTTGACTCAGCTTGGTATTTCGGACACTGTTCTAGGTCTGTCTCTGGTTCTGACCCTCAAGTCCTTCTTACTTACTGCAAATGGTTATATCCAACACCTGATGTTTAGTTTTTAGTCTGTGACCCTTGCTTCTTGGCCATCTATTGACAAAGGCATGCTTTGCTGCCCACCTCCTACCACCATCTTTGGCAGTACCATGACAGGGACGTTAGGTTTAAAGTTAGGAAACCTGGGGTGGAATCCTGACTCTGCTTCTTACTCCCTGTATAACCTCAGACAAATCACATATCTGGGCCTTTGTTTCCTCACTTGTAAAATGAAAGGGGGTTGGACCGGATGGTCTCTTCTAGTTCCAAATATAAGATTTGATCTCTGATGACCTAGGATTGAAATCCAGATCAGCCACCTTTCTTGTATGACCTTGAGTTAGTCCCTGTATCGCTTGGTCCCTCAGTTTCCTCGCCTGTAAAAAAAGGGATTTGGATTAGATGAGTTCTAACTAAAGTTCCTTCCAACTTTAAAATTCTCTGTTCCTTTGAAACTACTGGGGAGCAATGATACCAGACTTATTCTTCTTGGATATTTGGTAGCTATGAAAGAAATGGAGACCCTCTTTAACTGCAGTGAATTCAGATGAGGGTATCCACCAAAACCCTATTGCAAAGCCTCTCACCAAGCTTCAGGTTCAACCAGCCTTCTTTCTTTTTTTTTTTTTCATTTTTTTTTTTGCTTTTGGTGAGGCAACGGGGCAGCCTTCTTTCTTTCCCGCATCATATCCCCATTCTACATGAAGACCTATAGAGATATGGCGAGTTCTTCAAAGATGGTTAGAGCTAATGACTTCTCATGTTCACCATGGTGTTGTGGAAAGAATGTTTAACTTAATGGGGAGATCTTGGCATAGATCTTGGTAATGCCACGAAAAACTAAGGGACCTTAGGCAAGGCATCCAATACTGTGTGAGCTGTGATTTCCTCCTTGATGTGTTCTAGGGTCCTTTCCAGTTCTAGATTTGATGTTGCTAGGTTCTATAACAGAGGAGATATCAGGAGCACTTATCGAGATTGAACCTGGTCCTCTCACCTATGTCCTAACTTTACTGCATTGTTGTTTAGTTATTTCAGTTGTGCCCAACTCTTCATCACCCCATTTGGGGTTTTCTTGGCAAAGATAGTGGAGTGGTTTTGCCATTTCCTTCTCCAACTCATTGTACAGATGAGGAAACTGAGGCAAGCAGGGTTAAGTGACTTGCCCAGGGTCACACAGCTAGTAAGAGTCTGAGGCTGGATTTGAACTTATGAAGATGAATCTTCCTGATTCTAAGCCCGGTGCTTTATCCATTCTACTAACCTAGCTGCCCTTTTTGCATTAGCCATTAACATTTCTAGATCTTTTCCATGTTTTGTGAAGAGCCTTTCTCACAAGGTCCCTGCGAAGGAGGGAGGTATTGAGGAGCCTCTCCCTTTTTTGGGTCTGGACCTATGATTTCATCCATGTGGAAATTTCCACTGATGCTACTTGATTGGCCACTTCTCTGTAACATACAGTCTTAGGGAAGACATTGCCTGGGGCACCGAGATGATTTCCCACGTTCCCTAGTTTTAGCTCAACCAGCTTATGCTAAAGGCAGAACCTGAACTCAGAGCTTCCCAACTCGAAGGCAGCCCTTCATCCACTCGGTCATGCTGACCCCAAACGGACTGTTCTCAGCTCATACATGTGAAAATTGAGGTTCTGAAGAGGCCAACTGCCTTGGCAGTCACCATGTACCCTCACATCCGAGATGGAATTTCATCCTGGTCTCTTCTCTTAACATCTGGTCCTCTATTCAGCACACCAGATGATTCCGTAAACTCCTCGCTCCCATGATTGACAACCAGGTTGTGATGGTGAGGCCGTGGGCGTGGTAGCTTGGGCACCAGCAGCTTGGGTATCCTCTGGCTGTGAATGCTGCCACTGTCTCTTGCAGTCATTTTCACTGACCGTCCCTCTGGCCTGGGGTGCTCTCTCCTTGTCTCTGCCTCCTGGCCTCCCTGGATTCCTTTAAATCTCCCCTCAAGTCCCTCCTACTGCCTTTCCCCATCCTCTTTAGGTTCCCCAGGTGCCTGCCCTCTGTGGATTATCTCTAATTTATCGAGTTTATATTGTACACAGTTGTTTACTGTTGGCTCCTGGAGAGCAGGGGCTGTTTTTTACTTTTATCTGGATCCCTAGTGCTTATCAGAGCGCTGGCACATAGTAAAGGCTTAATGAATGCTTGTTGACACTACCTGATGTATAGACACACATACCTTGCTTCGCAGAAGATCCTTCCCTGCCTCAGTTCCCCAGAATTCCACTCTGCTGACCTTCCAGAGGTACTTTTCCATCTGCTATCCCCAAGAGGGTGATTACCACGTTTCTGCTGCTTTCCCAGCCTTATGAATGGTGTAGATTTAATAAAGGTCCTGCTCTGTAAGTATACCCCGAGGGGGCAAGCAGAAAGGCAGCAGTTGCATAAGTCAAGCAAATGAAATAAAACAGAATCCAAAGAGTTGGAGAAATGGGTTATTTAAAACAGCTCAGGCCCTCTCTCGCTTTCCCAGAGCAGGCCTCTCTTTCACCTGGAGTCCTTCTGTCTGCCAGCCCCAAGAATTCTATAAATTCTTGCAGGAATGGCTGAGTTCTCCCAGGGCATCCTGGAGACGGAGGGACAATGAGGCAGCTGTGCCTTTAGAGTTGGAGCATCCCCATTCTAGCACACATGTTTTCTGGGCAAATCTTTTTTTTTTTTTTTAACATGAAACTGCATCTGTCAGTATATGATGTGATCTTAACCATATGTTTCCATGTGGCTGCTGGTGATGGATTCAAGCTTTTGGATATGATTAGATCCCATCTCCTGACATTCTACTTCTTGATTTACAGTCCAGACTAAACGACATGATTTTTGAGCAAAAGTATTTCACCTGAAATCCTGTTCTATGGCTAAAATCATGGTAATGACAGCTGACACCCATGCAGAGCTTTGAGGTTTGCAAAGATCATTTCACTTAACCTGATCCTGGTGACAACTCTGTGAGGTAGGCACTATTATTACCCCCACTTTACAGATGAGAAAGTTGAGGCTTAGGGAGCTCAGGTGACTTACCCAGGGTTACACAGCTAGTACATGTCAGAGGTGAGATCTGAACCCACGAGGTTAGGTGACTTGTCCAAGATCATGCAGCTATGATATCTCAGTTCTTCCTGACTGTGAGTCTGGCTTTCAGGCTCTCTGTGAACTGACTATGCTTTCTAAAAGTCTAACTTTAATTCTTCAAATCAGTTCTTCTCCCCCATCTCTCACCCTGGTATGAACAATGAAGAGTCTTCATTGACTTTTAACTTCAGGCTGGGCATAAAAATGCATTTTCTATTGACTTGTTTTAATGGGAAACAAATGTCTTTAAAAATGATGTTCTCAAATATTGCAATAGATCTGGGATCTCATCTATCTAGATGTCCCTTCCACCCACACCTGCACGTTCTGGGCTGCTCTGGCCTTTGTCTTCTTTGTCTTTGTTCTCAGAAGGGTCACCAGACCAGGCAAAAGGTCTTCCACAGATAGAGTAAATGGAAGTAATCTGAAAGGCGAGGGCTGTAGCATCTGGAGACACCAGGGACGGCCTCCTGAAGAAGAGGAACTTGGAGACGAACCTTGAAGGAAGCCAAGCAGACTAAGAGATCGTGGGAAGGAGGAAAAGCGTCTCAGGTGTGGAAGACAGCCGGCGTAAAGGCTCAGAAATGTGAGAGGGAGGGTGGCATTTGAAGAACAGCGCGGAGGTCAGTGTGGCTGGATTGTGGAGTCCACTGAGGGGAATAAACTGTAAGAAGACTGGAAAGTAGAAAGAGAACAGATTATGAAGAGCCTTCGATGCCAGAGGACTGATTATAAATAAATAAGCCTCTGGTCATTAATATCAAGTAAGGTTTGAAATAGGGGGATGGACATCAAAGGCGTTTGCCATTGTCATCCAGCATGGAGCTCAAATGGAAAAGGGAGTCGTGATCGATGGGATTATCCTCAATATAATCCTGTTTGTGGATGACATTTACCGATTACTTCCAGCCCTGAACCATTTCAGAGCCTCTTAAATCAAATATAGAACCACATATATATGGTATTTATGTAGAAGAAGAAATAAAGGATATTATTAGAAACTACATATATTTTAACATTTATATAGCATTTACTGTGTGTCAGGAACTTTACAATTATCTAATTTGATCCTTAAAATAACCTTGGGAGGTAGATGAGGCAAATAGAGGTTAGGTGACTGGCTTGGAATCATAAGTAGTAAGTGTCTGAGGCTGGATTTGAACTCACATCTTCCTGACTCTGGGTAGCTAGGTGGCGAGGGTGGATAAAGGGAAGTCAGGAAAACTCGTCTCCTTGAGTTCAAATCTGGCCTCAGCCATTTACTAACTATGAGACCCTGGGCAAGTCACTTAACCCTGTTTGCCTCAGTTTCCTCATCTGTAAAATGAACTGGAGAAGGAAATGGCAAACCACTCTAGTATCTTTGCCAAGAAAACCCCAAATGGCATCACAAAGAGTCAGTGGCACAGTGGATAGCACACCGGGCCTGAAGTCTTCCTGAATTCAAATCTGGTCTCAGACATGTACTAGCTGTGTGACCCTGGGCAAATCACTTAACCCTGTTTGCCTCAGTTTCCCAGTCTGTAAAATGAGCTGGTGAAGGAAATGGCAAACCACTCCAGTGTCTTTGCCAAGAAAACCCCAGATGGGGTCAGGAAAAGTCAGACATGACAGAAAATGACTAAACAACAACAACAATGTATAAAGTGGATGAATGATTCCTGTCATTTAGAAGATGATGGACTTAAGCTCCTTTTGGCTATGAGCCTGAGACCTTCAGCTAGCAGCCATCCTGGGTAACACTGGGTAGTCCGAGTCCTGGTATCAAAACCACAGGATCATCAAAGTGTAAGAGACTACTGAGCTCATTTACCAGTTCCCTCTTTTTACTGGAGAGACAACTGAGGCCCAGAGAGGTCAAGTAACTTGCCCAGGGTCACACAGCTATTACGTGTCTGATGTAGAATTTGAACCCTGGTCTTCTAGATTCTAGGTCTTGAACTCAACGGAAATTCCCTACATTTTTCTCCCTCTCCAAAGGGAGAATTAAAGGAGTGAGCTGTGAGAAGTTAAGAGAGAGCTGGTTGAGCTCCGTCTATGTTTTAATTGAAGATCAGATTTAGATGAAAGGATGACCTCTTTTTGTTTGTTATCCTAAACTCCTGTGCGTTTCTCTGTAGTTACTATTAATAAAACCTTGAAACCCTGCAGAAGAACTCTCTGCTTATTTCAGAGCCATCGGGGAAGGGGATCATAGCAATAGCTGGCATTTATATATAGCACTTTTTAAAAGGGTTGCAAAGCACTTTACATGTTAATGTCATTTGATCCTTAAAACCACCCTTGGAGGTGGGTTCTACTATAATTCTCATTTTACATGTGAGGATAACAAGACCGAGGTAGGCATTATTATTCTCCCCATTTTACAGTTGAGAAAACCGAGGCAAACAGGGGTGAAGTGACTTGCCCAGGGTGACACAGCTACTAAGTTTCTGAGGCTGGATTTGAACTCAGGTCTGTTCCAATTGCAATTCTAGCGCTCTATCCACCATGCCAACTTAGTGCCCTACATACAGGAATCAGAGCTAGAAAATAACTAGTCTGGTCCAATTCTTTCATTTTGCTGGCGAAGAAACTGAGATCTCTCGAAGTAAAATGGTTTGCCTAAAAACCTCACAGGTTGTAGGTGACTTGAGCGGTTTCTGAGACCAGATGCCTCATACCACGCTACCTTTGTGGCATTGGATTTAGAGTCAGGAGGGACAGTAGAGGCCATTCAATCCAACTGACCCATTTCTCAGCTGAGAAAAAGGGGGCACAGAGAAATTAGGTGACTCGCCCATGGCCCCACGTCTCAGGTAGGATTGGAGCTCAGGTATGGCTGCCTGTAAGCCTAGCCCTGTTTTCATGGTGCACCTTGGGGAGAGGAGCCCAGGGAGCTTCCTCATCTGTGCAGTGAAGGCTTGGAGATCTCACCCAGCTCTCACGTTTGAGCTTCTGATTTTCCTGTGTGCAATTTATGTTCTACCTTGTGCGGCTCTTGTGAATGTAGCACCTTGAAATCTTTAAAGCACCGGTAAACCACACATGACCAGTCCCTTCAGCTTTAAGTGAAGAGAACAAGAATGGCCACACGATGGCGCCAAACCCTCAGAGGTTGACTTGGCTAGTTGGCTTTAGAGTTGGACTTTCTTGGAGAAAAGCTGCAGCCGTGACGCTATAAAAAGTCCTGAGTGTGTGATCCATTTCTTTGTATTTTCAGAATAACGCACCATCATTCATGCATCAAGTCCGGCGTGGGGGGCAGTGTCATTACTCTCATTTTGCTGTTGTTCAGTTGTTTCAGTTGCGTCTGACTCTCTGCGACTCTATTTGGGGTTTTCTTGGCAGAAATACTAGAGTGGTTTGTCATTTCCGTCTCCAGCTCATTTTGCAGATGAGGAAACTGAGGCAAACAAGGTTAAGTGACTTGCCCAGGGTCACACAGCTAATAAGTGTCTGAGGCTAGATTTGAACTCATGACTCTAGGCTTGGCACTCTACGCACTGTGGCACCACCTAGCTGCCCTATTCTCATTTTACACGTAGAGAAGTTGAGGTAAGGTGGATGTTTTATGATAAACCAAAAACTGTATCTAGATTGGAACTCAGAGCCCTCACTTTCTAATTTAATTCTCAGGTTACTGGTTAATGGCAAAACCATTCATCTAACCTTGGGATTTTAGTCTAGAGTAAAACAAACCTGAGGGCCCACATTCCCCCTTTACTCTGGTGGTAGAAGATAATCCCACTCCCCTTCATTGACAAATTACCCAAAGTACAAGCTGTGTTTGGGTGGAAGTTTGAGCATTCCCTTAGGATATTGGAGTTATCTCATTCATTCACTCATTAGGAAGACTCCTTGGGAATATTTTGGGGAAAAGACTCTCAACTGCTTTAATTAGAGCTGTTCATAGCAATAAAATTGGAAAGACCTAGCTAGTTCTGCCCTAGAGTATTGCTCACAGTCAACATTTGTTGAATGAATGAATCGAGAGACAAACCACTTGTGGGTTTCTTGTGTTAGTTGGACATGAATTAGCCAGATTTTAGAAAAAGCAAGGGCAGAATGCATGAATCTGAAAGTTTTTCTTTTTATAGAAAAGGAAATTCTAAAAGATGTCATGAAGAGCATTAGAAGAAATTGGGTGTGCTGAATCTGGAGAAGAGAAGATGGTTTGGTAGTTGTCTTCATGCATTAAGCTTAAATGCTTTGGCCACATGATGAGAAGACGGGACTCTATGGAAAAAGACCCCGACGTTGGGAAAGATTGAAGGCAAGAGGAAAAGGAGACAGCAGAGGATGAGATGGACAAATGGTGTCATGGAAGGAACAGACATGACTCCAGACAGACTTTGAGAGATAGTGGAGGACAGCAGAGCCTGGTATGCGATGGTCCGTGGGATCACAAAGAATTGGACATAACTGGAAGACTGAACAACGGTGACAACAATTTAAAAGGCTGCTCTGAGGATAAAAGATCAGACTTTGGTGTGGCTCTGGAGGGTAGAGCTAGCAGCAATGGATAGAACGAAAGGAGGCAGATGTAGGCTTAGCATGAGGAAGGACTTTCTCATGATGAACACTACTCAGGAAAAAAAAACACCAACCTTTTTGACAGGTAGTGAGTTCTCTATCAATGGAAGTATTCAGGAAGACGTTACACAACCGCTTGGCAAGGATGTCGTAGAGGGGATTCTTGCACTAGGTTGAAGGTTCAATGAGATTACTTTGAAGTTCCCTTCCTGCTGGAGCATTCTATGATTCTATGAGTATTGTGAAGAAACTCTGGAGTCTTGAGAAGAGAATACCAAAACGATTATATAGAATGACTACAAGACATAGGAGGCCAGATGAAAGGATCTGGGTGGTTTTTTTTTTTTTTTATAAAGAGAAGAAGGGGAAAAAGAGAATTTAGAGAATCACAGAGTTTCAGAATTGGAAAGAGCCTCAGGCAATCATTGCCTCCAACTAACATGAATAATAATGCTCTCTGCAACATATCCAGTGACTGCCCATCCATTATCTGAAGATCTCAAGAGAGGGAGAACTCGCTATTAATCAATTATTCAATTAACAAACATTTATTAAGTTCTCACTATGGGTCAGGTGCTGTGCTAAGGGCTAGGGACACAAAAATGAAACAATCTGTGCCTGCAGAGAACTTATATTCTAAAAAGGTTGAGGAGACAGCATATACCTATATAAGTGTGTACATAATGTACCGGTATAGGGTGTCCCAAAAGTCTTAGTGTGAGTTTAAAAATATAATATACCCTCAGGCAATAAAATTTATTTAGTACTATCCAAAGGGGATTGAAGGCCGCTAGGTGGCGCAATAGAGCATAGAGTGCCAGGCCTGGAGTCAGGAAGACTCATCTTCCTGAGTTCAAATCTGACCTCAGACACTTCCTAGCTGTGTGACCCTGGGCAAGTCAGTTAACCCTGTTTGCCTCAGCTTCCTCATCTGTAAAATGAGCTGGAGAAGGAAATGGCGAACCACCCCAGCATCTCTGCCAAGAAACCCCCAAATTGGGTCACAAAGAGTAGGACACAACTGAAAACGACTGAACGATAAAAAGATTTTGTTAGCTTTTCTGGATGATCCAACACCCTATTGACATATTGAGTTGGCAGTCTAATAAAAGCCCAAGATGTTTTTCTAACAAGCATGTCTAACCATGCTGTCCCCATCTTTTATATATAAAGTTGATTTTATACCTGGATATAATGTTTTAAATCTATTTCTATTAAATTTTTCTTATTAGATTCAACCCTTTGTTCTAAACTGTTGTAACGCCTTTGAATTCTGACTCTTTTCTGGATGAGGCAAGTGCCAAATTACTCCACAAAAAAAGAATTGACCATATTTTAACAAGCAGGAAGCAACTGGTTAGTGATTTGGAGTTAATAAGAACCAGTTGTCAGTGGAATAAAATCACCGATTTGTTAAAACAAAGATAAAAATACAAACCATATTATAAGAAAGGATAAAGATGAAAAGCTACTGTGCATAATCATAACATCGCCAACTTGAATTATTTATACAAGTTGTTGACTCTGAAGAAAAAAGGAAATCATTAAAAGTGAAGATATAAACTGAGATTGTCAGCATTCCTCAGAAGTGCTCAACCAATGTAAAAAAACCATCACACTGAGGAGGTCCCAAGAATCCCCAACCCCCTAAATCTAACAAACAAACACTGTCTCTTTCCCAAGTAGAGAGACTTGGTATCTGAGAGTGACATCACTTTAGAATATGTATTATTCTCTTAAAGACTGCATATTTTTATCACTATATTTTGTTTCAGTATTTTTAAAAATTAATTTTGGAATCTACCCCACTGTGTGCCCAAAGTTATCCTTTATAATAAAGAATATTAAATAAAGAAAAAAGCTTATCAGAAAAATTAATCAACAAATTACTTGCATCCATTCTATTGAGTCTGACAGTAATGCTCTGGAAGAGAAATATCTGAAAAGACCTTAAGAAAGTAGCACCCTGAGTAAATAGATCTTCTGTGCAAGATTTTTATGAGGACATGCACGAGAATCAGTTACAGAAATCAAGAATAAGTCAGTGAGTTGTGGCCTGCATAGGTTCACATAATGTTGACATAATTCCCATAGTCTTGAGATTGCAGATTTTTTCAATGCATTGATCAGAACATTCACATGGCCAGACTTCCCATTGCTACGCGACTTCTTTTGTGGGATACTTATGTTGTCTGTACTCATATGTATACATATTGTTCCCCCCAGCTGAGTGTAAGCTCCTTGAGGGCAAGGACTGTTTCATTTTTGTTTTCGTATCTCTATGACCCTGGTTAGTACAAGGTCGAGCTCATTGTTGTTGTTCAGTTGTGTCCAACTCTTCATGACCCCATTTGGGGTTTTCTTGGCAAAGATGCTGGAGAGGTTTGCCACTTTCTTCTCTAGCTCATTTTCCAGATGTGGAAACTGAGGCAAACAGGGTTAAGTGATTTGCCCAGGGTCACACAGCTAGTAAGTGTCTGAGCCCAGATTTGCACTGAGGAAGCTGCATCTTCCTGACTCCAGGTCCAGTGCTCTATGCACTATGGTGCCACCTAGCTGCTTGGCACATAGAAAGTGCTTAATAAATGCTTAATTAATTATCAATAATTGTTAGTTGGGTTAGGGCACATTTCCACTTTGAAAACCAGCTGCCAAAGAATGTGTGTAAAATAAATCGTATAGAGCAAAGGCTCGGCGTTAGGAGACCCCGATTGTGGTTCCACTTTTAACACTTTGTACTCATTAGGTCTCTTTGGATAGCTCACACATACCCTTTCGGAGCTTCAATTTCTTTATCTGTGAAATAAAGGAATTAGATTAACTTATCCCAAAGATTAACTTATTCCCTCTAGATCTGTATCTTATGATTGTTGTAACCCTGAGATTTCCTGATCCTAAAATGACCCCTCCAATATGCTTAGCAATAGCATTATTATTGCAAATGGTGGGTCATTTCCCGAGGAGACTTCTTTGAAAGACATCACTGAGGAGGTTTATGTTGGTATGGTGTGGTAGTCTGACAAATCTCACTCGTTTCTTGACCTTTGACTTTCTGTTCAATACGTGCCTCCTTTTGCTCCTGGTACTCTCCCAACAGCCACCCGTGACCCCCTTCTTGGCACCCCTTAACTATCTGAAAACTCCCACGCTCTAAGCTTTCAGCCTCACTAATTCACTTCACTGCCTGTGAGTTCAAGTGCGGGAAACCAATCAGACACAGCTGAAAGAGATTAAGACCCTGCTTCTCATCTGTATCTCTGAGCATCCCTTTTATGTGGGATG
Organism: Vombatus ursinus; assembly: GCF_900497805.2. Taxonomy (NCBI): domain Eukaryota; kingdom Metazoa; phylum Chordata; class Mammalia; order Diprotodontia; family Vombatidae; genus Vombatus; species Vombatus ursinus. The sequence continues at coordinate 39,206,197 of NW_020954577.1, forward strand.
CACTCGAATGGACCAGGAAGTGGCATAACTTGGGTGAGGGGTCTGGAACGCCGCCTGTCAGTGAATCTTTCATCCCTTTCCTCTTTGTGATTGGGGCTGACGATCATCTCACCCATTTTCCAGATGCCTCTCTGCTGATGGATGCACCTTGCTTCTCTGGAAAACCGACCGTATCTTTGTCTCTTTGGCAATCATGATTCAGATACATACTTCCCCTCTTCTCTTGCCACCCACCTCATATCCTCTAGCGTATCAAGCTAATAATAATATATTATTTTATATTATATATAAATATATTAAATCATTATATTGTATTAAAATAAATAGCCAAAGACTTTCCCTTTTGTGAATTCAGACATGCCAAATAAAAGCCTATTTTCTTTAGCATTTATTAGCATGTCTGCTTCTGCCATAGAAATGTCTAAAACCCCCCAAACTACAATGGACTAGGATGAATTAAAAAAAATCAGTAACTGTTTTATAATCACACCTTGTATGTTCTCTACCTCATTACCATGAAAAATAAGTCTCAGAGAAAGATCACGGTATGACTGGAAGATATTGCTGACTAGTTAGTTATGCAGTGTGGGTCAGCAATAAATCTGAAAATGACAAGATGTTTCCAGTGGGCTTTTAAATCAATGAAAAAATTCAGTTTCTTGCACAGTGGCTCCTTCTTACAATTGACATGGCTGTTTAACAAAAATGCAGCAGCTACCAAGAGCTGAAAACTTTGCCTTCCCCGTCTAGGATTCTGTCCAGAACCACTTTCCCCAGTCACACCCACACTGGTGGAGGGGGTCCTCAGAAGGTGGCTGACCACTTCGCCCTTTAGGTTTCTAAGAGTAAGCCTAAGAGATTAGGGTTTCTAACTCTATAGCTCCCAAGCTTCCTTTTTTTTTTTATGTGATTGCCATTATTAATGAACCAAATGTTATTCATTAGATTTCCTAAGGAAATATAGTGAGAACAAAAACATTTCCCCTAACTCTGAGGCTCATTCTCCTTTTTTATATACAAGATCTCTGGGGAGAGTGGACTCAAACCTAAAGGAGAAAAGCATTCAGGTACACATGTGCAGAACATAGGGGGGCCCAGGGTATGTCCTGGCCCTCCTCTTCTCATGGAAGCTCCCCTTACACACAGCTCTGTGCTGTGCTCTGAGGATCAGTGCCTTTCTAGAGTCCTTGGCTGTCCATGAGCGCATGGCAAATTTGTTTCTTTTGTGTCTGCTATCTTCAAGGGTCCTACTCCTCAAAGCTGTCACCATCCTCAGGTGACTGTCTTTCCTGAGATGACATCACTTTTTCAGATGACATCTATTTTTGAGCGTTTCAGAATTCTGTCATCAGCCACTCCTACCTCCTTTGGTTTTCCACTGAGTTCTCTGATGGATCTTTTGACATTTCAGAGTTTATGTGGTTGTAACCCGATTAATTCCATCTCTGGATATGCAGCTGACCAAGATCATGGAGGAAACAAACACAAAAGAAACGAAGGTGCCGTGTGCTCATGGACACATGGCAGGTGGATTGAGTAATGTGGTTTGCTGATGCCCTCCCTCCAGTAGCTCAGAAAAATTCTTTCTCACTAGCTTCCCAGACGAAAAGATCAAAGGGCTATGGAAAAGCACATTATTTCTTTCATATGCACTCAGTTCTAGCTCAGCAACTCATGTCATCATTGGGTAGAAAGCAGGCAGAGAAAAATCTCTCTCTCTCCTCCTCCTCCTCTGTGTCTCTCTGTCTCTATCTCTGTCTGTCTGTCTCTCTCTGTCTGTCTCTCTCTCCCCCTCCATGTTGTATGTACTGAAACTAATCAGGAAATATCTAAGACAACTTCAAAAACTGACCCCTAATTTGGCTAATTCCCCATTACCTACTTACGGTATTTTTAAAAAGATATTCTTATACTCATAATATAATCACCCAGAGCCAGTTGAAGTCGCTGGAGAGAGGTAGCTAAAAAGAACCCAATAACTCTCCTTTCTGAGGAAATGATCAGTTTAAAAGTCATCCTCAGTCTTCTAATCATCTGTTGCCTTGGATACATTTTTTGGATCTTTAAATAGCTAAAGTTTCCCATCACTACTCACTGGATGGTAATAATAAATGATAACAACAATAGTAATGACACCAAGTCTTCATAAAGTATTTTAAAGCATGTAAAGCATTTTATATTCATTAATTCATTAAAATGCATTTGACAGTACAATGTGGCAAAAAGAACCCAACTTCTGAAGTCAGAAGATTTGGATTCAAATTTTAGCTCTGTATCCCAAGCATAACACTGGCCATGTTGCACCACTTTCTTGGGCCTCAGTTTGCTCATCTGCAAAATGAGGGGGCTGCATTAGGTGATGTCTAAGGTCCCTTTCAGCTCTAGATCTACGATCCTATGCTTTTAGCTTTCCTCCATCTAGGCAAGTCAGCTTCATCATGTCTTGTTCTTGCTCTAATGGAATAGCTGATCTGCAAGCTTATTTCAAAATGACAATTCCATTTTCCCTTTGGTTTTATTTTCACTGTTTTTCTTTCTTTTAGACAATCTCTGACCCTGGGGCCAGTTGATCTGTAACAACTTAGGGGCACTAAGTGGTCAGAAAAAACCTTCCTTAGCTTTCGTATTGCTGGGAAGATGGGCATCATTGACTCCTCGGGAAGCATTTTTGATCCACAATCCTCTGGATTGAATGGGGAGCCAGGCTGCAAGGCAAGAGTGCATGTCCCTGCATGTGCCCTGTGCTTGCATTCATTTAGAGTTAGCAGGATTTAAAAAAGGTTTTTAATAACACAGCTCTGTTTCTCAACAACATTATTTCAAAAGCCTTTCAGACAAGTAATTCCCCTCCCTTTGTGGTCCCTTTGAAGCTAATCTTTTCTTTGTTTAGCTTTATGGTGCAGGCTGGAACAGAGACTATTTGACTGAACTTGATGCTAAAGAAAAAGGGAGGACAGGATTTGCTATGCAAACAACATACTGGGGCTAATCTCAAATCGATGAATGTTCCTTGCCTTGCCTTCCTTTAAAGTTGGGGTGTCAAACTCAAGTACAAATGAGGGTCACTAAACCAAACACAAGGGTTCCCACAGGTCTGCAGATTGACTTAGAAAATCACACATTAACATCATCTATGTTTTATAGTATTTTTGTTTATTTTGTCAAACATTTCTCAATTACATTTTAATCTGATTTTGGTCCATTTGAGAGAGTTGGAACTGTAATATAAACCCAAGACAGAAAGTTGAATAATGAAGAGGTAGCTGGAGAGAAAGATGAAAAATGGATTAAGGTGTGGGGAGAGAGTGCTGAGCATTAATGAAGTTGGGTTCCTGCCTGTGTGGCCTTGGGCAAGTCACTTGACTGTTCTGAGTCTCGGTTTCCTCATTTGTAAAATGAGTTTTTTGGGCTAAATTGCTTCTCAGGTCCCTTCCCACTTTGATCCTAATACTGTCTGTAAGTACACAATCAAAGCTCAGGTGGGTTTGGGGCCATGTGTTAGATCAAGAAGCTTGGTGGAAAAATGATTCTTCATGCTTAGTTAAGAATTTGGGCTAATAAGTTCCTTCTAAGTAAGCAAAATCTCAAGGTCCCATCCACCTCTAGTATTCTATACTGTAGCAGCTTAATGAATATGCAACTTTTGAAATTTCATCAAAAACATCTTCAAATTTCACTACCCCTGAGAGTTTATAGCAATTTGAGGCTTATTGATGGTAGAGGGATAATTATAGACCTGCCACTTATCTCTCAGCTCTTCTGAAACAGAATCATTTAAATAATATGCCATATATTTATGGAGGCCCACATCTCTTGTGTCAATTTTTCTTCTTTTTAAAGCAATGAGATAGCTGGAAAAAATGTCAAAAAATAGTATTACAGGTGAAATCCTTTGCTCTTTATTAATTTACATTTTGTTAGACCCCAGGGAGGAAAATATAAATATCCATTTATAATAAAAATAGAGAAAAGGGAAGGAATTTAATTTGCTTTGGAGAGAGTTCTGTGCTAGGAGGCAGGAAGATTTGACTACTCCTGGAGTTCTATCCCTGGCTACTGGATTGTCCGACTATATTTACCCTGTCACAGTCCAGTAGGTAAAGGAAACAATAATTACTCATTCAACAGATATTTAAAATAAGGGACTCATGTCCTTCCAGTATAAGAATGATGGGCCTGAAGCCAGGGATGGAGGGCACCTCAAAAAGGATGATGAGAATACATTTTCCAGGATTTTTCTCATTCAGATCAAGAAGGCTTAAACTAGAAATGGAAGAATAGAAAGAAGACTGCCCACATCTAGGCCAACTCAATGCCACTCAGTCAATGAATAGACACTTATTAAATGCCAATTATGTGCCAAGCTCTGTGCTGAGTGCTGGACATAACATAGGAAGAATAGAAGACAGGACCTGTACTTTATGAAGACCACACCTAAAAAAGAAAGTCATCACTCAAACCTGTAGCCTGGGATGTCTGTCTTCAAAGTCACTAAGAATCTTTAATTAAAAAGGGTAGATTAGAGATCCTATAGAAAAGAGGCAAAATTGACTTCATTCACTTGATGGGATAGGAATCATAATTGGAATATGGCTCTGGAAGGGCTTATCTTACTTCAATGGAGCAGAAGAGATAAAAAGACAGTAGGATAATATGGTTTATTATGAAGATATATTCATACATCACACATTATAGAAGCATCTGATATCGTGGTTTATTGCTGGGTCCTTCCTTGGGTTTTGTCTCTCTCTTTTTCTCTCTTTTTGGTGTCTCTGATGCCGTTTTTATGACTTTATACCTACCCTCCATGGTGTCCAACTAGGTTGGTGTATGTAGATAATTCTTCACACAGCTCTACCTTTCCTCCCCACGTCCACTTTCACTCCTTCACTCCTCTCCTACCCCAAAGTATTTTCAGTTTAACATCAAATTTCTATGTTCCTAGGGAAAACCCTGAGTGGACCATGAGCCCTGAGAGTGTAATTACTGAAATGTCTTTAAGATTGGATTTGGTTCGTGTAAGCCCAGAGCTGCATTTACATGGGTTACAGTAGGTTAGACAAAGCAAACAACCCAAATGGCCTCAGTGGGATGAAAAAAGTTAATGTGATCTTGGGCTACGTTAAGAGGCACAACTTCCAGGACTATGGAAGTAATAGGGTCACTGTCCTCTGCCCTAGTCAGACATCATGTGTGGTAGTGTGTTCTGTTCTGGATGCACAAAAAGGATTTTGATAAGTTGGAGAGTATACAAAGGAGGGCAACTGAGATGGTGGAGGCCCTTGGGTCCATGAGCTGTGGGGTCTGATGGAAGGAAATAGGAAGAAGACTCAATGTAGACAAGAGAGTTGTCTGTGGCTATCCGAAGAACTGTCAGGTGGGGGAGGGGTCGGAGTTGTCCTTGTTGACCCCAGAAGGCTTAGAACCAGGACAAATGGGTGGTTATTGCAAGATAGGCTTGATGTCAGGAAAACACTTTATAATTATTTTTTAAAATTTATTTATTTATTTTTAACTTTCAACATTCACTTCCATAAGGTTCTGAGTTCCAAATTTTCTCCCCATCCTTCCCCTCCCCCCACCCAAAGACTGCATGCAATTTGATATAGGCTCTACATACACATTCATATTAAACCTATTTTCACATTAGTCATGTTGTAAAAAAGAACTAGAATCAATGGCAGAAACCACGAGAAAGAAGAAACCAAAAAAAAAAAACCCAAAACCCAAAACCAAAACAAAGAGAGAGAAGGGGAGAGAGAGAGAGAGAGAGAGAGAGAGAGAGAGAGAGAGAGAGAGAGAGAGAGAGAGAGAGATCAAATAATATGCTTTGATCTGCATTCAGACTCCGTGATTTCTTTCTCTGGATGTGGATAGCATTTTCCATAATGAGTCTTTTGGAGTTGTCTTAGTTCCTTGCATTGCTAAGAGATAAGTCTATCAAAGTTAGTAATCGCACAATGTAGCTGTTACTGTGTACAATGTTCTCTTAGATCGGCTCACTTTACTCAGCATCAGTTCATATAAATCTTTCCAGGTTTTTCTGAAGTCTGCCTGCTCATCATCTCTTACAGCACAAAAATATTCCATTACATTCATATACCGCAACTTGTTCAGCCATTACTTAACTGATGGGCATTCCCTCAGTTTCCAGTTCTTTGCCTCCACAAAAAGAGCTGCTATATTTTTGTACATGTGAGTCCTTTTCCCATTTGTATGGTCTCTTTGGGATACAGACCTAGAAGTGGTATTGCTGGTTCAAAGGGTATGCACAATTTTATAGCCCTTTGGGCATAAAAACTTCTTAATTATTAAGTATTCCAAAATAGAATGGGCAGCTTCAAGAGAGAGTGGGTTTCATCTCATTGGAGATCTTCAAACAGAGACTGGATCATCAATTGTTGCGTATGTTTTGGGGGGTATTCCTTTCTTTAAATTTTTTTTTTAATTTTCAGTTCCAAATTCTTTCCCTCCCTCCACCCCTCCACCATTCATTGAGAAAGTAAAAAATTCAAAATCCATTATACATATGAAGTCAGGGAAAACTTATTTCCACAATGGCTATGTTGCAAAAAAAAAAAAAGGCAAGAAAAATAAAAATAGAGAAAAAAATAAAGAAAAATATCTGGAGGTTAATAGCGTTTTTCATCTTGAGCCTTTTGGAATTGTGGATCATTGTGTTGATCAGCATTGCTAAGTCTTTCATATTTGATTTTTTTTTTTTTTGCTTTTCGGTGAGGCAATCGGGGTTAAATGACTTACCCAGGGTCACACAGCTAGTGTCAAGTGTCTGAGGCCAGATTTGAACTCAGGTCCTCCTGACTCTAAGGCCTAAGCTCTGTCCACTGCACCACCTAGCTGCCCTTTCAGAATTGATTATTGTTACGATAGTGGGTAACCCTTTCATATATGAGTTGAACATAATGACCACTGACATCCCTTCTAGCTCTCAATATCCATGGTCCAGCAGCTCTTAAAGAGACTTCCTAAATCATATCTGGGTCAGTGAAGGGAGTGTGCATATGGAAGCGATGGCAGATGCTCAGTGAATAATTTAATAATCATTGAATAATCTACTACTAACACACAGGAGTGATTCTAGGCTAAATTGCATATTAAATGAAGGCAAAATTGGGTACTTTTCCACCAAAGAGGGGATAGTCTATTTATGTGCCCTTGGGCCAGGTTGCAGTATATAAGAATTTCATCATGAGACTTGACTTTTCACAAAATAAATATCTGTGTGCTGTGTAGAGAAGAATTTTCTGCCATTAAAATAATATAAAAAGTAATAAATAATGAATAAATCTTATCCGATCAATGTTGAAATAGTTCTCTTCTCCTATGTTTAAGTTAGTCTCTAGTTCCTGGGTCATGACGGAGACTGAGACTAACAGCTCTGATACTTGTCCCTCCCTGGGATCAGAGATTCAGGGCCCTAGAAGTCACATAGCCCATCTCTCTTATTGTACAGATATGGTGAGTACTCTCTGGACTCACTATCCCAAAGCAAAGCTAGCTACATCTGCCCCTCAGTGTTCTAGAGGTACCCCGGAGGGCTTGGGGGTCCTTTTTTGTAATGTCATTGGCTCAAGTCCCCATTCTGGCTATTTTTTTCTTCCATCATTAGTCACCAATGAATGACCTAATTCCATTTAACCAGTTAAAATTGCTTAGCCTTTACAAAGAGTTTTTTTTTTTTTTTTGTTGTTGTTGAATCATTTTTCAGTTGTGTCCAGCTCTTCATGACCCCATTTGGGGTTTTCTTAGCAGAGATGCTGGAGTGATTTGCCATTTCCTTCTCCAGCTCATTTTACAGATGAGGAAACTGAGGCAAAAAGCATTAAGTGACTTGCCTAGGGTCACATGGCTAGGAAGTATCTGAGGCTGGATTTGAACTCAGAGAGATGAGTCTTCCTGATTCCAGGCCTGGCATTCTACCTACTGCATCACTTAGGGATATTTATTTCATATATAAAGCCAGAACAAAAATACAGACATTCATCTCCCTCAAACAACAACACCTGGGGATACACTTGCCCCTATGGGGCTTTGGGATCTGAGGAGCGGACTCAGACTTAATGCAGTTGCTAGATCCCACCAAGTTCACATCCAAATTTGGCATCTTTGCTGTATGAGCCCTTGTCTTAGCAATCTCTGGGTTCAGCTGCTCCTTGATTTGGGGTCTTCAAAGCTGGAGTGGTTGCCTACAAATCCTGGCACAGATTCCACCCTTGGAATGCTGGTGGCTTGCTTTCCTGACCTTTGGATACTCAAGAGGCTGTGAACTCCAAACTCCTTCACCTAAAATGAAAGAACAAATACAGAGTCAAAAACCAAAGGCCAATATTCTTGGGCCACATGTTAGCCTTGGATGGGGAGAACCCCAAAGCCCCTTAGCCTTGTCTGTCACTGGAATGCCAACAGATTAGTAGAATCTAAACCAAGACAAGGGATGAGGTTGGCCAGTGCCTTATGAATGCATTCCTAGTTCTGGCTACCCTGCCATAGCCAATAAAAAGGCTCCTACTCACTGTGTAGTTGGCAGACTGGAACCACATACAGAAATCTGCAGTGCTGCACAGTCTACGTGGGGATTGCATCAGCTGAGCACTCTACCCATGCTCATAAGGGCCAGACTCATTGGCCAGTCCCTTGAACTCACTATGGGCCTTTTGCTTCATGGGGGCTTCAGAGAGGACCAGTCTTTTGTTATACAGATAAAGAAATGGTGCCTAGAGACTTACCTGAGGCTACCTGGGTAATAAGAGGGAGAGCCAGGATTCAAATCAGTCTTGCTGACCAAATCCAGAACTGTTTCCACTGACTACGCTGCCTTTCTTCTTAAAGGGGACGTGAACAAACACTTATTAATTGCCTACTGTGTGCCAGGTACTGTGCTAAGTACTTTACAAATATAATTTCATTTGATTTCACAACATCCCCGTGAGATAGGTGCTATTATAGTAATAGTTAACGTTTATACAGCACTTACAATGTGCCAGGCATTATGCTAAGTACTTTACAATATTTTCTCATTTGGTCCTGACAACAACCCTAGGAGGTAGGTACTATTGTTCCCATTTTACAGATGGGGAAACTGAGACACACAGTGGTTAAGTGACTTGCTCAGGGTTACACAGCTAGTAACTGTCTGAGGCTAGATTCGAACGCAGGTCTTCCTGACTCTGGGCAGCTAGATGCCATAGTAGATAGAATGCCAGGCTTAGAGTCAGGAAGATCTGTGTTCAAATACAGCCTCAGACACTTCCTAGCTGTATGACCCTGGGCAAGTCACTTAACCCTGTTTGCCTCAATTTCCTCACTTGGAAAATGATCTGGAGAAGGAAATGGCAAACCTCTCCAGTATCTTTGCCAAGAAACCCCCAAATGGGGTCACGGAGAGCCAGAAATGACAGAACAGAAGCATCCTGACTCCAAACCTACCACTCTATACACTGAGTCCCTTAGCTGCCTCTTCTCGTTCATAACGAAGCACATTTGTTGATCCTCTCTTTGGTTGTGTTCCACCACACAAAAGTCATTTCTTATCAGAAATCAAATCTTAAAAGGAAAATTTTACTGATTCACCAGTAACCTATTTTTAAAAAATTCCTACTTGCTTTTGAGGCTGTAAATGAAACTCCCTTGAGTCATCTGGCTCCATTTAGAGGAATAATTATACTAGAACTTTCCTAATGTTCAAATAGGTTAGACCAGCACCATTAAGAGAAGATTAAAAAAAAGGCATTTTCAGGACTACTTTCCTGTAACTGCTGAGAAAAGATAATCTTTTCAATGAAATCCACACATTTCCAATGACATTTCCTTATTTTTTATAATCAAATTGCTCTTCATATTTCACCTTTTTCTGTTGCATGTTCTATCACATTGGAATTGTTTGTTGTTGTTCCATTTTAACATTCTGTATAATTTTCTAATTATCTTGGCACAGGTTCATCAGTTAAAATTCTCTTTGTTGTAAGATATCACGGTTGCTCCTGTAATGCTCTGATCTGATCTGATCTGATTTGGGGGGAGGTAATTGCTAAGATAGACCCTCAGCAAAGCTGTGAAGTAGCTAAAATTTATTTCCGCCTATTCAGAGGCTCCCAATTTTGTGTTTATGCTCCCCACCCCCATCCGAAGGATGTCTCCTTCCCTTAATCTGCTACTCCTCCTACCAAACCAATTCTTAGATCTTAGGTTCACACTAGGTCTTGAGGTCATCAGAGACCTTAGTTGTTGTTTTTTTTATAGTTCTATTTCAGTATAACTGATTTCCTCTGTAATCCCATATATTTTATATTATATACTTAAAAACATTATTCTTAGATGGGTCTGTAGTCTTACTGATTTCCAGAGGGGTCCACAACACAAAAAAATTTAAGTGCTCTAGCACTAAGGTATTAATGACTGATAAGGATGTTCCCCATCCCAAGAGCATTTGCCTTTCCACAGGGTTTAAAACCTTAAAATGTGGTGAGGTTTCCTCTGATGGTAGAAGTTTAGGTTTCATCCTGTGAGTAGAGTCAGACATTGAGGGGCACAGAGAACTTACCCTTCCCTGTTCTGTCTCCATTCCTTACTAAGGACCTGAAAATACCCAGTTTGGAGCTGCCTCTCTTCAGTCTTAACTGAACACTTCCATTGATGGCTTCAAGTCATTTCCCTTCTCTGGGCTCCAGCTTCCTCACCTGTAAAAAAGGTGGTTGGAGTAGATGGTACTTAAATCTATGATCCTACAAAATAAGACTTTATTATTCCCATTCTGTAAGAAGGAAAACTGAGGAAAAAAGGCAAAGTCTTTTATTTGTTTTGGGTTCTCATTATTATTTTCATCACTATTATTATGGACCATAAACCTCCATAGATGTTAGAACAAGAAGAAATGCTTAGCGGTCATGTAATCCAACTTTGTAGTTTTACAGATAAGGAAATTGAGGAGGAAAGAGCTAACATGTTAACAGGCAGCTAGAATTGGGACCTGCCAGGCCCTGGATTCAGTTCCCCGTGATCCTTTTCAGTGTCCTCAGATGACTGATCTCATCCATAGAGACTTCTGTCAGCTGTAGAGGTAAGGTGAGGCAAAGAGGAACAGGCTTATGCAGTGAAGTGTTATCATGGGTATTGGTGGTCGGGCCAGAGTGCTAAGCCATACTTATGATCTCTCAGCAGTCATAGGATGATAGATTTTAGAGTTAGAAAGAATCTTAATGTTGTCTAGTCCTCTTCCCTTATTTTATGTGTGAAGAAACTGAGACACAGGAAAGTTAACTTGTTCGAGGTCTTTGTTGTTTGATCATTTCAGTCAGTCCGTCCCTTCATGACCCCATTTGGAGTTTTCTTGGTAAAGGTCCTGGAGCAGTTTGTTATTTCCTTCTCCAGTTCATTTTACAGATGAGGAAACTGAGGCAAACAGGGTTAAGTGGCTTTCCCAGGGTCACACAGCTAGTAAGTATCTAAGGTCAAATTTGAACTCAGGTCTTCCTGACTCCAGGCCCTGCTCCATCCATTGTGCTACCTAGCTGCCCTTGTTCAAGGTCACCTAGGTATTAATTAGTGTAGCTGGGATCTGAACCCAGGTACTCCTGTTCCAAATCCAGCACCCTTTCCATAGCATCATCTAGGTTCAAATCCCAACTTGTGAGATCCTGGGTAGGTTATTCAGCATCTCAACGTCCTTATTTGTAACTTTGGGACAATGTTCACTTACCACCATGGGTAGTTGTGTGTATCAATGTAGATAATGAATGCAGGATCCTTTGTAAACTGTAAAGAACTATCTAAATGTCAGAAATTACCAATTTTCCCAAAGCAAGGGCTAAAAATGAATTCGTATCATTTCCTTACTTTTTGTCTTTGTGAGAATGTGGCTTTACGAGGAAATGGAGAAATTATCCAGCCTTACAAATTAAACTGAAAATGAGAATCAGCCTCTCCAGACCTATAATTTTCCCTGCCTCTGTATTTTGACTTCACTGTTTTATTGCTTCCTCATCCAACTCCAAGCTGTGAAATTTGGATGTTTGAATCCAAAAGGTTGAGGTTTGGAGGATAATTTATACGTTATCTAGTTCCACTCTCTAATTTTAAAGATGAGAAATTTGGGGTCCAGAGAGTCACTTGCATAAAGTCACCCAGATAATTTGGGGCAGAGCAAAGACTAGCGCCCAGGTCTTCTGTTTTCCATGTAACTCCCCAGTACCATGCCGAGCAGCCCTCCCCCTTAGTCACTGGCTACGTGGTTAGCCATGATAGTTTCACTGCTGTAAAAGCATGCTAATGTTCCCATTACTGTAACTAACATTTTCTAAAGTTTATGTCCTGACAAGTTTATCATCCCTCATGGGGAAGCTTCCTGTGCGGGGAAAACGTGAAAATACATTTTTAGGGATTGTCAAAATTAAAAGTGGGGCCATGTGCAATTGAGTGTCGGTGGTGAAAAAAGACGGGACCACTGCTAAGGAGACTGCTTGTGTCTATGGTGGCCTGCTCCGTGATGGTTTCTTGGGGTGGCAGAAGATATGACATATGTGAAACACGGCATCTTGGTGTGGTTGAAATTCAATTCTTTTGAGCATCTCAACTCAATTTCCAAGCCCTGTTGATTTTACCTCCGCAGTATTTCTCACATCTGTCTCCTTTTGTTAACTCACATGCCACCACCCTAATTCAGTCCCTCATCACCTCTTGGGTTATTGCAATAATCTTCTAATTGGTCTCCTGGCTTCCCTTACCCTTCTCTTCCCTTTCCCTTCCATTCTCTTCCTTTGTTTTCCCTCCCCAGTTTTGTTACTATTCATCTATCCTAGCTGATTGAAAGCTAGAAGATACCCATTCCATTTGTTCTTCTATTTGTCAATACCCCCAGGGGAGGTGGGCTGATATGAAGGGAAAATGGTGTGTTTTGGCTTGCATTTCCCGGATAATTCTCTCAGTTGACTTTTTCATATGTAGGCTTGGCCAAAGCTTGCTCTTTTGTCAATTCCGTTATTGCTTTTATTTTTTAGGGGACATTTTCTTCACACCATTTGCCTGCCAAAGAAATCCTCAATATCTTTTTACAAATTATTAAGACATATTCAGCTTAGCCATGACACTTTTATGGGGTGTGATGTCAGCTAGTTGAACTCATTCATTCTGCAATTTCTGCTTGCTGCATGTTATTCCTAATCAGTACAAGCAATACAGATGTCACGAGTTCTCTCTCTTCTCTTTCTCTCTTTCTCTCTCTGTCTTTCTGTGTCTCTGTGTCTTTGTCTCTGTCTGTCTCTCTTCTCTGTCTCTCCCTGTCTCTCTGTCTCTATCTCTCTGTTTCTGTCCCTCCCTCTCCCCCTCCATCTTTCTCTCTTTCTCCCTCCTCTCTCTTCCTCCCTCCTCTCTCTTCCTCCCTCTCTCTTCCTTGCACAAATTGCATAATAATCCTGTGACTGGTATAGTTACTGTTAACCTCCTTTTACAAATGGGGAAACTAAGACTCAGAGTGGTGAATAAACTTGCAAAGGTCACATAGTTCCTTATTGGCAGAGCTGAGACTTGAATTCCAAATTCCAGTCTTTTGATGCCAAAACTCGTGTTCTTTCTCTTATGGTTGGGATCTAATATGGAAGCCTATCTTGTCCAGCCTCTGACTCCAGTGTTGACACACTGCTGATCCTCTGTCACCATGGCTGATTCCAAGAATGGGGCATGCCACTGAGGTGGGCACTGATGATGGGTGAGTCCATCCCATTCTGTACTGCCTCTGCCACCTGTTTGGTATAGGCAGGCCTTCATCACCACCTGGAGATAGGGGGTATAGTGATTGTCTTTTCCTAGCAGTTACTGCTTCTACAATTCATCCTCTCCCATTAATCTGATTCATTAAAAAGAAGACTAATTTTTCTTATGCATTCATCTGATCATGTTATCTCTCTATTCAAAAATCATCAGTGGCTCCCTATCATTTAGTGAACATAGCTAAAACTTCCTCTTGACTTTCAGGCTATCTAGAATCCAACACCATCATTCCTTTTCACTCTTCCCTCGTACTACACTGCTTCACAGATTTTATGCTATAGCCAAACTCAGGGGTGCTCTTGTCCCCAGAAAATGGTGTCTGTCTAGTTTTCCATGTTTATGCCTTGGATCATGGCGCCCCCTATGACCAAAGTGCCGTCTTCTCCTCTCTTGCTTTGACTTTGCACCCAACCTTCAAAACTCAACTAAGATACCACTTCCTCCATGAAACCTTTCATGAATTTTTATATCAGATTTCAGATTACACTTCCTTATGTACCTCTCTAAGGACTTATGTAATATCCTATTTTATAGCTGACTCTGTGTGTGTGTGTGTGTGTGTGTGTGTGTGTGTGTGTGTACTATCTCCCGTTAGACTATAAGCTTCATGAAAGCAGAGGTTGAGTCTTACTGAAACTTTATCTCCTCTAGCACCTAGTAAAGACAATACATTGTTGTTATTCAGTCGTGTCTGACTCTTCATGACCTCATTTGGGGATTTCTTGGCAGAGATACCGGCCTGGTTTGCCATTTCCTTCTCTAGCTCATTTGAAAGATGAGGAAACTGAGGCAAACAAGGTAAAGTGACTTGCCCAGGGTCACACAGCTGGTAAGTGTCTGCGGCCAGATTTAACTCAGGAAGATGAGTCTTCCTGACTCCAGGCCTGGAGCTCTATCTACTGTACTACCTAGTTGCCCAGTAAAGATAATACAGGTGTTTAATAAAACTTCGTTGAATTGAATGGAAATGACCTTTTTCTATTGTAAATTTTGGATACTGGTATAAAATTCTATGTTAGAGCTTATAATTATTGGTTCCTTTTCATTCCAAGTTATGGATGCACAGCTGACTAAAAAAAATATTGGCAGGGAGCTTAGATCTTTAAAACTTGTATATCAATTACATGCAGCTACAGCTGCCCATTAGTCACAGTGTTGGTGTTTGGATCTTTATGGGCCTTTAAGATTTCATTACATCAATTAGTTTTTTGCTTAAAACTTTCTCTCTTCCTTGGATGAATCATCACAAATCTTGACCTTGACTTTTTTTAATGCATAAAAAAATGCATTAAGAAAAATACATGAGAAAAATCTACACAGAAGATGGCTAGCACCATCACACTGTTGTTTGGTTGACTTCCTTTCTCCTTCTCTCTCTCTCCTTCCCTCCTTTCTCCTCTCCTCTCCTTTTTCTTTCCTTCCTTCCTTCCTTCCTTCCTTCCTTCCTTCCTTCCTT
>NW_020954577.1:39221444-39289988 GCF_900497805.2 Vombatus ursinus
TTCCTTCCTTCCTTCCTTCCTTCCTTCCTTCCTTCCTTCCTTTCTCCCTCCCTCCTTCTCTTTTTCTTTTTTCCTTTCCTCCCTTCTTTCCTAGTTTGTTGATGCCTTACTTTTTATTTTTTAAATATCATTATTACTTACTAAATTGTTCTTTGTCACAAAGAAATGTAGTTAAGCAAAATCAACATAGAGCAGATCAGAAAGTATATACAACATTCCGTGCCTATAATCTCCCACTTCTCTAATAAGAATGAGGGGGAGGTGTGTTTCATTACATCCTTTCTGGGATTGAGTTTGGTTACTGTAATTAAGCCAAGTTCAGCAGCCTTTTGGTGTTGTTCTCACTTTCATTGGCGTAGTCATTGTTTAAATTGTTTTTCCTGATTTTGATTTTTTTCACTTTGCATGAATTCAAAAAAGTGTTTTTTCAGGTCCCTCTCAATTCTCAATACTTGCTGTTCTTTGCAGTGCAATTGCATTCCTTTATGTTCATAGGCCTCAGTTTGTCACCTGTTCCCTGTTTGTTAGGCACCAGATTTATTTTCACTTCTTTACTGTCACCAAAGGGTTACTATGACTATTTTTTACTTTTATCTTGGTTGTAGGGGGAGAATATATGACCAATAGTTGGATCTATGGATCAATGGAAGGAAGAAAACAAGCATTTATTAAGCTCCTACTATATGCCGAGTACTTTACAAATATTATCTCATTTGATCCTCACAACAACCCTGTGAGGTTGGTGCTATTATTATTTCCATTTTACAGATGAAGAAACTGAAGCAGCAGAGTTAAGTGACTTGCCCAAGGTCACACAGCTAGTAGGTATCTGAGACTGGATTTGAACTCAAGTCTTCCTAAGTCTAGTCTTAGCACTCTAGCCACTGTGGCACCATCCAGCTTCAAGGACAAAGAACACAAACAATCCAGTGACTTTTCTTGCATAAATCCAACTTAATTCCAGAGTCACCGAATCAAATCACAGCTCTGTTATTGGTTAACGTTCCAACCACCAATGAAAATAAGAGCTAACCTTTATATGGCACTTTAAGATGTGTAAAATACTTTACACACATTAGTTCACTCGATCCTCACAACAAGCTTGTGAGGTAAGGGCTATTATTTTACAAATGAGTAAACTGAGGTGGAGAGTGGTTAAGTGACTTGCCCTGAGTCACCCACCTATGCGGCGTCTGAAGCAGAATTGGAGCTAGATTTTCTTTACTCTAAGTCCAGTGGACTACTATACCCGCCGCCTTGCTGGTAGTAGGCTGGGCCTTTGGAGGAACGTTTGCTACAGTCCCTAATGCTACAGGGAACTTCTGCTGTTAGCGTTCAGGAGACACACAAACTAGCTGCTGAGCACTCTCGCAAGTGCATGGCAAGGGTTGGATTTAGGGTTCAGCTTTTTGCACTTCTCCATGATGCTGCCCAGCTCTAACATTTTGTTTTTTTGTGCTAGAAGAGTTTTGCTAAGTATGTTACAGAACAGTGTTGTAAGATCCATGATTGCGTGATGAGAGGAGATTATCAAGCAAAAGTTGTTGGGAGAAAATGAGCTGGAGACCTCAGACTCTGCCTCAGAAGCCAGCATCTCTCAGTCAATCTGTCTGAGTGGTCCCATTGCAGCATTAAATAGGAGGAGAGAGATTGGAGCCCTGTGGCACTCCCCAGGAAAAGGCATTTCTGACATAAAAAATAGCCCATCATGGACTTGTTTTCATATTTAGGTTTAGGGGGGATATATGGGAATAATTAGCATGAGCCTTCTCTTCTATGCCTGTTGACTGCTGCAGACAGCAATAATAAATCTTCTGGTTTAATAAAAAATGTTTGCAAACTAATCTCATCAAATAAGAGCTCGCTGGGAGCCCAGAAATTAAATGAGGACATCCCCAAGTTTTTATAGCCTTTTTACGGTCTGTGGCTGTTTACTTGGGTTCATATTATGATAATGGCAACCTACATTACTTAGCCTCATCCTGCTTATCTAGACTTATTTCCTCCTGCCTCCTTCTCTAGTCCTTCTCTAGTCGGGCAGGTTTCCTTTAATGCCCTCACCTCTGTGCTTGCTGATGTCTCTGTGGCTTTATCAATGGCTCATCGACTATCTGTGCACTTGAACACAGAGATTCTCCAAATTCTGAACCTCCAAGCAAAAGAACTAGATCAGAGCTCCCAAAGTGTCAGAATGGAATCTCCTCCAGAGTGAGGCCCTTGCTCATTGCTTAAAAGAAGCATTTCATATATAATAAGCAATTAGTGCCCGTGGCCTCTGATGCCCAGCAAAGTAGTCTTGGCTGCCTCAATAGAAGGAGGCCTACTTTGGGAGGTCACAGATACAATAAGCTCAGGAGACAGAGCTGTAACTAGGATGGTGGCAACCAGAGCTTTGTCCTAGGGCACTGTAATTTAGAAGGTGCTGTAATGGGACACATTTACTCCTTTGGCTGAGTAGAAGTAACTGAGATCACTAATTCTTCTTGTCTAACTAAATTTTCCTTAATTACTTCTTGCTTTGTTTTCACATCATGAAATGCCAAGATGATTTGAGGGAGCACTTCATGCTCCTCGCCTTGAGCACCATCAGTCATTATAGACCTGTCAGGGGAGATATCCATACTGCTATATCAGTGCCCTAGAACCCATTAGATCTCTAAGGCTGACATTGAAGCCAGCAGGACCTATCTGAATTTGCTTTGGAGTAGAATATTCTTCTCCAGGATGGATGGCCTGGTTCCATACTCATGCTTATGTCTTGTGACAAATGTGAGAAAGACTAGCTGTGTCTCTTGCTTGGGAGGTGTGGTACTTCCTTTTGGGACCTAAAGAGTCACCCATTCCTCATCTCCATTCCTCCAGGTTGGTTGGGACATGAGAGCTGAGCAAACAGATCTTCCTGGGGCTTGAGAGGGGCACAAGGATCTAACTAAGCCTCATCCTCATTCCTCCCATTCATCATCCCCATTCATCATCCCCATTCCTCCAAGTTGGTTGGGGCATGAGAGTTGAGCAAACAGATCTTCCCGGGGCTTGAGAGGGGCACAAGGATCTAACTAAGCCTTATTTCCCTTATTCTTATTTCCCTTAGGGACGTATGCCATTACTGCCTGTGCCAAGTGCCCTGTGAGAGGCGGGCACTGTTAGTTCTGGCACCTCCCAAACTTTCGGAGGCACCCTTTTCAAATCCTTCCAGATTGAACTCTAGATTGATTGCAGGTCTCACCCTAGGGGTGCATGGCTGGATGGGTGGAACTTCATGTGAATTTGGTCTAGTCTAGAGAGTTGTAAACATGCCAGGTATCTCCCATTCCTGGAAAAAGAATAAAAACCTCCCCCCTGCTAATGATCACTCTATATTTTTCTTCCTCTTCTCAGTCAAACTGTTTACAAAATCTGTCTATATGCAGTAACTATAATAATGATAGCTGATTTATATAGCACCTACTATGTGACAGGTACTGTGCTAAGTGCTTTACAACTTCCTCATTTGATCCTCTCAACAACCCCGCAAGGTAGGTGCTATTATTATCCCCATTTTACAGTTGAGGAAACTGAGGCAGACAGAAGTTAAGCAATTTGCCCAGGGTCACACAGCTAGTAAATATATGAGGCCAGATTTGAACTCAGGTCTTTCTGACTCCAGGGCTGGTGCTCTATCCATTGCACCGCCTGGCTGCTAATGTCTTTACTGCTTCTCTTCTCACTCTCTTCTTAAAACTTTGCAATCTGGTTTCCAACTTCATCATTGTATTGAAACTGCCCTTCCTAAACCTATCAGTGATCTCTTAGTTGCCGAATCTAATGTCCTTTTCTCCATCCTCATCCTTCTTTACATCTCTCCAGCCTTTGACACTATTGATCACCTCCTCCTAGACATTCCTCCTTCTTCCAGTTTTCATGCTATCACTGTCTCTCTCTCCTGCTCCTTTTTCCCTGTGTGATGACTCTTTTTCAGTCTCCTTTACTGATTCATCACCCATGTCATACCCATGGACTGGGCGTTTAGCCCAAGTTTTTGTTTTGGACCATCTATTTTCTCTCCACCTTCTCTCCCTTGGTCAATGGCTACCTCTGTGAAGATGGCCCCTAGATCTATCTATTCAGTCTTTATCCTGAGCTACAGTATCATGCCATGTGCTGCTGATTGGATATTTCCAACTGGATTTCCTGGAAGCATCTCAAATTCAACATGTTTGGTTGCTCAGTCAGTCAATAAACATTTATTAAGTGTCTACTGTGTACCAGGCACTGTGCTAAGCTCTGAGGATATGATGTTAGTTAATGTTAGCTCCTGCTTCCAAAGAACTCACTGTGAGCTCACAATGAGTGTAACATCACACAAACAACTATGTCCAAACAAGCTACATACTGTATAAATAGGAAGTAGTCAACAGAGGGGAGGCCTAGAATTAAGAGAGATTGGGAAAGACTTCTTGTAGGAGATGGGATTTTAACTGGGACTTGAAAAAAGTCAGAGAAGCAAGTAGATGGAGATGGGGAGGGAGAGAATTCTAGGCATGGGGGATAAAAAGAACCCATTTCCTTTCCCTCAAAACTACTCCTCTTCCAAAAACTATTGAGGGCCACATTATCCTCCCATTCACCCTTCAAGGCTCAGCCCATGGACCCCTTTCTACAGGGAGCTTTCCTGATTGCCCCAGCTACTAGAACCTCCCCTCCCTAGCTATCTTGTATTTGTTTTATATATATTATGTACATGCCATCTTCTCCCCTCCAATTCCCTCCAATAGCTCTTTGAAGGCAGGGACTGTTTCATTTGTAGTTTCTTCTCTTAAGCACTTAGCAAAGTGTCTGACACACAATAAGCCCTTAATCAATGATTGTTGTTTAGTTGATCATGGGGAGTAGTCTTAGGATAATAATAATAGCTCTTATTTGTATGGTGTTATAAAGTATACAAAATGCTTTACTTAGGCTGTGAGGTTGGTAGTATAAGTGTTATCACTCCTATTTTACACATGAGAAAACTGAGGCTTCAAAAGATTAAATGATTTGTCCATAATTACAAAATGTGTAACTGTCGGGATTTGTACCAGATATGTTGTTGTTCATTCGTGTCTGACTCTTTGAGACTCCATTCAGGTTTTTTTTTTGTGAGTCAATCAGGGTTAAGTGACTTGCCCAGGGTCACACAGCTAGTAAGTGTCTGAGGTCAGATTTGAACTCAGGAAAATGAATCTTCTTGACTCTAGGCCCGTGCTCTGTGCACCATGGCACCACCTAGCTGCCCAGTAATCTAGACTCAAAACCTAGTATTCTTTTCCACTTAGAAATCTAGTAGAGTTTAAGACCCTACTAGATCCCTGGAGTAGACTGAATGTCTCCTCCTGGTTTGTCGTGGCTGGGATCTCCCAATAGCTCCCCACGTCCATGTTGCCTCTCGCTGCCTCCCTTTGGTCCTTTTTCCTGGACCTTTAAACAGATTCAGACCCTTGCGGTAGGATGCTCTAGACCAATGGTATCAAAATCTAGTAGACACATCCCTACAGGCAGCTTATTGACTTAGAAAAACACGAATTAATATTGTCTATGTTGTATTATTGTATTTTTATTCATTTCAAAAGTATCACATTTTAATCTCGTTCAGGCTTTAACAGGGGAGTTTTTGCCAGCAGGACTGCGAGTTTGACGCTTGGCTCTAGGCTAAGGCTAATCTATGATGATGCTCAACTTCTGGGGAGGACCCTGAACCAATCAGGATAGCATCCTCCCCAAGGGCTATTTGCTCCGGACCCTTGGAACTCACTCACAGCCTTTAGAGATCAGCCAAAAGGCAACAGGGAGGCTCATGGTAGACATGAGGAGGCTGCAATAAATTGCAAGCGAATAATTCCTCAGGAGAAATCTTGTAATGGAAACTATTAAAGAAATGGATGATCAGAAAAAGAGATAGATCACATAGTGAGAACAAAGGACAACTGACAGACAGCTCACATTTCCATTGGTTTCCATACAATGTCAAGAAAACAGGTGAGGAGCAGCTAGGTGGCACAGCGGATAGAGTGCTGGCCCTGGAGTTAGGAGAACCTGAGTTCAAATCTGGCCTTAGACACTTACTAGCTGTGTGACCCTAGGCAAGTCACTTAACCCTCATTGCCTCCATAAAATAAAAGAAAGAAAAAAAAGAAAACAGATGGAGGGTCCCTAGGGATTTGGGTGGACCCCTTTATAGTAAATCTATGGGAGGACATTGATTAGAGTCTCAAAGACTCAGCAGGAAAAGCAGGGGTTGATCTGCATCAATGGTAAGGGTACCAAATTTGTGAAAGCTCTGATTGATTGGAATATTGGGTGTATATAATGTTCTGTCCACTATATAGGTAGCTATCAATCTCAGTCATAGACTGGTAGAATTTAAAGCTGAAAGGGACCTTAAAAATCATAAAATCCAATATAGTTTTTTTTTAAACCAGACTGAAAAATATTATGTTCTTACACTTATCCTAGATAGCTCTAGAGCTTTATTTTTACAGATGAGGAAACTGAGGCTCAGTGTTTAGTGACTTGCCCAAGGCCACAGAGGTAGTAAGTGGCTGAGCTCAGATCCTCTGACTTCAGCGTGGGTACCCCTTCCTTTGTTTCATACTTTCAGAGCATCACTTCCCCTTCGATTTCTCCTCTTACCTCACTGATCACTAGGATTTCTTTTTTGACATTTATTTTCATTTCATTTCCCTCCTGATCCCCTCCTCGAAGACTTAAATTGCCCCAGTAAAGTGCATCCTTAAAGACTGCTACTAAAAGTTAATCTGTGTGCTGCCATTATTTAATCTTCAGAATGGCTTGTGGGTTCCATGATTTACCTCCCTGTGTCTTCTCTTGTGGCTCTCACGTGATGCTTTCATCCTTTTATGGTTCCATTAGAAATGGAATTGTAGACTAATTTTTTGGTTTATTTCTGTGTGCCCCATCTGAGTATAGCAGCATGTGCTTTCTTCTTTTTTTAATTCCAGCCAACAAGCCCAGAAGTATCTAAACTTCACATTATTGAGAGGATTGAAACAATCTGCCAGGAGTCAAAGTCCCACAATCCACCTACATGCAGGGATTTCTTCCAATTATGCTTTTCCCCACTACCTATGTTGTAGAACACACACATAGGTACACACCTATATGGATATATATGTGCATATATATGGATTTTTTCAATCACTGTGGCTGTGGTAACATGGATGTAATGATGAGGTGAACTGAACAGTCTGTCTGTCTGAAGAGAAGAAGAGGAACTGATTGGTGCTTAGATCTTTATGTTGGCGGTGCCTAAAGCCATCCTAGAGAATTCAGTATTATGATCAATATTGCACTGAGACCCAGTTCAATTCAACAAACATTTCCTAAGGGCCTCCCAAGTGGCAGGCACCGTGCTAGGTGATGGAGATGCAAAGACAAAAACCAAAGTGGTCCTTGTTGACAAAGAGCTGATATTAAAGGTGGGGAAGGGTGGTGGCGCACCCAGATAAATAAGTAACCAAATGTAGACCAGAGCCAGGTGTGGTGGCCCATACTTGTGGATTTGTGGATCAGGATTTCTGAGTTGCTTTAGGCCTAGGCTGATCAGGTGTCCTCACTAAGTATGGCAGCAAGATGATGGATCCCTGGGGGGGGGGGGAACCACCAAGCTGCCTAAGAGGTCCAGGTCAGAAATGGAATAGGCCAAAGTTTCCACACCGGTCAGCAGTGTGAGTGACTACCATAATTCCAGCCTGGATGAGAAAAGTACACATTCACATTTATAATATATACATATATATGATAGACAATACACATACATACATATATATATATGATATTAAACTAAACTAAATTCAAAGTGTTTTCTTGGGGGGCACTGACAGCTGGGGGAGTTAGGAAAGAGGTAGCATGTTAGCTGAGGCTTGAAGGAAGCCAGGTATCTCCAAAGGTGGAGATGAGGAAAGAGGGCGTTCAAGGCAGGGAGGGTGGGGACAGCCTGTGCAGAGGCCCAGAGATGGATGATGGAACATTGAGAATGTTGTGTCCAGGGAGCATCAGGTAGGCTGCAGCTCCCCAGCAGACCGGAGTGACATTTGTAATTACCTTCCACATCCCGTCCTGTTTGGCTCGGCAGAGATGTCCCACGCTATTACATGGATACTGAGTTTTGCCTTAGGGCTCGGAGTTTGCAGGAGAGGGAAATATAATAGGCGTTGGATCAAATCATCTTGTAATCATTCAGGAGGAAGTAAGACTGTGTTGGATGTGGAAATTAAATTAAGTGACTGGCTGCATCTGATTATAGGATCATAGATGGAGAACTCAAATGGATCTTAGAGCCATTGAGTCCAACCTCCTTCATTTACAGATAAGGAAACTGAGGCTCGCAGAGGTCAAGGGCACTTAGGGTCATCCAGTTAATAGGTTTTGAAGGATTTAAACCTAGGTCTTCCTGACTCCAAACACAGTGCTACTGGGGAGGGAAACAGAGGTGGAGACCATGCCCAAAATAATTTCTGCCCGGTCATAGTTTTGTACTTCTGCTTTCGTGTGGGCGTATCTAACGGTCTAGGAATTTACTTCAGCCCAAACGATGAAGACGTATTGTGATACCCTGGCTCAGGAGGAGAGGGAAGGCTGCACAGTTTCCCATCTTGCCCCCCTGCTAAGTGCCTGCTGGAAACTCAGCCCAAGCTGAAGAGAATGTTTTTTCTCAGATTGCCTCAAGGCTTACCCTCTCTCCAACATTCCCTGGAGGTGGTTAAGTGTTTGGATTTCAAAGGCCTTCTCAGGGCAGTTGGAATATCAGCAAAGATTTAATTGAGCCGATGAGCTACCCAGCTGTGTCCAGATGTCAACAAAGCGGTATCCACTGTTGAACTTTGTCCCAGCTTGGTACAGTAGGGAGACTAACTTCGGAGGGTTCAAATCCTCCTTGGAAACCAGCTGTGTGACTTTGGGTAAGCCATTTGAACTCCCTTGTCTCAGTTTCCTTGTCTGTAAAATGAGTGGTTTGGCCTAGATGACCTCTGAGGTTTTTTTTAGACCTACATTTATGATCTTATAGCCACCGGCATAGCTGCATGGGGTTAGCAGAGCCCAGAAAGGAGTGGTGGGCAGGCCAAATGAGAGGTGACTGTGGATAAGGGCAACCTGTTGGCCATCATGGTCCTCATGCCCCGAGCATACAAGTATATGTAGTACCAGTACGTGTAGGCAGTGCACTTCGGCCCTCTGGAGCCAAAGATTATTAGTCTGATCCTGCTTCCATACAAAAGCCCTTCAAATGCCCGAAGACCACCCCCCTCTTCTCCTCCCCGCCCCTTCTCCAGGGCAAGCCTCCCCAGATGGTCCATGATCCCCAAATGGCATGGACTTAAGACCTTTCCCCACCTTGGTTGCTTTCCTGTATACACTGTTGAGCTTCTCCATGTTTTTCCTATGCAGGGCTCCCTCGGCGACGGGTTATGGAGGGGCCTTTCCCCCCTTTCTACTTCAGAACAGGTCCATATGTACTCTGTTTCTTGTTGGAAATCTTCATGGACACACTGAAGGGACAGTCCCTGCATCTCAGAGCTGTCCTTCATGCCAGTCCTGAGGGTGAGGATGGCAGTGCTTCAGAGTATTGTTGGTGGTG
Organism: Vombatus ursinus; assembly: GCF_900497805.2. Taxonomy (NCBI): domain Eukaryota; kingdom Metazoa; phylum Chordata; class Mammalia; order Diprotodontia; family Vombatidae; genus Vombatus; species Vombatus ursinus. Next base: position 39,231,058 of record NW_020954577.1, read on the forward strand.
GGGGTGGTGGGGAGGCCCTCTTCCCCATGGGGCCAGTCCTGTAAGTGAAGGCTTCCTCGGCAGGCCTGTTTCTGTCTAGGATGTGGTCGCCGCCCATTTGTGTCTTTTTTCCCCTTTGGTACAAGCTTTTTCTTGAAGACTGTTCCACGTTTGAGATGGTTCTACTCTGCAGCCGATCCTTGGTTTTCTGTAGCAATTCATTTTGATTCAGCAAGCGTTCATTAAGCTCCGCCCTGATGCCAAAGGTGCTCAGGGCTCAAAGACAAAAATACAAAACTTCCTTCCTTCAGGGGGTTTTCAGTCTCCTGGAGGACATAACTGGTAAACAGATGGGAGGTTCAAGGTAAGGAATCCTTTAGGAGGGGGAGGCAGTGATGGTGGAGTCAAAGGAAGGGGAGTTGAAGTTAGAGGATCTGGGTTGGAATTTAGATGAGAGGCTGTTTTGGGCAGGCCTGAATCTGGCTTTGCCACTTACTACTAGTGTGACCTTGGACAAGTCACTTCTTTCTGGGCCTCGGTTTCTCCATCTGTAAAAGGAGGTGGTTGGATTAGATGACCTCTAAGATCCCTTCTTAGATGTATGACCCTATGATGGCAAGCTTGTTCTTTTGTTTTTTCTTTCTAATTTATTTATTTTATTCTGAACTGAAGAAATAAAACAAGGATTTCCATAACATAGTGAAATAGAAAGAAAGATGATTGTACGTGAAATTGCAAACCTATTATGTACAATTTGCTATTCCTTTTAAATAAATAATAACGTTATCATGGCCAGGGTCCTATGATGCAAGGGGCACAGTTTGTTGAGAGCCGTGGAGATCAGAGATGGAGCGCCGTTGAATCCTTATAACTGGGAAGCAGTTGTGATATGGGCCAGACAGGCAGTGGTATTTCCATGTAGGTGGGGTCTTCAGATCTGTCATCTTCCTATGGGAAGACGCTAGGGTCAGGTGGGCCAGCGGCATAGCCACGGAAAGCTTCATAGTCTAGGGCGTGGGGCCAAGAAACATGCTTCAGACTGAGTGGTACTGAACCACGAACCAACCCTTGAGTGAAGCTGAGGTCCTAAGAGGAGGAGGTGAGGACAGAGCTCACCTCAGGCCTAGCTTGTACAAAGGCATAGGGGAGGGAGACGGGATGCTGGGTTTGAGGAACTGCAACAGTGGGTGTGAATAGCACGGAAAGATCAAAACCCACTGATAGCCCCTAAATCTAATTTCCACTGCGATTTGTAGCCTTTTTCTGCATTCCATAAGTGAATCTAATGGAGGAAAAAATGGATTAGTTGAGTTTCTGAGCCTGGTGAAGGTGCTAATAAACGCAGATGATCAATAGACCTGTAGCTGGATTGTAAAGAGTGCATAAGAATCCGCGATGATTCTTAGCTGTGCTCCGACCATATCCAGACCATGGGAGCAGCTGCGGCAATCTTGCTCTCCAGGTAGTTGTAATTATTTCCTGAATGCTCTAAGGCTACCCACAGTCAGCAGGAAATATAAAATGGGGAAAAAATGGCCACACCCCAAGCGAGACATTCTTGAATTCTTACCATCGATCTGACTTGCTTCATTTTACTTTACTTTTTTTTTTAGGCAACTGGGGTTAAGTGACTTGCCCAGGGTCACACAGCTAGTAAGTGTCTGAAGCCAGATTTGAACTCAGGAAGATGAGTCTTTTTGACTTCAGGACCTGCACTCTATCCACTCCGCTGCCTAGCTGCCCTTTACCTCAGTTTTCTCATCTGTAAAATGGAGAAAATGATAGCATCTACCTCCCAGGGTTATTGTGAGGATCAAATGAGATAATATCTGTAAAGTGCTTAGCACAGTGCATGGCACATAGTAGGCACTCTGTAAATGCTTTATTCCCTTCTCCCTTTCCCTGTCATCCCAGAATGACAAAGGCATGTGACAGAATGAACATAACCATATGAAGCCATTTTTCCTTCTTGGTTATACTGATAATAAGAGTACTAACATTACCATACTTATGCAGTACCATGCAGAGATAAAATGCTTCTTTCATAAACCTGTGAGAGAAGGAGGGTAAACATTATCTTCAGTTTACAGAAGGGGAGACTGAGGCTCTGAGAGCTTACATAGCTTTCTAATTTTCACAGAGTGTGTCTGAGATGACTCAGTTGAGATAGAAGTCTTAACCTTTATTTTTGTGTCATGGACCTCCTTTGTGGTTGGGTGAAAGCCATGGACCCATTGTCAGAATAATGTTTGTTGCCTTTGTTTGTAATAGAAGGAAATGCTAAATTTCAGAAAGAAGTCAGTGAAAAAAAGATGTGATTTTTTTCCCATCCATAGACTCTCTGAAATCTATTCCCGGTCCCTGAAGAGGGTTCCACTGAGTGATTGATTGATTTATCCAGAGCCCCACCACAGCATTAAATCCTCCTTAACACTGGCACAGCCTCTGTTGTCCCAGGACCACTGCCAATTCACCCTCAGGGTCCATGGACCCTGGGTTAAGAACTCCTGAGTTAAAGGAATTGGGTGGAATTTGTAGCCCAGAGAAGACTTGGGTAAGTGAACCATGATGCCTACCTTCACATATTTAAAGGGCTGTCACATGAATAAGGAATCAGGTTTGTTCTGTGTAGGCTAAGAGAACAGAGCCAGCAGTGATAGGCAGAAGATGGAAAGGGGTCGGTTTGATGTCGGGGAAAAACCTTCTGACATTTGGGCTTTTCTAAGGGGCTTCCTCCGGAGCTAGTGTTTGAGGCCTTCCAACAAAGGCAGGATGACCATTTGTTGAGGCTACTGTTGGAGGGGTGGGTGCTTCTTCAGGTAGGGGTTGGTTTAGATGGCCACTGATATCCTATCACCAAAAAATTACATGATTCTGGGAACAAGGTTGGAGACACTAGTCCCCAAGCCATCAGTGCTGGGATCCTTAGGCCTCTCCTCCCTGTAAGCTGGATTGGCCCCAAAGTCTGGAGGCAGAGCCAAACCTCTTGGGGGAGTCAAGTGTCCTCAACTATGGGGACTTGAGGGGTGCAGGGCCAATGAGTCAAGATGGTGAGCTGATTTAGAGGAAGGTGGATTAAGGGAATTAGAAACTGGAGACTTCAAGTTTGAAAAAAAAGAAAGAGAAATATTGTGTTTGGCTGATGCTTTGGAGAATGTTTATTTGTGCTTTGATTCATTCTGACTGACTAGGGGGAGAACCCATGGTAAGTCTTTGTCCTTTAACCATAGCACCACCAGACAAGGACCTCTTTTACATGTTAAAATATTTTCCCCATTCTGCCTCCACCCCAGCCTTCAGAAAATCACTGCCCCCCCACCCCATGACCTCAACCAGTCTCTGACGATATGTTTGGCTCATGACCACATGCCAGCTGCGGCTGCCACCCATCTTCCTCTTCGTTTCAAGGCTTCCCTGATGGCTTGACAGCTTTGTTTAAGCCTGGCTGCCTGGTGCTCTGAAGGTGCTCTGAAAGCATCGTCTGCTTCTTAACTCTTTGGAGAAACTCTGCTAGGCCACCTCTCCTGTGCATGAGGGACGGTTAGCTGAGGGACCCTGCCCTCCCTACCTGGTGCTCCTTCACCCTCAGCAGTTTTCCTAGGGGTGGTTCTGGCTTTTTTTTTGGTGAGGCAATTGGGGTTAAGTGACTTGCCCAGGGTCACACAGCTAGTAAGTGTCAAGTGTTTGGTCTGAGGCTGGATTTGAACTCAGATCCTCTTGACTCCAGAACCAGTGCTCTATCCACCGCGCCACCTAGCTGCCCAGTTCTGGGTTTTAAGGAGCCTTTTAAGCTCTCAGGTCCAGTGCCCCTTAGGATGCTTGCTGAGCACCTGTCGGACAGCTGGCTGAGGCTGGACCTTCGACAGAAAGAATTACCTGGCCGGTTGGGGAAAACAAGCTGTTAAAACTTTGATCTGGGATCATAAACCTGAGCACTGGAAGGGACCTTAAAGGCCATCAAGTCCAAATCTGTCATTTTACAAATGGGGAAACTGAGGCCCAGGGATGTGAATGATTTCCCTGAGGTCACACGTGTGATATACATAGGAGGAGGGATTTGAACCCATGTCCTCTGACACCAGAACAAATATTTTCCCACTGTCCCATGATGCTTCATGCATGAAGATAATGCTAGAGTTTTAGCTCCTTTTTTTTTGGGTGTCGCCTTCCCCCATTAAAAAGTAAAATACGTGAAGATGAGGACTGTCTTTGTTTTTGCTTGATTTGTGTCCCCACCCCGTAGCACAGTGCTTGGCACATTGTAAGTGCTTAATAAATGATGGTTGCCTGCCTCCGCTCTGCGTGGGGCAGCCTACCCCAGGAGCGACACTGCATCTTGGAGCCTCCCATCTAAAGGACCTGAAGTACTCATGACTGAGGTCCCTCAAGGCCTCCACTCTTTCCTCAATGAATTTGTCTTAACAAGTGGATTTTAGGGTACCTTTTTCGCTCATTGGGCTGGACATATTTTGTGGTTCAAGCCCTGGTTGCCAGGGATGGTCATTTCCATTATGCTGAATATGCTTGGATTAGATGATCAGTAAATTCTCTTTTAATTCTGTAGTCTTGTAGTCAGCATCTCAAGAATGAAAATATGTCTCCTCTCTCTCTAGCAATCAGGGTTAAGTGACTTACTCAGGGCCACACAGTTAGTAAGTATCTGATGTCAAATTTGAACTCAGGTCCTCCTGACTTTAGGGCTGGTGCTCTATCCACTGCACCACCTAGTTGCCCCCACTAATAAGTTTTTATCAAAACACTTCTCACTATAAAGTTTAGCCAATTCATCAAACAGTCTTACAGTTTTTGAGGATAATTTCTATTTCAGAGGCATAATGGAATAAAATAGTATCAGTAGTGCTTTGAACTAAAGTATAGTATCTGTCTTCTTATAAGGTGTTTGAAAAATAAATGGAGTATTTTTCCAGAAGAACCACATCTCTTACTTTGTGCCCTGTTCCTTACCCTTAGTACACTCCTGTTTGATTTCCATAGTTCTTCACTCAAAGACTACTTTTCAAAATTACTGTCAGCATCAGTTGTATGGATTTAAAAGTCATCTTTTGGGAAGGGGGGTGACTTTCAGCAAACAACAGCTCTTAAAACTTGTTTGACTAACAAAAGTCTCAGGCCAAGTCAGTCTTGAACAAATGATCCTGGATTTCAGCATCTCTTTCTTGTTTCTCCTCTTGGGATGGTTAAGAGGCGATTGGATCATGACTGATGGAATGATGGCATCACATTGCACTTGAGGCATCTGGTTCTTTCTATTGTCTCTTTCATTTATATTGAGTACTGCATTGCCATGTGGTTGAAAGGTCAGGCCTATAATTTTGCCCCAAAGGTCATTTAAAGACAGTGGATTTGGCACCAAGGAAAATATTCATTGAGTTCCTAAAAAAGGAAACACTGGAAGTATTTCTTTGGGAAATCAAATGCTACAGTGCTTGAGTTGAATTATACAGCTGGCTCTTGGGACCTGAGTTCCTACCTTCCAGATTTCCCATGAGTTCTTTAATAGAGAATATGGGCATAGGTTTCCATTTTCATGCACTCTGACACTCCTTGTTGTATTGTAAACAGAGACTAGCTATCCCAGAGGCTTTTTATCCTTTACAAATGTTCCAAGGCTGTAGAAAATTGCATGAGTAATTTGAATCTGACTCTTCTTGCCAATAAGACTGGACTTAACTGCTATAAATTTCTTATAAAACAATTAAGCAGCAGAAGTCAGTTCCTGAATTAAGGCTGCTCCCACCCATGGCTCAACACTGGTGAGAGAACTCATTGTTTTACCTCAGTATGTAATCCATTGTGCATTGATCAGTTAAATCAGTTTTACATTGACCTGACTAATCAAATGTACCAGGATTTGCATCAGAAGGACTTTCCAACTTTATATTGCTACCTGATTTCATAGCAGGCTACCTAGCTTGCCCATATGATTATCTTGCCTGTGAGACCTAACACCTCATGAACTGGATTGGTGACCTTGGGACAAGATAACTCTCAACTGGCATTGTTGGCTGGCTGGTCCAGGCATAGCAATTATAGGGAAAGGCATGAAAAAATACATGAAAAGGGCATGGACTTTTCTTTCTCATTCCTTCCTTCCTTCCTTCCTTCCTTCCTTCCTTCCTTCCTTCCTTCCTTCCTTCCTTCCTTCCTTCCTTCCTTCTTCCTTCCTTCCTTCCTCCCTCCCTCCCTCCCTCCTTTCCTTCTTTTCTCCCCTTCTTTCTCCCTTTCTTCCTTCTTTCCTTCATTCTTCCTTCCTTCCTTCCTTCCTTCCTTCCTTCCTTCCTTCCTTCCTTCCTTCCTTCCTTCCTTCCTTCCATGCAAACAAAATGAAAAAGCCGTCTCAGATGTTCCCTTCTCTTGGCGCTCTAGATTTCCTCCAGAGGTGTTCTGCATGGTCCAATGTTGGCGCTGGCCTTCCCCCCTTGGTTTTAGACAACATTTCATTTTGTACTTATCACATGATATAATCTATTGTATTTACTTGCTCTAGTTTCTTAGCCTCCGAGCAAATAGACTGTAAGTTCTACAAGGACAGCTAAGTGTTGATTCTAAACTGAGCATCCCTTTTCTTTTCCCCCCGTCAAACAAAATGTCCTCACACAGGAAGAATTTAATAAATGTTGTTGAATGAAACCCTAGGATGAACACTATGTACTCTCAGGATAATTTTCTTTTGATTCTCCTCTGTTGTTTTTACCAACTGCTACAGAAGGTAGGACTGGGGAAAAATATCAAGAGACCTATAAATCTCTAAAAAGTACTCAATGCTTCCCATCATCACCCCCTGGCTGGCATTCACATTCAGGGAAGATGTCTTTGCTGCTGTCTTCCAAAGATATTTTCTTTTTCTGTGAGGTGAAATATAATAAAGTAATTACATGGCAGAATCAAACAGCCAGTGATATCTGATTCAGCGTCTCACTGTTCTGAGTCACAGCTAAACCACAGAGAAGGATCAAAGGGAAAGGATTAGAAATTGCTTTTAGGAGCTTAGCATTTCATGAAGGTAACACAGAGGCAGGGGCAGCCTGGTACCCAACTTTCTTCCTCGGTCCCAGAGCCTGTTATTTAAACACGTGTTAATTGGCCCCTTACATGCTCTTGGAGAGGGTTTCCTTATAACTAGCTCTGAAGAGGAGAGAAAGGAAGTGTCACATTCTCTCCTATTTTAGCTCACAGTGGGTGAGGAAGCTGGGAGACAAGTTCACTTGAAAACAGACTTAAGGGCCCAGCAGGTACCAAAGGCTAACAGTGGAATCCCTTCCTTGCTTTACCTTGAAAAGGAAATATGGACTGTGAGGCAGGAATTTGCTTTTAATTCTTCTCTTGGCTGGTTTAAAGTTCTGAAGGCCCTTCTGGGGGCCTTCCTGTGAGGCCCCAGAGGCATGCCGAATTTAGAGGCAGTGTCCAAATGCGGGCTAGCTGCCCTAGGATTCCGTGAATTCTGTCCCAGAATTTACAGTTAGCTGACTACAGTTTGAAGGGAAGTATTAAGCATCTGACTTGGGGATAATAGCAGCCTGTGTTTGCTTTGCATTTTGCAGTTTGGTTGTGTCCTTTCATCTTCCCAGCTATTCTGTCAGAGCAGGCAGGACCCAGCCCTATTTCACAGGTTAGGACACTGAGGTTCTACACATTTATCAGTGCTCATTATGCACCTAGGGAGAGGCAGGGTTGTGTGGTGCATAGAGAGCCACCCTTGGAGCCCAGAGTACAATGCCATCCTCCAACACATGACTTCCGTGGGACTCTGGGCAAGACCTTTAGTCTCTCAGTGCCCTAGGCAGCTCCCTAAGATTTTGGTAGCAGAGAAGGTGCTGGCCCACATTTGCAGAGGAAGTTTCCTCACCTTGGAATCCCCTATGGCAAAGAAATCCCAGGTTTAGTCCTGATCTGTCTTATGGGCAAGGCATGCTGGGGAAACAGGGAGGAAAAACCATTCGGTGCCTGTGCTTAGTTAAGTAACTTGGGCCAACTGAGCTCTTCATAGCCCACCGCCTTACCAAATCTGCTCCTCTCCCCTAATTTCTGTTTTTCATGATGTCACCCTCCTCCTGGCCTCCTGCTTTGTGGTGATTTTAGACCCTCTCCATCCATTGATTCCTAGGTCCTGAAGCTAAAGTCTATTGATTCCAGCTTGGTGATTTCTGTCTCATTCCTTCTTTCCCTTCCATTGTTATAAGCACCCATTTCCGGCCCTTTCTGCTTCTTGTCTAGTCTCCTCATTGATGTCTCTTGACTTTCTAATTCATCCTCCCACCAGGGCCATTTGCTCAACTCACTGCCCTGACCATGTCACTCCTCTATGCAAAACCCCCTAGAGCTCCCCAGCACTTGCTGAATAAACCCTAGATCCAGGCCTTCAAGGTCATTTGCAATCCATTGCCTACCTACATTTCTACTTTTTTGTTATGCCATTATTCTTCAAGTATACTATATATTTTAATTAAATTGGACTGTTCATAAGGACCAAAGGTGGGATTTCATAAGGCCCAAACTCCTCATTTTACTGATAGGGAAGTTGAGGCCCAGGGAGGTTCAGTGACTTGTCCAGGATCACGCAGTTAATAAGTGTTTGTAGCAGTAAGTGACAAGAGTTGGGATCTTTCTGTTGTACTATGACACTTCCCTTTCTCTTGAACCCTTCCTGCTTGTCTGCTGAAAGGAGGGGCTCAGAGCCTCTGGACCTGCTTCTCAGTCCTGGCTTCCATGATGACCTTCAGCATATTGAACCTCACTGTCTTACTGAGTGTCCAGCATTCACTCACAGTCACAATATGTCGAATGTGGATGTATTGAAAGCAGGGTAACAGGAGCGTAGAAGTGTCCTTGTGGCACTTTTTTTAATCAATTGTATTTCCAGATGTAGTTGGGGATCATCATGGTGGATGACAGTCATCCTCTGTGTCTTCATCTTGGTCACCACACTAGACAAGATCCTGCCTTGAGTGGGTAGTGCCTGGTGGAGGGATACTTCTTGTCAATATAGGTGTCCTTGATGGTGTCCTTGGGTACCTTGAAAGATAAGTCCAATGTTCTTGTAGTATCTGGGCAGCATCTCTTTGGTTGTGTTGCTGACTGGCTTCTACTTGTTATTCTGAAAATCGATAGGCTGCTTCCAGTAGGCAAACTCTATCTGGAGATCTGCTGTTCTGTATACATCTTTTACTCCTTTGGTCTTGGATGAACAGGGAAAGAGCTGGTAACTTTGTCAAAAAAGGAAATGAGATTGATCTGGCATGACCTGTGCATGATAAAGCCTTGTTGGCCCTTGGGATCACCTCTTTCTAGATATACACTAACCATCCTATTTATACTATGTTCTGCCAATCAATCAATAAGCATTTTTAGAGCACCTATTATGTGCCAGGCACTGTGTTCAGTGCTGGGGACACCAAAAGAGGCAAAAGACAGTTCTTGCCCTCAAGGAATTCAAAATCTAATGGGATGGGGGAGACAATATGCAAACAGATCTATACCAAGTAAGCCATATACAAGACAAATAGGAAATAACTAACTGACGGAAGGCACTGGAATTAAGAGAGGTTGGGAAAGGCTTCCTTTGGAAGGTAAGTTTTTAGTTGGGACTTAAAGGAAGCCAGGAGGGTTGGAGTGGAGGAAGGAAAGTATTCTAGACATGGGGCCAAAAACAGAAATCAAGTTAACCATACTATAGTGTACAAACAATACTCCCTTTCCTTTTTGGGACAATATTTGCCCTTCTCCAATCCCATGGTACTTCTTTTTTTGTGTTTTTTTTTTTCTCCTTCCAAAGATGGTTGATGCAATATCTACTGACTTCTTTCAGTACCGGATAATGTTCATCTGAGACTGGTAGCCTGAGCTCTCCAAGGTGCTTTACCACCATTTCCCCACTCATTTTGGGTTTTGTCTCCCTAATATTTATTTTTTTCTGTCCTATTCTTTCCAGTCCAAAGATTATTGGACAATGCCCTTCTGGTAGCAAACACAGAAAGAAAATATGATTTGTATGATTCTGTCTTCTCTCTATGGTCAGTTATAATTATCCCACCCACCCTGAGCATCAGTCCTGTACCTTCTTTGGTTGTCTCCCCTGCCCCCAAATAGATGAAAAATTACATTGTGTCATCCTTTGTATTCATTGCCATCTTTAATTTGCCTTGGACGTTAGCACTTCTGACTTAAAAATGTAGTTCTTACAGGACTGGGCCAAGCTTTTGTACCTATCCTTTGTTAAGGATAATCTTGTGCCCATTTTCTGTGGAGTTAAAAAAAAATCTAGGTTGGTTAATGGATTCCTTGTGCATTCACACTGTCCTCTTTAGACAATTCTTCATTTTCCATCCTTGGTGGAATGGTCTCTCTTTGTGTCTTCAGAATGTCATTCACAAGAGCTTGTCATTCTCTCTGGGCTGCTTTCTCCTGAAAAGCTTAGGAGAAGAAATAGTCATTCTTTCAAGTTGTGAAGTTTTAAAAAATAAGGATCTAAGCGCATTGCTTATTGGCATGACTGACTAAGCAGGAAATACAGTGGGCATGGCCCAGCACCATCTAGCTATGGAAGGGCAGTGTTGGGGGCATGAGTGTGGCAGAATAAATAGGCACTTTCATATATATGTGTGTGTGTGTGTGTGTGTCTATGTATATATATATATGTACACACAGATACATATATAGTAGTCTTTTTAAAAAATAACTTTATTTTTGTCTACTTACTTATTTATTTTTAACATTGATTTTTAAAAATTTTGAGTTCCAAATTCTCTCTCCTTTCGGCCCCTCCCCCACTCATTGAGAAGGCAAGCAATATGGTATCCATCATACGAGAATACTGGGTCTCCATGAAAGTCTGAAGCTTCTTAGACAGATGGAAAACTCCCTTGACACGCTTCACATCTTGCATTTTGCGCTATCACTAACTTCCTAATATGGATTTCTGGACTTGCCACTGATTTTATTGATCATCTGAACTCCTTCAATTCTTGTGGGCTTAAGAAACCTTGGTACTATTGATTCAGGCTGGCCTTTTGGTTTATGTTTATTCAACTCCACTCCTGATTTGGATATCAACCCATCTCAGTTCCCAGCCCAAAGAGAGGTTGGTTTTTTTTTTTCTTCGATATGGTGTTTATCTAATTACTGGGGTGTTTGGCCCAGCCCTAGACAAGGGTCTTTGACAATAAGGCATTACCAGGCTGTGTTGTATGATATTGGTCTGCAAATGAGCATTTGGGAAACATTGAACTAGGTGACATTAAGTTAATCAATTCATTCAAATAATGACCACCTATGTGCATTTACTTATCTCTGTACATGTTTTTTTTTGATAGAATGTAAGTCCTTTGAGGACAGGGACTGCTTTTTTTTTGGTCTTTTTATCTTCAGTCCAAGAGCAGCTGGTAGTGCAGTGGATAGGGTGCCAGCCCTGGAGTCAGGAATACTCATCTTCCCGAGTTCATATCTAGCCTCAGACACTTTAGTAGCTGTATGACACTGGGCAAGTCACTTAACCACATTTGCCTCAGTTTCCTTATCTGTAAAAATGACCTGGAGAAGAAAATGGCAAACCACTCCATTATCTCTGCCAAGAAAACCCCATTTGGGGTCATGAAGAGTCTGACATGATGGGAAAATGATTGAACAACCTCTTCAGCCCAGCATGGTGTCTTGTATATTGTAGATATCAATAAATGCTTACTGAATTATATTGAATGACAATTGAAACATGTGAGATTTACAAATAACTATTCCAGATATTTTCCGAGGGAATACTGTAGTCTTCTGTAGAACCATACTTTCAGAAAAAGCATATTAAATCCAATATGGGAACAGTTCATCTTATTGGTTGTTGCTATTCTTCAAAAATTCTGAACAGACTCTGGCCAATCCTCTGACTTCTTCATATCAGCAGCAGGTAGGCACAGATTGGTATTCCCCATCCATAGAAATATTGCTGACCCTTTATTCTATGTGGAACTTTTTAATTGTAAAATACTCAAAAGATGACTTCTAATTGAAATTCACAATGGTAGGCCTTGAGAGATATTTCATGACAATAAAGTCTCAGAATTATAGCTACCCATTAACAGAGAAGAATGCAGGCCTAGGTTGCTTGCACTGGCTTTAATTGAAAAATGCAACCAAAAAACCTTGAAACATTGAATGACATAATCTCTACAGTTTTTATAAGGTTAAGTAGTTTCCTTAAATTAAAAAAAATTTAAACTCATTTTCTCCTCATTGTATCTCAGCATTGAAAGGCCTATAAAATCCTTTAATATGTTCAATCTAGTCACACAAATGCAATGCTTTCCAATTAATTTCCACAGGCTTGTCACAGACTAAATCTATGAAGAGAGAAGATGTCTAATCATCCCGTGAACCAGGTTAAAAGTCTTTACCTGGGTTTTGTTCAATTCCATTATGAACAGATTTCACTTTCCCCTTCTAATCTTGAAACGAGCAGGAACCAGGTATTCAATATGTGAGTGATAGAAATGGAATGGTTTGTTCTCTGGTGGGATGATGGAACTGAGACCAGGAATCCAGAAGGAGTCCAAGTTTTGGATTCAATTTTATTCAATTCAACAAGCATTTATTAAATACCTTCTGTGTGTGCTAGGTTGAGAAATGAAAGAATAAAATGCAAAACAATCCTTGTACTCAAGGTGATTATAATCTATTAGGGGAATACAAAAATTACATAGACAAATAAATATTATTTATTTGGGTGGGGGAGGGAGAGCGGTAGCAACTAGTGGGATCAGGGAAGGCTTCCTGTGGGAGGGGATACTGTCTTTCCTTCTTCCTTTGAAGCTAAGGATTCCAATAAAGTTGGGATAAGGAGGGAGTGCATTCCAGACATGAAAGACAGCCTACACAAAGGCAGAGAGGTGGGAGATGGAATAAAGAATTTGTGAAACAGCAAACAGGCCATTCTGGGCGGAGTAGAAAGTGAATGCAGGAGAGTAGATGTGAAATAAATCTGGCAAGAGAGATTGGAGCCTCCATAAAGACTGTGAAGGGCCTTGAATGCCAAGCATAGGAATTTGTAGTTTATTTGAGAGGCAGTTAAGAGGCCACCAAAGATTATTGAATAGAGAAGTGACATGGTCAGAACTGGGATTTGGGAAAGCATGTTTTGTCAATTGTTTGGGGAATGGACTGGGAGGGGGGGAGGGGGAGGGGGAGGGGGAGGGAGAGGGAGAGGGAGAGAGAGAGAGGGAGAGAGAGAGAGATTAGGGATGTCAGCTAGGAAGCTCTTGCAACATTCCAGGTGAAAGGGGATGAGGTCTTGAACTAGAGTGATGTCTGTATGAGGCAAAGGGAGGGACGTAAGAACAAGATGCCCCTCCCAGGATAAGCTCATCACTTCTAAACTCACCACCAAGTTGCTAATTTAAGCCTTGATTGACACCACCTTTCTCAGTGTCTTCTCTCCTCTGATTGGAGGGGTGTTGGGTAGTGCCCTTCTTTATAGAAGGCAGAACCTGAAGTCTTAGATTATTCCATTTTGCATTGGCTGTCTTGTCTGGTTTCAGGTCCACAGAACAAGACGTCTTCAGCCAGGTACCCTTTGATGTCCTATCCCTCCCTTCCCCTCCCATTTCCTGCCTTCATTTGTGTGTTGTCCCTGCTTTAGACTGTAAGCCCCTTGAAAGCAGGGGCTGTCTTTCTTTTTAACAATCATATCCCCAGTGTTTAATACAGTGCCTGGCATATAGTAGGTTCTGAGTAAATGTTTATTGGACTGAATGTGAGATGTTTTAGAAGCAGAAGAACAAGACATGTCAATGGATTGGATGTTGTCCAATCACCCGGGTTCAAAATCCCATGAATCACTTGGGATTTGAACCAGGGTGATTGGAAGGGTGGTGGTACCCTTAGCAGAAATATGGAAGTCTGGAGGAGGTGTGGATTTAGGGAGGAACATAATGAATGCATCATTTTGGACATGTTGAGTTTGAAATCTCTATGGAAATCCAGGTAGACATACAAGCAAGTGGCTGGTGGTGAGGGACTAGAATTCAAGAGAGATATGAGGCCTTCACATGTAGATCTGGGAGTCATTTACATTGAGATGGTTGAACCCATGGAAATGGATGAGATCACCAAGAGAGAGAGGATAGAAAGAGAAGAGGTCCCAGGACAGGGCCTTGGGGGACAGAAAGTAGGATATAAATGATGAGCTGACATATGGGACATAGTTTGAAGGGGTAGAAAGGTCAAGTGAGAATACACAAGCACGTCTCTAAAGAGCATGGTGGGAATCATCAGATAGGGAGAGACTAGAGATAAAAAAGATGGTTGAAGGGAAAAATTCCTGGAGGAGAAGGGATGTCTGCATGAATCTTGTCATATCCAACAGTGTCCAAAGAATACAGTTAGTGTTCCCATGAATAGGGTGACAGGGGCTCCCAGCTTTGGGGCTGAGAGGAGAAGGAGAAAGAGGAATTGCCCAGACTCTGCAAGGCAGAAGCAGGTGCAGATCTTCAGGGGTTCTTTAAATGGGTCTCTCAGTAACCTGAGGGCTGCAGTCAGTTGTTTGCTGGGTGAGAGGCTTGCCTTAGAGAGGTGAGTGACAGAAGATAAGCTTATGTAGGTGTAACTTGGAAGCTGAGTTAGCAAGTGTGTTGTGAGATTAAAGAGTGAAGGTAGGGGGTTGGCAGGTGGGAGAGGTGTGTTTCAGGAGTGAGTTCTGTGTGAGGGTGATTATATGCTGGATTTGTGCACCAGTGAGTCAGTGTGCTCTAAGAAATGAAGAGGTTGATGTGTCAGCTGTGCATTGAGATAGGATCTGAGAAAGACCAACCATGCAGGGGTTAGGGCTGTACCCCAATTGCCAGCACACCTTATTTCCCCCCCACCCCCTTCCTTTTTGCTTTCCAGCTCACAGTATACCAGCGGAGTGTAAAATCGGATTCTGTCTCCCCTCTACATTTGAATTTCTCCTAGTTTCTGTTCCTGAAGGGATTGGGGGTGGGGAAAAAGAAGGGTGAGGAGGGGAGGAAAGGGACAGAGTGACCTAAGGTATGGGGCATCCTAACTGAGGGCTGTCCTGAGACAGAACTGCCACCATTCCTTCTGTTTAAGCCCCGTGAATCGGACTTCTTTCTATGCCTCTCTCTGTTTTATATGTCATTCTCTCCATGCCCTAATCTAAACTAAGGAACAATGGATGAAGGCGTTTTATTGAGACAAACTAGTTCCCGCTAATGTGCTAGCTAGCTAGTGGGTCAATCCTCCCTCCATCAGCAGAGTGCCTTAAAACTGCCAGAGGCAGACACAGCCTCGTGCAGCTTGTACCAAGTGCCTGGAATGATGGGAAACTCGACCACTGTGGCAGGTGGCAAGGGAGATATTTTTGGTAAAGCAGGTCCTCTTAATTCTGCAGAAATTATACACCAGGTATTCAGTTCCCTGCTCTGAGCACTCAGAGGGCTGCTTCTGCCCGGAGACAATGATTTCTGTTCCCACCTCTAAGAGAACAGAGCCATACTGAGCATTGTTCTAAGTTTCAGGTTTGGTTGTTTTAAGGCAGAGGTAAATAGACCGAAGCAATTTATCAATACGTGTTTACTAAGCACCTACTATGTGCCAGGTGCTGGGGATCAAAGTATAGAGAATGATTCATCTTTTCTGACAGTGAGCTTTCAAAACACACAGAATCCTTTAGCTCGATGGCTTCATTTCAGAAGCCTTCTTCACTGAAACCTCTCCAAATCATCCTTTCTAGCTTATTATGTATCACTCCTCTTCATGCACTTTCTGCTCCAGTCAAATTGATCTTCTTTACTGTTTCTCCTCCATGACCTCCTGTCTCTGTTCCCTTGCACAATCTGAAAGGTATCACCTCCTCATTTATGTCTCTTATAATCCCTTTTCCTTCCAAACTCGGCTACGTGGGGTCTTTACTGACTTCCTTAGCTCCTAGAACCACCCCCATTGCATTAGATTGATTTTGTATTTACATATATATGTATATTTACATACATACATATATGCTTACATATATACAATATACATATATGTGTACATGTAAGCTGTTGGAGGGCAGAGACTATTTCACCTTGTTTTTACATCCCTAACACCCAACATGGTTACTGACATACAGTAAGTGCTTAATAAATGCTTATTGATTGATCAGTGAGCCTTAATGCTTCTTACTCTGAGACAATTGGAAAGTAAGCCAAGAGGTAGTGATGATTTTAACAGTCATTTCTCCCTTGCCATGTTCTTTGCTCAGAAATTCCCCTCAGCTTTTGACCTTTCTAATTACATTTTATTTGTGAAGTGCTTGCCATGTCTTGCAGGTTTATGAAGCTTTCTGATCCTTATGCCAAGGTTTAAAGAAAGGGTTATTTTTTTCCCTTGGGGTAGATTCTGCTATGCCCAAGTGACACATTTAGACTTTGGTGTTTAACAGACCATTTTCAACAGGGGCTGACACTGACCAAGGGTCTGTTTTTTTGATCGTCATCGTGGGAGCTAGGTCTCTTCATGGTGGTGGGAAGCCAGGATAGCACAACTTTTGTTGTTCTCCTAAAAATAGATCACTCTACCACTGTGAGACCTGCCAAGACAGTTGTGCATACCTGAGGGTGAGGGTGAAGGACTCCAGTCAGAAAGATGGCAGTCCTTGGGCAGTGTGGGGGAGAGAGATGGTAATGTTTTGTAAATGTTTAAGAAATACTTATCTTCCCCTCAGGCTCCTTTTGCTTCTTTCAGTTTTTTTCCCCTCCCTCTAGTAGCCATAATATTAAGTAAAATTTAATCATTTGGTTTATTTAAAAATAAATTTTATGATTCCCTGTACATGATTTCTTTTTGTCTGCCCCAGTGCCTGGAATGCACCCCCCCTCACTCCTGGCCTGTTGAAAGAGTGTTGGATTTGTAATGAAAAGGCCCTCATTTAAACCCCTGTTCTGTCACTGTTCAACAGTGTAAACATGGGCCACCTTACCCTACCTGGGCCTCAGTTTCCTCACTTGTAAAATGAGGGTGTTAGACTAGATGACCTCTAAGGTCCCTTCAACCCCTAAACCTGAGATCTGAGGGTCTTCTTCATGTTGTACTTTAGACACCTCTTTCACAAAGCCTTCTGTGATGCCCATGCCTAAAAGAGCTGCCTAATGTTTTAGTTTTGCTTAATCATTTTATTATATTATTCCTTTTGGGACATCATGCTTTTGGAACATGCGTCAGCTTCTCTTTATTAGACTGTAAGGTTCTTGAAGGCAGAGCAACATGATAGTTCAGTGGAAAGGATCTTGTATTTCAAATCAGAGAACCTGGGTTAGAATCTCGATTCTGCCACCTATGCATCAGTGTGACCTTGGGTAAGTCACAACCTTTCTGAGCCTCATCTCTAAAATAGGAGGGGGTTGGTCTAGAGAACCTTTAGCATCTTTTCCAGTTCTAAGTCTTCAATATTATGAGAGGTTTTTTTTTAATTGTTTTATCCCTGGCACCTAGCAAAATGCCTTGTACACGATGCCTCACACATAGGCATTATCAATAACCATTTGTTGAAGTGAATTCCATCCATTTTTCAGCCAGTGTACACTGTCATTATGGATGGTTTGAAGATAAAATGGGTTTCAATTTTGTGTGCTTGCTTTTTAAAATGGTGACAGGCCAACAAAAGTTGTCTCTTCCTCCTGTGTGGTCCTTGATGGCCTTTTTTTTTTCTCTTTGCATTAAATAGCCCTTAATAAAAAAAAATTCACCATTGATGTTTTAGAGAAAATTAGCAAGGTTAGATCAAACCAAGGCCAGGGACAGTAGAACAGGTTTATTGTCTCAGGATAAACTTTGGTTGCAAGATAAGATTGGGAGTAGGGGCATTTGGACCAGATCTGAACACAGCCCTGATGAATAAATGCCAGTGGTTCCGGTTACCTTTAGGACCAAATTCAGGTGCTTCTACTTGACCTTTAAAGTACTCTCCAATCTTGCTCCAACCTCCTTCCAGTCTTATTATATACAAATTCACTCAACTTACTTTTGGATCCAGGTAAAGTAGCCTGGCTCTTTGTCTCCCATCTCTATGCGTTTGACCAGGCTGTGTGCCCTGTGCCTGGAAAGCCTTTCTTCCTCATCTCTTAGAACTCCTAGTTTGCTTCAAACCTTAGCTCAAACATGATCTTCTCCACCTGAACTCCTGATCTCTAACCCCTCCCCCAGCTGTTAATGTGTGCCACCTCAAATTACTTTGTTTTTGTTATTCAGTTGTTTCAGTTATGTCCAGCTCTTTGTGACCCCATTTGAGGTTTTCTTGGCAAGGATACTGGAGTGGTTTGTCATTTCCTTTTCCAGCTCATTTTACAGATGAGGGAACCAAAGCAAATAGGGTTGTGTTTACTTTGTATATACTTATATGTGCACATGTTGTTTTCCCTTAAAGATGTAAGCTTCTTAGAATAGGAGCTATTTCATTTATATCTTTTTATGTACAGTGTTTGGCATATAGTTGGTGCTTAATAAATGCTTATTGCTTGAATAATTGATCACTGTGCTCAGTATCTTACAAGTATTATCTCATTATCCTTACAACAGCCCTGGGAGGTAGGTGCTATCATTATCCCCATTTTGTTGTTGAGGAAACTGAGTCAGAGATAGGTTAAGTGACTTGCCCAGGGTCACACAGCTAGTATCTGAGGCCAGATTTGAACTCGGATTTTCCTGACTCTAGGCTCGGTGCCCTATCCACTATACCATCTAGCTGATTGGAGAGTGGGATTCAAGATTCATGCCCCATGCTGCCTACTCTTATATCAAGGTCTTGAAATATGAGACAGTGATGACTTTATGAAAATTTCATGGATCAGGTTATTATGGAGCTCGGGAGAACTTTGCCCTTCTCTGTAAGGCCTCCATCAAGAACTCTGATCAAGAGAATGACCAACCATGGTTCCAGAGGATCATTGCTGAAGCCTGAGCTCCACCTCCTCATAGAGATTGCTGTTTGTCCTGCATTGTCAGAGGACTAATGACATTATGAGGGTGATGTCTTGACTTATATGTGGGTTGGATTTAAGTGGAGCAGAGCTGAGCAAAGTCATCAGTCTCCCTCTCAGAATCATGGGAGTCCAGCGGCAAGACAGAAGTCAAAATGGCTGGTAATGACCCAGTCCTAGCAGAGATGAGCAACTGGATATGCGGGATGAGACATACAGTTTTGGACACGGCTACTATGGAAATTTATTTTGCTTAACTAGGTATATTTGCTACAAAGACTTTGGTTCTTCTTTTTTCTCTTCAATGGAGGGGGAGATGGGAGAAAAAATAAATGCTGTTAATTGAAGGAAAAAATAACATTTATTTAAAAAAAAACTTCCATTTTAATGAAAGTTGGAAGAAATGGGTAACTAGAGGTTAGATGGAAGAAAGATTAATAACAGAAATTTGGGATTTTGTTGGTCCCAGGCTTCTAGCAATTTTGGGCTTAAAGAAGGAAGTCGAGATCTTCTTGAGCACAGACACAGGGAGACAGTCTTCCTCTGGGAAACAACAGGTAGAAACTGTTCTGCTTATTTTATTTCAGGGCTGGGTAATTCTCACTGGCACAAGAGGCTGGTTCCCATTTTCAGTGTAGAAGAGGTAATGATAGGGAGGTGTGCCTTGTTTAATAAATTTCTGCAAGGGGGGGCATTTATCTCCAGTCTATTACGTTTGGAAACCTACTTGCTCCACCCCTCAGAGTTCCTGGGCCCTTTAATTAATCACGCTCTGCTCCAATTTCCTCATTTGTAAAATGAGGATGAGAATACCTGCCCCTACCCATTTCACCAGGGAATTTGTCAGGATTAATTAGCTAAAAGAACCTGCGAACCACTTGGAACTCTCTGGAGGTAGGCAATATATTAGGACAGGTGTGATGAATATGGGCATAAAATAAAGTAACACCCACCTTGCTGTCTTTTAAAAGAAACAAAAATAAAATGCACAGAGTGTGCTCAAATGTTTCTAATTAGTCCTGTTTCTGGAGGCAGCTGGAGCTCTATTGATAGGAAGCCCCTGTTGATTCCCTTGGTGGGCACGGTTGACTCATCTAACTAGGTCCATCTTGCCATGTTACCAAGTGACTGCCCTATCCATGGATCTCCCGACATCTTGTGGGGGGAGGGTACATTTTACATTTGTGGTTACTGGCAACGTGATTGCTTTGGGGACGCAGCCTGCTTCTGACCAAATCACAAATGCTAGCTCGTTGCCATTCTGATGGGTCACTCCTTGGAATCCCTCGAGTTTCTTCTGGATTAACTTGGAATTTTAGCCTTTTATTATAATGGATATTTGCATAGTGCCTTAAGTTTTGCAAATTAATAACATTTACTAATTTTAAGGAACCAGTGCTATCGACTCAGCCAGTGGTATCAAGAACCAATCCAATTCTTATCTTGTCAGTGCTATTGATAACCGTTTCAAAGATGAGAATAGAAGCTTAGAGAGGTGAATTATTTGTCTGCGATAACACAGCTAGCAAGTGTCTGAGATGGGATTTGAACTCGAATCTGTTCTAACTTGAAGTCTAGGACACAATCCACTCTACCAGGTTATCTCACATCAGATTGGAAACTACCCTGCATGGACCCTGAGGAGCTTCCTGTATTCACCCTGTGCCCCTTGCCCAGTGCTGCAGGATTCATGTAGTCAATGTACCTGGGGTTCTGGTACAGGTTGAGGGGCCCTAATGTCTCAGAAGTAGTTCATTGAACATGGATGCATGGCCAAAAATTTCCTATGAAAATAACATAGTAGAGTGTTATGTGTTATGGACGTCTCAGCTTATTTTTGGCTTCAATTTCTCTATCTAAATGAATGGAATAATAAAGATAATATTTGATACTTCTTTTTAATCTAACTTGAAGACTTAGAAAGGAAAATGTTGATCACTTAGAACGATCATCAATCAGTAAACATTTAGTAAGAGTTAAGCACTGGAAATACAAGAAAAAGGCAAAAGATGGTTCCTGCCCTCTAGAAGCTTGCAATCTAATGGGGGAGACAACTTGCAAATAAATATGTACAAAGGATAAATAGGAATGATGAACTGAGGGAAGGCATTAGAATTAAGAGGGGTTGGGGGTTTACTAAAAGCAAGTCATGGCATAGGAAAACGAATTTCTTTCTTTTTTTGAATGAGGAGAGAGGAGTCTATTAGATATGGAAAATTCCACGTACATAGTATACTAATGTTTTAGCAAAGTGTTCCACAAAGACTCTCTGAAAGAAAGTCAAGTTAACATGCATTTATGAAGCACTTAAGTGCCGGGCATTGTGCTAAGTCCTGGGGATACAAATACAAGCTGAAAGAAAGCCAGCTCCTGTCATCATGGAGCTGATTTTTAGACTATAAGAAAATAGGAGATTTAGAGCTTGAAGGGCCCTTGGAGAAGTAATCGAGTCCAACCCCTGAATTTTACAGACGAGGAAACTGAGATACAGAGAGGATAAATGAATTGTCCAGTATCACACAGCTAGTAAATGTCTGAGACAGGATTTGAACTTGAATCCTCCTCATTCCAAGTCCAACACTCTATCCACCCCTTGTGGATGAGATGGAGAAATGTGGGTTGATTGAGACACTAACTAGAAGGATTTATAAATAGTGAAAAGACCCTATGTAGAGAACACTGATGGAGGTATTGATGTTAACAAGTGACATTCTTTAGGGCTCTATCCTTGACCCTGAATCACTTTACATTTTTACCAATGATATAGGTGAAGACAGAAGACACATTTATAAATTGGGATATGTATGTGTGTGTGTGTGTGTGTGTGTATACACATATATATACATATAAAATGGGTCATGTATGGAGTGCAGAATCAAAACAAAAAATTGAGACATAAGACAATGGATAAAAACTAACCAAATGAACAGTTAACATAGTTAAGTAGAAATAATGTCATGTTTGATCACAAGATCAACTGCACATGTTCATGATGATGGAGACCTGGCTTGACAGCAATTCACATACTGCAAGTTGAATATGTCAATAGTATGTTGTGACAGCTAAGAAAGCCCACACGATCATAGGCTGGATTTCTAGCACAGGATGTCCAGACCACAGCTGTTGATGTCATCCTGTGCTCTTCATTGGTGAGACCCCATTCATCACACTGAATTCACTTCTGATCATACTTTAAGAGAAATGTTGACAAATTGGATCAAGTAAAGTGATCTCGACGGTGAAGGATCTAGAAATATTGCCCTATAGGGAATGTTTGAAGTTGTTGGGAATTCTTAGATTGGAAAAGAGAAGTCTTTGGGCAGGCCATGATTACAGTCTTCATGTATTTGGCAGACTCATGTTCAAGTGGGATTAAACTTATTCTTATAGATTTTTGAGGGCAGAACTAGGACAGGTGGGTGGAAACAACAGGGGGGCAGATTTGGTTCCCTAGGAGGACTTTCTAACGATTGGTGAAGTAGTTAATTTCCCATCACTGCAAGTATTTATTTACAAGGTAGAGGATGACCCCTTCAGGAATTGTTAAGATTCTGCATTGGGTGGGAGGTAGGACTCCATTTTTCCTAAGAACCTTTCCTATTCAAAAATTCTACAAAATTATAACCAAAGGAGTGATGATAACTAATTAATTAATTGAATCATTCATTAGGCATTACATATAAAGGACTGTGCTGGGCCCTGGGGGAGAGATAGTAAGTTTTTTGAATTAAGAGTAGGGATCACTTCATTCTTTGTGTTTTTTATCTTCAGAGCCTAGCACATAGTAGGCATTTAATAATGTTTGAATGCTTGATACAGAGAAAAATGAGGCATTGTCCTTGCCCTCAAAGAGCTTAGAATCTAGAAGGGGTGAAAAGCAAGTAAAAAGAAAATCAATCATAATGGCATAAGTGTATTAGAAGTATGTAAAGTGCTCTGAGTTCACCATAGTTTCTATTAATTAACTCATAAAAAGTTATCCATTTTCCAGCTAATACAAAGGTGATGGGAAAAGGATTATTCACGTTCCAGTTAATAACTGTTTTTTATTAAATTTCCATCTGCTTGTGAGAATTAATTTCCAAAGTGAGAATATTCTCACTTGAGCACATTGGGGCTATTTTTGCACAGTATCTGTGACATTTTAATAGTCAAATAAGCACATGACATGGAACCAGCTTGAATCTCTGCTTTGTATTTGGGTGACTGTTGGCAGGGAGGAAAACCCCAAACAAAACCTCTTCGTGTCCCTTTCCTGATAAACCTATCACTATAGTGTCAAGGAAGATGATTTCCTGCACACCTGTTAGCATATCGAATTGCTACTTTGGAATTAGTTCAAATCTTTTTTATTTTTTATTTTTATTTTTTTATTAATTTATTTTGATTTATCAATAATCACTTCCATATACTTTTGAGTTTAAAATTTTTCTCCCCCTTCTCCCTACCACCCTCCTCAAGACGGCACACAATTTGATATAGGCTATACATTTACATTCATATTAAACATATTTTCACATTAGTGATGTTGTAAGTAAAAATTAAAACCAATAGGAGGAACCATCAAAAAGAGGAAACAAAAATCAACAGAAGAGAAAAAAAAATAGCAATTCGTCTTCCATAGTTCTTTCTTTGGATGTGGATAGCATTTTCCATCACAAGGCCTCTGGAGATGTCTTAGATCCTTGTATTGCCAGGAAGGGTTAAGTTTATCAATATTAGTCATCACACAACGTGGCTGTTATTGTGTACAATGTTCTCTTGGTTCTGCTCACTTCACTCAGCATCAGACCATACAAGTCTTTCCAGGTTTTTCTGAAGTCAGCCTTTTCATAATTTTTTATAGCACAATAGTATTCCGTCACATTCATATACCACAACTTGCTCAGCCATTCCCCAATTGATGGGCATCCTCTCAATTTCCAATTCTTTGCCTTGGTTCAAATCTTGCTTCAGATGCTTATGAGCTATGTGACTGTGGGAAAGTCACTTAACCTGTTTCCTCAAATGTAAACTGAGAATAATTATAACATCTACCTTATAGGGTTGCTGTAAAGATCAAATGAGAAAACACAGAAAGCACTTTACAAACACTTTGTATGTGCGAGGTACCACTATTACCACCACTACTACTACCACCACCAGCACTATCTTTTACCTTTCATTGCTTCCTTCCCAGGCCAGCTGGAATGTCACCACCTTCATGAAGCCTCCCTTGATATCCCCAGTTGAAAGTGATTTCTTTCTACTCAGTTTGTCCTCATGCCCTGAACTCGTCTCTCCTCATCAGCAATCCCAATTATAGGCACAACCCCTTGCCATGAATTATGACTACATCCAGATCCTCTGGGTCTCTGGTTGTTCTCTGTTGGTACATTTTCTTTTTTTAAAGAAACTCATGGGACTGAGAACTACCCTGGTTTAGTTATTCCAGACAAAATGATCTCGATTCTGCTCTGTCAGAATGGATAAAAGAGCCAGGCCCTGTATCCTTTCTAATCAGCTCAACAGGATCCAGATATAGACATGTCTCCTCCTCCTCCTCCTCCTCCTCCTCCTCCTCCTCCTCCTCCTCTTCCTCCTTACTTTCCCCCTTTTCTTTCTCCTCCTTCTTTTAAAAACCCTTCACAGTCTGGCTCCATCCTACTTTGCCAGAAGATTTTTTTATATCACTCCTCTTCTTGAACTCTAAACCCAGTCATACTGGCCTGTTAGCTCTTCCCTGAATGTGGAATTCCATATCCTACCTCTGTGCATTGACCCAGGTCATCCTGTATGTTGTGGAACACATTATCTTCTCTGTACATCTATATGTATCCATGTCGTATCCTTCCAGCAAGACATAGGCTACTCAAGAGGAGGGACTATTTCCTCCCCTGCCCTCCTTAGAGCAAGAAGCACAGTACTTTGCCATGGCATGGGGTATTGAACCCCAAAGTTGAACAGAAAAGCTTCTTGAGGACAATGACACTAAATAGATGTACATGCAATTAATGATTGAGGTAGAACTTTATTTCTGGTGTTTTCTCATAGAAAAAAGGGAGTATTTTAGTAGCTACAACAGGCGGTATGGCCTGGTACATAAAGGGCTAACACCTCAATGCCTGGATAGACCTGGGTTCACGTTGTGCCTGTGCTGCATGCCGGCTGTGTGGCCCCGGGCAAACCCGAGGGCCCAGGCATCTTTCTAAGACAATGAAGCCACAGAGCGGCTGCCAAGCTGCGGTGGTGGAGGGGGTCTGCTCCTCCTGGAGGCTGGCATGCCAGCAAAATCATAGCTCAAGGCCCTGTTCCTATGAGCAATCCCATCAGAGGCACTTCAGCTGGGATGTTCAGACTGTCTGGGCTCAAGCAAACCTGAGATTTCCTAGTTTTGGGGACAAATGCACTATTTCTCATGAGCAGAATTCCTGAGCAAGCCCAGTTAGTCTTCTGAAAATTTTAATGAGCTGTTTTCTTGGTTGCTTGGATAGAAAGTTTCTCTGCAGTAAGCAAATATATTAAAGTCATTTACTAATCTGTCAAACTTAGCATGTTGACTTTTCTTGGAATTTTAATATTAATGATTTCTTAACAAGTGACCCTTTAATCCTTCTGGCATTTTAGACTAAACATTTTTCCCCCTCCTATAAAAGGATGAAAACAGAACAGAGAACACTTCTGTAAATATGGAAAGAAGGAAGCTTAGAGGAGGCTTCCTTGCTCTGGCATAGTTTGCAAAATACATCAAAGGCAAACGGAGGAACATAATTATAGCAAAGAAATTTTAAAAGTCTGTTTTTTTTCCATACTCACCATACACAAGCTTGCGCATTCATAAACCAGTAGTGAGAAAGGCTCATTCTAATTGCTGCTCAAGAAAAAAAAAAATCAGATTATTCCTCCAAGGGTTTTGGACTCGGCATTCAGCAATTGCTGTACCTGGAAGTAGCACAGAAATGGTGCTGATTGCATCCGTTAAGATGTATATTTCAAAGAATAGCAAAATCATAAACTCATGGAGCTGAAGGTGACCTTGAGAGGCTACCTAAGCGGGATAACATCCAAGCTGTTGGATGCTTAATCTTTAGATCTCTAGGAAGGAAAGCATGATGAGGAGGAAGGAGCACAGGATTTGAAGCTGAAAGTCCTGGGTTCTAATTCTCCATTAGTCACCTAATACCTGAATGATCTTGGGTAAGTTATTTAACCTGTCTGGGCACGAATGGGCAGCTAGGGAGTTCAGTGGGTAGAGCGCTGGGCCTCCCCTGATATACCCAGGCCCAAAAAAGTGCCTGATTCTTTCAATCAAATCCCAAGATATTGTCCATCTGTTTTTTTTTTCCAATGGCTAGAAGCACTTTACACTGTGTTTACACCATTTATTGAGTGATTCAGTAGTAGTGTTTATGAAATTTTTGCACCTAGCTTTTGGATTTGATTCTATGACTAAATCAAATAGGTATTCTCATCTCGTAAAGGTATCAGGGAATTAAGTTATATTAATTGAGGTTGGGAAGGGAACAAACATTTATTAAGCACCTACTATATGCTTTACAAATATTATCTCATTTGATCATAGGAACAACTGTGAGGTAGGTACTATTATTATACTTATTTTTACAATTGAGGAAACTGAGGCAGACAGAGGTCAAATGAGCTGCTCAGGGTCACACAGCTAATAAGTATCTGAGGCTGGATTTGAACTCATGTCTTCCTGACTCTAGGCCCAGCATTCTACACACTGCATCACCAGGCTGCCAGGGACAAACATCCCCCTGCACTTATATGAAGCTTAAATTTGTCCCTTTGCATCATTTACTCATTGCTCCTGGCTCTGCCTTCTGAGGTCAAGAAGAAAAAGCCTTTTTCTTTTTTGGTTTGACAGCCATTCAAAGACCTGAACAGAGTTACTATGTCCCCCTTAAATCTTCTCTGCATCAAGTTAAAGACTCTCTCTTCCTTTCAGCTGACTCTTATATGGCCTGATTTCAAAGCTCTTCTATATGGTAGTTGACCCCTCTGGTGTTCCAGCTTACCAACGGCCTTCCTAAGCTGTGATGGCCAAACTAAACATTACATTGCAGATTGACTGTCTGATGTGGTCTCTGAAGCCAGGCCTTCTTGATTCCAGGTCTGACATTCTCTCCCCTAAACATGTTGGCTTTCTGATAACCAGAGGCTCATTGAACAAAGTTATTTCTGCAGTTGCATCTCAAAAAACTTTCATCACTTTAACATATGAGTGGAAGGCACCTTGTTGGGGACCTTTAAGCCTGCATCTTTTTTCTACCGAGGAGTCAAATGCTCTTTTTTTTTTTTTAAATTTTGGTAATCAAATAACTATAGCAAGATCTTGGGTTCTTTATGACCTGCAGTCACTTGTGTTACTGTGAGGGTGATTAAAAGAAGGAAAGGCATTTATGAAAGTCTTACTAGGTTCCAACCACTGTCCTGGGTCCTGACGATACAGATGAAAAGGGGAAAGCTTTCTGCCCTCGTGGAACTTATGTTCTAATGCAGTAGACAATACATATAGGGGAAGGAGAGAGAGAGAGGGAGGAAAAGGGGGAAAGAAAGAGGGAGGGAGAGAGAGGAGAAGAGAAGGAGGAGAAAGAGAAGAAGAAGATGAAGAAGAAGCAGCCAATTTTATTCTGGTGAGTTATGCAGCAGCTTTATGTATATAGAATTTGGTCTGGCTGCTTTCTCCAGTTTTCTTATACAGTTTCATTATATTTTTATAATAAACTCACCTGTCCTTTCCCCTGAGTCATCTGTTTTATTTACAATGACAGCAAACTCATAAATACAGGTGTCACCAGAACTTACAAACTAAATTATGACTGTATGTGGAAATGGTTCTGTGCTGTATTGCAGAGTAAAACTTAGCCACAAGGTAAGAATAAAAATAAAGATGGTCTGACATCCCTTCTCTAAGCAGTGACAAATCTTCAAAGGCAAAGAGATTAGCGAGTCCCTTCTCTTTTCCAAACAGTGAAGAAGAGAAAGGGAACAAAACTGAGGGTTTTGTGTATGTAGTTACACGCGCGCGTGTGTGTGTGTGCACACGAGTGTGCATGCGTGCTTGCATGAGCGCACATGATTTCATTGGTGTAAAGAATACCCAATGAGGAAACAATTCAACAAAAGCAGATTGACAAATGACCTTAAAGAGTTGCCTGAGGTTTGGAGAAATTAAAATTTACTTGCTTGGGGTCCTCTATCCATTATCAGAGATTCAACTTGAACTTGGAGCTTCCTGTCTCGAAGGCCAGTGCTCTATCCTCTATCCCACGCTGCTTTGATATGCGACAGAACTCCTTCAGATTGGGAATATCTGAGAAAGAGCATTAAAACAGAGAAAACAGCAATTCATTCTGCCAGCTGCTGTGAGCACCATGGCGTGGAGCATTGAGAAATAAGGACGTCTGTTGATGGCAATGGGACCACATGATGTTGCTGTGACAGATTTTTTATGGAGGACAGTGGCACGAGAGAAGGAACATTCATGTTGCTGGCATTACTGCATGAGTCTTATTGCACCTATTTAAAGATAGGTTCGATCCTGCTAATTAGCTCTTGGGCAGTTTCTCTCTTGTTTATGTATCATAGGAAGAGAAAAAACATAGCTCGTTGACGTTCCTTCTCTGTAGGACTGGGCTCTGTAGGATATTTCTGGTTTTGAAACTATTTGACATCCTAGTCCTCTTTCCCAGGTTAGGAATTACAGAGGAAGGGATGAACATAGCATAGGGTAGTGGAAAGAACAGTAGATTTGGAGTCGGAGGTCCAGGGTTTGAATCCAGCCTCTCTGAAGCTGTTTGCTCATGATAAAGGGAGAGGATTGGACTGGATGATATGACTGTTAACCGCCATGGAACGATGGGGATCGAGCTTAAGCCATGAGGAAGGCCTGAATAAATCAATTCTGACCTTAGGAAGTAGACCAGAGCTCTTGGTGAAAGAGCCCTAGTTTCTGGAGTCTGAGGACACGGGTCCAAATCTCACTTCTAGCACTTGTGTGACCTTGGGCAAGTCACATTTCCCTACGTATCCTCCCAAGGAGATTTCCTTAGGCCTTGTCTTGATCCATAAAATGAGGGGCTTGGCTTAGATGATCTTTGACTTATGATTGTATGACTCCAAGTTGTATCAAATGTTCTTATAATTGTGGACTCCATAAAATGGTCCTCTTCCTGATTTCCTTAGAAATTGAAGACCAGGATTCCAGAAGGTGGATATCATGATGAAACAAATGAACATTTTTGGGGAGTCCTAACCAATTCTCCATAGAATCCCATGCAGTCATTCTTACTGCTCCACTGTAGGAAATGGGACATTTTGAAGAGGATTGTTTTCATAATAGTAAACTGGGGAGATTTTAAAACCTCAGAGCTATTAAATTTTCAGAGTTTTGCTATTTCTTAATTATTGAAGAAAATCCAAAGGGAAAACAAAAGATCAGAGATATTGTTGCCATGGTTTTCGTGGGTTGTAGAAGTGGAATAGACCCTAGAGGCAGGTCAGCCCAACCCTCTTCTTCTTAAAGATGAGGAAACTGAGGCTGAGGGATAGTAAAGGGACCTTCTCAGAATCTCACATGTGGTCTTACCTGCTGCTGTGCTCTGGATTTCCCAAAAGTGACTGAGTTTGCTTCGGAGATTTTGAGAATAAAGGTACCTTGAATTTTGGAGGTCCTCTTCCTTGGATAAACAGGGTTCTGAGGTCCTCTGGGTACCTAGCAGACCATATCGAGTATTCATTTTAAAAGTAAAGCATTTGATCGCTTTAATTTAATTGGGATTAAAGCAATTAGCAAAATCAGGGCATTCAGGTTTAATCCCTGAGTGAACAATATGGGGGAAACATGGGAAGTCTCCAGGGAGCCTCATACTTTGAGGGGGTCTGGGGAGAAATGCAGACATTGTCTCTTGCAGGATTAGCTAGAGTTAGATTCAACTGTGTAGAGTCTCTTGTCTAATTCTTGGCCTATTGGTCATTAGTGACCTCAGTTATATCAAGGAGTGTTCTCTCAGATCCCTCGGTGTTTGCTCAGAAGCCGGCAAACAGGATGCATGGGCAGCTGCTTCCCCTCACTCCATTCTGCGTTGGGAGCTGCCCCAAATGCTACCTTCACTAGGCTTCCCCTCTTTCCAGAAGTTCCATAGATTGTAGTCGGTCTACATTGCCTGATGCAATCTCTCTGCATTCAGGCATGCAGTTACCTCTGGGAAACATGGGAGCTTCTTCTTAAGCAGGGCATCTTAGCCTTTTTGTGTGTCCTGGACACCTTTGTCTTGTGAAGCCTGTGGACCCTTTCTCAGAATCGTGGTTTTGAAAGTTAAAGACAAAATACATAGGATTATAAAGGAAACCAATTATATTGAAATACAGTTATCAAAATTTCAACATTTCCAAATCCACGGACTCCTTGAAATTTATACATGGACCTGTTGGAGGTCTGTGGACCTCAGCTTAAGAAATTCAGTTCTAAACAATAGTTCAGTTTCCTTCTCTTCCTCCCAATCAACAAACTCCATTTGCTCACTCTTCCCTCCAGGATCAAATATAAATCCTCTGTTTGACATCTGGCTTCCATCTGTATGTTGTTTTCCCCCCATGAGGTTGAAGATCATGAGGGTAGGGACTGAATTTATGTTTCTTATTTGTGTCCCCAGTGCTTAGCATGGTGCCTGGCACATAGTAGGTGTTTAATAAATGTTTATTGAATTTGAAGCCTTTCACAGACTGGACCCTTGCCCTGCACCCCAGGCATGCCCAGACCAAGCTGTCTTTCACAATTTCTCCAGGCTTCTTACACTTTACTCCCTTTCCCATACTCTATAATCCAGCAGCATTGACCTTTGAGCTGTTTCTCACACAGAATGCTCACTTTCCTACACTGCCCATCCCCTCTGGCTGGGATGCCATCTTCTCACCTCTGCCTCTTGGGCTTCCCTGGATTCCTTCAAGACTCACTTCAGATATGACTCCTTAAATAAGAGGAGGCATTTCCCAGTGCCCTTTCCCTCTGAGATTAACTTTCAACTGCTTTGTATTTATCTTGTATATACATACATACACATATGTATTATAATCTATATATACATGTATATGTATTGCATCCTCTATTTCCCATTAGAATATGAGCACCTTGAGGGCAGGGACAATGCTTTTTTGCCTTTCTTTGGAAATCTTGTTTTTAGCACAGTGTCTGGCACCTAGTAAGTAGTTAATATATGCTTGTTGACTGATTGACTGATCATTACATGGGTCCAAGCATCATGGGAAATGTAGTCAAATGGTTTCTCCCTGTTATACATAATACCAGAAAATTTTGGAAGTTAAGATTTGAAGCAGGTTTATTAAATTCAAATTCACTG
The DNA here is from genome assembly GCF_900497805.2 of Vombatus ursinus. Lineage (NCBI taxonomy): Eukaryota > Metazoa > Chordata > Mammalia > Diprotodontia > Vombatidae > Vombatus > Vombatus ursinus. The sequence goes on from NW_020954577.1 coordinate 39,262,358, forward strand.
TACTCAGGATGGTGGGCTAAGTTGATCAGGTAAGGCATTGCAAATAGAGTAACTGAGAATATAATCTGATTCTTGTATTAGGTATGACTGATAGCATCCACCTGGGGGTTCTACTTAGCAAATTTATTTTTAATGATCCGTAATAAGGGGGTGAAGGGACAGAAACAAAGAGAGCTAAAGGAAAGCATTTTTGTCCCTTAGGTAATGTCTGAGCATTCTTTTGGAACCCTGTGTATTATTGTCTTTGAGCAATCCACTTAATGTCTCTGAGCCTCAGTTTCCTCATCTATAAAATGATGATAATACCACTTAAAAGGTTGCTAAGCTCAAATGAGAAAATGTAAAGTGCCTTGTAAACCTTAAAGGTTATTATCGGCATTATTGTTATTCTCTATCAAACATGCAAATCAGATGATTACAAAAGATTTATCTGGATATGTTGGAAGAACAGAATTTTCTGTCATTAGCATCTGTATGTTAACTCATACTATTTTACTTGTATCTAGAGCCCCCTTCATCCTCATCCCTCCCTTCCTGTTTATTACACCTTAGGTGACTGGCCACCCATCTAGCGCCGTCCCAGCTCTGTAGGGATGACAAAAATATCAAATCCCAAACTATATTATAATCAGTAACTACAGTCTCCTTTCCCACTCAACATTTATGTGAGAGCTGGTAAAAAATCACTAAGTTTACTGGTTTGAGTCTTTCTTGAGAGGTAGTGGTGTGGTGGAGAGCAGTGACTGGAGAATCAGGAGACCTGGATTCACATCCCACTTCTGCTTACACCAGACATAAGTTCCTTCCCTTTCTGGGCCTCAGTTCCCTCATCTGTAAAATGAGGGGTTGGGATTAGATGATCTCTAAGGGCCTTCCCAGTTGGCTCTGATATAGAGCTTTCACCTAGTAGAGATCTGGGGTAGAAGATGGAGATACAGAAGCTCTGGTTATTAGATACCCAACTGGACGGTCATCTTTCAATAATAAGATGATGATTATACATGGAGAATCTGTTGTTGATTTTGTTAGTGTGGGGGACTTCCAGCATGGGACTTTATTCCACCAACATCAATTAAAACCATTGTTTACTGAATAGATAAATCCTAGGTCTAGAGAGATATCTGAAGCCCATGACAGTTAAGTTCATTCATCCACTCAACAGACTTTTATTACCTACTATGTATCAGGCACATGGTAGGTGATACAGACACTAGCATGAACCAGTCCCTGACTTCAGGGAGTTTACATTCTACTAAAGGGAAGCAACATGTACAAAGAAAAATAAAGACAAGGTAATTGCTAAAATAAAATAAATGCCAGGCAATATCAGAGGTTAGGGGAAGAGGTGCTAGGAGCTATCAGGACAGACCTTTGTAAGAGGTGATTTGCTGAGAATCATACAGTTAGTTCATGTCAGAGATGGGGTCTGAGCCCAGACTTGTCCTTACTGCCAACCCATGATATCTGCTTAACCATGGTGACTCACTGAGGACAGACATCATTACAACTGTGTGACTGACATGTGGTAGAACTAGCAGCTTGGGGAATTAGCTGTGCTGCTAGTCCGTGGACTCATTCCCCATAGGTACCAGTGTTTTCCCTCCTTTGTTAAAACTAAAGGCATCTTTTTGGTCCTTAAGATTTTGGGCACCTCTTTATTTTCCTTGACTTGCCTTTTCATGGATATTTTTGGTCCCGTACCTTCTCCTTGGTTATGTTATATCTCTAGGCTTTTTCCTACTGACTTCCCTTCTTCCCCTTCCCTCCCCTCCCCTCCCCTGCTCCCTCCCCTCCCCCCACCCTTCCCCTGCTCCCTCCTCTCCCTTCCCCCCTCCCCTTTCTTCACCTCTTGGCTCCCCTCCTCTCCTCTCCTCTGCTGTTACAAGCTTCTCTAGCACTTTGAGGTGCCTCTGAATACTTTCTGCTCTGTGTTTCCTCTTGCATTGACCTTTTCTGCCTATTCCCCAGCTCCCTCTATTATAAAGGAGACAAGCATTTATTTGTCCATCAAATGTTTTATTTTTGTAGCTCCTGGATCTTCCAGTTCAGCGGCAGCATTCCGGGCCGGAGGTTGCCCAAAATACTTTCTGACAAGAACCTTCCTCAAATCCCAGTTTCTTGGATGGGAACTGAAAGAATAGAGGGTGCTCAGGCAGCCGCATTTGGGGATAAATGCGGCTCATTTAGTCAAATGCCAGTGGATGGAAGAATAGCTTTTTGTTCACCAAACAAACATTTACTGACTTATTGCCATGTATAAGATACTGTGGATGAAACAAAGATGAACGGGCTGACGATTCCAGTTAACAAGAATTCCTAAAGGACTTTATAATTCAGCTTTCAACAACCAAAACAGCAGTTACTTGGAAGGGTTATTTGCCTAATGTTCACTGAGGACATGAACTAATGCCAGGTGACTGAGTTATGCGGTATGGAGTATGAACTCAGCGAAAGTACATTTTATATTGGGGGGCAGAGATATGTATGGAAAGGCTGGTATGGGGAATAGGAAGGTATTTGAGAATTTTGTCATTTTTAAAGGTCACAGTGAAAAGGTATGGCGGTAGAGTTGATCAAGGACTGGTCTTGTAGTCACAAAGATCTGGGTTCAAGTCTTACGTGATAGAAATGGAATTAGGGGTAGAGTTAAGGTTAGATTTATAAAAGCAAGAGACAAATACCTCTTGGCATCTCGGGCAGATCATTAAGACTAGAAATTACATGAATTGCTGCTTGGCAGTGATAAAAGGGAGTTTCCATACTAAGAACTTTTCATACTGCTGAAATAATAAGTATGGATCGCCCCTCTCAGTCCCCCTCCACTATCCCACAAATTACAGTGACAGTGAAGCTCTCATGTATAAATATATATATATATATATGTATAATATTTGGATTTTCCTCCAACTTTCACTCATTGGTTGGGTCTCTCAGGAGAGGACTACCCCAAGTTCCAGCTACTCTGTGAGCCCACATTCCTAAAACTATTTACCTTTAAAAGTTAGCCAGTTGACACAATTAACTCACAACAAAGGCATTTACTGAAATGGCACAGAATGAACAGTAGTAATAAAACATTCTCCCTATAAACCTGAGGCAAGCTCTCACTTATACATACAGTGTCAGTAATAAAAGGGAGCCCACAACTGGAACATACTAGTAGAGAGACACATATACTGTAAAGGAAACATATGTCCAAGCAAACTCACACCTCGGACACTTCAGGGCCTTGATATTTTTTCTCTTCCTGTGGAGTCTCCCCATGTTACTGCCTCTGATGGTTGGCTGGCACAGCTAGGCTCTCTGGCTCTGCTCTTCTCTGCAGCTCAATTCCCAATTACCATGGATGACTCACTAGTTACTCCAGAGCAGGTCCAAGCCAATGGATGGATCTCTCAACCAATGAAAAGGCATTCCTTGTGTGGTGTCAGTGGCATACATCTTTTAGGTTGGTTAACGCCCTTCTTCACACTTTAAACAAATTTTATTTTTAATTTATAGAATAGAACTAGCATTTCCGTAACATAGTACAATAAAAAGATGTTTGTACATGAAATTGCAAAACTATGCATAACTTGCTGTTCCTTTGAAATAAACAACAAAATTATCATGTAAATTTCTTCCCCCCCACCCTAGAGATGGCTACCATTAGAACAAATAAGTGTGTGTGTGTGTTTGTGTGTGTGTGTGTGTGTGTGTGTGTGTATGTGTATATATATATGTAAATTATTTATACATCTATTCTTTCTCTGGATGCAGATAGCATCTTTCTTCATATGTCCTTTATAGTTAATTTGAGTATTTATAATAGACAAAATAACTTGTTTTCTCAGAGTCATTCTTAAAACAATGTTGCTCTCACTGTATATAATGTTCTCTTGGTTCTGCTCATCTTGCTCTTCATTATTTCATGCAAGTCTTTCCATGTTTTTCTAAAATCATTGAGCTCATCATTTCTTATCGCACGGTAATATTTCATCACAATTATATACCACAACTTGTTCAACCATTCCCTAGTTGATGGACATCCCTGATATTTCCAGTTCTTTGCCACCACAAAGAGAGCTGCTCATGGGTCCTCAAGTGTTACTATCCAGTATCTGAATTTAGCAAAATCTGCATCCTTAACATAAGAATAGAGATTCTCCAGAAGCTTTTGAAATGTAGAGTTTTTATGTGACATTTAACCACCAGGTGGTGTTGGGAGCCACTAACTTGATGGCGTTTAACAACAACAACAACAAAAAAATGGTGCTAGGCTTGTCCCATGGGCATCCTGACAGTTATGTGCATATATATTTCTGGACTAAGGGTGCCTCAGACAATGAATCTCAGAGAATGGAGGGTGTTCTGTCTCCCAGGTCTGCATATTTCTTAGGGACAGGAACAGCTCTTTATCTAGGAAAGGGATTTTTGACTGCGCGTGTGTGTGATGGAGCCCTTTAACAGGCTGGTAAAGTCTATAGACCCCTTCTTAGAATCATATTTAAATGCATAAAATAAACAATTTTCAATAGTCAATAAGCACTTATTAAGTACCTCCAATGAGCCAAGCACCTTACTAAGCCCTGGGGATACAAATACAAAAAAAAAAAAAAAGGAAAGACAGTCTTTGTCCTTAAGGATGAGGAAAGAGGGTACCAGACATGGGCACGGGCTGGAGAAGTCAGTCAGAGAAGTCCCACAGTAGTGAAGCCAGACGAGAAATTCAGAAATAAATAGATAAAATACATGGAATTACAAAGGAAAACAATTATATTTAAATAGTTATAAAATAGTAAAAAACCAAAACAAAGCAAAAATCTTCATGGACTTCAGGTTAAGGAACCCCCCCCCCCATTTGAGGAGTTTAAATTATTACAGATTTACCTCATCAGAAATTACTCTAAGGATGAGGTGGAGTTTGCCTGAGGTGAATTCAAGCAAACTCTATTCATCCTTAGGAAATTTGCTGTTTCTTGAGCTCTAATGATGTGACCTTTGCAAAATGGAGTTGCGTCTCCCCAAAAGTGGATGAACATGTTTAACTGTATACTGTTTTTTCACTTTTGGCCTAGAATATTGAAGTAAATAAACAGTATACAACACCAACAAAACAATACAAAATGAAACATCTTCTGAGGGGTATCACTCTTTTCATGCTAGATGACATACCACTCTAAATGTAGCCCAAGACAACATTGGCTTCTTGATGTCCGCTCAGTATTTTAGAGCATGGCTGCTTAAATTTTTGTGTATGTCATGGACTCCTCTGGGAGTCTGGTAAAGCATATGGATCCCTTCTCAGAATAATGCTTTTAAATGCAAAAAATAAAATACATAGGATGTCAAAGGAAACCAATTCTATTGAAATACAGTTATCAAAATATTTAACGAAGAAGTTCATGAACCCCAGGCTGAAAATGTTTGTCCTACAGGCTGCCAGAAATAGAAAGGAGAAGCTTGGGTGAAAGGTCAAGACTGGAATTGTTCATTAGTAATTTGTCCAAAATCACATAGCCAGGAAGTCGACCATAACTCCATGAGTGGACAATGAGGTGGGTTCTTTAGTCCCATCTTCAAGTAAAAAGAGCATTGATTGGATTAGGAGTTAGAGGACTTGTGTCCAAATCTCACATCTCTTAGCTACCTGTTTAACCTTGGGCAAGTCATGAACCCTCTCTAGGTCTCAGTTTTCTCCTTTATAAAATGGGTGGATTAGACCAGATGACCTCTAAGATCTCTTCTAGCTCTAAATCTGTGATTTTTTGAGTCTTAGCACAGAGGTATTTCTCCCTTCCCTCCTTCCCTTGCTTTACATCCCAAGGCAATCTGTTCTTAAGTTTTAAGTCAACAGACACTTCCTTAAGTACTTACTATGTGCCAGGCACTATGCTAATACAAGCAAAAAAGAAAGACAGTCCCTGCCCTCAACAAGCTTATATTCTAGTTAGTGAAGACAGCATATAAATGAGAACTCAGAAGGGCTGGGAGCAGGAATCGTCTTGGGGTGTGTGGCAGCGAAGTCTGGAGATTGAAGGATGGTTGATCTGGGCCCTTTCTCAAAATAGAGGCTCCAGGAGGAACTCATCAATAGAAGAAGAGGGCTGCAGGGGTGGAGGAAGAAGGCTGCTGGCTCTCTAGATATGTACCCAACGGGGAAGTCCTCTAGCTCCACTGGCATGGATGCAAATATGTCAGTATTCATTTCCTCAGTGCTTAGCACAGTTCCAGGTGTTAAAAATATATATTGAATTTAATTAGGTTGACTCTCCAATTTTTCCCATTTCCAGTGAAATTGGACTCATTAGCTGATGTATAAAGAGCCAAGAAAAGACAAAACCCCAGATTGAAGAGTTTATAAAAGCCCCCTTGAAAATTGTTGGTCCTAGAAGGAAAAAAATCTCATCATGGAACAATGAATTGTTTTCTAGTTACCAGTGAGTGCCACAAGGGTGACCTGTTAAAAGCCATTGGCATATCCAGTCAGACTGAAAGAAGAGGACAGAAAAATCAATTTGTGGGTATCTCCAGGTCATATGTTGTGGGACATAAATCAACATGGTTTCTTGGATACAACATTAAATCGATTGATCAATCAACTGACCAACAAACACTTCTTTAAAGCTTGCTATGTGCCAGGCATTGTGCTGAGTGCTGAGGAACAATGGAAAAAAACCCAGTCCCTGACCTTGAGAGCTCGCATTCTAATGAGAGACATAACAAGGTCATAAATAGGTTTATACAAGACAGAAAGCAGATGGATGGTAATCTTAGAGTAGAAAGTAGAACCTGTTGGAGAGGAGGGCATAGAGGACATGGTCATGGACTAAGAAAAGCCTCCCCGTAAAAGGTCCAGTTTGAGATGAATCTTGAAGGAAACCAGGAATTCTAAAAGGCAGAGGTGAGGAGGAAGAGCATTCTAAACATGAAAGACAGCCAGGGCAAAGCCGTGGAAAGGGGAAATAGATTTTCATGTTTGAAAAGCATCCTTGTATTACAGAATGATAAGGCTCAGTATGATAAATGTAGTGTATACTGATTTATTGAGGCTGTTTATAGGTTCCTCCAAGTGGGTTGGAAAATGATATTAGGAGGGAGCCCAGAAGACTGATTGGAGACCTTGGAAGATGCTTTGCCCTCCAAATCCAGACTGCCTTTGATTTCAGTCATGTGGTGAAGATGAAAGGAGACAGTTTTCATTGTCCATTAAAACAGGAAATTTTATTTCGCCATAGTCCAATGGGGGCAAAAGCATCCTCACACTTTGCACTCAATGACAGTGTTGTGTATGGATTACAGCCATGTAAGTTTGTCTTAAATAATTCCACTGGGCTGGGGTTGGGGGAAAGGCTAGTGTGGAGAAAGGAGCAGGTTCCTCTTCCATTTAAAGGACCCCAGTTATGGGCTCATACATGTTATCAGTTTAGTTCTAGGGGAGCATGACCTAAAATAAAGGGATCAGGCTTCTTTTCCCACTGTTTCTGGCTTTTTATGACCTTACTTCAGGCATGAAAAATTGGCAGACTGTTTCAAAGCTCCAAATTGCTAGGAAATTGCAACTTTAGATCATAGTATGAGAAATGCCAAGTTAAAAAAATTAGTTTTCAAACTTTTTGATGAGAAGAGGGTTACCTCAACATCTGGACAAACTTGTCATCTCTGGGAAAAAGGTTGGTCTGGAAGCTGTCATACTATGTTTCAGTTGGGGCCATCCTGGACAGATTTATCACCTCCTGAGATGCCTGCATCGTCATGGAAGTACTGACAGTCCCTGAGCTGCACTGACAGGAATAGCACAGCTGTGATGAAGCAAGAAGATGAATTGGAATCCTGAAGCTGTTGCCTTGTGGGGATGTAGTGAGTTAGGTCACAAAAAACCAAACTCTTAATTAAGCCAAGCCTGGGAAGAAGACCTCCCCTTGGCAGGGTCCTAAGCTAGGCTGAGCTTTCTTTCAAAGCTGTTTTCTTTCTTTTCCTTTTCTTTTAAGAAGGAAAGAGTTAGGAGAAACATTCTGTTTAACATGTTTGGCATTTCTTCTTGGTGCTTTTTTAAAAACTGTAGATGACTAATAATTTCTGATTGTTTATTTGACCTCCTAACTGGTCCCCTACCTTTCTAAAAATGCTGAATGGCTTACGTTTATTTTTTAAAATAAATAAATAAAAATGAATTTTGTTTTGATATATTTTTTGTAGGATAGCATGATACTTCTTAAAATTGTTGGCAGGACTATGGGGGCATTTTATTGAAAACCACTCACTCACTATTCTTTGCAGTCCTTTAGAAGACTTATGGCAGACTGAAAGAAATGAACAAAATGAGTTCTCTGGAGGCATTAACAGCTAGGCAAAGCGAGTGAGAAAATAATCATCAGATAACAGTCACCAAGCAAGATTTATTGAGTTCCTGCTCTCTACAGGCATGAGGGGAATATCAGAAAAGTCGGAAGATCAGGGTTTACATGGACTGCATTTAATCCTGGGAGTTTTTCAGTCATCATTTTCTGGCTCATGCCCCAACTCAATGTTCCTCCGTGGAACATCAGAATTTGGTTTGCGTCTAGGACTCCACAACAAAAGGAAGTGGGTCCTCAGCTCTTGTGCAAAACAGTGGGGCAGCTAGGTGGCACCATGGAGAGAGCACGGGGCTGAGAACCAGGAAGATTAATCTTCCTGAGTTCAAATGCAGCCTCAGACACTTACTAGCTGTGTGACCCTGGGCAAGTCAGTCAACCTGCAGCTTCTTCATCTGGGAAATGAGCTGAAGAAGGAAATGGCAAACCACTCCAGTATCTTTGCCAAGAAAACCTCCTCAAATGGGGTCACAAAGAGTCAGACACAACTGAAACTACTGAACAGCAAATATAACGTTGGAAGTAGGACAGGCTGTATTTAACTTAAAAGGAAACACAAGGAGATCACACAGAAATCTGTAAACATGTAAGATACGTTTCTTTCACTATCTGTTGGGATTCCACTTCCCAGGGCCCCATTTCTAGAATCCAATCACGAGGTTGAAGATCCTTTGAAGGAAAAAAGGTAAAGGGTGCTAGAGAGTCTTTGCAAGTTACCCTTGCAGTGAGTACCTTACAAGGATTTATGTAGTCTAATTCTAGGTGGGTAACCTCATGCCTCCCAAGGGGATGAATTCAGGTTCATTAGAAAGGCTCCCTCAGCTCTCTGGCACCTACATGGTTCACCTAACTCACAGTACCAGAGAAGGACAAGCTCTCAATTTGTTTCTCCACATTGTGGCTCTGTCCCTGCATGCTCCTTAACTTTGGCTCTTGCTAATTCTAGGAATCTTTCCCTGGTCCTTTGCTAAATGCTAGGGAAGAAAGAAAGGCCAAAGACAGTCTTTGCTCTCAAAGATCTCATGGTCTAATGAGGTGGATAAGATGCATTCAACTATGTAGCAACAAGATAAATGCGAGATAAATTGGAGGTGGTCTCAGAAGGGAAGACATTAAGATTGAAGAGGTCTGGGGAAAAGCATCTTGCAGAAGCTAGATGAAATGATAGCCTTAAGCTGAAAACTGAAGGAAGCCAGGGATGTGAGGAGGTGGAGATGAGGAGGGAGAATGTTCCCAGAATGAGAGATAGATGGTGAAAATGCTCGTAGTTGGAAAGATGGAATATTTTGTTTGAGGAACAGTACAAGGAGGTCAGTGTCCCTGGATTACCGAGCATGTGGAGTAAGTAAGGGACAAGGAGACTGGAAAGGTAAGAATGGGCCAGGTTATAAAGGACTTTGAAAAACCAAACAAAGGATTTTATCTTTAATTCTGGAGGAATCAAATAAGTTGGTTTGCATCTAGGTCTCCAAAACAAAAGGAAGTGGGTCCTCAGCTCTCTTGCAAACACTCAGGCTAACATAACATGGGGGCAACTAAGTGGCACCATGGATAGAGCACGGGGCTTGGAATCAGGAAGACTAGGAACTTATTGAATAGAGGAGTGGCGTGACCAGATCTGCATTTTAGGAATATCAGTTTGACACCTGAGTGGAAGATGGATTGGAGTGGGAAGATCTGAGGCAGAGAGCCACCCAGCAGTAGGTTATTGCAGTAGTCCAGACATGAGGCGAGTAGGACCTATACCAAGGTGAGGGCAATGTCAAAGGAGAGAAGGGGGCCATATTCAACAGATGTTGCAAAGGTAATATCAATAGGCCTTGGCAACAGATTGGATATGATGGTGCAAGAGAGAGAGAATGAAGAATTGAGGATAACACCTTGGTTGTAGGCTTGGTAACTGGGAGTATAGTAGTGACCTCAATAGTAATAGGACAGTTAGGAAGAGGGATGGTTTGAGGGGGAATATAATGAATTCAGTTTTGGACATGTTGACTTTTAGATGTCTTTGGGACATATAGTTCCAATAGGCATTTGGAGATTCAACACTGGAGGTCAGCAGAGAGATTAGGGCTAGATAAGGGGATTTTAGGGTCATTCACAAGAGATGATAATTGAATCCACGGGAACTGATGAACTAACCAAGTGAAAAAGTAAGGAAGGAGAAGAGTGGGATACCTGGAGTTTGCAGATGTGAGATGGAACTTCCTCAAATGAAATGGAGGTGTGGTCAGAGAGGTAGTAGGAGAGAGATCTGTCACCAAAACCTAGAGAGAAGAGAGTATCAAGGAGAAGAGAGTCATCAATAATGTCAAAGACTTGAAAGAGGTCAAGAAAGATGAAGATTGAGAAAAGGTCATTAGATTGGCAATTAAAAGATCATTAGTATCTTTGGATAGTGTAATTTTAGTTAAACGATCAGGTCAGAAGTCAAAATTTAGATTTTAGAAGAGAGTAAGAGGAAAGGAAGTGAAGGCACCTATTGTAAGTGACCTTTTCAAGGAATTTAGCCACAAAAGGGAGGAGATATATAATGAGAGCTAGCAGGGATGGGCAGATCAAGTCAGGGATTTTTGAGGATGAGGAAGACATGGGCAAGTTTGTAGGCATCAGGGAAGCAGCCAGTAGACAGCGAGTGAATGGATAGTGGTGAAAGAATAGGGAAGATGGAGGGGGCAATCTGCTGGAGAAGATGGGATGGAATAGCACTATATGTCCATGTGGAAGGGTTGGCCTTGGCAACCTCTTCTTGTGAAACAGGAGTGAAGGAGGAGATCATGGTAGAAGACATTGGTGTGATGTAAGGTGACCACAGGAGAAAAGGGGGCTCTCTGAATGGGCTCCGTTTTTCAGTGCCAGGTTCTCACCTGAAAATGCAGGGGAAGGGGAATCTATGGGAAGCTTGAGGAAGAATTAAAAGGTTTGGGAGAGTCACTGGGGTGAGTGGGATAGTGAGTTAATTAGGGAGGTGTGAAAGTATTGCCTTGCCACAGTGAGGATTCAGTTGAGGTTATGCAGTGGACTCAGTCAGCACGGTTTCATGATTTTCTCCAACTTCCTTCAACAGCATGTATGTAGGAGCAATGGCAGTGGATGGTGGAAGGAATCCAAGGCTGGGGTTTAGAAAAGCAAGATCTTCTATTGGATAAAAGAGTGAGAGATTTGAGAGAAGAAAACAGTGCAGAGTTGAACTGGGTCAGCAAGGAGTCAATATGGGGAAGTGTAGCCAGTGCAGGAGTAATAGCCTAGGACAGAAGTGAGGGATTAGGGATCACCCAGAGGATGATGAACAGGCTTTGCAGATGCAAGTCAGAGAGAGAGAGGTGGAAGGGCAACAGATTATGATCAGATAAAGGGATTTCAGAGTTCATGAATATGGACATACAGTATATTTGTAGGTGATGGGGAGATCAAGTGTATGAATATCTCTGTATGTAGCTGTGGTGGGTAGAAGGGTAAGTCATAGGAAATGAGTAAGTTGGGGAATTGAGAGGTTAGGGTATCTGAGGGGATATCACTCTACATGTTTAAATCCCCTAGTAGGAAGAGCAGAATTGGGGAGGAGAGGAAAACTGCGAGCCAGACACTTAATTTAGTGAGGAAGGAAGGACAGTGTCTTACAAGCTACCAGAATCAATATGAGTGATAAATATGGATTGAATGAACTTTAAAAGAGGAGGCATGACTGAGGGTGGTGGTAGGGGGAGAGCCTGGAAATGGCAGTGGGAAACAGGGAATAATCCAGCTCCCTGCCAATGACCAGTGAGTCTGGGTAAATGAGCTGGAAAGATTAGTCAGAAAAACTGGGTCATCAGGAGGGAGCCAGAGCTTTGTACATAAAAGAAGATGGAGGGAGCAAGAAAGGAAAAGGTTTAAGATGAAATCTGTTGAAATTTGTTGTCTATGGAGCAAATCTTCCCTAGAGCGCAGTGGAAGGGTTGAGTAGCTTTAGAGTGGGAAGATGGAGATGTTGGGTTGAAGCAAATGGAAAAAAGGGAGGAAATCAGTAGAGGATGGAGAATGGAGTTGAACAATGGCAACTGGGCATTCTGAATTACTTGGATGGGGTGAAAATATGCTAATCATACTGGAAGGAGTCCAGCTACATTATTCTTGTCACAGGGGTTTATCCTTATGAGAACTGGAAAGAAGGGAGTGCTTCATGGAGGGTGCCTGGGCAGGGGCAAAACAAGTCTCAAGGAGATGTAGGTAGCCACAGATGGTGCCTGCCTCTAGCTCAATGGAAGGGCAAGGCAGATCGGGAGCATGATGGAACAGCCCAGACAATGAAGGCTCTGAAGAAATGAAGAAAGCAGCAGATGGTTTTAAATGACTTTCCTGGGTTCACACCTAGAGTATGTGGCAGAGACAGAATTTGAACTCATTCTTCCTGACTCAGAGGCTGGCCCTCTAGCCAGGATATTTTCATATGAACATTTAAACTCATAATGGGCAGGGATACACACACACACATACATATACACACACATATATACATATATAAAAATATACACATACATACATCATGTTAATATACACATACACATATACATATACACATACATACATTAAATATATATATACACACATACATACACACACAAATGTATATTAACAATTGCTAAGTGAAAGGAAAAGAGAAGCTCTTTTGGCACGAAATGTTTTTTTTTTCTTTCAGCTGCTCTGTTTACACACCATTAACCACATACCAGCTCCAACATGTAGTAAAACAAGAGGAAGGATCATGCTGTACTTAGAATTTATGCATAACTGCTACTTTACAGTAGTCTACAAATAGCTTTCCTGTGCTCTTATCTTCATGCAGAATGGGGGAGGGGGTGAAAAATTCAATCTCTTTCAAGGTAGACTGGGTTATCTCAGGATAACCTATCTTTGGAAGTCTTGGATCTGAGACTGAATTTGAGATCTGTGAAGAATGCCAGAGTGGGCATTGGGGGCACAGGGAGAGGGGATTCCTACTTGAGCTGTATTCCATCCAGTAAAGTTTGTACTAGATGACTCGTGAGCTTCCTTCCAGTTCTGAGATTCTATAATTCTAAGATTTCTTTTGCAGTGGTAGGAAAGATATATTGAAGAGGAAAACGACTGGGAGGACAAGAAGAACTGGCGAGATAGTTATTCTAAGGGCCCAGAAAAGAGGTGATGAGGACTCGAGCCTTGAATAATATAGAGAGTTAGCTGTAATGGAGGAGGACAGTTTATTCCAATGGCCAAGAAAGTGACTGAAGCAGGCACTGTGGAGCAAATAGAGCTCGGTCAGGCATCGAAGACACCAAGGTCATCCACTGCATCCTGGACCATCACCAGTTGTCTTGATTTTTGTCCTGCCCCTGGACTTTGATGACTCAGAAAGAAAGAGAGACTTTGAACAACTCTGCCTCACTTAAATCTAATTTAGTTAAGACAACACATGTGATATCACCGGTCCTCTTCAAAAATGAAGGACAAACAACAATGGGAGAAGGGACTGTGATTCAAGGGAAATAGTGATGCTCATTCTAGTGTTGGAGACCCTGGGTTTAAATATTGCTTCTGATGCTCACTACCTGTGTGACCTTGGACAAGTCCCTTGACTTCCTTGGGTCTCAGTTTCCTCATCTGTAAAATGAGAGGGTTGGACTAGACGGTCTTTGAGGACCTTCTGGATCCTAGACCTACTTTTCCATTCTGCACTAGTAACCTCCCCATTGCTATTTTCATCTGACACTACTTCCTCAGTCTTGTGTCTCCAGGTGCCGATTTTTTTGTAAGGAGTTCCTTCTTCCTTAGGCTCCTCTAAGCTTTCTCTTCTACTGAAGGGCTTAACCCTCCTCCCCTAAAAACCCCAAAACAAAACCCACTTACTCTTTGTAGTCATCCCTGACTAAAGATGTGACCCTAACTAAAAGAAATTCACTCAATTCTACAGATTTCTTATTCAGGTTTGAGCTCCTTGACATTAGGACATGGTATCTGATTTATTTTTATTGAGGCTGCTGGGTGGTATAGTGGAGAAAGTGCCGATCATGGAGTCATGGAGGCCTGAGTTCAAATCCTACCTTTGATGCTTCACATGAGTGTGGCACTAGGCACTTTCTCTGTCCTAGTTTCCAGTTCCGTCAAATGGAGGGCTTCGATTAGACTAGACAGCCTTCAAAGTCTTTTTCCAGCCCCAGTCCCCAAATGCTGACTTTTTAAATTTATTTCTCTGAGTGCTCCATACCTTGAACTTAAGGAATTGGATAAATTGACTGATGAATAAATCATAAGTAGGTGTTTTATCTGTAGAGTGGCCCGTAAGCTTCCATGTCTTTGTTCAGATGTTTGTACCACTTCCCAACTGTTTTCTCTTTTGTTTGTCCTTCTTCCCTTATCCCTGTGTCCTTTTTGTGTGTTTTACAGCAAAGGTGTCAGACACATGGATTAAAATGTAATTGGGAAATATTTAACACAATAAATAAAAATGCAGTAAAATATAGATGACATCACATTTTTATAGTTCAGTCAATATTTGACCTACATGGATTAATGGTCCCGTCTCCATTGAGTCTGATTCCATTGTTTTAGAGCATAATAATCATGGCTGATGTTTCTGGAGAATTTTAAGGCTTATAAAGTCCTTTAGAGCTCTATGCCTCAGAACAATGCCCCGAGGGAGGAATTCTAGGTATTTTGCAGATGAGGAAACTGAGGCTCAAATGATGAAATCCTTACCTATCTGTGGTCATCCCAAAAGTGTCAGAGGTCCCATCAAGAGCATGGGTCTTTCTGGGGCAGCTAGGTGGCACAGTGGATAGAGTACCAGCCCTGGAGTCAGGAGGACCTGAGTTCAAATCTGGTCTCAGACCAAACACTTGACACTTACTAGCTGTGTGACCTTGGGCAAGTCACATAACCCCAATTACCTCACAAAAAAAAAGAACATGGGTCTTTCTTAACTCTAAACCCAGCACTTATTCCAGGCCGGTGCTGTTGAAAGGCATAGTTTGACTATAAATTGCTTTGATTTGAAATGCTTGTTTTATTTCATAAATAAAAAAGAAAATAAATAAAATTTAAAGAGAAAAAAATTCTGCTAACTATTCACAGTCTTTTCTAAGGGATTTCTGATTCTTCTAAAGTAAGGTATGTCTTTCCTAAATCACATTCTACAGTTCTGAAGTTTGGAGATGTCTGTGAGTTGTGATGTGGCATTTGTTGCCTAAGAGATAACTGAAAACAACAGTCATACATTACAAAGCACATACAGAACCACTGGACTAATTTAACACAAGAGAAGAAGGACAGTGCTATTAAAACATGGTGTTCAGCTGCATACTTTTATGCTTTTTATATAAACATGTTTGAAATGTTGTTTGGTAAGAAAGAGTTATAACATGCAAAAAAAGGCAGGGTCTGATCCTGGGCAGCCCCCCACCTCCCACTCAGAGACCAGAGGGCAGTGAATTCCAGACAGAATCAGGAGCAGAACCTAGCCCCAATATATCATTGTCCCACTGTGGGATCATAGCAGGAGGCAGGATCTAGGCCTAACTGCCCCATCCAGCTCTTCAACAGAGGGCAAAGCTTGACCCTGGCACAAAATCCTTACCAAAGAACTGAAATTGTAGATATGAGTGAACAAAAACACAAAGACAACCCTAAACTCTCATCATATATAACTATCACTTAGCATAATAACATATATTATGTGAATAATGATAAATAATAATACAATAAGGTGATAAATATACAACATAGCTTATTATATAACAAAGAAATTTTGTTGTTGTTCATTCTTTTTCAGTCATGTCTGACTCTTCATGGCCCCATTTGGGGTTTTCTTGACAAAGGTACTAGAATAGTTTGCTATTTCCTTCTCTAGCTCATTTTTACAGATGAGGAAACTGAGACAAACAGGGTTAAGTGACTTACTTGGGGTCACAAGCTAAGAAATGTCTGAGGCTAGATTTTAACTTAGGTCTGACTCCAGTTCTGGCACTTTATCCATTGCACCTCCTGGCTGCCCTAATAAAGAAATACTTTGGATTAAAAAAATCTTAAGGTAAAATTTCAGAGGATGGAGTTAAATACAAATAATTACAACTAAAACCTTAGGAGAAAATAGGTTTACCACAAGGGCTCTAAGAATGGATAGAAGAAATGGAGAAAAAAATGAAACAAGAAATAAAAATGAAATCAGAACACTTGGAATAAGAATAAACAGTTTGGAGCAAAACGTGGACAACCTTAGCCAAGTAGTTGACATTCTGAAAAATAAAATGGAACAAACAGAACTCAATGATCTAATATGATGGAAAGAAATATTAGAACATAGTATAAAGGTTGAAAAGTTAGAACAAGTAATACTTCTATTATTAAAAAAAGTGATCTGAAAACAGGACAAAAAGAGATAATTTAAGAATCATTGGACTCTTTAAAAATTATGACCAAGCAACAAATCCAGATACCATCTTTCAGGCAACCATAAAATAAAATGGCCTCAAAATATTAGAACTGGGGGGCAAAGTGAAGATAGAAAATGAAATGAAAATAGAAGGAATGTACCAATCACTTCCTGAAAGAAATCCCAAATTGAATGCACTCAGAAATTCTATAACCTAAAGTTAGTATTTTCAGATTAAAAAAATATTACAAGTAGCCAGGAAGAAAGGGATTGAATATTAAGGAGCCACTGTCAGGATCATACAAGACACAGCAGCAATTTCTATAAAGAAAAGGAAATCTTGAAATACAATATGCTAAAAGGCAATAGAAAAATTTTATACTCAAGAGTAATTTATATTGCAAAACTGAGCATAATTCCATAGGAAAAAAATTATTTTTAATAGAATGGAGGAAAAGTCCTCCATACCTATTGAGAAAACTAGAGCTGAGTAGAATCTTTGAAACACAAATGAAATATAAACAACCTAGAAATTTAACTAGAAAATATATTAATGCAGTTTCAAGGGGCAAAAGGATGCTCACATGCTTAGATCCTAAAGAAGGAAGAGAGACAATTGCGTGTGTCTTCAAAAGTTTATTGCTTTTAAAAGCCATAGAGACAACAAATAAAGACAAACTCAGGGCCTGCGTTGAGTTTTGTCCTATTTTTGTTGGATTTGAGAGTAAAGAAAAGGAAGAGAAAAAAATGAAGAAAAGGGGTATTATGAGTGATCATCTCATGAACCTCACTTTCATCTGAACTGGGAAAAGGAAGGCTGAACATATGCAAAGTGTAATTTAGAAATAATATTAAAATCAATAGAAAAATGGTTGGGGATAAAGAATGGGGAAGAAACAGGTTTAAGAAAACAGGTAGAGTTGGGAAGGAAATAGAGACGAGTAAAATAAACTTCAGCTGTGGAGAAGGACTATAAAGCAAGGTTGTTGTTTTTGTTGTTTAGTTGTTTTCAGTCACGTCCAATTCTTTGTGACTCCATTTGGGGTTTTCTTGACAGAGATACTGGAGAGGTTTGCCATTTCTTTCTCCAGCTCATTTTACAGATGAGGAAATTTAGGAAACTAATTTCAAGTGACTTGCCCAGGGTCACATAGCTAGTAAGTGTCTGAGGCCAGATTTGAACTCAAGAAGATAACTTCCTGACTTCAGGCCCAGTGCTCTATCCATCTATGCACTGTGCTGCATACATACATGCATACATACATACATACATACACATATACCAAATGCAATAGCTAAATACATAATAGAAAATGTAATTTATTTTTAAGGAAAGTAGCAAAACAATAATTGTTGAAGACCTTAATGTACCCCTTTCAGACTTAGACAAATATAACCAACAGATATACCAGAAAGAAGTTAAAGATATGAAAAGAATATTAGAAAAGTTAGATATTATAGGGATTAATGCAGTCCATGGTACATAATAAGTATTATGTATCTATCTGATAGATCTCTGGTGATTACTGAATGCGAATCATAAAGACTATGTAATTTCTTAGCTTTGAATTTTTTCCCTTACAGAAATAACGACATACTATGGCCGTAAAAAAATCTAACAAATAAATGTAGAAAGGCAGAGTTATTAAATGCATTCATTACTGACCATAATGCAATAACAATGATAATCAGTAAGGATAATTTGAAGAAAGGACAGGCAAAAATGGAGACTAAATCATATGATACTAAAGAATGTGTAGGTCAAAGAACAAATAATAGAAAGAACATATACTTTTATCAAAGAAAATGAAAGCAATGAGACAACATACTGAAACTTGTAGAATACAGACAAAACAGTTCTTAGGGGAAAATTTAAATTTCTAAACATGTTCATCAACAAAAGAGAGAAGTAAGACATCAATGAGCATGCAACTAAAATAAAATTGATAGAAAAGCAACAAATCAAAAAACTCCAAATAAACACATAACTGGAGATTATGAAATAAAAGAAAGTATAAACAAACTTGGAAAGAAAAACAAAAATAATTAATAAAAATAAGAACTGTTAACAACTAATAAAATAGACAAACCATTTGCTAATTTGATAAAAAGAGGTGGAAACAGTTTTCCTCCCTTCCTTCCTTCCTTATTAAAATTGTATAATAGATAACATACTAGACATGGAGTGAGGAAGCCCTCCACTCTCCTGGGTTCTAGTCCCAACTCCATTACTCAGCTATATGTTTGATTATAGGCAAGTTATTTCTCTCAGATCAGTTTCCTTATTTGTACTCATAGGATTATTAGATTCAAATGGGATAATGCAGATAGAGTACTTTGCTGATTTTAAAGTACTCTCTGAATGTTGGTTGTTATGATTATTTCTTGGATAAATCTGGCATTTTGGTTCTCCAGACCCTGCTCCTCTGGCTTCATTTTAAGCTTTATTGTTGAGTATGTGAGTTGACTTTTAAATGAGCCAAATAAATCATGCCTGTTGTTCCACTAACATGTGCCTGAAACCAAGTTCCTGGGTACACATGATGTGTAAATCTAATGGCTCCCAGCATCCTCAGGCAAGCTTTGATGGCACTGGTTGATAAAGACATAGTATCAACAGGAACTGAATGAATGTTTCTTCTCAGCTAAGCAGTCTAGCATCCAGACCCTGTGCTGTGACCAATAGTGGGATCCTAATTGAGGGAATGGGTTCAGAAGGTGTTCAATTTTGAGCAGGCAGGCAGTCTGTTTGGTCCACAGGGCTTTGGGCCTTGGATTTGTCAGGAGTCAGGGGAACCTCTTACTGAAGATGAAGGTGGAGGACAGAGGCAGGCTGTAGCAGGAACTGGAGAGCAGGGTCCCAAAACCTTCCAGGAAGAAGCTGAAAACTGACCTAGCTATTTCTTTTGCATGCTCTATTGCATTTCCCCCTAGGCCCAGCTCCCAGTTTGTGTGGGGGACTGAAGTATTGTCCAGGATTGCTGGTGGGGGCTCTTTACGGTCTTTTAATCACTGCTTCATAGAACAGATGCCCAGGGCAGCCAGACTAAGGGACGCCTGTGCTCAGCAGGAGGATAGTGTGATGAATCCTGAGAGGTGTGGCAGAGCAGAGGATGAGGGCCCAAGCCAGTTGGCTCCCTCTGTCCCAGGTCCCATCAGGATCCTGGCTGAGCTCTTGGAAGCATATGGGAAAGAGCGGAGGTGGAATGTGGGGGCTGACGCAGGGCTCCTTCATTCTCCTGGTCAGGAAGCTCTTACCAGTCAGCTTTGAACTCTGTTGGTAATAGAAGGTGGTTGCTTTTGTTTTTATTTTTCTTACCTTCTCCATTCTGGACCTGTTCCCAGTTCTTTGACTTGTTCTGGGAACCCAGAGTCCCTGTTTTCAGCCATTCCTGGGTCTTGCAACTAGGTGGTACAATGCTCTTGACTTGGAGTCAAGAAGATCCACTTCAGATACCTATTTGCTGTGATGCTGGGCAAGTCACCTAACTGCTTTCAGCCTCAGTTTCCTCCTCTTTAAAATGGTGCTAATAATAG
The DNA here is from genome assembly GCF_900497805.2 of Vombatus ursinus. NCBI lineage: Eukaryota > Metazoa > Chordata > Mammalia > Diprotodontia > Vombatidae > Vombatus > Vombatus ursinus. The sequence goes on from NW_020954577.1 coordinate 39,282,617, forward strand.
CACCTCCCAGGATTATTGTGAGGCTCAAATGAGGTAACAAATGTAAAAAGCTTCAACCATCTTAAGGCATTATATAAATGCTAGCTATTACTAGTGCTGTTGTTATTTCTGCTTTGTAACAATAATAGCTGATGTTTATATTGCTTTTATAATGGGGTTAATTTCCAATTCCTGCTGGGGGACCTTGCTTTTCCTCTTATTCTCAGGCTGTGGAAACTCTAATTAGCTCATTTTGTCCCTATCCCACTGGCAATTCCCAGCATCCTTTTAGACCTAGTATGTTGTTAATAAAACGACTTAGACTTCATGTTACCAATCAGAACCAAAGGCAATTTGCTTAAATTAGCAAACATTGGGAAATCAAGGGAATAAGTCATCAACAAGTATACCCCACACCTGTGGCCCCTAGCCAACCATTTTTGCTCTTTCTAACTCCTCACTGACAGAAGGTGGTGAGAACGATTCCTCCCCACTCTCCAGTCTAATTCCCTGCCATGAGAAGGGAGCCTGGCAAGTAAGCCCTTTGGTCTCTTGGTACTGAAGGAGAGGGACTTTTCTTTGTCATTCACATCTGGTAACTCCCCAACAGTTAGAGAAGCTGCTATAGCTTCAAGTTCCCTTTTGCTTTTGACACACAAGGTAGTGTAGAGCAGAGAGAGGGGAAAAAAGGGAAGAGATTATGCCTTTCCTGCCCAGGAAGACAGAAGAGAGGAAAGAGGGCAGCAACCTTAAAAGGCCTGTATCTTTAAGTATGCTACTTCCGGTCATGCCAGGACACATGCTAGTTAAGGCATCAAGGCTAAAATATGGGTCAGTAAACATTGATTAAGCACCTAATATGTGCTAGGCATTGTGTTTAGGGATACAAATGCAAAAAAGACAGTCTCTGTCCTCAGGGAGCTTACAATCTAATGGGGGAGCACAAATCACAAAAAAAAGCTGAAAGGGAGTTGGGAAAATGGGGGAGGTACCTGGAACAGGCATTATGGAGTTCAAACCAAAGGAGTGCAGATAGTGGGAAATGAAGATATGGCTGGCCTGGAGACCCTCTTTAAATGGAGGCTTTGGGAGAAGTTCTTTGATTCTTCCTCTAACCTTCCAATCAGAGGGGAAGAGGTTACTGAAAGCAGTAATGAGATATGAGTACCAAGACTGATACTATCTAGAAGGATTATGAGTTTCCTAATGATGAGGTTTCCTGGGGCCATGATGGAGTCCACTCTAAAAGAGTGCTAATGATGAGAAAGGAAGGTTTCTAACCCCACCCTTGTAGAGGCAATATAATATCTTCTGCTTCCCAAACTCTGCTAGATCTGAAGCTCAGGGAAGGTGGACTCCCTTTTCCAAGGGTCTTATTAATTTTTGAATCAAGAGAGTCCTGTCCTGTTAATAAAAGCATCTTTCTTAATGAGCTCTCTCTCTCTCTCTCTCTCTCTCTCTCTCTCTCTCTCTCTCTCTCTCTCTCCCCCTCTCCTTCCCTCCCTCAGATATTTTGGTCCCAGTGGGAGAGCTTACTCTGTATATTGTCTGGTATTGTCTTATCTGTAGACTTTCTCTGGTTTCTGTTTGCTATCAGCTTGGATAAATGCATTTATTTTCTATTCACTACATGCATTCTTTGTGGAATTAGCCCTGGGTGGGAAAGGAGTCAATATATAGAGCTTGGATATATAGCTTGGGACACTCCTTACCCATTATGATATAGTGATCAGGAGCTCATATTGAAACTAAAAATGATTTCCCCTGGATGAACAATATTTAGGAGAGCAGGTCATGATAAACCATCCAGGTATGCCAACTCTCTGAGCAGAACAGAGCAACCAGTGACAATTTCCTGCTTGCCCTTCTGGCAGAAATCAAAGTGGGGAGAAAGGTAGGTGGAGGAAACTAGAGGTATCTGTCTGTGTCTCCCTACAAGCCTCACCTAGACAGACCCATGTGGACACATATAATCTACATATTTCTCACACCCAGAATACTCTGTCTCCAATCTCCATGCCTTTGTACTGTTCCTCATGCTTGGAATGTTCTTCCATAACTTATGATTCTCATTTATCTTCTCTGTTTTCCTTTATGACTCTGCTGAAGAACCACTTTCTTCAAAAGGCAGTTCCTGGTACCCCAGATGCTAGTGCCATTTTTTTTCCAAGTTATTTTCCATCTATTCTATATCTATCTCCTTATGCTCTAATTTCTAAATGTTGTCTCCCCTATTAGAATGTAAGCCTCTTGGTGGTGGGGACTGTTTTTACTCTTTCTTTGTATTATTATTGCTTAGCATAATGTTTAGTAAATGCTGTTGATCGACTCATCCTTTGTGGGAAAGAGTTAGCTGATTTGATTGGCATGTTACATACACTTGGCCCAAGAGGCAGTGTGGTTTAGTGTCTGGACACCTGCCCTTTGAGTCAGAAACTCCTTGGTTCAAGTTTTACTCCTGACATGTACTGATGGTGTGATCCTGAGGAAGTTATTTAACCCTTTAGTGTCCTATGCAGCTATCAAAGATGTAAGCTGCAAAGCAGATGCCTCTCAGTATTGGTAGAGGAAGTTCCTCACTGAAGGTCTTGCTAATGATGCAATTGCAGCTTCAGCTAAAAAAAAAAAAGCATTGCCAATTGGTAGCTCCTTTCCTGGAACTCATGATAACGGGGTTTGGTCTGCAAGGCAAGTGGGTGGAGGCAGAATTTACCATTCTGGCTCCCATAAGGGTTTTCTGACACATAGTAGACACTGAACACATGAATGATCAGTTCCTTCTGGGCACATAGGTTACCATTTTTAATTTTTAGTTCCTTTAGTTTCTACACCTATAAAATAGGGATAAGAGCAGCGCCTTCTTCACGTGGTTGTTATGTGGACAGGATGAGATGATATATGTATTAGAATTATGATATCTTTGGACAAACTGAATGATTATTGAGGCATCTGTAATCAGCATGCTGGGTCAAAGCAAGTAGCATTTTGACAGAAAGGGGAAGGTACTTCAAAGCAGGATAATTGGAGCAGAAGAATGATTTCCTATAAATCACAAGGCAGGCTCCTTCTAAATCTTATTCTGCCTTCAGCAAGTATTGCCCAAGATCCCATGGTCTTCTAATCTGTTTTAGAGCTGAGAATCTCCCAAAGAGTAAGACATTATGATCATTATCTCCTTTTCATGGAGAGCAGATAGAAAAGGTCCTAGGACAAGTTGTATTATTACTATTCTTCTATGTTTAATATTCTGAAGACTGTTACACAAGTGGATAAGTAGCATAGCCTAGTGTGTAATTGGCCACATGTTATTATAAAAAGTAGCATTTTTTGTAATGGAATAAAAAAGGTTGGGATGTAAGTTCTTCTCTGTAGGTTCATGAAAGCAGTTCTAGCAGGAGTCAGGATACCAAAGATGGTATGGCCCTCATCTTGTGCCCACAAAGGATGTCTCTGAAGTTGTCCATCCCTGAAACCAAGGTAGAAGAACCAGATGATTGTAGACTCAAAGCTGTAAGGGATCTCAGAGGCCTTTCGGTCAACCCCCCTCATTTTACAGACAAGGAAACTGAGTCTGACAAAGATAAAATGACTTCCCTGAGGCTATACAACCAGTAAGTGTCTGAGGCACGATATGAATTCAGATCTTCCTGAGTCCAGGCCAAGTTTTCTGTTCCCAGCACCATTCCGCCTTCCCAAGGAAACACGAAAAACACACAGCACATGGGCATCTCCTTCAAAATAACTAAACTTGCTCTTTTTGGGTGGTGTCAACTTAAACACAGAAGAAGTAAAACTTTTATTTCTCCTAAATCAAAATTCCAAAAAAAACTGACTTCTGTTCTATAGCCTTCAGAATCATAAATTTCCATTGAATTCCAATGTATTATTAAATTCTTGACTAATTAGTCTCTGCTTCAGGGTTCCTACTGTGATACAAATGGACCAGTAATTTCACACATAGCACCATTGACCTTAGTAATTTCTCACCACCAAGGCATTCTTATTTTTACATTTAACAGCTTCAGTTCTTACTGCTCACACACCATCATTTTTTACTTCTAGCATTGTGTTCTAACAAAGCCAACTTTCCTAATTATTGCAAAAGAGTAAGTATTTTCAGCCTCCAGACCTCACAACTCCCCAGTGTCAATATGAAAAGGATATTTTTATTCATTACTACTCAGGTCATACTTTTTCAAAGGCAGAAAAGTTAAACTACTCTCCTCAAAGGTCCAAAAATGAGTAAAAAGAATTTCTTTTTGTACATCTTTGCTAGAGCTAAGTCAGTATGGCTCAGGCTGATTGATTTAGAATGGATAGGACCTCAGAGGTTATCCAGTTCAACTATTTAATTTTTATTTTTTATTTTAATTTTTTTAGGCAATTAGGGTTAAGTGACTTGCCCAGGGTCACACAGCTAGTATGTGTCAAATGTTTGGTCTGAGGCTGGATTTGAACTCAGGTCCTCCTGATTTCAGGGCCAGTGCTCTATCCACTGAGCCACCTAGCTGCCCCAAACTACCTCATTTTTTAAGATGAGTGACTTACCTAAGGTCACAAGGCAGTGAAGGGGTTGGGGTGCAAACCCCAGTCTTTGATACTGAACCAGTATGTTCCATAGCCCACTGCTGATTGCTGGCTGCCTTATTTGCTGTAGTTTTTACACAAATTATGTGATATCAGGAAAAATTTGCTTCTTTCCACCTTCATGATAGCTAATATTTCAATGAGCAAACCATCAGTTTTAAGGAGGGTAGTGCCATAGGGGAACAGGAACTGTATCACTAATCAAAGGATCAATAACAATAATAGCTAGTGTGTGATCTTCACCATACATGTGAGTGCTATTATTACCCTCATTTTATAAATAAGAAAACTGAGGCTGAGAGGAGATCATTGACTTACCCAGGGCCACTAGCTAATATGTGTCTGAGGCAAGGTTCAAACTCATGTCTTCCTGACAAATCCAACATTCTATCCACTGGGCCACCTTTAGCTGTTTCATTATCCTCAAAGCACTTACTTTGTCCGAGGAATTGGATAGTGAGAAAAGAGAGGGTGAAAGGAAATGGAAGACATTGTTCTCATCAACAAAAAAGTTATCTTGTTGGAGAGACAAAAGACACAGAAGTTCAGGAAAAATGAAAGAGTAAATAATAACCTAAGACTAAGAATGTAGAGATGCCATGAGATAGAATATGATCTACTGATGAATGTGCTGACATCAGAGATCTGGGAAGTAATACTTCTTTACAGGAGAATGACTTTAGGGGAATCTTCCAAGATTGCATGTGTATTTGCATTCTGATAGTTATGCAAATACATGTCAATACACGTCTGTCGATCTATATAATGTAGAGAGGAAGTCTGGCATAGCGGATTGGAGGAGTGGATTGGAAGATCTGGGTTGAAGTCCTGCTTCTGAAACATATTGGTTGTCTGAGCAAACTTTCAGTGCTATAGACAACTCTCTAAGACCATAAATGGCCAAGACAACACTAACCTGCATTGGCGGAGACAGTTCCTATATCAGGGAAATCACGGGTCCAATTGCTATCTTTATCCTATATCAAGGAAAACTATAATGTTCCTTCACTGGGGTTCTTCCCGGGTGTGGAAATGATCCAAGGCTCTGGAAGTCTGCAGAGATAAGGTGACTCACCCAGGGTCACACAGCCAGTATGCATCAGAAATGTAACTTGAACCCAGTTTTGTTATGCAGCTACTTTGTGCCAGCTACTGTGCAAAGTGTTAGGGATATAGAAGCAAAAGACAGTTCTTGATCTCAAGAGGCTCATGGTGTAATGGGGGAGATAGTATGTAAGCAGTTATATACAAAAACCTATAGATAGGGTAAATTGGATGTAACAGAGGAAGATACTAGAATTAAGAGAGTTTGGGAAAGGCTTCCTATAGAAGGTGGGATTTTAGTTGGGACTTGAAGAAAGCTCAGGAAGCTAGCCAGTTAGTCAATAAACCTTTATTAAGCACTTACTATGTGCCAGACACCGTGTTAAGCACTGGGGATACAAAAAGAGGCAAAAAAATCCCTGCCCTCAAGGAGCATACAATCTAATAGAGAAAACAGCAAGCAAACACATATGTACAAACAACCTATATACAATTATAAATAGAAAATCAACAAGAAAGGAAAGGCACTAAAATTAAGAGCAAATGGGAAAGGTTTGCTGTACAAGATGGGCTTTTAGTAGGGATTGAAAGAAAACCAGGAAGCCAGTAGGGAAGATAAGGAGGGAGAGCATTCCAGGCATGGGGGCTAGCCCCAGAAAAATGTCCTGAGCTACTTTAAAGTTCTATAAAATCCTCCCAAGCTGGAAAAGCTTTGAATATTGTCTGGTGTCAGACTGTATGTGTTTATACGAGGATCATCCCGAGATTCAGAGGCAGTTTTGTGCAATGGATAGAGTGATGGTCTTGGAGTGAGTCAGGAGACCTCTCTTCAAATCCTCCCTCAGGCACTTAATAGTTTGACCACTGCTCAGAACTTTGATTTTTCCAGCTATAAAATGGGGCTCAGAATACTCACTACTGCTTTCTTCATAGGATTGTTGTGAGAAAGACATTGGGAATCATTAGAAGACCTTTATCTAAAATTGACTTTGCTACTTTGTGACTTGGAACAAGCCAGTTAACCCCTCCAAACCTCAGATTCTCTATTTTTAGAATGAAGAGGTTGGATTAGATGACCTTTAAGGTGAGCTTAGAATCTATGACTTTATGGTCTTATTAATGCTAAGGTCTCTTTCACCTCGACATCAATGATACCATGATTCTAAATTTGGAGTGGCTCCTCAGGTTGATAGCTAACTGATCCATTTTTTACTGTTATTTCTTATGTATGGATCTCTTAGAATGCAATCTTGTTGAAGAAAAGGACTACATATATTTTTTCATGTTGTGAAAAACTAAGTATATTTCCCTTCATCCTATCCCACTCCCCATTTATTCTATTCTCTCTTTTGATCCTGTCCCTCCTCAGAAGGGTTCTGCCCTCCCCTCTATCATACCCCTGCTCTCTTGTCCCCTCCCCCCCCTATTTTCCTCCAGGGTAAGATGAATTTCCATAGTCAATGGAGTGTGTATGTTATTCTCTCCTTAAGCCAAATCCGATGAGAATAAGATTCACTCATTCCCTCTCACTTTCCCCCATTCCCCCCCACTGTAAAATCCTTTTCTTGTTTGCTTTATGTGAGATAATTTACCCCATTCTACCTCTCCCTTTCTCCTTCTCCCAATATAATCCTCTCTCAACCCTTAATTTTATACTCCAGATATCACTCCTTCATCTTCAACTCACCCTGTGTCATCTATCTATCTATCTATCTATCTATCTATCTATCTATCTATCTATCTATCTATCTATCTATCTATC
>NW_020954577.1:39289998-39325798 GCF_900497805.2 Vombatus ursinus
ATCTATCTATCTATCTATCTATCTATCTATCTATCTATCTATCTATCATCTATCTATCTATCTATCTACCTATCTATCCATCTATCTATCTATTTATCTATCCATATATATAATTTTTTCCCTCCGACTACCTTAATGATGACAAAGGTCTCATGAGTTACAAATATCATCTTTCCATGCAGGAATGTAAACAGTTCAACCTTAATAAGTCTCTTATGATTTCTCTTTCCTGTTTACCTCTTCATGTTTCACTTGAGTCTTGTATTTGAAAGTCAAATTTTCTATTCAGCTCTGTTCTTTTCATCCAGAATGCTTGAAAATCCCCTATTTCACTGAATTACCATTTTTTCCCCTGAAAGATTATACTCAGTTTTGCTGGATAGGCAATTCTTGGTTGTAATCCTATCTCCTTTGCCCTCGAATATTATATTCTATGCCTTCTGGTCCCGTAATGTAGAAGCTGCTAAATCTTGTGTTACCCTGATTGTGTTTCCACAATACTTGAATTGTTTCTTTCTGGCTGCTTGCAATCTCCTTGACCCAGGAACTCTGGAATTTGGCTACAGTATTCCTAGGAGTTTTTCTTTGGGCATCTCTTTCAGGAGGTGATCAGTGGATTCTTTCAATTTCTATTTTGCCCTCTGGTCCTAAAATATCAGGGCAGTTTTCCTTGATAATTTCTTGAAAGATGATGTCTAGGCTCTTTTTTTGATCATGGCTTCCAGATAGTCCAATAATTTTTAAATTCTCTCTCCTGGATCTATTTTCCAGGTCAGTTGTTTTTCCAATGAGATATTTCACATTCTCTTCTATTTTTTCATTCTTTTGGAATTTTTTTTTACAGTGTCTTGATTTCTCATGAAGTCACTAGCTTCCAATTGCTCTATTCTAATTTTTAAGGAAGTATTTTCTTCAGTAAGCTTTTGGACTTCCTTTTCCATTTGACCAGTTTTGCTTTTTAGGGCATTCTTCTCCTCATTGGCTTTTTGGACCCCTTTTGCCATTTGGGTTAAGCTATTTTTAAGGTGTTATTTTCTTCAGCATTTTTGGGTCTCCTTTAGCAAGCTGTTGACTTGTTTTTCATGATTTTCTTGCATCACTCTCATTTCTCTTCCCAGTTTTTCCTCTACTTCTCTTACTTGTTTCTCAAACTCTGAAAAGGACTACATTTTTAACTTATTCTGCCCCTCCTACAGTGTCTATCACAGAGATGGGCTAGGTCACTGATTGATTGGTTGTAGACATTTCTTCCTTAGTTCTTTGAATTCAACATTTAGTGACTCATAAAGTTGGACAGGGACTTTTAAACCCATTCATGAAATTCCAGATAGATGAGAGTAGGTCTAGAGAGCTCTGCAACATTCCTCAGTCATCCAGTCTAGCATTGAACATTGCTCATCATGAAGGACATTACAGTATCAAAGTAGACTTCCATATACAAAACATTCACATATTTCAAGTGTCTGACTACATAGTGAAATCCTCAGTTCAACTTAATTGAAAGGATTCAAAGATGCAATTTGACTGAACTGATTTAATTTAAATTTAAAATGTCAAGTTCAGTGTTTAGTTTACTTCTTACTCTTCTCTTCTCCCTAATGAATACAAAGTTCAATCAATCAATCAATCAATAAACATTTATTAAGTACCTGTGTGCCAAGCACAGTTATTTTCTCATATGTCTGGTTTTCCATATTTCAGGTTTTTTTCTTGGCGGTTTCCTTCTGAATCTCTCCATGTTTTTTGGCTGCTTCTTTAGCAGAACTGGGCTAAATATTTTGGCAAGAATTTTATGTACAACAGCATGCCTGTCTCCTGTATATTTTGTTGGTCCCAGATCCATGATTTCATCTGTATAGGGACCTCTCAATGAAGAAACTTTCTTTGCCAAGACAGGTTGCCTGGGTGCATTTAGTAGCTAAGTGACTTGCCCAGGGTCACACAGCCAGTATATATTTGTCAGGAGCCTAATACAGGGCATCCCAAAAGTCTTAATGGAGTTTTTAGCTAGTAGAGTTAAAACCACATTAAGACTTTCGGGACACTTTGTATGGATTTACAGAGAAAGAGAAGCAGAGTATACTTCCATAAGAAAAGAGTTTTTCCATGAGCAGAGAATCTCCCTTATTTGCTGGTGGTATTTGTGTTCTTTCAGTAAGGAGGTACCACTGTATCATTTAGTCTGCTCATTTGCTGATTTAAAATCTCTCTACGTGACTGGCTTACCTTGTTTTCTGCTCACACATGTCCTTGCTAATAATCTCTTTCATCTAACGTCTTGTATATACATTGTTGGTGATGTACCTACTTTGTCCCACCATGTATCTTTTCCTAATGCAATTTCCTCCTGAAATTGTGTGTTGCAGGGCTCATAGTGACTTAGTCAAATACCTGAATTCTCTGTTGTTTTGTATTATATTGTGTTCAGAGAGGTAGTGTGTGAAGAGTGATGATGGCTTCAGAGTAAGAAAGACCCGGGTTACGTGCTGCCTTTGATCCATAATGGTTGTGTGACCAGGGGTAAGTGTCCCAGGCAAATGTCACATACAAGTTGTGAATGAGTTGTTGAGCTACATTGTGAAGGGGGTTTCCACTGATGAAACCATAGGATTGGGCCCTTCCCCTCAATTAATGCACACCCTCTATCCCCGACTAAATGATGATGTCCTTGAAGAGAAAGACCGTGTTTTCTACTTCATTTTTATCCTCTATAATGCTTAGCATGGTGCTGAATACCCAATATGCCATTGGCTTCCCTTCCTTCTTGAGGAGCTATAATCCTTTTGAATTAGTCTCAGAAGAACCAGGCTTTATATGGAAGGAAATAATGCAAGCTAAAGTCTCGCTAAATGTGTTTGGGAGGAGAACAAGCATGTCACTACCACAGAATCTTTAACATAGGAAATGCTCGGATAAATGTTCTTGAATGAATGAATGAAAATATATACCATCAAATCAAAACCCCTCTGGTGCTGCTCAAAGATGGACTCAGTCTCTTGACTGAGCTGCTGGGCACAGCCCCTGGCATGTCTTTGACCTTCATTTGGAGCCTGATGGTTGGGGGCAGGGAGACTTCTCCCAGTGGGAACTTCAAGGCAACTTGAAATGTTTTCTTCAAACAGAACTCGTCTAAGTTTGCACATCAAACGGCCATGGTCCTTCCCATTCCGAGGCAGGAGGACTCAAGGCTTCAATCGGAGTTTTCAAAGGAGGGAAAGCTACTTTTATCCTAGTCTCCAGGGGAGGCCGAGGAATCACCTTATGAACTGGCTTTTTAACAAGTTTTCGGAAAACAGAACATGAAGGGAAGATAGACCAATGACCTCTTTAGCGTGATGAATCAGGAGAAGAGGAAGCTATTCCACAGTGCTGCTGGTCCTCCTTTGTTTCTGGAACCCTGGAATTAGGGTTTGAGGCAGCTGGGGGCACAGTGGATGGAATACTGGGCTCAGAGTCAGGAAGACCTGAGGGCCAATCTGCTCACAGACATTTATTTGATGTGGGACCTGTTTGCCTCAATTTTCCCATCTGTAAAATGAGGATAATAACAGCACCTACCTCTGAGGGTTCTTATGAGGATCAAATGGAATAACATTTGTAAAACACTAAGTATAGAGTCTTGTACATAGTAGTCTACATATAAATGCCTATTCATCACCATCATCATCATCATCATCATCAATCACCATCCTCATCATCTCTGGGAGGGAAAGAGGCAAGTTGTATATGTTTGCAAAATGTATTGGAAAATTCAAAAGATGTGACCTCCAATGATCTCCCATGTGACTAGATAGCAGGGACTGGATACCAAGGGTATGCCTGCCAATGTTGACACTTGGCATGATTTTCATGGACAATGGGAGCTTATTACTCCGTGACTCCTTACCCCATTGCAATAAGTTGCGACACTGAGGAAGAGCCTCTGTGACTTGAAGGGTGGTGGTAACAGTAGATAAAGAAAAGTTCGAAGGGAACAAATGTTTATTAAGTGCCTACTATGTGCCAGGAACTGTGCTAAGCACTTTGAAATTATTATCTCATTTGATCCTCACAACAATCCTATGAAGTAGGTGCTATTCTCCCTATTTTACAGATGAGGAAACTGAGGCAGACAGAGGTTAACACAGGGTCACATGGATAGTATATGTAGTCACACTTGAGCTCAGGTTTTCTTGACTCTAGGTCCCACACTCTATCTGCTGTGCCACTTGGCTGTCATGTGGGTTGGAGAGAAGAAAGTGAATTCAGTTTGATTCTTCTCTCCTTTCCTATCTCATGAAATGGTCATTGTGGTACAATGGAAAGAGTGAGGAATTTGGAGTCAGAGGATTCGAGTTCAAATTTCATCTCTGCTACTTGCAACTTGAGTAACCTTTGGGAAGTTATTTAAACCATCTGGGCCTCAGTTTCCTCAACTGTAAAATAAAGGGTTAGGTTAGATAACCTCCAAAACCCCGTCAGCTCTTAAATCTGTGATTCTTCACATAAAGTATGATATTTGCAGTGGAGATACTGAGTAATATGTGTTTAGCTTTTATTTTCTTATCTTCAATTCCCATAACTCACTTCCTCCAATGACAGGAGGCGTGGTAGGTACAGGCCGCTGTTCCTTCTCCATTACAGGACAAAAACCTCTTGAAAAGAAATGTTTTCAGGGATTTTTCCCTTCCCCCCAATGAATAGCAAAAGCCAAATTGTGCAGAAGCAGAAATCAGCCTTATCCTTCTGCACATGGCACCCTGAGTCAAAGGCATTATAATTCATCTTGTTCTCCCACTGACTCCATGTACATAATCATTCTGTTTGTAACCTCGATACACGGGAGAAAGAGCTGAGCAGGTTTCTGAACCAAGGAATTAAGGAGGGAGAGGAGGTGGGGAGCAGCTTTGCTAATCATCTCTGAAGAAAGGGAACAAAAGGGTCAATCACTAAATCTCTGCTCAGCTCACGTCCTGTCCTGTGCTCTCCACTTCGGCTGCATTCCTTATTAATGTTCATCAAGGAGAGGTTGGACCTGAGCAGGCATTGCAGATATTAATAACAATCACTGAATTAGCATGGTGCTTCAACGTTGCAAAGCCCTTAGCATTTCTGATCTCATTTGAGTCTCAAAAAGTCTCAGAGGTGGGATACTGTAGGTTTTGTTATTCTCATTTTAAAGATGAGAAAACTGAGGCTCAGAGGGGTAGAGTAACTTTCCTATTGTCAGTAGTCAGCACCAAAGAATTTAAAGCTGTAATCATGACTGCAACTTTATTGTTCTAACCAGTTCTAATGGCATTGCCCTCTTTGTAATTGGTGACCAGTTCCCTTTCCTTAAATGAGGTAAGATGCTATAGCATGCCGTGTCCTTGCCAATCCCATTGTGCCACGAAACAGCAGTTTTAAAATCCAGCTATACTATCAAGATGCTATTTAAGAACTGAATTTTTAAAAATGCATTAACCTGTGCTTCTACGTAGTAGCATTTGGGGAGATATTGGAATGAATCAGCATTAGTCATTCTCTGCTCTTGCTACTCAACCATTGGCCTAAATTTAATCCTTGGGGGCCATTATTAGAGTGACACCCTGTCCTAAGTTGACTGCAGGTCCATTTGTCTCATACTGATTCTTTTTAGAGCTTTCTAAATTCTGATTCTAGCTGCTATGTTGCATGGGTACCAAGATGGTGTGGAGTAGTGGGTGAGCAGGGAGTTAAAGAGATGCTCAGTGCAAGACCTTCGTTAGGAAACTGCTTCTATTCTGTGAGAACTGATTCAGGCATCAGAGCATCTGGCTTTAAATCCTCCCTCTGATGCCGCTAGTGTGACCTTGGGCAAAAAAAAATCACTTAGAAAAGTTGGAGGGAGGAATGGGTTTTGGAGAGAAGAGAATGGGTTCCATTTCATTCCTCCATGCTCTCAAAGAGATCATTAAGGTACAACGGAAAGAAAAGTGAATTTGAAATCCAAGAGTCTGGGTTTTCTGGGAATTCTGCCATTTACTATCTATGTGTTCTTGGGCAAGTCACTCAACTTCCTGTTGGCTTCAATTTCCCCATCTCTAAAATGATGGCTTATTCTAGAAGTCCTCTGAGGTTCCTTTCAGCTCTAGATGGGTTATGTGATTTAAACAGCTTACATAACAATAGATATTCCTGGGTGTGATTACTTGGAGCAGATGTGATTGTTGGCTGAATTATCTGTTTGGGACCTTGGGCAAAGTCCTTTTTAAAATGATATTTTATTTCCCCCCAATTACGTATTAAAACAGTTTAAACATTTTAAAAAAGTTTTGAGTTCTAATTTTGACCTTCCCTCCCTACTCTTCTCCCTCCCTGAGGCAGTAAGCAATCTGATATGTTGTATATCACAATTATGCAAAACATTTTCATATTAGTCATTTTGTTTAAGAAGACTCAAATAGAAAAAGAAACAAAGAAAGAAAGGAAGGAAGAAGGAAAGAAAGATGTGTAAGGTCTTTGAACTGATGTAGATGAACAATGCAAGACCTGATGGCCAGCCCTGCAGACTTAGCTAGGTTGGTTCTCAGGAGACAAAGTAAACATGCATTTATTAAGCATCTACTATGTATTTCACCTAGCTTAAACAGAAAGCCCTTTCATTTGGTGTAAACATTGTCAGGGTATGGTTTCCACTGAACCTATGGCCATTTTTATATCACAGTGAGGCATCTTGAGTAGAGGAGGGTCATGATAATCTCAACAAATTTATTGGAAATTCCCTAGTTTCATTATGTTGAGTCCCCTTTCATAAACTCCAGGAAGTCTGGTGCCAGCCTATGCTGGCAATCCCCACCCCAACTTTGGTGTCTGTGACTTCATTGGCATAGGGAACCACGAGTGAAAAAACTCTCTTTACACCAATGAGGTCAGCTCATGTTCTGTGAGTTATAGTCTTAGAGAATTGCCTCCAGCATTTCTAACTATGAAGTTGGCTCTCTAACCATTAAACCCACTGTTGCTGACTTACAGACACAAGGCAATTAACAGTGCCTAAAGGAAAGACATTTACTGAGGAAGAAAGTATGACCCTAGCTGATATTTGATTTAATCCCATTCAATAAGCATTTTTAAAAGCACCCACTGTGTGTCAATCATGAAGCAGAGTGTTAGGGATACAAAAACCAAAATTAAGTGGTATCTATCCTCATGGAGTTTAACATTCTACTGACATGAGCAGGGAGATATGCTAAGGTAAATTTACAGGTAGTGAAATTCCAGAACTAGGCAGGAGACACAATAAATTGCCAAGAGACAGTTTAGGCTCTCTGTAAGGAAACTTCCTAATAATTGGAGCTATCCAAAGTCTAATGGACTGCCTCAGTAGGCAGTAGGTTCCTCCTCATTGGATGTCTTTACAAAAAAGTTGGATGACCTACTTGTTAGGTATTTTGTTGATGATATCCTTTTTTAGGTAAGATGTTCTGAGAGATTCCTTCTCCAGAGATTGTCACTCTGTATAATTCCATGAAGATGCTGCAGGAGTCCAGGCAGGTGGTAACAAGGACTTCTGCATAGAGGACTAGAGAGATGAGGACAGATGTGGTAGCCATCCAAAGCCAGAATATCAGCACCAAGTGTCTTGGTACTCCCAGTACCCCCTAAAACCTTTGCCCTTACCCTCCACCTTGCTGATACCCCTATCCCACACATTTATAAATGCCCTGGAGAAATACTAGCTGGCAAATTTCTTAGCAGATGAATTATCATCAGTGCCTTGATCTCTCATTTTGGGTGGATATTTGACCCTGATTGCAATGATCACCATTCAGTTAATGGCAGTTACCTGGGGTCCAGAGATTTCTGAGTAATTTTTACAAGGTCATATGTCTCCCTAAAATAATTTTGTTTTCCTAAAAGGAGGAAACACTGATTCTCCACTTTCCATCTACTGCATATGTTATTGATCATTACAATTTTGCCATCTTGGGGCACTGCACGTGTCCTAAGCCATGTTAGCAGCTGACTGGAGCTGAGAGCTAACGCAGATGAATGTCACCAGAGCACTATGTAGTCGCCATCCCATGAATTATTTATGCAACACTGCTTGCCGTATGTCGGGTGTTGTATAAAATGCCAACCACAGTGCATGTATTTATCATCTTTTATTCCTATACAGTGCGTGGTGTTGATTTGGAGAGACCCCTTTATTCTCCTTGGAAGATACTCATCCTGGAAAATGTTTTACCTCTAGTCATTTTGAAAACCGGGATGGTGACTTTTAAAAATATTTTCATGATTCTTCCATAATTCTTTTACTATTTTGACTAATTGTTAAGCACGTAAAAACTGAATTCCTTTCCTTCCCACCTACACTTTTATCAATGAATTACTGTGGACTTAATGCCATGGTTTCAGACTATGATATTCTGCATCTATTATTAAATATCCAGAGAACAATGTTAGGGCCAGGCAGTAGAACTAGTCTCAGTAAAGCTATTCATTTCGCTCGAGCAAAAGAAAATTCAGCCCCTTTGTGTGCTTTCCATTCCAGTCAAACTGGCTTGTTAGTTGCAAATAAGAAAAAAGTAATAATGATAATAATAACCAACTTTTATACAATGCTTTAAGTATGTAAGCTCATTTTATTCTCCCAACAACACCATAAGGTAGGTTCTATTATTATCCCCATTTTACAGATGAGGAAACTGAAGAGAAATTAAGTGGCTTGCCCAGCTCACACAGTAAGTATCTGAGGCAAGATCTGAACTCAGGTCTTCATGACTCCACTGCCCCACCTTACTGTCTGTTCCCCAAACATTGAAATTTCATCTACATCTTTGGTAGCTTTGGACAGGTTGTCCCTCACATCTGCAATGTTCTTTCTCGTCATTTCTTTTGTAATCTCAGGTTTTCTTTAAATCTTAATTTAGGAATCATCTTCTACACAAATCTTTCTTGGTTTCTCCAATTGTTGGTTCTTCCTTCTCCCCCTAGCTGAATATTTTTGCATCCATCCATTCATCCATCTATCTATCTGTCTGTCTGTTTATCTATCTACCTATTTATCTATCTACCTACCTATCTATCCATCTATCTATCTATCTATCTATCTATCTATCTATCTATCTATCTATCTATCTATCTATCTATCTATCTATCTACCTATCTATCTACCTACCTACCTATCTATCTATCTATCTATCTATCTATCTATCTATCTATCTATCTATCTATCTATCTATCTATCTTCATCATCATAATCACCATCTTGTGGTAAAGGCAATAGGACAAATCACTTCATTTGACATATACTCAACTTGACTTATGATGTTCAAGATGAGTTTAATGGAAATAGGTCACGATGAAGACAATCACAACTAAAGATGTACTGGTAAATGTTTAACAACCAGCTCTCCAAAAGCCATGATACTCTTTTAAGTTTAAGATACATTATTAACATTTTCTTCATCACTTTTAAAGTCTAGGTAATCAGCAAAATAATAAATCAAGACCTAATCTGTAGCATTTACCATTTTCTGAGGGATAAATGCTCACATTGAAAATTTAACACTTAGCTCTCTTATAAGCTGGCCTCAGCACACCTCTAATCATGACCAATGCAAGAAATTCATTGAGAGGATGAAAAATTGGACAGGTTCTCCAAATGAGTTCAGAGCACACCTCGATAATCACTGCTTTTAACTGGAAGTGAACATGGGCATAGTGAGAAAAAAACAACATCAGGAAATATGGTTTTGGATAAAAAGGAGAGATTTTAAGAGACGAAGGCTCGTAGATTATTCGTATGCCACTCCCCCATAGAATTGAGACAGAAGGTGCTAGACATGGCAAGGACAGAATGACAACATAAATAATGAAAATGATTGCATCTTATCATGATGTAACAATCATTTCAGAATCAGTTGTCCATGTGCAGTCAGATCATTGACTGGCTACAGGAATGTCAGTTAATCAATCAATTGAGATTTATGGATCAGGCATTGTGCTAAGCACTGGACATAAAAAGAAAGGCAAAAAATAGTTCTTGCTCTCAACAAGCACACAGCAATGGACAAAGTAAGCAAGTAAGCACCAAATTAGAAGAAAGGATAGAGATGACATGTGATTATCATAGCAGTTCCAACATGATCTTTTTCAAATAAGATGTGTGTGTGTGTGTGTGTGTGTATGAGAGAGAGAGAGAGAGAGAGAATGAAAATTCACCCTTTCCCTATTTCTTAAGTAAATTTAATTCATGTAAAAGTCATTCTCAAAAGACAGCATGACAGACTAGAGAGAGCTGGCTTTGGAATCTGGAAGACCCAGGTTCAAGTGTGGCTTCTGACACATACTGTCTGTGTGATGTTGGGCACTTAAAGGTTAGTGCCCTAGGTAATTTTCAGAGTAGTTGCCAACCTGGATTGATAAATGAAGTCCCTCACTGGGAGGTCCCTAAAACAATGAAATCATTCATCCCGTTAAAAAAAAGTCACTAAAAGGATATCCCCAACAGCTCTGGTCAGGAAGCAAACTTTTCTCTTGCCAAACAGTGAGACATGGAAGCCAAGGACTACAGTGGTTAAGGTTAAACTTTTTTTGTTGTTTTTGTTTTTTGTTTTTTTTTTTGGCTAGGCAATGGGGTTGAGTGACTTGCCCAGGGTCACACAGCTAATGTTTTGTGTCTGAGGCCAGATTTGAACTCAGGTCCTCCTGAATCCAGGGCCAGTGCTGTAACCACTGTGTCACCTAGCTGTCCCTGTTTAAGGTTAAATTTGCCAAACATATGGAAGGACTCTATGGAGAAATACCTCCCCCACTCCCGCCTCCCAATGAAAAGAACATAAGAGCTTGGCATAAGATCCTGCTAAGACAGATCACACCAAAAGAGATTCATTTGAGAATGAAACAGGCAGTTAGAAAACAAACAAATATGAGATGGAACAGATCTGCCAGCCTTTTCATAGTGCTTTCTAGCTGAAGACTATGGAACCATCACATTTGGTGTTTACCACCTTGGTGGCACCAAGTGAGGAAGTACCATGTCTGTGTGAGGAAAATGTCATTATCACTTGAGAAGATAAAGTTTGAAAGAAAGATGGCACCTGAAAAAAACCATACTAGAGGTGTCACAATGGAAGTCAGGCTGGGACTGGTTTTTGAAAACATCTCAGAGAGGAAGATTTCAAAAGAATAGATAGGATCATGGATGGCATTTTCTACTAAATAAAAGAGAAGAGAGAAGACATCAACAACTACTGACCCATATAGCCCACTTTCTTTTCTCTATAAAATCTTTATGAGAATAGCCTATACATACACAGATGATTTTCTTGATGAAAACATGAGAATGGAATGGTTATACTTTTAGACAATGTTCTGCATTAGACTACAATTTGCTGATACACAACTGACTGAAAGGCACCTAGAATGAAAGCTCTCACATTGTCTATTATTTATTTCATTTTCAAAAATTTATTATTTTATTTTTTGATCAATAATTTGAAAAAAGTTTATCTGTCCTTTCTACTACCCTGTTTACCTTGAGCAAAAGGAAAAAAAACACAAAAAAGCCTTTAATACACAGCTAAATATAGTTTGTCAAAAGAAATTCCCACATTAACCATGTCAGTTAGTCAATTAATTAGTCAGTCAATAAATAAGTACCTACTATGCTCCAGGTACTGTGCTAGGTTCTGGCAATACAAAGAAAGAAAAAAGAGTCTCTACCTCCAAGGAACTCACAATCTAATGGGTTAGACACTATGCAAAGAACTATGTATAAATAAGCTGTATATGGGACAAACAGGAAATAACCAACAGAGGAAAGGCACTAGAACTAAGAGGGATTGGGAAGGCTTCCCATATGAAGTCTCTTTCTGCATTTTAAGTTTGCTAACTCTATGTCAGGAAGCAAACAGCATGGTTCATCTTCCTTCCTTTGGACTCATGCCTCTTCCTCTCTAAAGTCATCCAGAGTTGATCTTCTCTATTTGTCATCATTGTTGTTATCATCATATAAACTGTTCTCCTAGTTCTTTGCTTATTTCCCTCTTCATCAGTTCCCCAGTCTTCTCTGAAAACTATCCACTTCATCATTTCTAATGGGACAATAATATCCCATTATATTAATATACCACAATTCAGCCATTTCCCAATAAGAAGGTAACTCTTTAGTTCCTTGTTTTTGGCTACCTTGAAAATAGCTCTTATAAATATTTTTATCCCTATAGATTATTTTTCCTTGTCCTTTGATTTCTTCAGGGTATAAGCCTAGTTATGGCATAGCTAGGTCAAAGGATATGCCTGGTTTGGTCAATTTGAGGCCATAGTTCCCCATTACTTTCTAGAATGGCTGAACCAATTGATGACTCCACTGACTTGTGTATCTGTTTTCCCACAGGCCCTTGAATACCTGTTATTCTCTTCTTTTGTCATCTTTGCTGGCCTGATAGATGTCAGGTGGAAGCTCAGGGTTGCTTTAATTTGTACCTTTCTATTTATTAGTGATTTAGAGCATTTTTTTCCCATATAGTTGTGGATGGCTTGGATTTATTCCTTTGAAAATGGCTTCTTTATATCCTTTGACTATTCATTTAGCTATTGAGGAATGGCTCTTGATTCTCTAAATATGAATAATTTCCTTATATATCTTGGATATGAGACTTATCAGAGAAACTTGCTGCAAAGGTCTCTTTCCCCAGTTATCCATTTCTCTTCTAATTTTTACTACATTAAGTTTGTTTGTGGAAAAACTTCAAAAATTGTATATCCAAAACTATTGGTTTTATCTCATATGATTTTCTCTAATTAATACTTGTTCAGTCATGAATGTTTCCCTTACCCTAGATATAAAAAGTGATTTTTTTCTTGTTCCTCTAATTTGCTTATGATGTGGCCTTTTATATCTAGGCTATGTATTCATTTAGGACTTATTTTAGAGTATGGTGTGAGGTGTTAGTCTATACCTAATTTCTGCCAGACAGATATATGGTTTTCCCAGAAGTTTTTGTCAAATACTGAGTCCTTACCCCAGTAGATGTGTTTATTGAACACTGTGTGGCTGTTTATTTGCTCCTGTATGTTGTATATCTAATCTGTTCCACTGATCAACCTTTCTCTTTTAACCAAATGGCTCTTGCTTCATAATACAATTTGAGATCTGTTATCAGCAGCACCTCTTTCTTCCTCCTTTTGTCTTTGTTATTACCATTAAGACTCTTGATCTAGTGACATTGGCCTTCTAGCTGTCCTGTGAACAGGACACTCCATCTTTCAGGTCTGAACATTTTCTTTGGCTGTCCTCAATGCTTGGAATGTTATTCCTCCTCATCTCCTGCCTACTGACTTCCCTGGCTTCTTTTAAGTCCCAACTAAAATCCCACCTTTTACAGGAAGTCTTTCTTAAGCCTTCTTAATTCCAATGCCTTCCTTTAGTTATTTTCTATTTATCTTATATATAGCTTGCTTTGTATATATTTGTTTGTACAGTCTCCCCCGTTAGACTATAAGCTCTTGGAGGGCAGGGACAGCCTTTTGCTGCTTTTTGTATTCCCAGAGCTTGGTAGAGTAATTGGCACATAGTAGGCACTTGATAAATGTTTATTGATTGAATGACCTTTTACTCCATGGAAATTTTATGATTTTTTTCTCAGCCTATAAAACATTCTTTTGGGAATCTGATTTGCACATCACTGAATAAATGAATTGATTTAGGAAATATTTGTTTGTTTATGTTAAATAAGTATTTGACTCAATAGAACAAAGTGCAACTATGAAAGCCCTTCCCTCTCAGGCAAGGTGGTCACTGTGCATACATTAAAATTACCCAAGATCATGTAAGATGCAATGACAGATACAGGTTTGTTGAAATGACATCAAACAAGGTATAAAATAAGGTAACAGGCCAATTATTATTTTCCTTCTCCAAATAAGGCCAGATTCATGGATGATGTTCTGTGCAGTATCCAAATAGAAGAATTTCCTAGGGACAGTAGGATTCTCAAAATGCTCCTGTTTGCAGATGAACCCATATAACTTGTGTTGAGCCTCAGTCGCCTTACAAAGCATCCTAAGTGTACTCTTCACAAATGTGAAAGAAACCAGTCTTAACCATCCACATTGGGGAAATAGTATATAAAAATGCATATTACTTAGCTAAGAAATGCAACTGGAAGGACAGTCTGTTGAGTTAGTCCCTTAAACACTTAATAAATGCTGTCTGTCTCTTTTTTCTGTGATTCTCTGTCTCTCTGTCTCTGTCTCTGTCTCTGTCTCTCTTTCTCTCCCTCTCTCCCTCCCTCTTCCTCTTTGTCTCTGTCTCTCTCTGTCTCTGCCTCTCATTACACTTATCTTGGAAAGAGACTTTCTAGTTTTTTAATCTAATTCAATTCAATTCAATTCATTTAAGCAAATACTTAAGCACCTGCTATGTCTAAGGTAACATGTCCAAAAGCAAAACCAACTCAGCCCCATACCTTTGAGGAGCTTACTTCCATTAGAACAGATGAATAATTGACAAGACCTTTAATGGAATAGCAGATGAAAAGATTGGAATAGTTCATAATGATGAAAATGCTCAGAATTTTTAATTATCAAAAAATTCAGGTCTTTTTTTTTTTAACAACATTGTCTGAGTAATGGTATATAGCTGCCAAATGTGGAAAATCATGATTTTGGAAGAATCAAAATTACAAGTACTACAAGGTCAATGGAAAGATACATATTAGGTAAGCATAAATAGACAACAATGACTGACTTGGAAGAAATGGCTTATTGAATGGCAGAGAAACAAGACAGAAGAGAAAGACTCCATCAGGTTTCCAATAGATCCAAGCCAGTGGGGGGGGGGTTTGTTGACATATTAAGCTCAAGGATTAGGGCAATTGAGCCTTTCCCTGGAGCTGAGATAAAAAAAAAAGACATTTACTGAAGAGTAGGACAATGGAGGAGAGGTGCAAAATTTTGCCACTCTTGATTAAGCACTACAGATGCAATTGAGTGTGTCATTGAATGGCACCTGCTAAGGGTCTGTCCAGTTGAGATGCTGATTGAGAAAAGAAGGCAGTGGAAGCATGTACATTCAGGAAAGGAAGAAGTAAAAAATGCTTTCTGATGGATTTTTTTCTAATTTTACACAATTAAATTATGCTCCTTAGTTAACAAAAATTACATTATTGAGTATAGGTGTGTGCTTACTACATTGTTCCAGGCACTGTGCTAAAAGCTTTACAAATATTTCATTTGATTCTCTCAACAACCCTCTAAAGGTAAGGGCTATTATTGTTGCCATCATATAGTTGAGGAAGTTGAGGCAAACAGTTTAAGTGACTTGCCAAGGTCACACAGCTAAGCAAGTGTCTGAGGCCAGATTTGAATTCAGGTCTTCCTTACTCCAGACCCAGCATTCTATCCACTGAGCCACCTTGTCTGCTTTTTAGCACAGTGCTCTGCCCACCTACCAGAGGTGATTGAGCACTGGACCAGGAGTCAGGAAGATCTGAGTTCAAATTGTGTCTCAGACATTTAGTAACTGAGCTTTAAGTTCCTCATCCATCAAATGAGAGTGGAACTCAACGAACTCAACTCAAAATTCTCTGCTCTGAGTTCATGCTGCACTTTGCACACCTCCCTCACAGACTCACCATTTCATTAACAAATCATTCCACTTTAATAATGCATTTTATTTCATATTAATTATACATTTTAAATCAGAATGTAATTACGTTTTAGCTTCACGAGCTATTCGTCTTTAATGAGTACTGAGTTAATTAGCAAGACCAGTCTTTTTGGAGACTGCATCTGTTCTGCAACATTCGGTTCAGTATTCATTATTTTAAGACAGCAATTCTCTTTTTCAAAAATATTTAGAGAAGGAAATGAATAATTATCCTGTGCCAGTAGATAGCTAAGTTTCCAAATGCAAGTCAATTGGAAAATATGCATGCCAGGCACAGATACACCTGGGAAGTTACTCAATGTTTAATTATGAATATGTAAAAAATCTTCTTGTTAAGCTGGTACCATTTATTGTTTCATTTCCCCAAACTATTTGAAAATCTATTTTAAGAATGTCCTCTTTTTGCCTTCCTATGCACAGTTAGATGGCTCAATGGACAGAGCACTCAACCTGGAGAGAGGAAGATATGTGTTCAAATGGTGCCTCAGACACTAGCTATTGATGTTATAAAAGTCACAACATCTTTTAATTTGTTTCCTTATCTCTAAAATGGGGATAATAAAAGCACTTACTTCACAGGGTTGCCGTAAGGAACAAATGAAGTAAGGTATGTAATTCACCTTGAAAATCTTAAAGTTCTATATAAATGTTAGCATTTCTCTTCCTTTTCTTCTTTTTTCCCTTCTTTTCTTTCTTCCTTCTTCCTCTCCTCCCTCCTTTCTTTCCTCCCTCCCTCCCTCCCTTCCTTTCTCCCTCCCTCCCTTCCTCCCTTTCTCTCTCTCTCTCTCTCTCTCTCTCTCTCTCTCTCTCTCTCTCTCTCCTCCTCCTCCTCCTCCTCTTCCTCCTCCTCCTTCTCTGGATGTTCATTCAGGTGGACATCTAGACAGGAAAGGACTTTCTCAAGGACAGAGCCATATACATTACTACTCATTATGCTGAGTAGTGTCTATGTTGGCGAAAAGCAACCACTGAATGATTTAACTGTGCTGGGAAAAGCTTTGAATGTGGACCTGCGACAGATTGATTGTCTGTTATCTGGGGGCCAGTCTAGCTAAGATGAGAGAAGCTCATCACTGGGAGGCTGGGCACCATACAATAATTTTGTTTTTACCACAGCAACTCCTGAAACCATCTATTAATGTGTGGAAGTACTTCGAATATCAACCATGGAGGTAATATCCAAACTGATGAAATCACAGCTCATTTCAAGCATTCGAGAAATTCTGCAGCCTCAACTTGTGTGATCCCTAATATAATGTATTACCCATAGTAGGCCCTTATTGGAAATGTGTTGAATGAATGAATGGTTCAGCTTCCTGGGACCATGCAACTTCATTTTCACCCCAGTCACTTTCCTTACTGCTTCTAATCCCCGCTGCCAACTGGATCTCCAGGGATCAGGCCTAGGGGAGCTAATCCAATCAACTGTGAACTCTCTGCAGTCATGCATTCTTATTCTCATCCTAGTGCTTTCTGCCCTGTCACCACGAAATTAAGTCAACTCTACCATTGCCACAAGAAAGGAAATGTCGAAAGACTGCTCTGTTGTTTTACTCACCAGCTCTGTGACTTCCCAGAACAAAAACCCTTCTCAGGCCATCTCTTCCCTGTATTTTTGGTATCCCTTTAAAATAGGAACTCCTTGAAAGCAAAGGCTTCCTCGTTTTGATGTTATATCCCCACTGCTTAGCATAAAGCATGGTGCCAAGTGAAGTCCATCATCATTTTTTATATTGATTCATTCCTCCCAAGTGGTTCTTCATTTAAAGGACACCAAAGCATGCTATGATAGTAGGTGCAGGCTGGAAGTCCTTAAGCCTTCCTAAGAATTGCATATATCACTCAGGTACTGGGAATATGCCTGATTCCTTACCCCTGGGCTAAGCAAATATTTTGGGTAAACATCTGATGATGGGGAGCTTGAGCTGACTGTTCCTTGGATACGATCCTTTTGTCTAGTTACTCTAATTAAGCCACAGCCCCTCTCCCTCAGAGGGATTGGTTTTCCCCACACTAACAGAGGTTCTAATCTGTGGAGAGCAGACTCTGGGTATCACCGCACCTCTTGTTTTGGAGATTGGCTGGGAAGGGAGGGGAGTTATAACTACTTAGAACCATCCAGTGAGTGCTAATTTCCCTCTGGGGATCCTTCAAGAAAACCTATACCTACAAACCATCCATGAATATACTCCCTTGTGTTAGCTCATGGGAATTATTAGAACCCCAAACTAAGACATAGGACCTAGGATGGGGTTTATTGAATGAATGAATAAGTATTTTGCAGAAATTTCTTTTCTTCTCCTTCCCTTCTGTTCTGGGCTCTTATTCCTTATTGCTTGGGTTTATTTAAATAATGTCCTAATCAAAAGTCATTGAGGTACAGTGGAAATGATGTTAAACTTGTTGTCAAATGATCTGGGTTGGAATAGTGGACGTGCCACTCACTGATTTCTGTCCTTAGACAATTTGAATGCAGACCTGGCAACAGATTGAATGTCTCTCACATTTCACCATTTTGGGTATCATGGCTCCAGATTAAGAACTCTTGATTCTAGTCCAACACTCTTATTCTACAGATGAGAAAACTAAGACCCAGAGAAGGGTCACAAATAAGTGGTAAATGGGAGAGTTGAGATTCAAACTGTTTCTCTAGCTCTAAATGTAGTACCATATGACCATGATTATGCTTGGTGATTATGATTGGTGATTCAACCAAGAACATTTAATTAGATTACTTTTCCCACAAGATTAAAAAAAATTATTTTCATATTCTTAAGGTTGTAGAGCAGAGGAAAGTTAGCATGAGGCTCTTGCTGGTGGGTGTACAATTAGAATTTATTGTTCTGCTCTACTGTGCTTTAAACTGAGTGGGTCAAAATCCCAGCCCAGCACTTGGGTGAGCATATGGTGATAAGGTTTTGAAAGTCCTACCTGCTGGAGTTGGACCATTCATCCTATCTGGCATATGGCTAAGAAACTAAGTGACAGTTATACATTTGAACTTCAATAATTCATGGAACAAGTATTCATTGTTTATATAACCTTTGGACTCTGGGAGGCAGCCAATCCCCTATGCCTGGAAGTAGGACCCACTTCTGGCCTCAGTGTGATAAGGGAGATTAAACAATAGCAAAGGAACTGAGAAAAGGTAATTTAAGGTGAGTGGAGAACACCATAGTCAGAAAAATAATAATAGACTTTTATAGCATGTCAAGCCTTATATAATTTTGTTTTAAAATTCACAAGACCCCTATTAGGTAATTCCTACAGGTATCATTGTTTCCATTTGTGGATGAGGAAACTGAGGCTTATCTGTTAACATCTTATTCCTCTCAATAGAATATAAGCTCCCCAAGGAGAGCGATTACCTTGGTTTTGTATTTCTATCCTCTATACCTAGCAGAAATGCCTGTAGACTGAAGGACCATGAGAGGTTAAATGGTTTGTCTGAGGTCGTATAGCCAAGTATCAGGGTAGAATTTGAATTCAAGTCCTCCTAATTCCAAGTTTAGCACTATCTCTACTATGCCATGCTGTAAGAAAGGGCAAACCATGTGCCAAATATGCCAGAGTTATATTTGGAGCCAGATGACCTGCGTCTAAATCTTGGTCTGCTAATTATCACCTGGGACTTTGACCTTGAGCAAACCACTTAACGTTTGTGTGTCTCAGTTTCTTCATTTGTAAGAAGAGGTGATTGGACTAGAAAATCCTTAAAGTCCATTTCAGTTTTAAATCTCATGATGCTCTAATATGATTGGCAGGAAGTTAAACTGACTGGGGAATGGGGAAGGAAAGGCATGGGCAGAAGTGGGTTAAGACTCCCATAAAGTAAAGGGGGCTCTTCAGGGCCCCTTTGTGGGATATGGGATCTACCATATTCCTGCTGGCTTATATTAAGCATGGATTGTCATAAGCATGTTATCTCAAGGTTATGGGGTGGGGATGGGATAGAAGGGAGAAATCAATCAATCAATAAACATTTATTAAGCACCATATCCTTTATCCTTGGGCCTACGACATGGGATTTTCCAGAAGTGAACCATAGGAAGACAGTTATATGTGTGTCCATAGGAATGTAAAACTGGCAGAAACCATATTGAAATAACCAGTTGATGAACTGAGTCACCAATATGCTAACCAAACAGTACTAAAGCAGGATAATAGCCCCCTTTTTCCTTCCCCCTCTCAAACTGCCCACTGAAGCTTGGACTGAGCATGGATAAGATAATGTTAATGTAAACCAGTGAAAATATAATGAAAACAACAATATAGGCAGGGCATCTGGGGCTAATGTTTGAGTGACACTTGGGCATGAGCTAATGGAGGAATAACATTTTTCGGGTATCATGGGACTGAGAGTAAGAGTAAGATACAATTTACTGAACCTGGAGGGGAAGTAGGATTTGTGCTATACTGATGCTGATAATTTGTTCTCAGCAACTTCTCTGTGGGCTAAATAACAATGTTAGGTAGGTCCAAGTTTCTTCTCTATCACTTCCAACTGTGGAAGTCTAGGGTGGATGGACAATCATGGAGAAAGTTTCTGAAGTCAGTCTCTCATTTGTGTTAGAGGTTATGATTTCAGAAGTGGCCATATCCTCAGGGAGAGGGGAACAACTCCTAAAGGAAGTGTTAGGCAGGCAGCAATCAACCTTTCATATATAGTGCTCTACAATCCAGTCAACCTGGCTTTGCAGCTCCTCACAAAGGGTACTGCATTTCCTATCTTTTCTGCCTTTGCTCTGGCCATTCCCTTTACTAGAATGTATCCCTTCACTTCTGTCTCATAGAATCGCTTTCCTTCAAGACTCAGTTCCAGCATCCTACATGAAATCCTTCCCGATTCCTCCGAGTGTTAATGTCCTCCCTCTTCAACCTACCTAGTATGCATTTTGTATTTATTTTGTGTAACTTAATATAGTGATGACAGAAATGACATAAATGCCTACTGTAATAATTTCATCCAGAAGTTAAAGCAATGTAAATTAATTGCTACAAAGAGCCCCCCCAAAGCCCTAGTCAGCAAACATTTGATTTATTTGCCAAATGGAGAGATATGGCTGCCAAAAGCAACACCAGGTTAGAATATAAATTCATTTTTAAAATCTTACAAAGAATCATGATGGATGATTATGAACAGTATTGTTTCATAAATCAGAGAGGTGTTGAAGAGTAAAACCAATCTCAAGGAATCTTTGGAAGTTATAAAACTAATCAAAGTCATTCTAAGGGCATTCAAGGATAAAAATGGAAAGAAGGCTACAAAAATGAGAAAAATGGAAACAATTTGCAAAAATTATTACAAGAACGGTTTTCTCCATCAAGGATAATGGAAGCACCACACTTTGACCTAATGTCACAATCCTGTGGTGCTTACAAAGGAAGCAAAAAATTGACACTAAAGGTAACAAAGATGGGAAAGCTATCAAGACTGGATTGAATATATGTGGAGCAGATCCATGTTGGAGATAATACTGATGAAGCTGATTTTCAAGAAAACTAAAGGAGGGGAAGGTATAGAATAGAAAAAAAATAGAAATAGAGATAGAAAAGAATAGAATAGAAAGGAATAGAAAAAAAAACTTATTCCTTATTGATACAACCAAGGTGATTGAGAGGACATAATAAGCTACTAACCTATATGTGTATTATCCATTTTATATAAAAACTTCACGAGGGTCATCTATTCACAAATTGAGAGCATCCTTGATAAGGGTGTTTTTAGTAGGGAACAAACTGGTTTTGGAAAACAATATTCACCAATGGGTCACATCATTGCCACCTCACAATTGGCTGAAAGATGTAGAGAAGAGATGATCCCATTGTTTTAATAAGTCATTATGAAAAAGTATTTGACTCGGTAAGACAAAATGTTGCTTTACAGGCTCAATTGCAGCAAGGCATCTCCCATTCATATATTAAGTTCATTCAGGATTCTTTGGAAGATTTAAAAGCAGAAATAACTACATCCAATGATAATAAACATCAGGTAAAGCGTAGGACAGGGACATGTATACTCATTAAAAGTATTTACCAGTGTCTTGGAGGAATTCATGGAAAAGTCCAGATCAAGAAGGGATTCTGTGTGGGTAGTAAGGTCCTCCAGATGCTCCTGCTTATGGATGACATGCCCACTTCATCAAGGTCATCACTGCAGAACTGCCTGGAAAAGATCTGTAATCACTTGAAGAATTTGACCTGGCCATCCACATGGGAAAGACCAAGTGGAAGAAGCATGTCTGTTGCTCAGATATCAACATGTATTGGAATGGACCTCCCAAAGGACTTGTCCAATAGTATGTCTATCTGGGATAGACAATACAGATGGGAAATAAATAAACTGGAATGAGAATTGAAAATGAAGAGGAGAGTGGACTGGATTGTTCTGGGAAATTGCAAAGCCCTTTTACTGACCCCAAGCTTCACATAAGGGCAAAGACCCATTTTTTTCTTATCAGTTACACTCCTTGGACTGTACTCTACCATGATGTTGCCCCCAGGAACGCTCATCACTGAGAAACCCTACTGTGAAACTGCATCAAGCTTTTGTACTCACACCTCCTAAGTACCCTCAGTACCCTTTGCCTCTTTTATTGTAGGGCTGGAAGGTGGAGACTCCATTTTAAGAGGTTGGCTAACAGGCCAACTAATTTTTTATTTTCCATCAGTTGTACTACTTGGATTGAACTCTACCATGTCTCAGAACTGGGTACTGTTTCCCTTTTTACAGCTTTCTTTTGTGTGCTGTCTTGCCCCATTAGATAATAAGCTCTTTGAGGTCAGGCATTGTCTTTTTTTTCTTATTTTTATCCCCAGTGCTTAGCATACTGGTTGGCACATGGAAGGCAATTAGCAAATGTTTAATGAATTGAATTTTCCACACAAATATTTTACCAGTGTTGTTGTATGGCAAGGGGACCAGGAATATCACTGTCTCTGAAGAATTCAAGATGAACATCATACAGAAGGCAATGGAAAAGTGCATGGTAGGGGTGAGTAGGCTGCAACATGTGACTAATGAAGGGTTCTAAAGCAGAAGCGACGTAGAGGACGTCATCAAGGAATTGTATGACAGGAAGAGAACATGGGCTAGTCATGTGATAGGAGCAAGGGATGCCAGATGGCCAGAGAGCCCCGCCAGTACCTTTGTGAGGTTGCCAGAAAGTAAGGAAGGCTTCCAGACAGGTGGGTAGATTCCCCTGTGACAAACTTTTGGGAGAACTTGGACAGGAACAACAAGGGATGAGTAGGCATGGATGGGTTGTGATCTGCATCATTGGAGGGATCTCCCAAATCAATGAGATCTGAGATCCGTTTGAATATTGAGTATACTTACATAGGTCCATATTGCCTCCTTTCATAGAATGTATGCTCTCTTTCAGAAGGCAGAGACTGCTTTATTTTTGTCTTTGGGTCCCTGACACCTAACACAGTATCTGCCTCATAGTCGATGCTAAATAAATGCTTGCCACTTGGTTGATTGATTCTCTTTTGGTTAACATTCCTGGATCTTGAAGCTGCTTATTTTTTGTGGTCAGTGGTAAACAAAACCCATCCCTGGGAAATATACACAGAAGATGTAAATTTCTGGATAATTTGTCTAACTGAGAGATGCTACAACAATACATAGAAAACACACACAGATTATAGGGCATGTGTGGATCTTGGACCACAGTGACCACAGAGGGCTCATTGTGCTGCGAGGAGGGAGTCCCTTCCAACTTTTTCTTTCATGTCTGCTAGGTCTTTGACTTCCAGGTTACAGAATGAAGGAGTTAGTTTTAGATGGCAACAGTGGTTCTTCGTGGCTAATCATTATTTAAAAAAAAAAACTTTTTTAGAGTAATTAACTCTGTCTGCACTCTTCCTCTCCACTTGTAAAGGTCAGAACTACTGGAAAAGAAATGATAGCTAGAATCTCAAAGAGCTAAGGTTCAAGGGAAACCAGGGACCAAGGGGATGTAGGACCAGATAAAAGTAAGGGTTCAAGGCACAGAAATCCAGGGGAATTTAGTATTGCTGAGCTCCTAGAGAAATTAGATGAATCAGGATCAGAACTTCAGAGAGCTCCAAGGACAATAAGAGCTGAGTCATAGCAACATCAAAGGTGGCCATGGCATTAGCTGTGTCTTGAAGGCCAGCCTCCCTTCAAACAAAGCTATTCTAGATTAAAGACATGCTTTGTGT
This sequence comes from Vombatus ursinus, assembly GCF_900497805.2. Lineage (NCBI taxonomy): Eukaryota > Metazoa > Chordata > Mammalia > Diprotodontia > Vombatidae > Vombatus > Vombatus ursinus. The sequence continues at coordinate 39,313,811 of NW_020954577.1, forward strand.
TAGCATCTATTCAAAACTATAGCACATGAATTATTTTTTTTTCTTTTTTTACCAGATCAGTGAAAACTAGTTTAAAGCAAAAGGCATTTCATTAAACAATATAGCAAAATAAATAACAAAGAAAATTCTCCTACATATGCAGGGCTATACTTTCCTTTCCTATAAATTCTACTACTAATGGGAGAGGGAATATGTTTAGAGAATATATGTTACCAAGGTAGCTCATGTTCCTAGGGCTGTATGCCAGCTGAAAACTCTGCCTTGGGATCAGCCACCTCTGATGTATTCTGCTATGCTGGTGATAAAATGTGTTGGGCTACTTCCCCCACTGAACTTTAAGCCACTGATGACTTCAAGGGTCATCTAGTCCAACTCTCTTATTTTACATATGAGAAAACTATGGTCTAGAGAGGTTTAATGACTTTCTCCAAATCACAAGTAGTAGAGCTAGGATTTGAACCAAGGACTTTTGACTTCAAAGCCAGTACTTCCATCCTAACACCATGTTTTCTTCTACAATCTGCTGTTTTTCTACTTACCTACAGCACTTGTGCTAACCTTTAGGGAAGTGGTTACTGTTTTTCTTTAAGGCGCTAACCCATAACTTTAGGGTATATTAGTTCTTTTGTGATTCTGAATTGTAGCCACACTCAGTCAGCACAGCTAAATGTCACAATAAAAACCCGAATTTAAACTCCTTTACCCTCTCAAATACTCTCTGAACTTGGCATGCTATTTTTGTTGGAGTAATTTCATTTATTTCAACTTCTATCATGCCCCTTCACCAGTGTGGATCTATGTAAGTCATCTGGAGAGTTTCACTTTGCCAAACTAAAGGAATAGGATAGAACTTTCCCCTCCCTTTCTTCAGACTTTCTGCTGGCATGAAAACTGCTACTATCTCCACATTTTATAGAAGACTCTAAGCCTTGATCCACCCTTCTTTTCTGTGAAGACTTCTAGGATTTAAAGGGTCAGTGCCATTTAGGCAAAGACTGCAGCAAGGGCAAAGCTGTTTGAATTCATAAGTAGCCTCTCCTGAACTCCCTAGTTGTTTAGGTTCTCTTTTTACCTAGATTATCCCATATGTACTTATTTTGTCTTTTTGTTGTATCTTCTCTAGCAGAATGTCATCTCTCTGAGGGCATGGACTTAATTTTTGTCTTTATATTTCTAGCACTGAACAAAATGCCTTGCACAAAGTAGATGATTGATAAATACTTAATGGACTGAATTGGATTTGGGGCTAAAGTCCTTAGCATTTTATGATGGTTGTGGTATATCCTCAGATAATAGGGGAACTTGGGGTTCCCACTGGGCATCTGCGTTTCCTATGAGTTGGGCTTGTCTGGGGATTCTTGCAGGCCCAATATTGGTCATCTTCTTGTTTTGGGGCCCCCTCAAAGGATGGTCTATATCACTAGAAATGATGGTTAGTAAGTACGTAGCTGAAGTTCTCCATCCTGTTAGGAATCCAAGAAATATGTATGAAAACAAAATGCTGAGGCTATAGGAGCTATGACCCCTTGTGAGGGAACTGAGTAACTCTTCCATTCTGGACTGGCTCATAGTATTTCCTGGATACTACATGAAACAATTAATCTATCCAAAGGTTAAGTTCATCATTTCCACAATGAGTGAGATGAATGATCAGAATGCCAATTTCTGAAACTGATAGCTGTACGTGTACACTCAAAACTAGATCCAAAGAAAGATTGTCTTTATTTAGCTTCATTTTGTGCAAATTTAGTTAAAGCTGTGAAAAATATGTATCCTTTTCATCAGGGCATGCATGAGCTGAGCTGAAAAACAGTTATGGTAATTAACCTTGAACACTTCATGTAATTTAGAAGGATCAGCATTTTCCTGATTTCAGATACTCATCCTCATACATTAGCATCTTGTGCAGGATAGTTCCAGGTACCAGGATTTTCTATCTTAAAACATAAAGTTAAATGATAATCTTTTTTCATATATTCAAAGTTATATAGTTGCTGGCTAATAATCAAATACATTAAAAGACGTTTAATAAATACATTTAAAGACTAATAGGTAAAGAGAAATATTTTGAGATGTTCACTTCTAAACATAAGAAAACATGTTGATTCAAACAAATTCAATCAATCAAACATTTATTAATTGCCAACTATGTGCAAGTCACTTAACCCTATTTGCCTCAGTTTCCAATCTGTAAAATGAGTTGAAGAAGGAAATGGCAAACCACTCCAGTATCTTTGCCAAGAAAATCCCAAATAGAGTCACGAAGAGTTGGACACAACTGAAAATAACTGAACAATTATGTGGAAGACATTGGGAACGTGAAGACAAATTCAAACAATCTCTGCCTCAAAGGATTTATACTGGATGTGTGGGGGGATAAAAATATAGACAGATGAGTAAATAGAAAATGTTATACAAATAATTTCAAGAGATAGGGAGGGAAGAAGGGAGAGAGAGATAGAGGGTTAGAGACAGACAGACAGAGAGACAGACAGGGTGAGAGCGAGAGAGAGAGAGAGAGAGAGAGAGAGAGAGAGAGAGAGAGAGAGAGAGAGAGAGAGAGAACGAGAACTAGCAAGGGGAAAGGGGAAGGGAGAGAAAAATTGTGTAAAAGGTGGAAAGGTGGTACCTGAGGTGTACTGTGAAGGAAAAGTAGCAATTCTTTGAGAAGGAGATGAGGAGGGACAGAATTCCAGGCATGTGAAATCACTGGGGCAAAGGTATTGTTGTATATGGGAAACATCTAAAAGTTTAGTTTTTGAGAGTGTGTGAACATGATAATTATGAAACAAGATTACTCCTAGTTCTTCCCTCTAGAGTTGAGGGAGTGCCATCATGTTGTGGAAAGTATTCTGGATTGGGAACCAGAGGTCCTGGATTCAAATTCCAGCTTTTTTAGTAGGTGCCTCTGGAGGATGGTCAAATCATGCTACCTCTATGGCTTTTAGTCTCCTCATCTATAAAAAGAGGAGTTTGGACTAGATGACCTTGAAGGTCACTTCCAGCTTTAAATTATAATCCAAACCCATTTGGAATGGTGGATAGAATACTGGACTTGGAGTCAGGAAGACCTGGATTGAAATCCTCCCGCATATGGTTATTGGCTGCAGAATTCTAGGTAAGTCACGATCTCTCTTGGCCTCAGTTTCTTTATCCCTAAAAATGAAGGAGCTGGACTGGATGACCTCTGAGGTCCATTCTAACATTACATTTATGATTCTATCCTCCTGAGACAAATCTCTCTTTTGGTCTGAACTCAGATCTCTTGCCTCCTATCTGGTTCTTTTCCGCTGCAGCATACATTGAACAACGTTCTGTGTAAAACTATTGATTCTCAAGGCCCGTATAAAACAATAGCTTAAAAGGCTGGAAAAACCCACCCATATGAGCAGCAGGTCTGATTTTTCTCCATCAATTTTTTAAATGAATATATTTCTTAAGGCCATCATGGTTGGTGAATTGAATGCATGTAATGTCTTACAAGATTTATTTTTCACATTAGACTTTCTATCATGGGCAAATAAAATGATTCTGGTGTACTCTCTGCTCTTTTTATGTCTCTGGAGGAAATAAACTAATGTATAATGGTAGCTCTTAGCACAATCATAGACATTTAGGCAATTAAAGGAGGGACTTGCAAGGCCCTTAACAAAATTAACTTTGACCTTGGGAAAGTAAGTCGAAATGAAATGGTTATTTATTTTTCATCTTCTCAGAAGCCTGAGAAAACAATATGTAAGGCATGGAATTATACAATGTCGGAACTGGAAAGGTTCTCAAAAATCCCCTTGTCCAGCTCCTAATTTTATAGACATGAGCACATGGTCTCCCCTTGGAATCCTCATTCCATTCATAGGATAGGGTCAGGATAAAGACAGGGGCTGTGATTTCTTAGATTTTCGATGCCCCGGTAAGAAAACTCTTTACTGGGACAAGTTGACTCTTTCTCTCCAGTTTATATTTCTAGAGAGTTGCTTAAAGCACTAAGAGGTTAATTAACTTGCCTAAGATCACACGAGCCAGGATGTATCAGGGTCAGGAAAAATGGAGATGCAATGTGACAAAAAGGAAGTTGTCCACAGAGTCAGAAAGATCTGGGTCCATAGCTGAAGAAAACTCCACATTTTTACAAATCCTATCTGACCTTTACATGACATGGCGTTTCCTTTCCAAGGAGGTCCTTCTACTGGTGAAATCACATGTCTAGTCTCCATCCCTATGCCCACATAGAGGTACATGTTGTTTCTTTCCCTGGACAGAACAGAAGCTCCTTGGGAAAAAGTGTGAGCGTCAGTGGCAGGATTTGAACGCAGGTCTTCCTTCAAGTCCAGTCTTCTATCCAGTCTGCTACACTGCCTCTAAAGAAAAGCTCCTAAGTATAGTAGAATCTTGTGAAATCTTTCTGGCAGAAATATTGATATATTGTATGTTAGTCAACAATGAGCACTTATGAAGTGCCTACTATGTGCCAGGCAAGGCAGCTGGGTACAGTTGGTGAATTAAGTGGGATGTGGAGACTTTGTCAGGCTGAAAAGGCAGATAAAAAAAATTTGTTTCCATGACCAGGAGCTTGGTTAGACATCAAAGATGCTAAGGTCATCCATTGCTTCCTGGGCCATCGCAAGTCATCTTGACTTTTGTCTTGCCACTGGACTTTGATGACTTTGGAAAAGAGAGTGAGGCTGATGACTTTGTGCAGCTCTGTCTCACGAGCAAGTCAAGATGTCACCCTGTGATTTCATTGGTCCCCTTTGGAAATGGACAAACAACAACAAATGTGTATGAGTGTGTGTGTGTGTGTGTGTGTGTGGGTGTGTGTGTGCGCACGTGCGTGTTTACATGCTCACATGCCTAATTTTTTTTCCCCTGGAGAGCCAGATTGTTAAACATTTACCGGCCTACTTCTGTATCACCTTATAAACATTGCTTGAGTAACTCAAGATAGCAGTAAAAGGCTCAGGGAATGAAGTTGTCACTACACGGGAGATCTCGTGACTGTTGAATAACAACAATAGCAGCAACTGTCATAGAAGGTTTAAGTTTTGCCAAGTCCTTTACATCCATTGTTTCATTTGAACCCCATAACAGCCCTGTCCCTATGATAGTGAAAATGTAGGTTTGATCCCTATTCCTAGGCCTACCCAGGTACAAGTTTTTTCTCTGATAGAATGTGAGCTGTTTGAGAGCAGGTCCCATCTCATTTTGTCTTGGTATCCCCAGCAAAGCCTCTCGTACATATTAGACACCTAATCAATGAAGGTTGAATTGAATTGTCTCATTTGAGGTTGGTGGTCTAGGTATTAGCCTCATTTTACAGACGAGGAAACCGAGTCTCAGAGAGGTTGAATAGTTTCTTGTGGGTCACACAGTCAATGAGTCTCAGAAGCAGGATTTGAACTCAAGTTTTCCTGATCACAAGCTGCAGCACTCTGTCCACCAAGCCACACTTCTAGTGAGAAGTGAAGGAGAAACAAAGCAAAGGGAGGAGAAAAGAGGAAGTGGGGGAAGGTTGGGAAAGTATTTTGGACTGGGTCGCAGCTGTTTATCTGTCCAGGACAGGGCATGATTGCTGAAAAATTACGCTTGCTTGCAAGTTAAAAATGCTAATTTCGAAGGAAAATCAAAGATTAGGCAAGAATTCAATGGGACCTGAGATACCACTTAACTCATTACCCCTGTTTTTAAGGAAGAAAACCTCCAAAGACATTTCTATTAATGACATGTCTTAAGTCACACAAACCTTCAGAGATGGCACTTTGCCTTTCCTTATCCTTCCCTACCACATACTTATGCCTTTGGTCCTATGGAACAGGATGTAACAGAATGACAATGAAAAATGAATGTGTAGGACATTTCTCTAGCTTTAAAGAAATGTAGCCAGGGGTAGAATCTTGTCACCTGGTTTTTGCTATTGGATCACACATCAGCCCCAGGTCTGTGTGGAGAACAACATGCCTTCGCATGAGACCTTTAGATACATAATGCAAAGCAACAAATTGAAGGGTTGGGTGTGAGAAAGGTTGCAAAGCAGAACATGCCGAGGGCCTAGAAGAAACAGAAAGATTTATGGGAGTACGAAGGAAGGATCACTTCCTGCCAGGGGTTATAGGGATGGTATTATATAAGAGATGGTCCCTTCATCTCTTGAAAACTTTCTTTCCTCATTAGCAAAATGCTAACTTAAAGCAGATCAGAGGCAGAGTTGTATAGTGGGTAGAGAGCTAGACTCAGAGGTAGGAATACCTGATACCAGATCTTGTCTCTGATACTTACTAGCTATGTGACCTTGGACAAGTCACCTAATTTCTCTGAGCCTCAGTTTCCTCACCTGTAAGATGAAGATGCTTCGATTTATAGTGCCTGTATCATGAGCTTGTGAGTTTCAAATGAGATAACACAAGTAGAAAAGTAACATCATAAACAAATTAAAGGAATAAGGAAGAAATTACTCTTCAGATCTATGGATAGGGAAAGAGTTCATGATGAAGCAAGGAGCAGAGAGGATCATAAGATAAAGTGGAAAATTTGAATATGTAAAATTAAAAAAAAATTTTGACAAACAAAACTAATGCAGCTAAAAATTAGAAGGGAAACTATTAGCTGGGGAAAAAATCTTTATAGCAAGTTTCTCTGATAAAAATTTAATTTCTAAGACACAAAAGGAATTAATTCAAATTTATAAAAATTAGAGCCAGTAACTGATAAATGATCAAAGGATTTGAACAGGTACGTTCTCAAAGGAAGAAATCCAAGCTATCAACTATATGAAAAAAATGCTCTAAATGACTGAGAAAATTGCAAATTATGGTGAAGCAACTTACGTTTCTTGCCTATTTTATTGGCAAAGATGGCAAAAAAGGAAAATTGTTGGAGTAGCTTTGGGAAAGTAGACACACTAATGCATTGTTGGTGGAACTAGTTGTTCATTGGTCCAGCCATTCTGAAAAGCAATTTGGAATAATGACCTAAAGTCACTAAACTACTAGACTTTTACCCCAAAGAGATCAAAGAAAGAGGAAAAGGACTCCTAGGTATAAAAATATTTATAAGAGTTCAGTCCTTTGTTTGCCTACCTCTGCCTCCCCAGACATTTCCTCTATTCCCCAGAAGCTTTCTCACCATGAAATGTGCCTCCTCTTCTTTGGCTTCTCATTCTGGAAGATTCCTTCATCCTCATGGTCCCTCCCATTCTTGGATTGATGAATTCTTCCTGGAACCTCCATTTTGAGGGACTTCCCAGGTCAGACCCAAGCTCATGCCTTAACTCTTCTATTGACTCAGGGGTTGGCTCTCTAATCATCTCCACCCCCAGCTTTTCAGCTCCCTTTTCTGTACTTTCTCCCTTAGAATGTAAACTCTTTGACGGCAGAGATGGTTTTTCTTTTTTGGTTATATTTGTATTCTCAGAACTTAGCACAATAACTTGTACATAATAAATGCTTAATAAATGCTTCTTGACTTGACTTCTAGTGTCAAGGAATTGGAAACTAAGAGGGTGCTCATTCATATACTATATAGCATACTATATACCATTTACTATAATTTGTTCAGCTGTTTCCCCAGTTGAGGAAATAGCTGAACAGATTATAGTAAATAAGTACAATGTAATTTTATTGTACCATAAAATATGACAAAAGAGATATTTTCAGAGAAGACTTATGCAAACTGATGAATGAAGTGAGAAGAATCCTCAGAACAATTCATATAATAACAACTTTGTAAAGACAAACAACTTTGAAAGATATAAGAAGACTAATCAGTGGAATGTTCAACCATCATTCCAAAGGATTGATAATGATCTATATTACCCACCTCTTGACAGAGAGATGACGGACACAATAAGCAGAATGTGATTTTTGGGCATAGCCAATGTAGAATTTTATTTTGTTTGACCATGCATAATTGTTAAAAAGAGTTTCATTTCTCTTTCTCAAGATGGGGGTGGGACAGTGGCAAGAGCAAGAGAAAATGCTTGTTAATTAAAGAAGAAAATAAAAATGTATACAAAGTGTTATGTAAGTGTCAGTCATTTTATTAGATAATACCTTTGGGCCCTTCTAGCTCTGACACTCTATGGTTCTGTGGATTTGAGCCTTGAAGGACAGGAAGGATTTTTCTAAGTAAAGATAAGCAAGGAGGACCTTTTAGGTATGGAGAATAGTGTAAGGAAAGGCACCGAGACTAGAGAAGATGGGTTGAGTTTGGAGAATGGCAAGTAGTCTGTTTTGCCTGGCACACAAAGTGTTCATTAAGGAGAGTAGTGGTAGAGGAGGCTGGCTATACTTGGCCAAATAGTTGGTACTCCCCATCTCACACTGCCCCCCGCCTTGCCATAGCCCTGCATGAATCTTGAGCCAATTGAGATCTGAAATAATGGTAACAGAGTGCTGCTATTCCCGTTACACATGACATCCCTCTTTTGCCTTGAAGATTATGAATGTTCAGTCAGAGAAAATACAGGCACAACAGTGGCTTACCTGAAGACCCTTACACCATCAGTCATTCCTTACCATTAAAAATTGTCCTCCAGGTCACCTATCCAAATAGACCAACAGCAGGTATCCCAAGGGCCATATGAAGGCTGTCTCCCAAGACAGATGCTCCTGAATACAGATGTGGCCATTCAGGCAGTCCAACAGACTGCTGAGAGCAGGTGCCAGATGACCATTCAGGAGAGATTGATTTTATTGTTGGCTGGGCTCGTAACTGGGAAATGTGTTTTACTGATCTGCTTTTGATTAAGTCAAAAGAGAACACTCCTGATAAGGATGTTTACTTGTGAGAGGGAATGGGCTACTCTGACAAACAATGGAAAACATGTTGGATGAATCAGTCTTCTCTGTGTACTGACTATGTTGTAGAGACATTAGCATGAGGCCAGGTCACTTCTTAACTTGTTTACAATAACTGCCTCTGTGTAAAAATTCAGTATATTTTTTAGCAAAAGGAGAAACAACTTAACATTCAAGAGATGGCTACCATTTGTTTTGACGAGGTTTAGCCTTGTTCCCCCTCACACACTCTACGTACATTATGTGCAAGCTGGCTTCCTTGATGCTCCCTGTAGGCAACATTTCATTTCCTTCCTCCCTGGTTTTATTCAGGCTGCCCCTCCCCCCCATTTGGAATGTTCTTCCTTATTACCTCTGCCACTAGGAATCTTTGACTTCCTTCAAAGCACAGCTCAAGGGTCAACAGAGAATTTATTTAATAATATAATCATCTACTCTGTATAAATCTTGGATGCAAATAGTTGTTTGTATGTTGTTTCTTCCATTAGAATATGACCTTCTTGAGGGCAAGAACTGTCTATTTTCTTTTCTTTTTTGGTGTCCCCAATGTATAGCACAGTGCCTGGCTCAAAGTAAGTGCTTAATAGACACTCATTGGCTGCCTGAATGTTAAACAATATCAAATAAATGATAACTAGAAGAAGGAGGTAGTCCAATCATGTTGTGAGAACAGAGGCTAGCCAATAGACAGCCTCTGTGCTTCATTATTCTCATATAGTGTTAAGAAATCTAGAGGAATTCCCCCCTCATCCTGGGTAAGCCACCTTCGGAAGATATCCAAAACTATATAGATAAGAATCTTACAGGATGATGAAACACAAATGGATTGCAATCTGTAATCTTGAAGGGAAAACCCACATCAGTGAGCTCTCAGATGCATCCAAGTATGGGCTTTCCATCTGGCTTGCATTCCTACTTCCATGCTTATCATAGTTTGCATTTATTCCAATGTATTCCATAAGAGTCACTCAAAAAAGTTATAATGGCAGGGATAAGGAAATTATTATTAAATAGCTCCCATTTATGGAAGTTACAGATACATAACTACTTTTGTCAAGTATTTCCCTCACTGGCTGCCCCATATGTCTGAATTTTATCCTTTCTTGTCTCTACCTTCTGGTTTCCCTGGCTACATTCAAATCTCAGCTGAAATTTCACTTTCTACAAGAAGCCTTTCCTATCCCCCTTAATGCTAGTACCTTTCCTCTGAGGTTACCTCCATATTATCCTGTATATATATCTTGTTTTACATAGTTGTTTGTGTGTTGTCTTCCCCTCCATTAGACTGTGAGCTCCTTGATGGCAACAATTCTGTTTTTGTCTTTCTTTGTATCCCCAGTACTTGGCACAATGCCTGGCACACAGTAAAGTGCTTAAATGCTTGTCGATTGCTTGAGGAAGTTCCCGTCTGTACCTGGATCTCTAAATAGTCATATTCAGGTCTAGCCTCAGATATTGGCTGTCTGTGTGACCTTGGGCAAGTCACTTAATGCCATTGCTTTCATTTTTTCCACTGCAAAATGAGGACGTTGGACTCACTGGCCTCTAAGGTGCCTTTAAACTTTCAGTACACGATCCTATGATTTCGTCCTGTTATATTGGGGATGTGAAGGCCATGGTCTAGCTAATAAAAACTCAATATTCTACCAATTATAATTCATTCCAGAGGCAATTTCCAAAGCAGAATAAAGGGTCTGCTCCCCATTTTGCCCTTAATAAGGTATGGTGAGAATTTCTGCATATTCTAGAGCTGAGGATGCAGGGAGGTCCCTGCCTTACTCATGTTCAGGGAGGGAGGCTGGTGTTATTTCTAAGTTGATCGAGCTTCTTGCATAATACATGGCACCTGTCCCTGCAGCCTAATATTAAGTATAAAGCATCATGCCAAGCCTGGCGTCTGAAAATGCAACTACCGTTTGATTTACAGGCCCCTTCCATTCCTCTTTAACATGTGCCAAGCCATTTTGTGACCCCTGTTAAGTCTAGCATCTGGCTTCCTTGATTTTATGAAGCATTAATTTATTTTGGACAGTTTTTCGGGGCTAATTAACTAAAAGCCACGTCAGTGTGGCTCTAGGATAGCATCCTGGTCTTACTTTACTATTGCTGTGTGGTCTTCAGAGTAAAAGGCACTATCAAATGGGATCTCGTGGATAGCCTGATTTGGGAAAACAGTAAGGTCTATAGTTAGCTTAATACAGAAATGCCTAGCAAATATTTATTAAGTGTTTACCAATGCTTAGCCCACCTGGCACATAGTAGGTGCTTAATCAATGTTTATTGATTGACTGACCTACCATAGAAAAGGAACCACATTTAGCATTAGGGATACAATTATTTTTTAAATGGCGCACAATCCTTGCCCTCAATTCATTAATTCATTCATTCAATATCCATTTTTAAGTGCTTATTATTTGTTGAGGTCTGAGGATACAAAGATGAAAATTAAACATCTGCCATCAATTAAGTTTACATTCTCTTGGTAAGAAACAACTAATAAGTAGATACAAAGTAACTTTTCAGTGTCTAACATTCAAGATGCTTATATTCTATAAGGATGGACTGTTATGCACCCAGGTAGATAAAATACAAGGTAGGGTGTGATGGTAAAAGTGAAATCTAGACATGGAGCTCTAGGGAAAATCAAGAAGGGAGAAAACACTTTCCTCTAGGAAATCAGGGGAGGCTTTGTGAGGAGGTGACCTCCCAGATGAGTCTAGGAGGGGGAGAAGAGTGTGGAACATGGAGATGTAGAATGTAATCCAGCTATAGTGCCGTAATCTGTCACATTTGTGGAAGTGGCTGATGGATTGATACATTGGGGAAACAGTTAATGGTCCATTTAGCTACAACATGGGGGGTATTGAAACCGTTCTGCTGGGCTGGCTGTGTGTTTTGGAGAGGCTGAAAACAAGAAGCCCAGGGTTGTGACAGTCAGGAGGTTACTGAGTTCGTCAAACAGAATCATGGGAGAAGAAGGCAAATTAGTAGAGTAACTAGTGAATGGGTGTTAAACATTGGTTAGGGGTTACTGAAAAACTATTCGAGTGCTGCATCATATCCTGGTCTGAAGCGACCCCATTTGGGGTTTTTTTGGCAAAGACACTGAAGTGGTTTGCCATTTCCTTCTCTAGCTCACTTTTTACAGATGAGGAAACTGAGGCAAATGGGGTTAACTGACTTGCCCAGAGTCACA
>NW_020954577.1:39325808-39343764 GCF_900497805.2 Vombatus ursinus
TGAGGAAACTGAGGCAAATGGGGTTAACTGACTTGCCCAGAGTCACATAGCTAGGAAGTGTCTGAAGCTGGATTTGAACTCATCTCTTCCTAACTCCAGGCCTGGTGCTTTATCCACTGCGCCAACTAGCTAAAAAAACTCTATTTCTTTAGAAATAATCCATCATTCAGACTAACTCTATTAGAAATTAATTTCCTAATTTAATGTGAAATTGTTTTCTAGTGCGTATAGAAATATTTTGTTGTTGTTAAGTTGTTTCACTCATATCCAACTCTTCATGAGCCCATTTGGGGTTTTCTTGGCAAAGATACTGGAGTGGCTCGTCACTTCCTTCTTCAACTCGTTTTACACATGAGGCACTAATAAGGAATTTTAATAGTTTCCATTTACATAGATCTTTAAAGCCTGCAAAATACTTTACAAAGGTCAGCTCATTTTATTCTCACAATAACTATGGGAGGTAGGGTTTCTTATTATTCTTTCTTTACAGATGAGGAAACTGAGGCCAAAGGTGGTTAAGTGAATTGCCCAGGGTCACATAGCTACTGAGTATGTGAGATTAGATTTGGACTTTGGTCTTCTTGACTCTAGATTCAGTGCTCTCTCCAGTGGGCCACCTATCTTTTCCAGAAACATTCCTTGTTGCTCTGCTAATTACCTAATTAATATCCAGCAAGGTTATTTAAGGCCATAATAGTAGCTCAATAAATGATCTCTTTTGATCTTCACATCTTTCTGGGTAGATGCTATTATTGTCACATCTTTCTGGGTAGATGCTATCATTGTCTCCAGTTTTTAGATGATGAAACTGAGGGTTGCCCAAGATCACATAGCTAATAAGCTGAAGAGGTGGGATGTGAACCCAGATCTTCCTGGCTCCAAGTTTAGATTTGTGCTCCCCATCGACTTTCTGGAAAGAGTGATGGATCTGGAGTCAAATGACTTGAGTTTGACTCTTAGCTCTCATATTACCTTTGGCAAGTCATGTCTTTCTGGGCCTCAGTTTCCTAATTTGTAAAATGAAGAAATTGATCTAGATAACCTCTAAGACCAAGACTTTCTTGGTCTAAGTCTATAATTCTATTAGCTACTTTAATCTTCCATGTGCTGTGAATGGTGAACATTTTTCCGTCTGAAGACTTGTGTGCTGCTCTCGTGTCAAAACTTTGATAATCCTCTGTAAGGTTTATAAACTGATGACTTTCTAGGTCAATATTTGACTGACCATGTCAGAGAAGTCTTTAGTTTGTTACATTCCATGGTTCAAGATGGTTCTGTTGTCTTCCAGAAGAGGACTCTGGAAAACCCAGGAAAGCCCCAATAAACTGCTTTCCCTTTGTTACAGGGCTCTTCATCAGTCAGAAACCTAAATTCTTAATGTTTCTCTCACCCCAATTCACTAACATCAGCCTTAAATAGAAGCTCCTTCTTGTAAATAAACCAATCTAATAATTCAGGGATTGAGGGATGTTTTCTCAGACCATGGGCAGGGAACTACAAACATGACTTGAGCTTTCCTCCAACACCTTGCCCCTACTGATTACCAAAAGCATAAGAAGGAAAATAGTTTAGTCATCAGAATTAGAATCCAGTGACAATATCATGACCCAAGAATAATTATGACCCCCAAAGAGTTGACAAGTTTTGGAAAAATGTTAACAAGTTTTGGATTTATGGTCCATGGTGATGAGAAATAAGAATGAAACATAATTCATTTACCATTTATTCTGTACCAGTCAGGTCCATAGAGACTTTGGCAAAACAGGGGAAAAGAATATTCCTTTAAAAGGCCTATTTCTTCCCTCCCTCCCTCCCTCTCTCCTTCCTTCATTCCTTCCTTCCTCCCTTCCTTCCTCCCTTCCTTCCTTCCTCCCTTCCTTCTTCCCTCCTGTCTCTAACTTTTCTCTTTCACCTCCTCTTTCTCTCTTTCTGTGTTACCCAGTGTGGACACCTCCTCTACTAAGCACGTATCCCATCTCATCTACAACTTAACAAGCATTCTTTGAGGGATATTAGGTCTCCTAAATTCACTTCCCTGCGGCTACCTTGGAGATAAGCCCTTCAGAACTTAGTTAAGCCTCCACACCACAGGCTTAAAGTCCATCAGCAGTCTCATCCTCATTCACTCCAAATTTTTGCTAAATCTTATTGCTTCTAGCATCATGGAATTTCTAGACATGTCCCTTGTGTCCACTAACACGAACGCCTTCCCTCATGTCCCCTGTGCTCCCAGGTAGCGAACATGTTGATGCCAAGCTGTGCAAACACCTGACTGTCATAACTTACTGCAGCTAGAAACTCCTGATCTCAAGGTCTCTACCAGCCTCAGCATTCCTGGTAGCTGGGATGAGAAGTGTGAGTTCAGTGAGGCTGTACTTTGGATATGAAATGATTTGGACTTAACAGTATGCTACCAATAAGTGCTGTTCTAAGTGGCTCCATGCTCTTTCTGCTTGTTTCCACAGGTTTCCTTTTTAGCACAATCAGTTTTTGATACTATTTCTGATTCATTTTTTTTCCTCTTCTTAAATTAAAGCTTTATTTTTTTTGCCTTATTGTGCATGTAGTAAAGATGTGACCTTGATTTCTTAAAGGCAGAGTGCAAGTTCTGTTGGGCCATGGATTGACCAGATCATAGGTTAAAGCCAGAAGGACCCTAGAGGTCATCCAATCCAACCTTTCACTTTAAATGTGAGAAGACCAAGATCCCTCAAAAGTTAGTGACTTGCCCAAGGTCACATAAGTAAGAAGAGACAGATTAGGCTGCTGATTCCAAAGCCAGAGTGTTCTCTACTGTACTGCTCTGTTATAACTGGAAAAGCTTGGAGCATGCAGTGATAGGCTGTAGGATTGAAATTTGAAGATCAGCTTTGCTAAGTTTAAAGAGACTCATTGATGCTCCAGAGGTAATGAATGAATATATTATATACATGCATGTATGTATACACACATATGTAAAGCTATAGGAGCAGCTAGCCAAGATCACCTAATAAGGAAGCGGGAAGTGAGATCTTTATCAGTGAGAAAAATGCCAAGCTGAGCAAATTGGAAGTAATGAACCCCACAAATTAACCGAAGTTGAATATATGCTCAATCTTATAATTTCTATCTTCACAACATCTCTTGTATATGTCCCCTTCTCTCAATTAACACAAACACTCACGTTCCCATTGCTCCCAGGGAGCCACCATATTGACGCCAAATTGTGCAAAAACCTGATTGGCTGTGTGACCAGTTGGATAGGGAAGTAGCCTCAAAGTTGCTATGTGACCCCAGGAAAGTCTCTTAACCTCTCTGTTCTCTAGGCCACTCCCTAAAGCTAAAAAATGAAGACAAGGTGCTGGCTTGCACTGGGAGAGAGTTTCCTCATACCAGTAAGTTCACTATACCATTGAAATCCCAGATCTATTTCCAATCACCAATCATAATAGTTAGCATTTATATACAACTTTCAAGTTTGAAAAGTGTTTTGCTTCTCCTACTTGATCCTTACAACTACCCCATGAGATAGGTGCTATTATGCCCATTTTACAGATGAGGAAACTGAGTCAGAGAGGTTAAGTGTCATGCCCAAGGTCACACAGCTAAGTATCTGAGACAGGATTTAAACTCTCCTCTTTCTGACTCCAAATACAGCATTTGGCCACTGTACTATCTAGCTGTCTACTTAGAGCTGTATTTGGGATCTTCTCTGAAAGAATGAAAACTCCTTGAGAATGGTTTTTTCTTTGTTTCTTCAGTGGCCCTTATAGCGCCTTGCATATAGTAGGTGCCTAATAAATGTTTGTTGATTGATCTGCAAGTAACTAGCCATGGGCACATGGCTGAACGTTTTGAACTATCAACAAAGATATAATGGCTGTCTAAACACCTCCTACAGTGCTTTGGGGACTATCAAGGATGGTCATTTCTAAGGGCATTTCTGAGTAGAAAGGATTGATGAGGGTAGGATGGGAGTGGCTTTCTACGTAGAGGCTGGGACTTCAGACTTATACGTCCGACCTTCAGGGTTAAGTATTCCTGCCTAAACCATTATTCTTAGACACTGTCAATATTTTACATTTGGGTCCTCTCTCTGCTTTCCCAGACTGTGCTATTATAGTCATTGAGAGAGCTTGCGCTCTACTCTTTGGAAACCCGACATCCTAAGTGGGCTTTGTAAATGGAGCTAATGCATCCTTTTCAGAGTCTAATGGATATTTTCCCTTATACAATCATGGAAAAATCAAAACTTCATTTTTTCCCCTTTTGACTAATTTATGCGGAGTTGAAGTTTTATTTCAAAGGAGATGCAATAGTTTTCAGAAGCCTTTGACCAAAGTCCCCTATCCCAGGCTGGGAGGGAAGATCCCTGTACTACTTACAGACATTTTAGGCCCTCATTGCTAGCTTAGCTAATGACTGGTTCAATGTTACCTGCCACTCACAGGTCAGGTGAAGCCCTTTCTTATCACTTGTCAGTGAAGGCTTATAGCATCCCTAAGAAGTGGAGTTTTGGTTCTTGCTTCATCCCCTGATGGAGGTGGGAAGCAGCTATTAGAGATTAGTGGTATAGTGGGAAGAAAATTGAATCTCGAGTCAGAAGACATGCAGAGAGGACATACATAGTCTTTGAACTGGAAGAGAATTTACTGGTCATCTAGCCCAGCCCCATCATTTTACAGATGAAAAAACTGAGGCCTAAAGAGAAGTGACAAAAATACTAGCTAATATTTAAATAGTACCTAAAGGTTTGCAAATTGCTTTACAAATATGATCACATTTTATCCTTATAACAACCCTGGAAGGTAGGTGCTATTATTATCCCCATTTTACAGATGAGGAAATTGAGGCACGCAGTGGTTAAGTGACTTGCTCAGGGTCACATAGCCAGTAAGTGTCTGAAACTTGATTTGAACTCAGGTCTTCCCAAAGTGAGTCTAGCATGCTAATCATTGAGTGAAGCCAACTTCCTTATTTCTTATCTTAACCCAGGGCTCAAATTCAAAGCCACATTTTCTGACTTTCAACCCAGTTTTCTTTTCCATTGAATTACCTTGCCTGGATTTGAATTCCAGCCCTTATACTAAGTACATGGGTGACCTTCATTGGTATCTCTTAACCCAGGGGTGGGGAACCTGTGGCCTCGAGGCCACATGTATCTCTCTAGGTCCTCAAGTGTGGCCCTTTGACTGAATCCAAACTTCACAGAACAAATCCCCTTAATAAAAGGATTTGTTCTGTTAATAGCCTCACTGCTTCCTAGTTGATGCAGGAGGGTGCCATAGTGTGGGAGGTAGGTCACTGGGCCTGGCAACAGGATGAGTAGGGTTCCAACCGTGCCTCAGACATTTATTACCTGTGTGATCTCTTTGAACCTCAGTTTCCTCTTCTGTAAAGTCAGGGGGTTGAAGTCAACGGCCTCTAAGATCCTTTTCATCTCTAAATCTATGATCCTGTGAGTGTCCTTATAACTCTAAAGCTTGTAAGTTATGTTAGTGCCTTGGGCCAGGGTGTATTAACTTTTAGAAAAATATTCTGATAACTGAATTTTTATATAATGGGTTTCCTTGGTGATCCTATGTATTTTTTGTATGCATTTAAAAACATTACTCTGAGAAGACATCCATCAGCTTTACCAGACTGGGCCAAGGGCTCCAGGACACAAAAAGCTTCAACATCCCTGGTGTGAGATGATTCAGAGATTCCAGGCATGACTCTCATACTTGATGACTACAACATATAATCATTATAATCCCTTGTTGGTGATCTTTGAGCAGAGGCCAGATAAGGACTTTTCAGCTGGTGAATTCCTTGTGTATCCACATCTTTTTTTTTTAAAACCAGGTCTCTCTGTCTCATTGAATAGCCCCTCATAGCCAGATTCTACTGATGATCTGTATGGAAGCTTTGACCAGCTTCATTTCAACCTGGGCTAGCTTTCTTTTCCTTAGGCAGCCTGGTGGCTCCTTGCCCCTGGGAGCTCACCATATATCGGACATTGTGCAGTTGCCCAATTGGCTCAGACTCTACTACAGCTGCTGAGCTCAAGCTATCCACCAGCCTCAGCCTCCCCTATTAGCAAGGATTACAGGCATGCCTTACCACTATTGGTCATTTCTGTTTTTTTAGAAAAATTCCTCCTTTACATCTCATGATAACTCATGATTGACCCAACATCTTTATTAGGGGTCTTTTTTACCATTTCCAAATGGATCCTGCTGTATTTCAATTTATCATGGAAACAAGTGAGGTCAGCAAAGTGGAATGACTTTAGCCAATTTAGAAGAATTAAGGAAATTTTGGGGAAAAAAGTATGGCCTCCCCAAAGCTATCTTTAGTTTGATTCATACTGACAGGTTAAAAGGAATGTCAAGTCATTAATATTGCTACAATTGTATTTTATTCAAAATGGTTGCTGGATGGAGTAGCCGAGGGTCTCTGATATGGATATACAACCTCACTTCTATCATCCCTGGCTCTGGTCACACACTAGTGACATGAACACTTATTGGAATTCTAGTCATCATAGACCAAAATGAATGATGAATTTAAGTACTTGCTATGACATGGATACAGGGCTAGGAGTCTTCCTTCCTTCCTCCCTTCCTTCCTTCCTCCCTCCCTCCCTCCCTCCCTTCCTTCCTTCCTTCCTTCCTCCCTTCCTCCCTCCCTCCCTCCCTCCCTCCCTTCCTTCCTTCCTTCCTTCCTTTCTTCCTTCCTTATCAGAGTAAGCCATGTCACTCTAGTGGCATCTTCAGATCCTGCAGACTATACCACAATCTTTTACCTTCCTGGTAGCACAACAGCTGACTACATCCTTCCCCAGGTGACCAGTACTGAGTTCCCGGGAGTACAAGGTCTTTGACATTCAGTGGTACAAAGGAAAAGATCACTGACTTTGAAGCCTGAGGATATGCATTCACATGCCTCCTCTAACACTTAATACTAAGTGTCAGACTTTGGACGTGTTATTTCACCTGCTTTGGTCTCAGTTTCCTTATCTGTAGAAATGATGAGGTCGGGTTGGATGACTTCTGAAGTTCCTCCCAGCTCCAGATTTATGATCTTATGGACAGCAATGACAGCAAAGTCTGTCATAGGAGTCTATTGTAGGATGAAGTGTTTGACCTTAAAACATGACCTTCCATTCATTGCATCATTAAAAAGCAGTGACTACCCATCATTTCTAAAAGCTAGCCAGAAGGTCTTCTGTTCCCCATCTGCGGGAATGCACACTTACAATGTGTTGCCGTGGGATCAAAGAGTGTCTTCAGTCAAGTTAACAAGCGTTTATTAAGCACCTACTATATGCCGGGCTCCATATGAAGTGCTATGGACACAAAGAAAGGCAAAAACTGTCTCTGTCCTCATGGAGTTCACAATCTTGAGGAATACTTTCCTTATCCTAGAGTAGATGGCCAACATCTTTCACCGTATCCTTTAAGTGCTCATCATTCTTCTTGAGTCTTACCTAATCTTCTGGATTTTGTGCTGGCTGTTTGCCCTGAGGACAGGTGCTCTGAACAGGTTTAGGATACAGATACTATATATAGTTCATTACTTTACTTACATTTTATTTATTCACTTTATTTTTATTCTGTGTATAGTTTCACAAAATATTTTATACAAAATATGTCATGTATGTAATATATCATATATTATATATGTATATGTTTTATACAGAATGTATTTACATTTATTGAACTTGTCTCTCATTAAAATGTAAGCTCCTCTTGAGTAAGGAGTATTTCATTCTTTGTATTTGTATTCCTGTGACCTTACATGGTGCCTGGCACAAAGTAGGTCCTCCAAGTCAAGTCAAATTAACAAGCATAGATTGATTAATGGGATAAAAAATCCTAAAAAAAATGAAATTGATTGATTGAAAAAATAGATGGAATTGATCATAGGATAAGACCTCTCACTTGCAAATAAGTCAATTGAGGCCCAAAGGGGCTGTGACTTGCCCAAGCTCACAAATAACTGAGATTCAAACCCAGGATTTCTAACTCTAAATTTCCACACTGCTTTTCAACCCAGGTAGGTTGAATCAAGATGTAGTGCTTTTTCTACTACCTACGTACTTACAGTCTTAGTACACTTGCTTTATTTCTTTCTGATATCCAGTTGAATTAAATGTGGCCAACCTTTACAGAAATGTGACTTGGCACTTAATCATTTGCAGAAGTGTCGGTGTCTGAGCTTCAGCAGAGCAGGAGGAACAATTCCCAGTGCTGGCTGCAGAGTGATATCCCTGTAATGAAATATGACCATTTAAAATACCAGTTCCTAAGGGTTGCTCTAGCGGCATATATGGAAGGGAAATGAGAATACAGAGAGTATGAATCAAGTGAGTTCGATGGGTTCTCTTTGTCCCTATCCCCTCAGTTTATCATGTCAAAATCTTAAAAAATCAATTTCTTTTTGGAATCTATGTCTGCAAATGCATGTCTTATTGCATTTTCTTCTCTGCATTGCTTTGGACTGTTCCATGATAGTTGTAAAGAAGTCAAGCAGCATATTTTTGAGCCTTTAAGTAACCAGTCTATCAATATAGTGTGTCATTCAGATGGTCAACTCTCAATTTTATTAAATTCAACAACTGTATTGCAGTGTGGCCCAGTGAGCAGGGGGTTTTGCTGGGGCTAAGATCTGACTTCGAATCCAGTGTGTGACACTACCTATGATACCCTGAGCAAGTCATTTTATGTCTTTTGGGCAACTCTCTAGGTCTCATATACTAAATCATTGACAGGTTAGAGGGAGTTTCCACAGCAGGAGTTCTTTCACTGTGCTCAGCATTTGGGAGATAATGACTATCAATATAATGGTACCTGATTTCAGGAAGCTTGCTTTCTCTTACAATAAATTTCTTTGGAGAAATCCAATTTCATGTTGAAGGACAGAGAGGGGCTCCTAACCATATCATTTAGCGTTCAGTAAACTTTTCTATATCCCCTCTTCAGTATGATAGGAAATAGATTATAGAGTTTACCATATTCGTGCATGTAAGGGGCACCTAAGTAGTACAGTAGACAGAGCACTGGGCTTGCAGTCAGGAGGACCTGAACTCAAATCCTGACTCAGACACTTACTTGTTGTGTGACTCAGGGCAAGTCATTTAACCTCTCTCAGCCTCAGGTTTCTCATCTTTAAAATGGGGGATAGTAATAGCACCTTCCTCATGGGGTTGTTGTGAAGTCACATGAGACAACATAGGTAAAGCACTTTGTAAACCTTCAAGCACTATATAAATACTGAGCTTTTATTATTATTACTACTGTAAGAAAAAGCTTCCTATGTTCCCATTCTATATGCAAGGAAATACATTCTAGAGTTTACCATGTATATGCACAGAAAAAATAAAATAGATTAATTAGTTTCACTAGACCAATAACATTATTTACCAAATATTCATCTTGCCCCTTGACAAGCTTCTTAGCTTCACTGGGGCTATATGCAGGGGTGTGCTAGTAAATATTTAACAACCGGTTTTCCAGAAAGAAAAATGTATGCAGGACATTTTTTTAGTATATGTATTATTAACATTTTCTCCATCACTTTTTCAAGTCTAGACAATCAATAAAAAAGTAAACCAAGCCCTGATTTGTCACATTTGTTGATTTGAGCAGTATAAAATGCTTGCACTGAAAATTTGACCACATCTAGCACATCATTGATCCACATTCCCCTTTTTAGGAACCTTTGTTCTACAGTATTTATAAGATCATAGAATTTTGCATTTGATGAGAATTAAGAGACCATTTAGTCAAACTTACTCATTTTCCAAATGAGGAAACCGAGGTCTGGAAATATGAAGGAACTTTCTCCAGGTCATACAACTGCTGAATTACAAGGCAGAGACTTGAACTAGCTTTTGGTTTAAAATGTAACATTTCTTCATCTATACTACACTTCCTCCAGATATTCAGTTCAATTCATTCAACTCAATTCAATTAAAAATATATATTAATCAAGGTACTATGCTAGGTTTTGGAGATATGAATACAAGAGTAAAACCATCCCTGCCCTCATAGAGCTTACATTTTACTGGAGGGATCAAACATGTACACAGTTAAGTAAACCCAAAATGATTTTGCTATGTATCATTTATGTAAGTCCAGGTTTTTCTGAAGCTATCCTGCTTATCATTTCTTATAGCACAATAATATTCTACCACAATCCTATACCACAGCTTATTTAACCATTCCCCAATTGATGGACATCCCCTCAATTTCTTATTCTTTGTTACCACAAAAGAGCTGCTATAAATAATTTTGTAAAAATAGGTCCTTTTCCCATTTTTATAATCTCTTTGGGATGCAGACATAGCAGTGCTATTGCTGGGTCAAAGGATATGCAGAGTTTTATAAATCTTTGGGCATAGTTCCAAATTGTTCTCCAGAATGTTTGGATCAATTACAACTCCATCAACAATGTGTTAATGTCCCATTCCCCATATTCCCTCCAGAATGTATAGTTTTTCTTTTATATCATGGTAGCTAATCTGATAGCTGTAAGGTAGCATTTCAGAGTTGTTTTAATTTGCATTTCTCTAATCAGTAGTGATTTAGAACATTTTTCATGTGACTATTGATCGCTTTTATTTCTTCTTCTGAAAACTGCCTGTTCCCATTTATCAACTGGGGAATGGCTCTTATTTTTATAAATTTGGCTCAATTCACTACATATTTGAGAAATGAGGCTTTTATCAGAAAAAGTTGGTGTAAAAATTCCTCCCCCCCAGTTTCCTGTTTTCCTTTGAATTTTGGCTGCATTAGTTCTGTTTGTGCCAAAGCATTTTAATTTTATGTAATAAAATGATCCATTTTACTTCGTAGGACCCTCTCCATCTCTTGTTTGGTCATCTTCCCTTGGCCATAGATGTGAGAGGTACATTTTTTCCTTGCTCCCCTAATTTACTTATAATATCATACTTTATATCTAAATCAGTTATCCATTTTGACTTTATTTTGGTATATCATGTGAGATGATTTTGCCAAACTGCTTTCCAGTTTCCTAGCAATTTTTGTCAAATGATGACTTCTTACCCTCAAAGCTTGAATCTTTGGGTTTATCAAACACTACGTTACTATAATCATTTATTATTGCTAATTTGTGCACCTAATCTATTCCACTGATCCACTACTTTATTTCTTGGCCAGTACCATATTGTTTTGCTGATTATTGCTTTCTAATGTAATTTAAAATCTGGAACTGCTAGGCTACTTTTCCTTCACACTTTTTTTCACTGATTCTCTTGATATTCTTGTCCTTTTCATTCTTCCAAATTAATTTTGTTATTAATTCTATAAAATAATTCTTTGGTAGTTTGATTGGTATGGCATTGAATAAGTAAATTAGGTAGAACTGCCATTTTTATTATTTTGGCTCATCTACTCACAAGAAATGAATATTTCTCCAATTGTTTAGATCTGTCTTTATTTGTGTAAAAAGTGTTTTGTAATTGTAGTCATATAGTTCCTAGCAGACTCTCAAGTATTTTATATTGTCTGCAATTATTTTAAGTGGAATTTTTCTTTCTATTTCTTCCTACTGGACTTTGTTGGTAGTATATAGAAATTCTAATGATTTATGGGAGTTTATTTTATATCCTGCAACTTTACTGGAGTTGTTTCAACTAGTTTTTTTTTTAGTTGATTCCCTAGAGTTCTCTAAGTATAAGATCGTATCATCTGCAAAAAGTGATAGTTTTGCTTCCTCATTGCCCATTTTTATTCCCTCAATTTCTTTTTCTTGCCTTATTGTTATAGTTAGCATTTCTAGTACAATATTGAATAATAGTGGTGATAATGAACATCCTTGCTTCACCCCTGATCTTATCAGGAAAGTTTCAAGTTCATCCTCACTACAAATAATGCTTGTCCTTATACTGCTTATAATTTTAAGAAAGGTGCTTTTAATAGGAATAGGTGGTATATTTTTCAAAGGCTTTCCTGCATCTATTGATAGAATCATATGCTTTTTGTGGTCTTTGTGTTTGATATTATCAAGTAAGCTGATAGTTTTCCTAGTATTGAATCAGCCCTGCATTCCTGGTATAATTCCCACCTGGTCATAGTGTATGATATTTGTGATATATTGCTGTAATCTTCTTTTTAGTATTTTATTTAAAATTTTTGCATTAATATTCATTAGGGAAATTAATTTATAGTTTTCTTTCTCTTTTTTTGCTTTCCCTGGTTTAGGTATCGGCATATTTGTGTCATGAAAGGAATTTTGCAAGACCCTTTATTTAGCAATTTTTAAAAATAATTTATATGGTATTGGGATTAATTGTTCCTTAACTGTTTGGTAGAATTTACTTGTAAACCCATCTGGTCCTGGGATTTTTTCTTAGGGAGCTCATTTATGACTTGGCCAATTTCTTTTTCTAAGATGGGGTGTTGTAAGTATTCTATTTCTTCTGTTCATCTGGGAAATTTATATTTTTGTAAATATTCATCCAGCTCACTTAGATTGTCAGTTTTACTGGCAATTAAGTAGGCAAAATAACCCCTAGTAACAGCTTTAATTTCATTTTTATTAGTGGTGCATTAACCTTTTTCATTTTTGATATGAGTAATTTTCTTTCTTTTTTTAAAATAAAATTAATCAGTGCTTTATCTATTTTATTGTTTTGTCATAAACCAAATCCTAGTTTTATTTATTAGTTCAATAACTTTTCTGCTTTTAGTTTTATTAATATCTATTTTGAGTTTCACAATTTCCATTTTGGTGTTTAATTGGAGATTTTTAATTTGTTCTTTTCTTGGTTTTTTTTTAGTTACATGCTCAATTTACTTATCTGCTTGTTTTCTCTTTTATTGATAATATGCATTAAGAGATATAAATTTTCCCCTAAGTACTGCTTTGGCTGCATCTCATAAGTTTTGAAATGTTGTCTCATTGTTGTCCTCTTTAATGAAATTATTGTTTCTATATTTTTTTATTTTGACCCATTCATTCTTTAGGATTGGATTATTTTGTTTCCAATTAATTTTAGATTTAGGTTTCTGTGGCCCTTTATTAAATGTATTTTTATAACATCATGGTCTGAAAAGGGTGCATTTAATATTTCTGCTTTTCTACATTTGATTATGAGGTTTTAATGTCCTAATACATGGTCAATTTTTGTGAAGGTGCCATGTACAGCTGAAAAAAAGGTATACTCTTTTCTATTCCCATTCAATTTTCTTCAGCTGTCTATCATATCTAACTTTTCTAAGATTCCATTCATCTCCTAGATTTTTTTCTTATTTATTTTATGGTTAGATCTATCTATTTTTGACTTTTTAAGCTTCAGCTGAAGCATAATAGGTTCTGCTGCAGCCCTTTATTTTAACTCTGTGTGTGTCTTCTCTGTTTCAGGTGTGTTTCTGGTAAACAACATATTGTTGGATTCTGGTTTTTAGTCCATTTTTTATTTTCTGCTTCCATTTTATGGGTGAATTCATACCATTCACATTCACAGCTTTATGATTATTAACTGTACATTTCCCTTTATTGTATTTTCTTCTGTTTATCCTTCTTTCTCTTTTTTGTCATGTCTCCCTTCTAAAGTCTATTTTGTTTCTGATCACAGCTTTCTTTTATCTGCCCTCTTTTTTATTACCCCTCTTATTTCCTTCCCTTCCTACTTCCCTGTTAGGTAAGATAGTCTTCTATTACCAATTGAGTGTGTGTGTTTTCTCTTTTTGAACCAATTTAGATGTGAGTGAGGTTCAAGCATTACTCATCTCCCCTACCATTTCCCCCTCCACTATATGATTTATTTTTGGCTAGGCAATGGGGTTAAATGACTTGCCCAGGGTCACATAGCTAGTAAGTGTTATGTGTCTGATGCCAGATTTGAACTTAGGTCCTCCTGAATCCAAGGCTGGTGCTCTATCCACTGCAGCACCTAGCTCCCCTACCCCCTCCACTGTAAAAGCTCTTCCTAGCACACCTCTTTTATGTGAGATACTTTTCCCTATTTTTCTTCTCCTTTCCCCCTTCTTCCAGTGTATCCTTCTTTCTCATCTACTTTTTTTTTTTTTTACATCATCCCAACATAATTGACTCACTCCTGGCCCTCTTTCAATGTAGAATCCTTTTAACTGCCCTAATAATTATAACCTTCTTAGAAGTTACGTGTATCATCTTCCCATATAAAAAGGTAAACTGTTTAACCTTTTTGAGTCCCTTGTGGTTTCCTTTTCCTGTTTACCATTTTATGCTTCTCTTGAGTCCTGTGTTTGAAAGTCAAATTCAGCTCTAGTTTTTTCTTAAGGAATGCTTGCAAGTCCTCTATTTCATTAAATATCCATTTTTTCCCCTATGAAGGATTACACTCAATTTTGCTGTGTAGATCATTGTTGGTTGTGATTCCAGCTCTTTTGCCTTCTGGTATATCATATTCCAAGTGGTACCTGATAAATCATATAATCATGACTGTGAATGGTTTCTTTCCGGCTGCTTGAAGTGTTTTCTCTTTTACCTGGGAGCTTTGGAATTTGACTATAATATTTCTGGGAGTTTTCATTTTGTGATCTCTTTCAGGTGATGATTGGTGGATTCTTTCAATTTCTAATTTACCCTCTCATTCTAGGTTACTGAGGAAGTCTTCCTTGATAATTTCATAAAATATGATGTCTATGTTCTTTCTTTGATCATGGTTTTTAGGTAATTAAATAATTCTTAAATTATCTCTCCTTAATCTGTTTTCCAAGTCAGTTGTTTTTTTCAATAACATATTTTACATTTTCTTCTCTTTCTTCATTTTTTTTCCTGTGTTTTATAGTTTCTTGATGTTTCATGGAGACAGTAGCTTCCATTTGCCCAATTCTTTGGTCCTCTGAAATCAAGGATTGTCATTGTATGTGACATGGTTCTTATAACTTCGAAAGTTGTGTATTTATGTGTGTGGGTGTACACACCCACACCCACATGCTCTTATGTATACGCAAGCATATAAATATGTATGTATATATGTATATGTATGACTGTATCTATCTCTCTATCTCTCTATCTATCTTTCTATCTATCTGTTTATTCTCTCTCTCTTTATATATGACAATGAGAGAATGTCTTTGCCTGACTGCATATTTGTTGCAGGACTTTTTTTTCTTTCTCTTTTTAATTTCCCCAGTGGGATAGGGGGTAGGAGGAGAGAAAATAGATTTCTATTAATTTTTTAAAAATACAGAGATGAAATGTGGTATGTACTTTTGGATTACTGTATTATTAGCTTTATTTTATGGTTACTATATTATTAGTTTTGCTTAATTGTTATACTTTGTTATAAGAGACCTCTCACCAAGTGGGAATAATTTATAATCGTAATGTAAAAAGAAAATATTTCAACAAAACAACAAAAAAGAATACCATTCTATATGTTCCTTTTCCTCTTTTCAATTTTTGTGATAGTTAAAACCAATATGTACTTCATGAGCCCTTTGACTATATTATATGAGGAGTGTGCCGTTTTCCCCTCAGGTATGAAACAGATTTTTAATTTCCTCCACCTAGAAGTGCATAAGATTGCCTGGTATTCACAAGCACACATGAGTAACTATGGGAAACATAAAACACTCAAATAACCCATTATACTTATTACTATCCTGGAAAGTAAAATGGGACTGTTGGGACTTGATGGGTCTATTGAATAGCTATTTCCCATTCACCTCAGGCATGAGTCCAAGCCACTCAGTGCAATTATTATAGAGGGTTGGCAAGAAGGAGCTCTCTTGGCCCTGGTTTTAGTCCTCCAGTTATTAGGGATGCTTTTGGTGTTCTCTTTCTCCAAGAGGCCACGTTATGAAGGAAACCAGACACCCTCATAAGCTAGCCAGCCATTCTCTCTCTGTGATTTATATACATGCATGCATTTGTGTATGTGTATGAGACAGAGAGATAGAGAGTGGAATGAATAAGCGAATGAAAAAGCATTTATTAAGTGTTTGCTCTGTGCCAAACTGTGCTGAGTGCTGGGGGTATGGATAGAAAAGGGAGATAGTCTCTTTCCTTAAGGAACTCACATTTTAATAAAGAGAAATTATATATATATATATACATACATATATATATATACATATATATATATATGTATAAAGAACATTGGCTTTGACATCTAAAGACTGGAATTCAAATCCTAGCTCTGCCAATAAGGAACTATGTGACCTTTGCAAGTCTATTCACCACTCTGAGCCTTAGGTTCTTCTTCTGTAAAAGGAGGTTAACAGTAACTATAATAGTCACAAGATTGTTATGCAAGTTATGCAAGGGAGAGAGAGGGAGGGAGTGGGAGAGAGAGAGAGAGAGACAGAGAGAGAGAGAGAGACAGAGACAGAGACAGAGATAGACAAGACAGAGACAGAGACAGAGAGAGAATGTGCTGGAGACTAGACATAGGATCTTAACTTGGTTGCTAATACCATGTGTACAAGTCCTACAGAACAGGTTTTTACATAATATTATTAGCAAAGCAGCAGCAGCCCAGGGCCTGAAAAAGGTTAGCAATAGAGTGGCAACTTTTTGAGTCTTACCCAGCTTCTTTATCACATAGCCATCCCTCCTCTGCTTCTGATACAATCTGGTCTCACTATCTG
Organism: Vombatus ursinus; assembly: GCF_900497805.2. Lineage (NCBI taxonomy): Eukaryota > Metazoa > Chordata > Mammalia > Diprotodontia > Vombatidae > Vombatus > Vombatus ursinus. Next base: position 39,342,380 of record NW_020954577.1, read on the forward strand.
TAAGCAGAAGGAGGCTCCCCACCACTGCACCTCCCCTGCCAAAAAGAAACAAAAAAAAACATTGTGCATTTTCACTCTTAATGATTAAACCGTTCCATGATAATAAGGCACTGTACCATCTTGATGTTATAACAATGAAAACAACAACAACAACAACACTGGTCATTTGATAACAGAATAGGACTGAACACAAAATAGATGAGAATAATTACAGTAATAAAATTTTTGAGGAATAATTATGGTGTACTAGGAAAATATGCTTAAATCAACCAGCCCCAATAAAAGGAACGATATGTATAATTTTGAAAGGAAATTATTTTTAGTGCTTTTTCTTTGCAAAGATGAAATAGAATAGCTGGATGTGGCTATACTAAAAGCTATTATTTATTGATCATCTGTACAAGTAAGAAAGGCTGCAGCTTTGGTGGTGCAATGGACAGAGCACTAGTCAGAGTCAGGAAGACTTGAGTCCAAATCCTGCCTCAGATACTTCCTAGCCATAGGACCCTGAGCAAATCACTTAACTTCTTTTCCCTCAGTTTTCATATAAAATGAAAGAGTTTGACTCTTAGGTCTATAAGGTCCATTCAACTCTAAAACCTATGAGTAGTGGTCTTAGAGCCAGGAAGATCTAGGTTAAGTCCACCATTTGATGCATTCTGGCTATTTGACCTTGAACAGGTTCCTTACCCTCTCAGTGCCCCAAACAACTTTGTAAGGCAAAAAGTTACAGAGAAGATGACTTCTAGTATTAGTAGTGGTAGTTTCCTCATCGAGGAGTTCCTATACCATTGAAATCACATGCTTAGTCTCAATCTTTGACTCTATAGTATAGTACAAATACAGTATTGAATAGTTGAATTGGGAATGATCTGTGACATACAGGGGAAGCATCATAAAAGATGTCATTAGAAGAAGGAGGTGGTTCAGTTATATACTGAAAGCAGAGGATGGCAAATGGGCTAGCTCACTGCTTCATTCATTCTTTCATTCATTCATTCAGGACATGATTGTGGGGTAAAAACAAGAGTCATCAATAAAACATTAAAGGAAAAAAATGAGCTGGAATTCTAAGTCAATTTAGAGAGCCAGGGGCTATTATGGCTTTGCCTTGCTAACTTTGTATGGGAGTGGATTACTTTGTTAAGAATGTTTGCTGACATTTCAGAAACCTGAGGCATCTATACAAAAATGTAAGAAAGTTCTTTAATGAGCAGATGAATCTAGGCTAGATTCCTTCAGGCAAAAGCTGGAGTTGAAAATCTAGCCAACAGGAGTAATTGTTAGAGAATTAGAAACAGTTCAGTCACAGACCCTCTTCCTCCAATGAAAAGTAGACTTCCTTCCTTCCTTCCTTCCTTCCTTCCTTCCTTCCTTCCTTCCTT
>NW_020954577.1:39343774-39438866 GCF_900497805.2 Vombatus ursinus
TCCTTCCTTCCTTCCTTCCTTCCTTCCTTCCTTCCTTCCTTCCTTCCCTATATAATAAGTGCCTACTATGATCCAACCACAACGTGAGGGGCTGGAAACATAAATACAAATGATGGCTCTTACCCTAACTCTTTAGTCCATTTTGCTCATCAAAATTCTCCTCATAGTATCTCCAAGAAACTATCAGCCAGTTTCACCTTGATAACCTCTAGTGAGGAGAAACCCTCTACCTTCGGAGGCAGCCCACTCCACTGGTAGACACCAGTGTTTACCATGGTGCCTGGTACATAGTAGGCCCTTAATAAAAATGAAGGAAAAAAAAACAAAAGGGAGGGAAGAAGCATTTAGTAAAAGCCTACTGTGCTGGGCACTATGCTAAGTGCTTTACCAATATTATTTCATTTTATTCTCTTAACCCTATGAGGTAGGTGCTATTATTATTCCCATTTTACAGTTGAGGAAATGGAGTCAGACAGTGGTTAAATGACTTGCCCAGGATCATACAGCTAGTAAGTATCTGAGGCCAGATTTGAACTCAGGTATTCCTGGCTCTAGGCCCAGAGCTCTAGCCATTATGCCACCTAACTGTTTCTAATAAATGTTTATTGAGTGACAATATATTTAAGCAATTTATTTTTTGAACCAACTGTAAGACTCTACATTCATTTTTAATAAACTCCATCTTATTCTATCCAGTTAACAATCCTGGTTTGTTGAGATTTTCTTGGATACAGACTTTGTCATTTACTGTGTTAATGATCCCTCCCAGATTTGGGTCATCTAACAAGTTCACATATTTGCTATCCATATATTCATCTTAACTGTTGATAAAATAAAATGTTGAACAGCTCAGTGCCATTTCAGATCCCTTGGGACATTCCACCTGAAGATTCCATACACATAGATATCCTTCTATTGGGGTCAGGTATTCAATTACTTCCTAATTCACTTGGCTAAGCTCATATCTCTCCATATTGTCCTTTCAAAGGTACCATGAGAGACTCTGTCAAATGGTTGGCTAAGATTCAGCTATGCTGGGTCTATGACATTGCTCTGGTTTGCCAGTTTAGTAACTGTCTGAAAAGCAAGTAAGATTTTTAGACAGATGACCTATAGTCATCAGCACATTTGTCTTTATGAAGCCTGGTTCATTCTTAGTGGTCATTGCTTTTTCTAAATGTTCACGTGTTGCTCCCTTAGTGATATATTCCAGAATTTTTCAGGAGTCAAAGTCAAGCTCAATGACCTGTTCTTTGACTTTCATTTTTTATAAGATTTTGAGTTTCAATTTCTCCCTCTCTTCCTCCCTTCTCCCCTCCCCAAGATGGCCAGCAATCTGATATGGGTTATACATGTGTAATCACATAAAACATATTTCCACATTAGTCATATTGTGAAAAAAGAAACAGAAAAAAGGAAAAAACCATGAAAAAAAGAAAGTAAAAATAGTCTGCTTTGATCTGCATTCAGACGCCACCAGTTCTTCCTCCGAATGTGGATAGCCTTTTCCATCATGAGTCTTTTGAAATTGAATGACCTGTTCTTTGAAGACACTACTCTCTTATTTTGAAAATCAAGATGCCTCTCTTCGGTCCAACAGTTTTCTACTTTTTCTCAGTTAGTTTCTTTTCTTTGTATTCTTTCAAGGTTCATTGATCGTGGATAGCAACCATACTTGCTAGTTCTCCCAGTACCTGGAGATGTAGTTCACTTAGGTCTGAGGATTTGAATTCAGTGTCATCAGCTACCACGTCCTCATTTATTTGGGATTTCAACTCCCTGGTGACCATTTGTTGACCATCCTTTCTAGACAGAAAGAAAATAGCAATTGAGTAATTTTTCCTTTGCTCTAATATCCATTATTACCATCTTACTTACCCCCAGGAAATGGACCTCCTCCTTTGATCTTTTTATGTGCAACACAGCTAAAAATGTCATGCATTGCCAACCTCAACCCATTCTGAACTTTCTCTCTCCTGTCAAGCTTCATATAAGACTCTCTTCCTTCTCTGCATTCCTCCTGTCTTACTTGCCTTATTAATGAGTGCCTACCATATGCACACTTATTCCTCTACCTTCTTTCATCCATTTGAAAGGAGAGATGGTCATTTCAATGGTCAGTACACTTTCTGAATCATAAAACTTAAGAAAAGAGGCCCTATCTGCAAAACATTATGGAACTATGAAACTCTGGAAGGGAAAGGCTTTCAAGATATTAGGTTTCAGTGAGTGGCTTCATCACGGTGATTGCAGGGAATTTTATCTATTTTTTCTACAAAAGGTCAGGTCTTTCAGCAATATCCTTTCATAACACCTCAGCCCATCTTCAAAAATTGCATTAATTCCCTGACAATCAATGTAGAGGGACCAGAATAAGTTGCCTTGGATAGGCATAGTGTTATTATGCATGGGTTCCTGTAGCTTGTGGAGTTTGCTTGGTTTTAAAATGACAGACAAAAGAAATAAACAAAATTCTCCAGACCTCTACCGTACCCATTAGTATTGATGTAACCTCCTTGCACCAAGCCCTGGCTATTTTCTCACTAAGTGACCATTCACTAAGTTTCAGCCATAATTTCACTGCTTTTTGTCTTGGAACTTTGTTAGACTCCTACATAATGATGCATAATGATAGTATGCTCATCCAAATCAATTTGGCCTAACTATCAACACAGGACAAATCAAGTGGATGAAGAATACCAACTGTCTAGACTGTGACGTATGGTTAGAGAGACTTTCTACAGGACTCACACATCAGCACATTTACCTGGCCCTGGATGAGAGTTACACACAAAAGGCATTTTGTGAGTGTGTATGTATATGTGTGTATGTGAGTGTGTGTGTATGTGTGTGTATGTGAGTGTGTGTGTATGTGTGTATGTGCGTGTGTGTATATGTGTGTGGATGTGTGTGTATGTGTGTGCCTGTGAATGTGTATGTGTGTGTATGTGAGTGTGTGTGTATATGTGTGTATGTGAGTGTGTATATGTGTGTACCTGTGAATGTGTGTGTATGTGTGTATGTGTGTGTATGTGAGTGTGTATGTATGTGTGTATGTGAGTGTGTGTGTATGTGCATGTGTTTGTGTGTGTATGTGTGTGCCTGTGAATGTGTGTATATGTGAGTGTGTATGTATGTGCATGTGTGTGCGTATGTGTGTGTATGTGAGTGTGTGTATGTGTGTGTGTGTCTGTGTGTGTGTGTGTGCTTTTGATGAGGGTAAATGAGGAAAGGCCTAAATCATTTTGACTTTTTTTGTTTAATATCATCTCATATGGATGCTGCTGTTCATTTCTGTATTTAACATTTAAGAGAAAAACAGCCTAGAGCAGCTGGTCAGGGTACAGGAAGCTGTTCTTCCAACTGCCTCAGAACAAGAATTCAAGGTGTTTCATTTATAAACTAGCTCACTGAGTCCAGTTGCCTGTCCCAAGGCAGGGTCCGTCTGATCCATCAGGGAAGAGAGGGCCCTGTCCAATTCCTTCCTCTCCTCAATTAACTGTTCTGGTAATAGGAAGAGATTGTTTTCTCAAGTAATATCGACTGTTCCTGATTTGAAGCCATTGGGGATGGGACAGGTAGATTGAGGTACCACCAAGAAGAATCTGGGCAAAGAATGTCATCCAAGAAGTTTAGGATCAAAAAATGGTGGCCTGGTGAAAACAATGGCTCTCAGCTGGGAGGTCCAATGTACTCCACTGGTGTCCTCATGACGTCAAGAGGAAGCAAGGAAAGTTTTCAGGTGATTGAGTGAACTCCTGGGGTGAAGTGATGGGAGAACACGGACAAGAGTGGGGCAGGATGGGAAGACCTGAATGGATGGATGAATGAATGAATGAATGGATGGATGAATTAATGATGAATAGATGAATGAATGAAAGAATGATGAATGAATGAATGAAAAAGTATTTCTTTAGATCTTACTCTGGGGCAGGTACTTTCTAGGTCACAGTAAGATCTGAGATCCACTTGAGCGTTTGAGTATTGACTGTGTTTTAAAGCCAGCCCTGTTTTTAATAGCATAGATGGATGGCATTTCCTTTCTTTCTGCCATAAATAATGGTTGTGGAACACTGTAAAAATGCCAAGTAATTTATAAATGCTTGATAAGGAGAGCCGTAGTGGTAGCAATAATGTATTCTGGCCCATTTGGGAAGGCAGGGACCTGAGGGTTGCTGATTGTCATGCCTTGTGATGAGGGGAAGGGGCACATCTCAGGAGCAGGCTACAGGCCACCATGAAAAAGGATGAATGGACAGGACAGGCTTGTGAAGTTCTTCTCAAAATACCTGCTTCCAAAGGAAGGAGAATTTAAAGAAAGCATGGAGCAGTATCATAAAATGAAATAATAATGATAGCATTTTTATAACAGAGTATGTATAGAATAATTTTACATATATGAACCTATTTGTGTCTAATGGTGGCCATCTCTAGAGGGGAGAGGGAAGAAAAAAAAGAAATTTACATGATAATTTTGTTGTTTTTGTTTGTCCTTCATTCTCGAAGAGGACCAATGACATTGGGAAGGATATCATGACTTGCAAGTGAATTGGATTTAAGTGAGGTAGGGCTGTGCAAAGTCACCGGCCTCACTTTCTCCTCTAGAGCCATCAAGATATAGATCAGCATGACTGGAGATTGCCCTGGATGCAGTGAGAGATCTTGGCCTTTTTAAGATAAGGTCTTTCCTGGGTCTCAGTTCATCTGAGGCAATGCCCATTCAGTGATTAAGGTTAGGTAAGAAATGAGGCAATCTGGAAGAGAAATGGGGTTTCTCTTGGGGTTTCTCACCAAAAAAGAAACAATTGTTATTTACACTTAGTTTGAGCCATCAGAACCCAAACAATGACCAAATGAAACTTGGACTGGGACCTATTGTTAGCCAATCAATGAAAGTCAGAGTGATTTGTGTTAAAGGCATGGTCAAGCAGTTCCAAAGCCTGAACCTCCAATGCTGTATTTCAAGAAATCAAGGAATAACAAGTTGTGCACAGTAGATTTGCAGTTTCATGTACAATCTTCTTTTTTTATTGTACTGTTATGGAAATACTTGTTTTTTTCCATAAATTAAAAAAATGCTTTACTGAAGTCTTATTTTATCTTCAAAATACCCCTGGGAGGTAGGTTCTATCCTTATCCCCATTTCACATATGAGGAACTGAGGCAGACAGAAGTTAGGTAACTTGCCCAGAGCCACACAGCCAATAAGTGTCTGAGGAGGAATTTGAATTCAGGTCTTCCTGACCCTAGGCCCAGCTTGCTCTTCACTGGGTCACCAAGCTGCCTTAAATGGAAGGAGCACTGAACCTGTAACCAGTAGATGTTAGATTTGTATTGTATCTCTACTATTAAAAGGAGTTTAGAGCTGGAAGGGACTAATGCAGCCTGGCACTTTCTCTGGGATTCAGGGAGTAGCATTTGCTTGGGCCACTGAGAGATGAAATAACTTGCCGATGACATATAGCCATCATGTATCATAGACAAACCTGGAAATCTGGTCTTCTTGACTCTGAGACTGGCCCTGGGTCTGCCACGCCCTGTGGTTTCTCGCTTGATCTACTGCAAACTTAGTCAAACTATTTAGTTCTTTGTAATTAAACCAAATACCAGTTCTAACGCTACAAGGGTCCGTAGATGATGAAGTTTATTGAGGCTTAGGGAATCTACATGACTTGCCCAAGGTAAAATAGGTACTGTTCATCAGAGGAAAGATTTGAACTCACGTCTGCAAATCAGGAAGAGCTAACCAGTCTAGCCTGACTGGAAATGTATTGTACACAAAGAAGGAGTAGTTTGATACGTAGGGAGACAAGAATTAGATTGTGGAAGGAAGTCTTTAATTGCCAGGAGAAGGAGGTAGTATTCTTGTACTTTATCCAGAAGAGTTTAAAGAAGAAAAAAAGACATGTCAAACTTTGAGAAAGTAAAAGTTTTAATGTCTGAAAGTTCTTTTGGGGCAGCAGGAGAGGGGAAACCCAGGGTATCATTTCCATAAAACTAATATTAAGACCTAACTTCCCCATTGGGATCTCACCTGGTTCATTTCTCCTCTTTCTCCTGTGCCTTCTTCTCCTTCCACTCCCCTGCTCCTGCCCCACCTAGTTACCCTTTAGCACACATGTGGCAGCAGCTACATTTTCCTTACTCTCAGTGCCTAGAACAAAGTAAGTGCTCAATAAATGTTTATTGAATTGAATTGAAATGTGATGCTGTAAAAGGGGCTTTTGATTTGGAGTCATAGAACCTAACTTGGAATCTCAAGCCTTCCACTTATTACTCCTGTGATTAGAGGCACTGAACCTCCCTGTGCCTCAGTTTCCTCATCTGTAAAAGGAAGGGATTTGTCTAGATGCCCTTCGTTGTTGTTCAGTCGTTTTTCATCTGTGACAGACTCTTTGACCCCTTTTAGAGTTTACTTTTTTTTTTTTTTTGGCAAAGGTACTGGAATGTCCTGCCATTTTCTTCTCCAGCTCATTTTACAGATGAGGAAACTGAGGCAAACAGGTGAAGTGACTTGCCAGGGTCACACAGCTAGTAAGTGTCTGAGGTCAGATTTACACTCAGATCTTCCCAACTCCAGTGCTCTATCCACTGTACCACCTAACTGCCCTAGCTGCCCTCTAAGGTCCCTTTAACTTCCAGATTTATGATCCTTACATGAAATTTCTCTAGTAGGGAATGTCCCCTCTGGTACCAGGATGATTTCTTTCATTTGGCATCTGTTTGGATTTTATTTAATTATTTAGCAGGAGATAGCAAGCCATTGATTTCCTGGCTGGAAAATCACACTTAAGGAAATGAAAGCATCAGGTTCTGAGCAAATACCAGCCCTAGGTTTGAGGATTTTCTGTGTGCGTAAGCCTTGGAATGATTTCAAGACCTAGATATTCCTATCTTTCTTTCATCTGACTTTTAGCCTTACATTTGTCATTTTTGAGAAGATTTTCCACTTGTTTTGAGTAGAAAGGATGGAGAAGGATGGGGAAAGGCTCTCACCTCTAAAAAACATTGTTAGCGATGTTTAGCATTGCAGAAAGTCTCATGTGGGAAAATGAAGGCTGGGTGTTAGGGGTGTCGTTGTTTGTACTTCATTCTCAAGGAGGAGCAATGACATCATGGGGTGATGACCGGTGCACGAACTGGACTTAAGTGAGGCAGAACCACACAGAGTAATCAGCCTCACTCTGTCCTCCAGAGTCATCAGAGACCAGTGGTGAGACAAAAGTTAAGATGGCTGGCAATGGACCGGAATGTTGGGACTAGGGTGGCTGGAGTTGAAGCTGTGGTAGAAATGTGTGTGTGTGCAAGAAGTAGGGTGAACAAAGGGCTGAATGAGAGGAGAGATATTACTAAAGGGAAACTTTGTGTGTGTGTGTGTGTGTGTGTGTGTGTGTGTGTGTGTGCAATGAGTAGGGAATGATGGAAGGGGAAAGGGAGTGCCAGACTCTAAAGACCATTATGTCTTCATATACAACACTGATCAGAATGTAACATACAATATAATACATTATAAGATAACATCATACATTATAAGATAAAGTACAACAAATAATCATTAAGCACTTAAGAGCATACTCAGTGCCCATCCTAAGCCTTTTTCTTTTTGGGTTCAGGCTCATCTGGTAAACTTGATATTACCTGGTAATAGTCTAAAGAAGTTTAGTGAACAGAAAACAGTATGAACCAACAGTGTGATTTGGGAACCAAGAAAACTATTGTGATCTTAGGTTATAACAAGAGTGTCAGGGACGGTCTAGGCTTAAAGATATGACAGTAACATTTTACTCTGCACTGTCCAGCGGAAGGAAGGAAGCAAGGGTGATGAAGGGCCCTGAGCTCATGCTCCAGGAGGATCAGTTGAAGGCAGTGGGGTTGTTTCTCTTGGAAAAGAAAAGACTTGAGGGGTGTGTGTGGGAGAGACATAATCCTTGTAGAGGGAGATCCCATAAATTCTGCTTGGCCACAGAGGATAGAACAAGGGGCAACTGGAAAAAGTACCCAGAGACAGATTTAAGCTTGGTGTCAGGAAACAAGCAAATACTATTTTAATAGAGCTTTCTAGGAGTAGAATAAGCTGCCTCTATATGTAGTTTCCTCCCACTGGAGGTCTTCAAGCAAAGACTAGATGACCACTCATTAGTTATCTTGTAGAAGCTTTTTCAAATATTGGTTAGATTAGAGCCAATCAAAGATTCCTACCAATTACAATTTTTTAATGCTAAGATTCTAGGAATAAGTAATTTAATTTACTTCAACATGCATTTATTAAGCACTTATTATATGTAAGGAATGAAAAGACAAAGTGAATACTCCCCATCCTAGAAGAACTTATATTCTATTGGGGGATAAAAATCCAAGTAATGAGGGGAATAGGAGAGGGAATATAACCACTGAGATCGTCAGGAAAGGCCTGGTACCATCAGGAAAGATGGAATTTCAGTTGAACCTAGAAGGAATCTAGGGATTCCAAAAGATGGAGATGAGGAAGGAAAGCATTACAGTAATGGGGGAATGTCAGGTGGAAAGGCTTGGAAGCCAGAGATGGAGAGGGATTATATTTTATAGATAACAGCAAGCAGAGCAATTTGGCTAGAAGGCAGTCTCGATGGTGGAGTGTACCATGCAATAAGCTCAGAAAGAACATTGCATCTGGAGAGTGAAAGGCTTTAAAAGCTAAACTTGGGAGTCTTCATTTTATTCTGGAGTCCACACAGAATTATTTACTGAAGGTTCTTGAGTCTCAACTCAATGGGTGACATGTCCATCAACAAGTCAAAAAGTATTTAGTAATTGCTTACCATATTCTAGGCACTGTACTAAGAGGTAAGGATGTAAATCCAAGCAAAAAGGATGTCAGTCCCTGTCCTCAAAGGACACGGTCAGAGTTGTGCTTAATAAAATTATTTGGGGAGCCAGATGGAGCCAGGATGGGAGGGGAGAGATACTGAAAAGAGACAAACCAATTAGGAAGCTATTTCAGCAGTCAAGGTGAGAGGTAATGAGCACCTGAGCCAGGGTGGTGGTCTAAGTGGAGAGAAGGGTCTTATGTGAGAACTGTGGTGGATGTAGAAACAGAAAGTTTTGCCAACTGATTGGAGGGTGAAGAATTGAGAGTAACTTTGGGATTGTGAATCTGTATAACTGGAAGGATGATATGAATTTGTGAAAAATAGGGAAATTAGAAGGATGGGTAGATTTAGGAGTAAAGATAATGAGTTTTGTTTGGGCATGTGTTTGAGATATTTATTTGAGGCATCCACATGGAAATGTCTGACAGGTAGTTGGTTATATGTAACTAGAACAGAAGAGAGATTAGGGACAGATATAAAGATTTGGGAGTTATATAGAGATGATAATTGAACCTATGAAAGTGGGTAAGATCTCTCTCTCTCTCTCTCTCTCTCACTCTCTCTCTCACACACACACACACACACACACATATCCCTATACAGAGACACACATACAAAATAATTGAATCCATGCCTCAGAATATCCCCAAAGAAAGTATAAATGGGGGAGGGGGATCTGGGATGGTTTCATAGTTATTTTTTGTTCCAAACAAAACATTCATGGACTTTTTATAGGCCAGTTAGAGAAAATGTAGCCCTGACCAAGTAACAGGCCCAGTGGTGTATTTCATTTAGCTATAATTTACAGATGTTCCTGGTCTGCTGGGGAAAATTGAGTTATATTGTATAACTGAATTCTAGCATGATTTCCAGAATGTGGTGCATCTCACGTTTGCCAGGGTGTTTGGTTAGTTATTCATACCCATAGCATGGGCTTCAAATGTTGCCAACTATTCTTGATGAATGGAGATCTCTCCATGAGAGCTCTTTCTGAGCTGGCCTCTTGGTTTGCTATCAATCCTGATCTGTCCATGTGGTTCTATTTGACCCAATGGTTTAACAAATAAGATAGCCAACATACAAAGGAGTGACAGAGTCATCTCCTTATGTCAAGTGCATTCTGCTGACATGATTTCAAAGTCTACAGTCTTGGTGACCAAATAAAAGAACTGAATCCTATTAAATCACTCAAAACCATCACTGAAACCTGTTTGTCACTGGGGCTAAATGTGTCTCTAGGTCACAATGAAAGTTAGGGTATCAGAGGTCCCAGGTTTGAATTCTTATTCTTCCCTTTGCTATCTATGTGACATTAGGCAAAATACATCTGTAGGGATGTCAGTGTCACAGGAGGTTTGGTTCAGCAACTTCTTTTATAGGAAAGAGAAGGGCCAATGAGAACAACCCATAGGACATGTTGTTGACATCCCAGGTCCCTGTTCCATGCATACCTATAATTGCCCTACTTGTCTAACCTACTGCTATCTCAAACTCAACACGTCCAAGTTTTAACTCATCATCTCTCCTTGAAGCCCTTCCTTCTCTTGGCTTCCCTATTTTTGCTAATGGCAACATCATCCTTCCCATCACCCAGGTTTACAATGTTGTAATTATCTTTCACTAATCAAAGCTACAAGCATTTATTAAACGCTTACTATATGCTAGGCCCTGTGCGAAGTACTGGGGACCCAAAGAAAAGCAAAAACTTCTTTTTCTTCTGTCTTCAAAGAGCTCACAATCTAACAGGCCATTTCCTAAACACCACTCAATAGATCTTTCTTGCTCACCACATTCTTCAGGTGAACTTTCCTCACCAATTTGCTAATTTCCTTTTGGCTAGCTGAGGACAGCTTCCTAATAAATACAGTAGAATACTACTATCTTCTGCTTTTTCAACCTAGAATCCAAAAGACAAGACTAACTTTTCCAACAATCTCCTCCCACAGCTAGTCCATTGGACAATTCTATTGTTGTTCAGTCATTTTTCAGTTATGTCCAACTCTCTGTGACCCCATTTGGGATTTTCTTGGCAAGGATACTAAAGTGGTTTGCTATTTCCTACTCCAGTTCATTTTACAGATGAGGAAACTGAAGCAAACAGGGTTAAGTGAGTGTCTGAGGCTTCCAGATGAATTTTCCTCAAGTACAGCTCTAATCTCATTGCTCCCTAACTCAAAAAGCTCAAGAAGCTTTCACTTCCTCCACCTTGCTTCTAGAGCAAAGTCCTTACTTTGGAATTCAAGAGTCACTGTGATAGAGCCCCAGCCAGCTCTTCTGGTCTTATCTCCCTCTATTCTTCTTCATGTACCCCACACTCTGGCTAAACCGGACCACTCACTATTCCTCAAATAGGCCTTGTTCTTTCCTCCACTTCTTTTTTTCAACACTATTCTCTTTAAAGGATTTTTGCAAACTATGTGACCCACCCCAACTTATGGACTGTCTCTTCCATGAAGCCTTCCCTGATCCTTTTATCTTGGAGTAATGATAGGTCTTTTCTGGATTTCTGTAACACTTTGTCTTGAATGATACATCACACCCTGTCTTGCAACAGTTATTGGTGTAAATCTCATTTTCCATACCAGAACGTAAGCTTCTCGTGTGCACGACTGGTGTCCTACACAACATGACCTGCAACATCTGGATTGGTGCCAGGTAAGATGCTCAGGAAATATTTGTTGAATCAATGATCAAGAAAACAGGATGGGGTTCCTTTGAGCGTGCATTCCCAAATGTAATCAATGAAAATATATGAAACAGGTAAGAAAAAACAGTCTCGGATCTTTATTAGTATGTTCCACCCTCACTGAATAGATGGAAATTATCCAGAGGATCTTGCATATGGATTCACTGCTTCCTGTGTTGACTTAAAAGGTGTTTTCATACTTCAGAGAGCTATGCTACAGAGTAGACAGAGAATGTAAAGGGCTGTCCCTGAGTCAGATTGAAGGAGCCTGTCAAAATTCTCAGAGGATATAGTTACAAATGAGTCACCATCAGTCTGCCCTTCAGGAACAATAACAATAAGAATACCATTTATATAGCACTTTAAGGTTTACAAAGCCAGAGGCTTCATTGACACTATGTGATCTCGATACATGGCCAGCCCACCTCTTTCCCCCTCATACATATCTTTGATATACTGCTTTGTGTGTCTGTGTGTATTTGTATGTACATGGCATTATTGCCAACATTCCACAGCCTATTTGTACCTACCCTTGAGCCTCTTCATTGCCCTATGGGTGACCCAGCCTTTGGATTCCTTTGATATAGTGCTGTTCCATGAGTCACAGTCAGCATAATGGAAGAATACTATGTTCTCTTTTAACTTTACTTCTTTTTTTAGTCTACTTTAGTTTACTTCTTTTTCAAAGCAATTTTGGCACAGACTAGGGCAGCCCTCAATGTACAATGGGGATGAATATGTTCTTGTACTTAAATCAGATTTACAGCATATCCACTGGCTTTTAACTTCACCTGGGCCCTAATGCTGTTCTATAGCATGTCTGAGAATTGTGATCTTTCCTAGCTTTTAGGATGTTTCTACAAAAACTTCTTTGTCTAATTCATTTCTTTTGTGTAAGGCAATTGGGGTTAAGTGACTTGCCTAGGTCCACACAGCTAGTAAGTATCAAATGTCTGAGGTCAGATTTGAACTCAGGTCCTCCTGACTCCAAGGCCAGAGCTCTATCCACTGCATCACCTAACTGCTCCTGACTAATTCACTTTTGATGTGACATTGTACCTTTTTTTCCCCTTTGGGTCTTCTTTTGTAGCTTTCAGACACAATAATGTCCAAAATTCCATGAAAAAATTCACCAAATGAAAAATGAATTCTGTTGTGAGTTTGGTTGGGTCTTTCCTCGCACTGGTACAACTGCAGGTGCAAACCAGCATGGCATCCATTGGAAAACACGCAGCGGATATAAAGTCCTGTTAGGTGGAAAGACATCATTAAAGTGAATGTGGAAATCTCTTGGAAGTCTCCCCAGCAATTTTCTTAAATGTATCCAGCTGGTCTTCACATCTATTATTAAGGTCTGACTGTAGACATGACTCTTGTTTTCCATGCAAAATCCAAGGTGAAGTTTATCTTAGTTGGAAAATAAGGGAGCCAGCTGCAGATCTAGAGATGTCTCCCACACAGCCTGGCATGTTTTCTCTCTCTCTCTCACATTTCCTTCTTAGAGTTGTTATTTCCTGTTGCAGCAGCTCTACTATCCATTTCAGGTTGGTTCCACTGTGTGAAAACCAAGGCAAGAAAACACTGCGGAAACTTAATAAATTTCACAGTTTTGCAAACTATGTGTGACTTCCCTGACTGTGAAATAAGATGGCAAAAGCAAGCTCTAAATGACAGCCAAAAATTGTCTGGCCAGAGGACGGAAACTTCATCTAGGGAAGCCTTGATTTAGCATGTTCTTGAAACCAATCTCTTCCTTCTTTGGTTTCGGAGGAGACAGAGTTATTTCGTTTTATTGCCAAGTCACTTCATCTCTGATTGGTCAGCCTGGGCCATAATAGAGAATATTTGGTAATTGGAAGAGAGTCTGATGTGTATCTGAAAAATAATGCTTCTACCTTCCCCAAAGGCAGCTCAACTATGGAGCCCACCCTGTGGGTGCTAGAAGAATGGATTGCATTAGTTTTCTAGTCTTTTTTACTTCTTCTTTCACAATCATGGGATTCTCAGAACATCATAGGCAATGGCTTGAGGGCTATCATGGACTTTGGAGGAGGCCTTTAGTCCAATCCCTATCCAGATGGGGAAACCCCTTTGGGAAAAAAGAAGCCCAAGGAAGTCATGGAAGCGACCTCCAAGGCCATTTAGTCTAGTGCCCTTACTTTAGAAATGAGGAAAATGAGACCTAGAGAGATTATAGGATCATAGATTTCAACCTGGACGGTCCCTCAGAGGCCATATGGTCCACCCCACCTCCATTTTATAAAAGAGGAAACTGAAGGCCAAGGGATTAAGTGGTCTGCCCAAGTTCTCACAAAGAACATCAGAGGTGAGATTTAAAGCCAGGTTCTCTGATTTCTGAGCTAGTGTATCATACTGCCTCAAGAATACTCAAGCAGCACATTAGACATGCAGTAGAGATATCTTCCTGGTCAGCTATTCCCTTTGAGGACAACTGAGGTAAATATGCCTGAAGGGCGCAGATTCAGTCATTTGGAGTTATTGAAGTGTAAAGCAATGTCATCTGTTTTCTGGAGTGGCTAGATACTAAAATGCCAAGGTAGAGTTAAACTTGGCATTTAGCTGGTAAGGTTTAATGCAAGGAATAAAATTGGGTGCACAGACTGAACTGCTAAAAAAAAAAGAATATGTTTTCATTAGGAACACACAAAAATCTCAGTGAGCACAGATAACAGGTATTAATATTAAAGTGAAATGAATTTATTTTAAAGTTAGAGGTGACCAAAATAATTATTTCATGGTAGTATGAAGCAGGGTATGAGAGCTTGGAACATGTTGATTCCAGGTCACTGCTCTAGCACTCAAAAGTTGAACCCAGGGTCCAGGTGCAAATATCAGGGCAGAGGTGGTTGCCAGGGACAGGCAAGGGATCAACTGAAATACTTGGGATTGTGGAGCTGTCAGCCAGGAGGAGTTACCCAGAAATAGAGTGGGCTGTCAAAGGACATCTAGGGGTCATCAAGTGAAGGTTATAGGACCATTTTGGGGGTGAGGGTGGGATATTGTAGATAGTATTCCAGTTGAAGTATTTAATGGACTAGGTGCTTTTTGTAGTTTCTTCCAAATCTGAGATTCTGAAGTCATAAGATTATGTAGGGACATAATCCCAAGGAATATGGCAAGGTCAATGTGCCACAAAAGATGCTGAGGTATTGGTATTGTTCAGAAGAGGGAAGCCAGATAGAGAGGAAAGCAAGACCAAAACATCTGGGGAACACTCAGGTATGCAATGGCAGCTAGGTGGCATAGTGGGTAGAAAACCAGGCCTGCAGTGAGAAAAATTTGGATTCAAATCTGGCCTCAGACACTTACTAGTTGTGTGACTCTGGGCAAGTCATTTAACTTCTATTTACTTCAGCTTTCACATCAGTAAAATGGATATAATAATAGAACTTACCTTCTAAGGCTGTTATGAGAATCAAATAAGAAAGTAACTGTAAAGTGCATAGCACAGTGCCTGGCACATAGTAGGTGCTATATAAATGTTAGCTATCATCATCATCATCATCATCATCATCATCATCATCATTGGTCAGGAAATCAGAACTCAAAATGAATGAAAGCTGGGGAGGGGGGTAAGGCTCAAAAGTCAGAGGGAGAGAAAAACAATGCTGTGCTGGAGGTCCAAAATAAAGGCCAGGGTAGCTATTTTTCTAGAACCTGATCACATAAGCAGATCAAGCAATCAATCAGCCAATCCAAAAAGCATTTATTAAATACTTAAGATGTGCCAGGCAGTGTGTTAAGCCTGGGGATTTAAAGTAAAAAGTAAAGTAAAAGTAAAACTGAAACACTCCCTGCCCATAAGGTGTTTGCCTTCTCTTGGTGGCAATGATGAGAGTAAGGACTTGGAACGGTTGTTGTTACTGAGTGTGTTGTTTAAATTTAATCTGCTCCAATTAAATTGCTTATTCAAGTTATGACCCTTCTGCAAAGGTTTTGATTAATGCAATATGGTTGGATGAAAAGAAAGAGGACCAGCTAATTTGTAAATGGGTTGAGTCATACTGCTAGGCAAGAAGGCTCAAGGTGTTGAGTTGCTTGACTGTCACCTCTGTCCGAGGTTCTGACCTCTAATTGAGCTGCATATAAACACATTGCTACCACACACGATACATTACATTTTATTTAAGATCATGCCAGAAAAGCTAAGTACAACTGCATCAGATGAATTTCAAAATAGTCTAAAGTACTCACATAATTTGAAGCAAAGTGTAGTAGAAATGGTTCTGGACTTGGACTAAAGAGAAATTTGTATCCTTTGACCTTTTTTTTTAGCTATTTAACTGTGAGTACTTACTTTCCATGAACCTCAGTTTCCTTATCTATCAAATGGGAATAATAATTCCTACAGTCAGTGGTGTACTGGAGCCAACTTGAAGAGGCTTATGAGAGCAGATTGTTAAATTTTCAATGGGAGCATTTACACTTTAAAATTGGCAAACACTACAAATGAGGGCTTGATTCATTGGATTGTTCAGACTTAAGAAGGTGATAGAAAAAATGCAAATAAGACAGGTTAAATATACATGTGTGTTGTGTATACATTTTCCCCGTGGGAAACTGGTTGCTAAATATTTGCCTTCATACCTCTGCATACAGTCAATAGGCAACAAGTACTTAGTAGGCACCTATTGTATGCCAGGCATTGTGCTAAGTGCTGGAGATACAAAGAAAGCCACTCATACTACCTCCCTGTATTCTTGTTGTTATTGTTGTTGTTTAGTTATTCAGTTGTGTCCAACTCTACATAACCCCATGGACTATGGGATTTTCTTGGCAAAGATAAGTGGTTTGCCATTTCCTTCACCAGGGTGTTCCCATTTTATAGATGAGGAAGTAAGGCAAATAGAGGTTAAGTGACTTGCCCAAGGTCATACAGCTTGTAAGTGTCTGAAGACACATTTGGACTCATTTGAACTCATTGAACCAGGATTTCTGACTCTATGCCCACTGCTCTATCCACCGCACCACCTAGATACCCCTACCACTTGTATCATACACTCTATTAATAACCCTTCCCAGAGTTGTTGTGAGGATAAAATAAAATAGTATTTGTAAAGAATTTTGCACACTTTAAGTCACTATATAAATCCTAGTTGTCCTCCTCCTTCTTCCAAAGCAGAAGGAAATTACAAAAAATGAGAATTGTTTTTTTAAAACACATTTTGAAAAAAAAAACATATTTCATGAGGTGCTGTGGCCCTATACTTCTTTACCTGGCAATGGACCTTGTATTTTTGCAATGAGTTTGGGGTTCATCCTCATATGGTTGACATAGTCTATTGCCAGGATAATACTCGAAGCCTGTCTTAATTGGATGGAACCTTCTAGAGTCTGTGTTCTGCTGGTGTACCATTTGAGAACTGAGATCATGTCCATGCTATGATGAAGACTCAAAATAGGTCTTATGTAGAAAACAATGATTAACATATAAATTGACTAAATGTTTGACTCAATATTTATTTTATATTTGTTTATTTAGACCTAGAAGGAGGATTTCGTTCAATAGGCTTCAATACCTATTTTTCTTCTTCCCTTACACAATTATTGTGAAGCTCTAATGAAAGAATTAATATAAAATACTTCCCAGCCTGCTTCAGCCCTGTTGACTCTACTGGAACCATTACTTCTCCACCTGTAACCCGAATACTGCCTCTGATCCCTTGAATATGATAGGTGAGTTTTTATCTTATTGTGTTGGGGTCTAGGCCACGATGTCATTTCTCCTCAGTGCTGCATCCCATGCATGTGTTACCCATCCTTACTCCTCCTGGTTCCCCTTTATGCATTGTTTTCCACCATTAGAATCTTGGCTCCTTAAGGATAGGAACTGTCTCACTTGTTGGTATTTGTATTCTCAGCACTTAGTCCTATGATATTCTATCTATCTATCTATCTATCTATCTATCTATCTATCTATCTATCTGTCTATCTTTCTCTTTATCCATCTGTCTATCTATATATTTTTCATACCTTATAGGGAAAGGGCAGGAGGGAATAGATGGAAAAGAGTGAAGATGAAAATGCATTTCATCAGTCATCTGGTGATATTAACTGAATATCTACAGGATGAAAGACATCATGATCAGTGCTTGATTGGAACTAAAAAAAACTGTAGCACTGTCCTTGAGGTGCTCATGGTTCAATGAAAATATTGGACCAAGATTTGTTGACATTAGGCAAAAACGCATGCCTAAGATATTGATGCAGAAAAGGATTATGGTGCTCCCCTTTCTGTTTCCCATACCATTGACTCAAAAGAGCTTAGATGTTTGGAAGAAGAGAGCTGTGTTTCTATAAGCCTTTCTTGTCATGACAAGATATAGCAATTCATAGCCAAACTCTTCAGTACCACTGACAAGTTTCTGGGTGACAGATGTTCTTCGAATTAAAAAATAGCATGTGAAGCCTTTTGGATGTTTAATCTCTTCAACAAAGAGGAGACAGTAATTATCTTTTTTTTTTTAAAAGCTAAATCACTTGTCCTAGAAGGCACTCTGGATACAAGTTGAGTAATTTAAGTTTATTTTTGGCTTACTCTGTGGTGCAAACCATCTCCTGAGCTTCCTTTCAGATGGATTGTCTGGTGAAGAAGGTACAGCATATATCGTAATGTGTGGTACCTCCCTTATATCTTTTCAGCCAGAAAAGAGAGCTTCTGAAAATTGAAGTTTTATTTTAGTCCCACTCTCCTGCACTTGCAATCTTCATTCATTTTTCATAGGGAAATCTGAACAATAATAACTTCTATTTCTACAGTAGGTTGAGGTTTATAGGGAACTTCCTCACAGCTATCCCATAAAGTATGTAATACCAGTGTTACTACCCTGGTTTTTAATCATTGAACAATGTGGAATATTAAGTGACATTTAATGTTAAATGAGCCAGAGTCAGATAGCCAGGAGGCAGCAGAGCCAGGACAGGAGCCCAAGTGACCCACACAATTTTAAAGTTGGAAGGGACTTCAGTTACCAGCGAGGGCAACTTGTATCTGAAAAAGAACCTCTTCTACATTATACCAAAACAAGTGGCCACGCGGTCTTTGTTGGAAGACCTCTTAAGAGAGGGAACTCATTTCCTCAAAAGCTGGTTTTAATCATTTTTGATTGCTATGAAGCTTTTCTTTCCCCCAACCTTAAATTTACCTCTTTTTAACTTTCATCTAGTCTTCTTTATTCTTATCTCTGGTGCCAAAGAGAACTAGTTTGATCCCTTTTCCTGGTGACAGCCATTCAAATACAAAAAGGCAACTATCATAGCCTCCCTAAATATTTTAACCTCCAGGTTACATATTCCCTTCAATCACTTCACATGTGGCATGAACATGAAGCCTGACTCCATGCTGGATACTTTCATCTAGGTCTCTCTAGCTTATCACTATCTTTCTTAAAAAGTGGCCCCCAGGACTTGGAATCATCTGACTTCAAACCTTGTGCTCATTCCATTAAGCTATGTTGCCCTTCCAACGATACCAATGGACATCTGTCTTCCAAACACATGTCATAGGGAAGACAAGAACTTACCTTTAATCTAGTTGTAGTGTTCATGGGGTGATATAACATGCTGAACATTGTGATATAAAAAGGGATAGATTTCATTACTAGAATTTAGCAGATTATGGGTGTGGGAATTTGGACCTCTATGTTTTCTATGGGTGACAGCAGGGTGAGCAAGAAATTTAATAACAGAACCATGGATTGTAGAGAGTTATCTCCATACTTGAAGGCCTCTCCTCCTCAATTTCACCTTAAACTCATCTTCTAGGTCTTGTTGTTTGGGTGGATGGTTTGGTAGAAGCTAGGAGGTGGAAGGTGGGACACTAGCTCTGGATCTCCCATGATTATAACCAATTCTCTATTACTAGGATTATGATATATTTAAAATTAGTAGAGTATTTGAAAGATACAGGACACACACACAGAGACAGAGAGACAGACAGAGAGAAAGAGAGATAGAGAGAAACAAAGAGAGAAACAGAAAGACAGACAAACAGACAGATGGGGGAAAGAGAGAAAAAGAGAGAGAGAGAGACAGAGAGAGAGAGACAGAAACACAGAGAGACACAGAGAGAAAAAGACAGACAGACAGACAGATGGAGAGAGACAAAAAGGCAGAGACAGAGACCACAGAGACATAGATACAGAGAGCTTTTTCATGGAATATGTTGATGGAAATTCTCAACATGTTTCTTGCCTTAATCAATAACTTTAGCAATGCCCAAAGTGGGAATACATTGGAGTATGAGATAACTAAGCTCTGGGAATATTTAAAAAGAGCAATTTGATGATAGCAATGATGCCATAATTCATACAATGCCTTCAGGATCCATGATTTCACTGGTCTGAGTACTCCCTCTACCAATACAAATCATAGCCTTTCTATGCCTTAGGAGATATCTTTGGTGCTTTTCTGTGGCAAAAAGCCCACATTATGTTGATGAACACCTACAAATTTAGTTAGGATATTGGCCAGATTTCAGAGACAGAGTATCTCACTGGCTTATATTGCCCTGTTGGCATAGACTTCAAGAACCTATTATTACCTCCATATCAAAGCTGGATTTTAAGGAAGAAACAATTGTGAAGGCAAATTGATGATATCGATAGATTAATGCATTACTATAAGAGCAAGTTATAATCTTATTTTATATTATTGAATCCCTTTCCTCTAACTCCCACTATTTTTTTCCTTTTGGTGAATTTTTTTGGTCTAGGAGTGAATATTCCCACATTTAATGGACAACAGAAGAAAGAGGTAGAGGAGATTCTTGGGAGATCCACCAGTTACATTTTTCAGACCAAGGATTTTATTTTTGTTTTTCAGTTCAAATAAGCTCTGGATAATTACCCAGATAGCTCTAAGTAATTATCTGAACAATGGTTATCCAGATTGCTCTAAGTAATTATCTGGACAGAATCCAAAGTTTGGAAGTTGTCTGTCTGCAGATAATGATAACATGGGACCCAGGCAGCATTGCCTTTCAGAGAATAGTTTCTGGGTGAGAGCTGAGTAGAAGGATGCTCTGAAAAGGTATCCTTGGCCTGTTTTCCTTTTCATGGGCTTTGGTTCATAGATTTTTTTTCCTTATTGTCTTTGTCTTACATTTTAGGCAGATGCTAAATGGAAAGAATGGGGAAGGTTTTGAGGAGCAGTAGATAAGAAACCATTTTTTCTGCTCCTGCTGCAACATCTGTCATAGGATGAAAAATGAGAATAGAAGGTCAAAACAGAGTGTGCTGTAACATTAGAATCCAGGAAAAATCTCATTTGTTGGAAAGTGGAGCTGAATAAATGGGATGATTTCTATAGAAAAGAAAAAAAATGCTATTGGATAAATGACTGGATACAACCATTGTCCCCTCATTTGCCATCCCCTGGCAATGCTGATGGAATGGAATGGAAAGCAAATGCCTTGTAGCCAACTCATTTGCATGGGCTCCCCAGCTCTGCCCTGCCAATGCTCATAGATGAAAGAAATCTGCAAAGAATGTCACATGACCGATTCCACTTGGGAAACATATAACCAGACATGCCGAAACTTGTATAAAAATAACATCCCTCCTCTCTAGAAATTATACTGCTGTGGAGCTTAAGTTGGGGTGATGTGAAATAATTTAGGTATTTCTTATTAATTTGGTCTTAATACTGGATTTGTGAGGAAGCCTTGCTGCGTGTGTATGTGCATACCTTGGTTTAGGATTCAGCTAATAGTATTTGTAAGCAGAAAGCTGATACTTGTAACTGATTTTTTAACCCTCCCTCCCTTCCTTTCTTAATTACCCAGCTACGGCAAAAAGCCCGGTTCTCAGATGTCAAATCTTTTGCATAAAGATCAAGCCCAATGAGGATTTTGGTCAAGGTGAAGAAATGTGTCTCTTTCCAATTACTAACCCCCAAGATGGTGTTAGATAGTTAGGACCAATTTAGGGGGGAAAGCATGCAATGTATTTGAAGGGCTGGCTTTATGAATTAGGAGAACCAGTTACAAAGACAGATATCAACAGACAATATCTGGCTTCCCAGCATTCTTTGTCATCACAGAACCTCGAAATTGGAAAAGACTTCAGAGGCCATCTCGTCTAATCCATACCTGAACAGGAGACCCCTCTACAACACACCTGAGAAGTGGTCATCCAGCCTTTGCTTGAAGATGTCTAGTAAGGAGGCACTTGCTGTCTTTCAAGGTTACCCTTTCCACTTAGTCATATCTCTAATTTGTAGGAAGAAAGGAAAACAGCATTTATTAAGTGTCCACTATGTGCCAGGCACTTTACATAGATTATCTAGTTTGATTTTCATAACAATTCTGGGAGGTAGGTGTTATTATTATCCCCATTTTACAGGTGAGGAAACTGAGTCAGACAGTGATTCAGTGACTTGCTCAGAGTCACATCACTGGTAAGCATCTGAGGCTGAATTTGAACCCAGGTCTTCCTAATGCCAAGCCTAGCACTCTATCCACTGTATCACCTAGCTACTTTTATGAAAATTTTCCTTATATCAAGACAAAAGTTAAACAATCCCTGCCCTCAAAGGGCTTTTATTCTAATGGGAAGACAACATGTACATCTATAACTATATGTATGTATGTGTATATACCTATATATATGTGTATGTATATATGTAATATATATGTGTATATATATATATAATAAAGTTACTAAAATCATTCTGTGATCATATTGATTCTGGAATTCTCTACTATATAGCAACACTATTGTGTTTGTACTGGGAAATTGGACCTTTGATGTCATAAGCTTGGGGAATCTTGCAGTTTCCTGAAAGCAATCCAGCTTACTCTCTTCCTCATTCAATTCTGGGCCCAGCTTATTGTCTGTCTATACTGTGTGTCCCAGATATACACATCATTGGACAAGCTATAGGGAGTCCATTCGTATGCATATTAAAAACTTAGCTCTCTCTGTCTCTGTCTCTTCTCTCTCTTCTCTGTCTCTCTCTGCTTGTCTGTCTCAGTCCGTCTCTGTCTTTCACACACAAGTATATAAATATACATATATGTACATTTACAAGCATATACATAATATATACGGAATCCATACAGGGTGGTTTGTAAAGGAGGGCCCTCAAAGCAGGGGTGGGGACAATCCTAAAAGGATTCATACAGAAAGAGGAGCTTGAGTTGCAGATTTTTAAACACTAATTTTTATTGATACCTTTGGCTTCTCATCACCTGGATTTCTTCCCTCTATCCTTCTTACTCTCTCCTTCCAGAGACTTTTAATTGGTAACAAGAAAAAGAGGAAGAAGTAAAAAAATCAGCAAAACTGATCAACATGTCAAAATAACTTGACAAAAATATAATGTCTCTAAGTAAAACAAAAATCAAACTCTTTGTATTTGGATTAGAAAAATAATAACATAATTTGAAGCAAAATTATAGAACTGTATGTGATCTGTACCCCTTTCCTAAGTTTGTCTAATCATAAATAACATGTCTGTAATAATTCAAAGTCTTCCCGAGCCCTTTACGTCTGCTCTCTCATTTAAACCTCACAACAATCCTTGTGGACAAGCATCCCAGATATTGATATCATTTCACAGATGAAGAAACTGGGTCTCCAATCAATCAAGCACTCAGGAAGGATTTCTCAAGTTCCTATCCTTGTACAGAAGGCATTTGTGCATAGAAGGCATGTCTCTGCCGTGTGAATGGAAACTCTTGGTAGGAAGAGGTTCTTTCATCCATTGCATTTGTACCTCCAGCCTCTAGCCCAGTGCCTGGTGCAGACTTGGGGCATAATAAATCCTTGGTGAGAGATTGATAGCCTCCTCTATGCTAGGCATAGAGTTAGGTGGTGAAGATGCAAGGATAAAAATGAAATAGTCCTTACCCTAAAGGAACTTAGAGCAAGTGTGATCAAACATGTCCACAGAGCATTCTGTCTTATGGTTGCTAATGGTTTAGAATTCTTTTGAGAACTGTTTGTTCAAATGCTTGAGCTGAGTCTTGAAGTCAGGGCTTCCATGACGTAGAGAGAAAGAGACAGAGACAGAGAGAGACAGGGACAGAGAAAGGGAGAGACAGAGAAAGTGTGTGTGTGTGTGTGTGTACACATACATATACATACATCTGCATATGGTGTACATGTGTGTGTGTGTGTATATATATATATATATATATGTAATGTATGTAACTTTGAAGGGGGGTGTCAAGAAAAACATGGAGGTGATAAACTTTGAAGGAAGCTAGGGGTTCTACAAGGCAGAAGGGAGGATTGAGCCTATTCTAAATAAGAAATAGCCTGTGCCTTTAAAGGCAGAGACTAGAGATGGAATGCAGTATCTGAGGAACATTAAGAAGGCCAGTTGGGCTGAACTATAGGTAGGTTGGGGCCTGACAGGGAAAGGTATTAAATGCCAAACAGAAGAATTTGTGATTGGTCCTAGAAATAATAGGGAATCACTGGAATTTATTGAGTGACATAATCAGATTTGTACTTTAGGAATATCACTGTATGGAGGATGAATTGAAGAGGGAAGAGTCTTGAGGCAGGTATGTGATAGGGCCCTGAACAAAGGTGGCTGCTGTGAGTGGAGAGAAGGGGTAGATGCAGTGGATAGAGTGCTGGGCCTGGAGTTGGGAAGACTTGAGTTCAGATCTTTCCCCAAACACATATTAGCTGTGTGGCTTTTGGCAAATCATTTAACCTCTATTTGCCTCAGTTTCCTCATCAGTAAAATGGGGAAAATAATAGCACCTATCTTTCAGAAATTGCTGTGAGGATTAAATGAGATAATTATAAAGTGCTTATTTGTACAGTGCTTGGCATATAGTAAGCACAACACAAATATTAGCCAATTTCTTCTTCTTCTTCTTCCTCCTCCTCCTTCTTTTCCTTAGATGTAAGAAAGTTGAGTTTCAGAGAAGTTAAATGACTTGCTCAGGGTCATGCAATTACCAAGTGTTTGAGTCAGAATTTGAACTCAGGTTTTCCTTGACTTTAAGTCTAGCTCTCTTTCCCTTACCCCATTCTGCTCTTTAAGTCTATGAGTTTAAAATTTTTTCTTGCCTTTATTAAAATAAAAGTTTTCAGTCAGTCTATATTCTCATTTTACTGTCCTTGTTGTGTAGTATATTTTGTAGTATGTCGGATTTCTCTTTGTAATCTTCATATTTGTCATTTGCTATGGGTCAATAGTGTTCCATTATATAAATATAACAATTTATTCAGCTCATCGGACATGTAGGCTGTTTTCAGTTTTATGCTATTATTAATAAAGCAGCTATGAATAGATTTATACACGTAGGTTACATCTTCCTTTTTAATATTATCTTTAGAATATATTTCCCCAAATAGTGAAGTAGAAGTGTGTAGGAGGCAGAATCCTTGACCTCCTGTCCAATAGGCCTCTGTTCAAATGTCACCTCTGATACTAGCTGTGTGACTCTAGGCAAATCACTTAACCACTCTGAGCCTCAGACATCTTTCTGACTATAAATCAATTGCGATCTGAAATGACAAGTACTTGACCTATATTGCTCACGATACAGTCAGTTATTTTTAGCAGTTCTTATAAAAAGGATTGAAATGAGAAGACATTGAAAATCTCACATAAAATGAAAGTTTGGGGCTTACTTGTACATTTGAGCATCCTGTCTTCTCTTTGTTTCTTTGATAATCAAGAGTTGGTTTTAGTGAATACAAGGGGAGTTGTCTTTTTTTAGTGTGTATGTTTTTATATACGTGTGTTTAAAAGATGCTGTAATTAGACATGTTAGTCTAAAGTCAAGCCAACTAGCATTTATTATTAACAAATAAAAATTATTATGAAACTATGAAGCTCATTGACTTGAATAGTTAATACCAATCTGGAGCTGGCTTTGCTATGAATGAAAAAGCAATTAGGCCTATCATATTGCAAAGGCACCTTTCCCGGTATGTCTCATTTCTGATACTAATTAGCTGGGGACCCTTGGGCAAGTCACTCAACTCTATGTACCTTAAGTAACTTCCCAGGACTTACGTTCTAAGGGAGATTTGAGATGGGGAGGAGCTCCTGACCTTTTCAAAATCACAAGTCCTTCTCATATTCAAGTTTATATATTTCCATAGGCAGATCCAAATTCATTTATTGCTCTTTCCTTCTCCTTGTCGAAGGTTTTTACTTTCACTGTTTTAATTCTAAGTGCTAGAGGTGTATGTTCACTGAAAATTCAACACACACAGAATTCTGTTTTTCCTTGCCTACCAGGTGCCCTGAGTATGGTGGAAGCTGTGTTGGTGCTACTTCTAGCTTAGCCTAGAATCTGAGAACCTTGAGAGTTCTTCCAGTGTTGATACTACAATCTGATCTCATAGCCCACTGACCTAAGTGAGAAACTTAGAGACCCACTAGTAGTTTAGGAATTGACCTAGAGCCCAGGAAGCTGAGCCCCCCGAAATTCTGTACAGGCCTATTGACGTTGTTTTAGCTCCATGAAAATCAAAAGAATAAAAAAGGTAAGGAAGACAAATAGCTGCTGAAGAGGAAATTTATAGAAATAAGGCCAGGGTCACAAAATGAAAAAATACAAATGCTTCATATCTTTAGAGTTCCTATAGATGAAATGATTATTACCTTGGTGCGGAGGACTCCAAATCCATCTGTCCAACCACCATTTTTCTTCTGAGCCCCGTATCACCGACTGCCTTTTGGGTATCTGCAACTGGATGTTCTGTTAGCATTTTTAACTCAACGCGTGCAAAGCCACTCATCATTTTGTCCTCTAAAGAAGCTCCTTTTTAAACTTCCCGATTTCGGTTAAGGGCCCCACCATCTTTCCAGTTACCCATGTTTTCACCCTGAGAGTCATACTCGACTTTTAATTTTCCTTCGCTTCTTCTTCCCTAACCCTCGTTTCACCAATCCCCACGTCTTGTCGACTCTGCCTCCAACCACATCTCCCACATCCCCTTCTCTCCCCTCACATGGTCATCGTCCTGGTTCCATTCCTTGTGTTGTTGTTCACTCATTTCAGTTGCGATCTCATTTGGGGTTTCCTTAGCAGAGATACGGAGTGGTTTGCCACTTCCTTCTCCAGCTCATTTTACAGATGAGGAAACTGAGGCAAACAGGGTGAAGTGACTTTTCTAGGGTCACACAGCTAGGAAGTGTCTGAGGCCCAGATTTGAACTCAGGATAATGAGTTGTTCTGACTCCAAGCTCAGTGCTCTGCATACTATGGTGCTCCCTATCTGCCAAATGAATTACTAAAATTGCTTTCTAGTTTATCTCCCTCTTTCTCCTAACCAATCCTTCTTCTCCCCAGCTGCCTTACCAACATACAGGTTTGACCATGTCCCTCCTCTCCTCAAGAGGCTTCAGCTGGCTTTTTATCGCTTCTAGGAAAAACTTCATTTGATATTTAAAGCCTTTCCAAAGACGACTCCAGTGTTCATTTCCAGAAGGCTTTCATATCCCTCCCTTTCATGCACTCTATAGTTCAGCCAAATTAGCCCACCTGATATTCTCCTAATTCAGCATTGCCTCTTCCACTTGTGTGCCTTTGCACAGGCTGTCCCACACATCTGGAATATATTCCCTTGCCACCTCTGTCTTTTGGCATCTTTAGTTTCCTTTGAATCTCAGCTCAGATCCAATCTCAAATGGAAACCCTCTCTTATCCCAAGTTATTAGTTGTCTTTCTTACACATTGTATCCCCTGACAGAATGTAAGTTCTTGGAGGGTGGGGGACTCTTTTTCTTTGTATATCCAGCACCCAACAGAATGCCTTTCATGTAACAATGATAAATAATAAAGCTTGTTGAATTGAATAATTAATTTTACATAGCTAGGCTTTAAAAATTCAATAAAAAAGAAAACATTTTCTTTCTAAGGTTCAGGAATTATTAAATGAAACACTCAATTTAGCTCGAGATTCCTTACCTTTTTGTTCTTTACCGTATCTTTACTCTTCTCAATTCTTAGAGTAAAGCAGGGGTTCTTAACCTTTTTTTGTCTCATCGACCCCCTTTGGCATCCTGGTAAAGCTTAAAAGAGAATGAGCACAAAACCCAATTATATTGAAATAGTTATCAAAATATTTTTTTAAAATCATGCATTGATAGACCCCCATATTAAGAATTCTTGGCAAAGAGATCATCTAGTCCAATTGCCTCATCTTATCGACAAAGGAACTAAAGCAGAGAAGGTGCCATGACGTAGTATTAAAAACACTGGATTTGGAGTCAGAGGACCTGAGCTCAAAATGTGATTCTGCTACTTACTGTGTCAACCTAGACAAGCAATTTCATCTCTTAGGCCCTCAGTTTCTTTGTAGTCCTGAGCCCTTTTCATACTCTGGAGTTCTCGACTACTTTTCCCGAGTTGAGTGTGGGTGATTTCACTCGTCTTTTATGCTATTCAAGGCCTAAGCTCCTATCTAGTACATTTTCACTATTGACAAGGTAACGTATCAGATCAGTCATTTTTTTTTCAGTTGTGTCTGATTCTTCATCACCTCATTTTGAGGTTTTCATGACAAAGAGACTGGAGTGGTTTGCATTTCCTTCTCCAATGCATTTTACAGATGAGGAAACTGAGGCAAACAGGGT
Organism: Vombatus ursinus; assembly: GCF_900497805.2. Classification (NCBI taxonomy): domain Eukaryota; kingdom Metazoa; phylum Chordata; class Mammalia; order Diprotodontia; family Vombatidae; genus Vombatus; species Vombatus ursinus. The sequence goes on from NW_020954577.1 coordinate 39,371,888, forward strand.
TAAGTGACTTTTCTAGGGTCACACAGCTAGGAAGTGTCTGAGGCCAGAGTTGAACTCAGGATGATGGGTTTTCCTGACTCCAGGCCTGACACTCTGTCCACTAACTACAAAAAAGGCACATCGATTCTATAGCAAAACCATTTAATTGATATAGGGACCAATGTTCAGAATGAGAAGAAGAATCAAGAAGTAAAACATTCTCTACCTTTATACACAAATAAAAGCAACAGATCCCCCTTGATCCCTTCAGTGCCTCAGCATATAATGGTTCCCTTCATACTGCAAGGCCCCAGTATGAAATGCACAGTAAGGTTTGGGGCAGCTAGATGTCTCAGGGGATAGAGCACTGGGCCTGCAGTCAGGAAGATCTGAGTTAAAATCCCACCTCAGACATCTCCTAGCTGTGTGACCCTAAGCAAGTCACTTAACCTCTGTTTGCCTTAATCCACTGGAGAAGGAAATGGCAAATCACTCTAATATCCTTGCCAAGAAAACCCCACGAACAGAGTATGGTCCACAGGGTCACAAAGAGTTAGACATGACTGAGCAAAAACAACTTCCTGGAGTTTTCTCATCCCTTGTCGGAGAATATTGAAGCCTCCTGCCTCAAGTTTGGATCTCCTGAGCTTTAGACTTCCTGGTATGGAGAGCCACTTTACTCTACGGCGTCCCCTCCTGTCTTTCGTCTGATTCTAAGCCCACTGTTTGCCTCTGCTACGTCTGCTCCCACTGTCCTGCTCTAAAACTCTCTCTTCCCCTTTCCCACTGATTTCAACCTGTCCGTCTTGAGAAATGTAACTTTTTAAGCCTACGAGTCTTCTCCTGGGAAGCGGTCTATGAATTGTGGGAAGGTGAGTCCCCAGGAGTGCACACCAGGTCAGCTTTAAGTCTGCGATCCCCAGTGAAGCGAGTCACCAAAGGTTGCAGAGCTATGAAGCAGAAGCAAACCCACCTCTTCTGTTCCAAGTCCGTCCTCTTCCAATTCACCTTGACGCCTCCTCTCTTAAAGGAACCCAGCGGATGAAAAGGCTCACCTCAAGGTCACATGGGGCATTACGGACAGAGGCCGGGAAGAAGCCAGGCCTTCTAGCATCCCAAGCAAGGCGCTTTTCAGTTTGGTCGTTCTACCTTTCGTTGGGTGACTGTTAGAAGATTCAAAAGCTCTCTTTATTGACTTTCGCAAGGCATGAATTCCATAGCTGTTTAGCATTTTCTTTGTCTACGTGGCTGCAGTTGGTTTATATTATTCCTTTGTTTCTGCCTTATCGCTGCTGCATTGTTTTGAGTGAGTCATGGGACCTTAGATCTACAGCTCATTGGACCCAAGAGGCCATTTTGTCCGGCTCTTTCATTTTACAGACAAGGAAACTGAGGCCCAGGGAGACTGGGTGACCTAACAGGCCACCCTGTCTAACCCTCTCATTTTACAGACAAGGAAACTGAGGCCCAAGGAAACTAAATGACTTCCCTAATGTCGTGCAAATAGTACCCATCAGAAGTGGGATTTAGACCCAGGTCCTTCGTCCCTAAAGACATCTATTTTTCCACTAGGCAACGCTGCCTTCTAAAATCTCACCACATTTCTTTAAATTCTTTTCAATTATTGTTACCTCATGACTCCTTCCCAACACTCCCCAGCTTCCTAATTTTGTTCCATAAACACTGTAATAGCCACAATTTCTTACAGCATAATAATATTCCATAATTCACATATCAAAGTTTTCATTTATTCTCCAATTGTTGGGCACGTAATTTGTTTCCAGGTTTTATTATTTTTTCCCCGCACTTTAAAATAATGCTGCCAAGAACAGCTTTGTGCACATAGATTATTTTTGCCCATTGTCATTAACTTCCTTAGGGAAAACCCACTGGTGGATCAAAGGGTTTTGTAACTCTTACTGTTTAATTGTACATAATTTTCAAAAGACTTGAATCAATCCCAAGTTCCATCAGCAGTAAATTGACATACCAGCATTGTCATAGTGCTGCCAACATTGGGTTTTATCATCTTTTGCAATTTTATGAATGCAAGGTGATGACTGAGTTATTTTAATTTGCATTTCTCTGATGATAAGAGATCTTGAATTTTGGGGGGGGTAAGGGACTGTTGATGATTAATATTTCTTTTAAGAACAGATATTTCTGCATGAATCTCTTGCCTATTAGAGAATAGCAATCACTCATAAATTTGTGTTCATTTATTATAGATTCTGAATATTATACCTTCATAAAAATGTTTATTGCAAATAATTCCCTCTTTCTTAATCTTCAATTTATCCCCTCAGTTGCTGCTGCTCTGTCCAAGATTCCAAATGATCTATGAACTGTCACATCTATGACCTTTTCTAAGTACCTTGGCTTCTTGACCTCTCTGCAGAATGTAACAGTACTAATCGCTTCCTCTTTTTCCTTCTTCCTGAGTTTTCATGATACTCTTCTCCCCTTGTTCTTTTCCCACCCTTCTGGCTTCTCAGTCTTCTTTGCAGGATTATTATGCTTGTTCCTCTCCCCTTCTAAGTGTATCTTAGGGTCCTGGGTCTCCATCTTTCTTCTGTTCTTTCTCTGTGCTGTTTCACTTAGCACTTTTATAGTGACTCCCACAGAGTACACTATCACCTCTATGCAGGTGACCCCCAGAACTACTTACCTGGCCCTTGTGCTCTAGTACTTCCTTACCATAAGCCTACAAGACTGGATGTCTCAAATTCAACTTGTCCAAATCAGAATTTAATATTTCCCCTTCCAACCTGTTCCTTCTCCCTAACTTTTCTCTTTCTGTTATGGATAACACCATCCCTCTAGGTATTCAGGCTCAGGCTCAAATCTTGGGATATAATACTTGACTCTTCTTTCTTCCTCAGCTCCCAATCAACTGCCTAGTCTCGTTAATCCTAATTCTAAAAGATATTGCCCATCTAATCTCTTCTCTCCATTCTCGCAGCCATTAGTCAGTCAATATAAGCATTTATTAAGTACCTACTGTATGCCAGGCTCTGTGGTTCGGTCCTCAATTGTGAAATTTCAATAGCTTTCTAAATGATCTCCCTACCTCTAGTTTCTCCTTTCTCCAGTCCATCCACCACACCACTACCAATCACATGCTAACTAGCTCTCTGATCCCAGATCCTTGGGCTATTACCTGACTTCTGAGTCTCAGTTTCTTTTTCTGTAAAATGAGAGCTTTGGGCTTGATGGCACCTAAATTTTGGTCTAGCTCTAAATCTATGACTATCAGAAATGGTAAGCATGTGGATCCCAGTACATTAGGCTGTGCACCCAGGGAATTATTCATTTGAATGGCTAATATGTATGGAATACTCAGTCATAAGACATTATTTCTATGCATTAAACAAACTAAAGAAACTAAAACTTAACTAAACTTAAGCCAAATGCATATGCATATTACAACCCACACTGCAGAACTGAAAGAGCATATCATAAGATTAAATCAAAACACAAAACTTTTTTAGAGACATTAGTGTGTGCGTGGGCACACCTGGCACACTGGTATACGTGCAAGGCAAGACAAGGCAACAAACACTTACTAGGCACTACTATATCCTCAGCACTGAGCATGCAAATACAATCGAAAGGAAAGATAGTGTCTGCCTTCAAGGAGCTTACATTCTGATAGGGGAAGACCACACCCCAAAACACCCCTGGAGGCTGAAAAACTGGAGGTGAGTGGGTATAAAGGTGCCCTCTCTGGAGCATGGTATGGTGTTGAAGATCAGAAGCACAGCTGAGATGGGAATGGAGGTTGGTGGGGCTGGGCAATCTCCCCAGAATGGAGACCTTGGGAGGACCTCACGAGGCTGTCTCATGGTGAGCAGGTTGCAGGGGCTGATAGATGTTTCAAGCTGAGGAGGTCCCAGGTACTTGGGCATAACTGCAGCTGAAGCATGGAGCTGAAGGCCAGAAAGGCAGAAGTACAGCCAGGATGGAAAGTGGCCATCTTTTGATCTGACACTGATATTCCTAAAGCACAGGTGTGGCCATGTCTGTCCCCTGCCCAAGGAACCCCTTCTTGCTGCTCTGCAGCGCTTGACCCTGTTAGGATCCAGCACAAACTCCTCTGTTGGTTTTAAAGCCCTTCATAATTCTGCACCAATCTACCTTTCTAGCTGTATTGAGTATTTCTTTTCATAAATTCTCCTTTCCATCCAAACAGTCTATTCTTTGTTCATGGCCTTCCATCTCCATCTCTGTTCCTTATGCCTGGAACACCCTCCCTCTTTACCTCTGCCTCATAAACTCTCCGGTTTCCTTCACTTCCTCGGTGATTTTTCACTCATGTCTGACTCTTTGTGACCCCATTTAGGGTTTTCTTGGCAAAGATACTGGAGAGGTTTGCCATTCCCTTCTCTGGCTCATTTTATAAATGAGGAAACTGAGGCAAACAGGGTGAAGTGACTTGCCCAGGGTCACACAGCTAGTAAGTGTCTGAGGCCAGATTTGAACTCAGGAAAAAGAGTCTTCTTGGCTCTGGGTCCAACACCCACAGCGCAACTCAAATGCCATTTCCTGTAGGAAATCTAGCCTGATTTCCTCCAGAGGTTAGTGGCCTTCTTCTGGGAATAAAACTTTTTATGGATTATGTTTTTCACTTTCTATGAACATGCCATCTTAACTAGCTTCTTAGGGACAGGCTGTTTCATTATTGTCTTCCATACCCATAGTCCCTCACCTTGCCAACAGAAAGATGGAGATGCATCTCTTCTCTAAGGCTGATTGGTCATTATGATTGAGGTAATTCATTTTTTAAATTACCAGGAAAACTAAAGTCCTAATTATTCTTCCAGAGCAGTGCTTTATGAGCTAAAAGAGTGACACAGCCTCCCAGTGGTAATTACTCAAAGCCCCTAAATATTTCTCCTATTCTTCCCATTGATGCTCTTTTACAAATATTGCATCTCTCCGTTATCATCTTCATTTCTCCCACAGAGAAAAAAAATGAGTTATTAAGGATTTTAAGGGCAGGAGGTGGGGATGGAGACTCATGTCTGCTCATTTCATTGCCTCCTTTCTCTTTCCCAAATGAGAATATTGGTGGCTGATGCCATGAGAACTTGATCTTGTAAATGGCAGAGATGAGCTTCATAGCTTCCCCAGGCTCTTAATCTTAGAGCTGAGAGCTCATTTGGAGCATAACCAAGCACCAATATGATGGGACCCCAGTGATGAATCGCCTTCCAAATGGTATTGGTCACAGGATCAATGGGGTCAGCACAGCAGGTATGGATCTACCTGGGTTTATTTTTAATACCAAGCCCATGGCATGCTTTAAGGATGAAAAATTCTGTCTCAGAGACTGCAGAACTGGGGAGGCTCGAACAAAGGAGCAATGTGTATTAAAGGGGTTATTTTTCCTTTCATCTGTTGCTTGGCAGGTCATTGCCCTTTATATGTATTGTGCCGTGACCCTCACCCGCACCCTCAAGTCACAAGTAGATTTTTAGCAGGCTGTTTTAAAAAAGATAATAAGTTAGAGGAATAAAACAAGAGGTTCTCAGGTCATGAACGACTTTACAGGAGCAGAACTGGGGTGTATGGGGTGTTCAAGGAGGACCAGTACCTTTGGTATAAGGACTTCCTGAGTCCTTTTCAGGGCTGCTCATCTACCTTTGATAACCACCTGCCATACAACTCTCCAAGAAGCTGTAGCATGTGCAGCAGCCACTACCTGGTAAAACCAATGTGGTAGATGGGCTAAATCAGGTTGAGGGTAACCAGTGGACCTCAAACCCATTGGTGAGTTAGGGAGGTGACTACCCCAAGCGTGTAAAGACTGACTTCCCCTAGTGGAATGAGCAGATGAGAACAATTTGTTCCAATGGCCATGAAGGTGGCTGCAGCAAATGCTATGGAGTGATTAGAGCTTGGTTAGACATCAAAGATACCAAGGTCACCCTCAGCATCCCGGACCATCACTAGTCATCCTGACTTTTGTCTTGCCATTGGATTTTGATGACTCTGGAAGAGAGAGTGAGGCTGATGACTTTGTGCAGTTCTGCCTCACTTAAATCCAATTCACAGGCAAGTCAAGACATCGCCTTGTGATGTCATTGGTCCTCTCTGAAATGAATAAACAACAAGAGGATAGCCGTAGACCTGGGAGAGAGCCTAGCCTAGCCTAGCTCCTTCATTTTGGATATGAAGAAAGGTAGGCCCATGAGGTTAAGTAACTTGCCCAAGGCTGCATACTTAGCCAGCTTCCTAGCATGATAGGGTCCTAGCTGGAGAATTGGGAGGAAGCTCAGAGGTTCTAATCCAACCTTCTCTTGTTATCCATGAATAAACTGAGGCCCTGGGAAGTCTAGTGGCTTGCTCACGATCACAAAGCTGGTAAGCATCATATAAGAGCATAATTTTAGAGCTGTAAGGAACTTTAGAGGATCTCTTTGGAAGATCCCCCCTCACTGTACAAATAAAGAAACTGAGGCTCAGGGAGGTTCAGCAACTTTCCCAAGGTCACGCAAGTAATAAGGGGTAGAGCTGGCATATCTCTGTTCAAGTTCTCTAAGTTGTATAAGAAAAAAAGTGTTAAAAGAAACCATGAAACACCAGCATATTGTGGTCTTTAAAAATAATCCTGCCAGAGTGGGGAAAAAGTCTTCTTGTATCTACCTAGATTCAGGCAGATGAGTCAAGCTCTCAGTCCTCCAGTTCCAAAGGGTTTGGTTGTAATTTCTTAGTTCTCTATAGAAAACAAAAACTTCTCTCTTCAATTCCACTCAGGCCCCAAAAGCAGAGGTGGAGCAGCCTGATAAGCCTTAAGTAGTGTGGTAAGCAGGTGAGAGTTAGGGATGAGGGTTTTTTTTTTTTTTTTTTGCATTACCTTGACTTATTAACGCAATATGCATTTATTGAGGTTCTAGCCCAGGGCTTCTTAAACTTTTTTCACTGGAAACCCCTTTTTGGTTCAGCAGCATTCCTTGACATTGAGTGGCCTGTAGGCTCTCAGAACCAAGGCTGCAGTGAAGTTGTGTGATGCCACATGGGCATGCCCTGCCAGAAACACCTTGGATTCATTACGTGTTTGATTTTTAATTAATTTTTGGTCATTGCGTGTTCAGAAATCTTTTACTGTTGCCAAACTTTTTGCAACCTCATATGGGGTCATGATCCACAGTTTAAGAAGTGCTGTTAGCCAGTGGCCAGCTCTGTGCTCCATTCACCATCATCTATTTGGATTTCAGAGATTTGCCTTGAGCGTCAACAGGTCAATGTCATTCATCGCCATACTTTTCTTCCCTTTTCAGACGCATTTAGAGCCTGGATTTGGAGCTGGATGGGATCTTGAAGGCCATCCAGTCCAGCCCTCTTGTTTTATGGTTAAAGAAACTGAGGCCCAGAGACACGAATTGGCTTCGTATGAATCCAGAGGAGAACCTCAAAGGTTTCCTAGTCTAATTCTCTCATTTTACATATGAGGAAACCGATACCTATAGAGATTAAGTGATTTGCCAAGGGCCATACGGAGATAGGATTCAAATCCTGACTCTGACTCCAAATCCAGTTCTCTGGTCTGTGCTGAATCTTAGAGACCATCTCATCCAGCCATATCATTTTAAACATGAGGACCAGAGAGGTTCAGTGGCTTTCCCGATATTAAGTATAAATGATGGAACTAGGATGTGCACTTGGGTCGTGTTTCCTATTCTCATCAGGAATAGATCCTGATGAGAGAACCTGGACTTCATTTGGAACTTCATGTTAGAAAAAGAACCAGAAAATAGGAGTTCTGTTGGAAAGATAAGAAAAAGGAAGTAGGTGGGAGAAGTGATTCTAAGAAGGTGAAAGGTTAGGGAATGAGTCAGAAGGAAAAGGAAAACTTTAATTAAAACATTAATTTATGTTTTCACTGTCCTTGAGTTGAAGGTTTGAACCTTGTCTTAGACCTTCAAAAATATTCTTTAGAATTTGTTTTTAAAAACTGGGTAACTGCTGCCCTATCTTCCCTGCTTCAATTATGTGCAAATCCATGGACATTTTCACTTAATGAAAGAGGTGCCCCTCCCCTCTTGTTTCGCTTGTCTTGAGATCTCAGAACAATTTTCTTGTTGCTTTATGTAGGAGAGATTCTGTTTGTTTTAGCTCTATCTACCACCGAAGATTGTGCAAAATGGAGTTTATCTGGGAACCTGAGGATGTTTAGCCTGGAGGAGAGAAGAGTGGGGGTGGAGTGAACAGAGGATAACTATCTTCAAGTATTTGAAGGTCTGGTTTATGTAAGAAGCAATAGGCTTGGCTTGCTTGCTCCCAGAGGGAAGAACCAGGAATAGTGAGTAGAGGTGACAAAGAAGTCAATGTAGGCCAGATGTAAGGGAAGTCTTAAAAATTGGTTACCCCAAACTAAAATGATCTGCTGGGGAGGGATTGGGCTCTCAGTCTTATGGCCCTTCTCCTGATCCCCTCCAGGAAGGAATCAAAGTTTTCTTTGGAGAGGGGTGGGCAGGATTCCAGAGATATCTGTCAATGCCTTGCTCAAAGCCACCTCTGTGTATGTTTAGATATCCTGTGTGGATATGCACATTTATGTGGCTATTCACATCTCTTCTACATACAGATATGTGCCTTCAAGTAAAGGCTGGATGACTCCTTCTCTGCTGTGCATTAGAAGAGATTTCTGTTCGGGGATGGATTTACCTTTTGAGATCCCTTCCAACTCTTAGGTCCTATGACTCTGTGACTTTTGAAGCCCTTCAAAACTTGACTCCAACCTACCTTGTGAGCCTCATTTGCTATTCCTCCTCTTCTCTCATTAGTCACTGGCCTTCTTGCTCTTCCTCACACACAATACTCTATTTCTAATCTCCTTGCCTTTGCACTTGCTGTACTCCTTGCCTAGAATGCCCTCCTCCATACCTCAACCCTATAGGATCCCTTATTTCCTTCTCTCCATCTTTCCTGATCTCTACAACTGCTAGTGGCTTCCCTAAATTGCCTTTTTTCCATTTTTAATCTCTCTCATTCTCTCTTTCTCTCTCTCATTCTTCCTCATCAATGTAAATGTGTATAGAAAATGTAAACATAACCTAGAGGCTTGAATAGAGATGCTGATAGATATTGCTGGAATCTTGCCTACTCCTCTCCAAGTAAGGCTTTGATTTTTGCCTTTAGAGGATCAGGAGAATGGGTCATAAGAGTGGCCATTCTTTAATCTCTGAGAAGGGTAGGATTAAAACTATATTTCTCTTCCCCTCTAAACACTGCTGGTCTAGGGACATGCTTTTTAAGGTATATAACAAAAGCTTCTAGGTTCTCTGATTGCTTTCCCCAAAGGGGAAGTAGGGTAGCCCCTAGTTTACACTGACCAGTTTGACTCCATCCCACTAAAAGGTAGTTACACAAAAGGCCATTATAAATAGTGAATAGTGAGTCAATATTTATCTAAACTGATAGCAAATATAAATTCAGATTATACAGATTAGGATATACCAGAAACTATGCATAGTGAATTAGCTCTCTCAAGGGGGGGTGAGATATTTTAGCTCAAACCAAGAGAAGGAGAGGTCCTAATTTCATTCAAAGGGAAATTCTCAGATGTCTCTAGGGAGACCAGCTGGAAATCAGGGCCATGTTGAGGAATCAGCTTCTCTGATATGTCTGTAGCTTTCAGAGTCTTTCATTCTCTAGCCACACGTCTGGAGTTGATCCCCCAGAGCGTCTGGCACAATGCTTGTCTTCTACAGCAGAAAATCCAAATCGTCACTAAATGTTGTACAGCATACTCCCCACTATTAGAAAAGTCATCCAAAATATCCCGAGTTTGGCTGGAAACCCAGGTAATGTGCATACACATTGTCTACCCTGGTAGAACGTTGGCTCCTTCAGAGCAGGACTGCTTCACCTTTGTCAGGCATCGGCTAGAGTGTCTGACATGTGCTTGTCAATTGATCGATTGAAACTGGTCTTAGAGTCACTCTTTTACCTAGTCAATTTCTGATTCAATTTACCATTTTCTTCCCCGGGACTCCTTCCCATTCAAGCAAATGTGTGTTGCTGTAGTTAGTATTTAGACTTTTGCTAATTCTCCTCCCCCTCCCCCATCTAGTCCCCAATATTTCTCCTCCTTGTACCCTACCCCCACCCCCCACCCACCAGGCAAGCCATAGCTTGATTCTTTCTTTGGAATTTTCACATTACCTGTTTTTTTTCTTGCCAAAAAGAAAAAAGAAGATGATTCATAGCAATGCCTCCTTCCCTTTAGTCCAGTGTTGACCATAGTACCTAAAATGCCACAAGTCAATGATTTTTGGGAATTCTTGGAAACCTTCAGGCCACAGGAACAAAACCAGGGAGATTCCTTTGGGAAAATTGTCCTCTCAGCAGGGCTGCCAATTTTCTTATTTTTCAAAGACCAGGTTCTTCATCCCTTTTAGACCTTATCCAAAATGGAACTGGCATTGATAAAGGCCAAGTCTTCAGATCAGTTTAGGCAGGCAAATCTCCGTAAAGTACTGGCTCCCTTGGAAATCCCAGCTAAAGGCAAAAATCTCCATAGAGAAAAATGATGTTATTAGCACTGAGTTTACAGTATGAGAGCTCAGAAACCTGCTAATTTTTCTTCATCCTAAAGGCCTTGACAAAACAAAAGAATTTTTAAAAATACTTTTGGCCTTCCAGAGGGCTTAAGGAAATGGTATGGATTTTGGAGAAGTTTGCTTTTTTGGCTGAGGGATAAGGAAGCAGGTTCTGGAGGGTGGTCTCAGTGACTTTTTCTTGTTAGTGATGATTGAATAGCTTTACCCAAAAGATAACCTATTCCTTCAGGTAAATGGGGCCTTTTGGGAACCCAGAGTAACTATCTGATTCTAAAATTCCAAACAAAACCCTGAAGCAGCCTGGCATGATGCTTGATAAATGATTGCTGATTGATGCATAAAAGTTTTGATGAGCATCACTGAGGTCCTGAGATCAGAGAACATAAATTTGTAATGGCTCCATTGGTCCAATTTACCGTGATTTTTTTTTCTTTATAGTACTTGGCAGCCTGGAGAGGGAGTAGAGAGGAAGGTATAGGAATTAATGAGAAAATAATAGCACAAGGTTAAAAGGTCTAAGAATTCTAGAGTGCTATTGAGGGTAGAGTTGAAATAGCTAACTTGGGTGCAGGCTAGGTGAGAAACAAGTGAAGTCAGAAAGTGGCTATGAACTAGATAGAGGGGCATTGGTTTGAGGGGACTTGAAATTGTGATGAGGGCATAGGGAAGAAGAGGGAGCTGGAAGGGGGAGATGGAGGGTGGAAGACCACAGAGGGAAATTTCACAATTTGAGCTCTAGGAGTTGAAACATATCCAAGTAATAATGAGGTCCAAGGTGTGACTTTGCTCAGGGGTCACTGAACTGGTGTTGAGGTGGAGGTCACTGGAGTTTCTGTTTTTGCCCAGGCTACCACCATGTCTCCAGCCATCTAGGCTCACAGCCTCCACCATACTTGATTGTTAACCCTCGCTCCCATTATAGAATCAGTTGCCAATTCTTGTGGATTCCACCACTATCGTATCTCTACACTACATTCTCTTCTCTCTGCTCATATGGACTGACCACCTGTGTTCTGCTACTCACGCCTCTCCCTTAGACTATTGCAGCAGACCCAGAATCTCTCTCTGCTGCATCTCTCTCCTCGATCCAACTGCTACCCAGCTGCCAAAATTATCTTCCTAAAACACAGCTTTGTCCATGTCACTCCCCTGAATTTCAGATAACTTCTCTTTGCCCTTAGGATACAATGCAAATTCCTCAGCCTGGCATTTAAAATCCTTCATAGCTATACTTCAGCCTACCTTTTCATATCTCACATTTTTCCCATTTTGTATTCTTTTCATTTTGGATAAATGAGTCTATGTGCTGTTCCATGAATATGACAGCTAACTGATGGAGTGGCTAGAGACAAGACTTGGCAGGAGGATCTGAGTTTGAATGCTGCTTCAAGTCTTATTAGTCATGAGGCATCATTTAACCTCTGTATGTCTCAGTTTCTTCATCTGTAAAATGGGGAATAATAATAGTACCTATCTCCCAGGGTTGTTGTGAGAATCAAAAGAGGTAACATGACATAGCACTTTGCAAACCTAAAAGTGTTTTTATTGTAGTTGTTGTTATTATTATTAGCTCATCATTCCACCTCATAATCCTGTGCCTTTGCATAAACTGCCTTCCAAGCCTAGGATGAATTCCTTCCTTACTTCCATCTTGTTGAATTGCAAGCTTCCTTCTAAGCTTAACTCAGGTCTCCTTTCCCTCCCAATAAAATGTAAGCCCTGGGTGGGAACTACTTTTAAAATTTGAATTCTTAGCCTAATACCTTGTCTGTAGTAAGTGCTTAATAAATGCTTATTAGTTTTTTGGAACAAATTAAGGAGGAATGATAAGGTCTGGGTATTAGAAGGATCCCTGAGATCTGAGAGCTTATTCAGGCAAACATAGGATTTAGTGACCCAAAGCTAGTACTTAAGTCCCAGAGGCTCACATAGCTTTGGTTTGATATAAGAATGATGCTCCTTTTTTTTCCCATCAATTCCCTCCTATTATGAAATGGGACAATATCAAGTTCACTTTGGACTTATATGAGATAGATGAAATGTAAATAACATTTTTGTCCTCTCTGACTGGAGTATGTAAATTATTTTAGCACCCAGGTAAATTATTTTGGAAACTTACAGCCCCCATACCCAGTCCCACCCCCCAAAAAGGGAAGCCACAAAAATTTATCTTGTAACATTGAGTTCTTTTTTTTTTTTAAGACGAGGTCTTCCTATCTCACCCAGGCTAGAATGTAGGGGTTACTCACAGGCTGGTCCCACTCTGATTGGTTTAGAGCTGCTTTGTTCTTCTGACCTGGTCCTGTTCATCCTTCCTTAGGTAACTTGATGACCTCTTGTTCCCAGGAATTTACCACATTAATGCCATACTTAGTGGAGACACCCAATTGACTTAGCCCTCTGAAGCTCAGAATTCCTGAGCTCAAGAGACTCTGTCATACTCAGTGGAAGGGATGACAGGTATGAGCCACTCTGTCCAGCACCATTGAATTAGGGTCCTGAGCAAAATTGTGAAGTGGAAGGGCAGGTTTTTCCAGAAGACTTTTGTCACTTACCAAGTAGTATTAATGGACAAGAAGGGGATGAATCTAGTTTTTGTGTGTACAATGTGGGAGTCAGTGTGGAGGATTTGTGGCAAGTGCCCGTTCAGCCCAGAAGCCTCTAGCAAATGGCCTTTTGTTATCCTGCTTCCTTAAGCTGTTGTGTGAATCAAGGTTCCCGGCTCAAACAAAAGACTGAATTGCACAAGGCATGACATCCAAATCCCAGCCAAGGCAGCCTCAATACCAGGTCAACAGAACCTATTTTGGAGAGATTTCTGAGAAAGTCTAGCAATGAAGCTTCTTTGCCAACCATGCTGGGGTTTGTCCAGATACATACTCAGCAAAAAAGAAACAATAAAACCCACGACATTGAGGATTGCATGAAATACTGGTGCCTCAAGCTCAATATGCCTGTGACATGGGGTACCTGGCCAAGAAAGCCTAATTCTTACAGCATGTGCATTTGCGATGTCTTGTGCCAAAACACGAAGAGGCTTGAGGAGTCTGAGTAATGAAAGTAATGGGAGGCTCTTCCCCACCCCCCACTCCAGAACATGTGCAGATATCCTAAGACTTTTCTGTCTTCCTTTTGAGTGGTGAACAAAAACCTCTTAATTGGCTTAGAGCCAGTTCAAGGAAAGAACCTGATTCTCTCTGTCTGCTCTCTCCGTCTTTCTCTTGTCTGTCTCTGTGTCTCTTTGTCTTTGTCTCTCTTTTCTCATTGTCTCTGTGTTTGTCTGTCTGTCTCTCTCAGAATGAGTCTCCCTATCTCTCCTGGGTGAGAAGTGCAATAGGCCTAGCACTGATCAGTATGGAAGCTTTGATCTGACCCAATTTTTTCTGACCTAGGTGGGTTGGTCCCACCTTAGGCAGCCTGGCAGCCCTCTGCTCCCAGGCCCTCATCATATCAGTATGAAACTTAGAATGAATACCTGATCAGCTCTCACCCTACTGCAACTCAGAACCCCTAAATAGGCCGGCCTCAGCCTCCCTCTGCAGCATGACTTCTCGGCATTTGCCACCAGATCTGATGGCACCAGTCATCTCCTAGTCACTGATGCTGATACTCTCTGTGACATCTCATGTCTCCCTCTCCCTTGATGCACACATCCCATTAATCACCAGTTTATGCTGGGCATCACTCTACCAGATTCCCATTGCCTGCTTCATGCTTCCATAACCTAGTCTATTTCAGAAGCTTCTTAACAGAACTATTAGCCTCTATCAGCCCTACCAGCACTGCAACTTAATCTTCTTAGGACAGATATCTTCACATCACTCTATTGCTCGAGGGCCTTCAATAGGTCACAAAAGCCCACTGAAGGAAGTCCAGATTCCTTAGACTGACATTTAAGGCCCACCACAATTTTTTCCTCTGGTTCAGTCAATATAGACTATAGAATTCTTCATTTAATAAGTATTTTAAAAAAGCCAGGGGTTGTGCTAGCTAAAACAGCTTTGAAGGGGGTGTCTCTTGGGGTTGGGGAAAATAAGCTGTACACAGAGAAATAAACATAAACATATACACAAAATAATGCAAGGGCGGGTCCTAACCACTGGGGAGAGGGATCAGGAAAAGTCTCATATGCAAGGTGGTATTGGAAGGATTCTAGGAGGCAGGGGGAAGGAGGTCATTCCAGGCATGGGGGACAGACAGTCTGGTCAAAGACACATAGGTGGGAGATGGAATATCATGTGTGAGGCTCAGGAAGTGGGCACAGCTAACCAGAATGTGGAGTCTATGAAAGGGAGGAGCACACAATTAGCCTGCAAAGGTAGATGGTAGTTTGATTGCAAAGAGCTTTAGATACTGAAATAAGGAGATAATAAGGAACCGTGGGAACTTCTTGAACAAGAGAGTGACATCATCCATAACTGTGCACGAAGAATATCAATTGGTATTTGTTTGGAGAATGTAAGAGAGGGCAGAGACTTGAGGCAGGGAGGCCAATGGAGAGGTTATTACGGTGATTCCTGAGAGAGGTGATGAGAGTCTGGACTGGATCTGTGCAAAGGGGAGACTCACAATGCACTGAATGGGGATTTCATGAGATTCTTTCCAAATTCTTCCACTTCTAGTGTTGTGAAATTCCTCGTGAAGAGAAGATAAACACGATGTGATAATGAAAAGTCAGTCTTTGAAATACAAAGGAGCAAAGGAGAATATTTGAGCTAGGAGAGACATGAGAAATACAGCAACAGAAATAACCCTGCCCATTGAAGTGTGCACATGTTTTTACATGCACATGTATGTGCGCATGCATGCCTGTACACATGTGTGTATCTTAAGACGATTTCTGCTTTCTGAAATGATCATCTTTCATTCAGAACAGGGCCAAGCATGTCTCCTTTCTGCTTTACATATGGACAAACCAATGAATAGCATAAAAAGTTAAAAATACTCAGAAGCTTTTTATTAGGTGAGGGGAAAAGAGACCATGACCAAGCATGTTTGCCTGAATTCCCTGGGTCTTGTGATAATGCTCCAGCACTGTGAGCCATTTGCTTTTAGGGAGCAAATAGCATCAGACCCCAAAGAAATATTTTTTAAAATAGGACTTCATTCTGGGGCTAGGACTTCATGCTAATAAGGACCTAAAATGTCCTCATTAGGGTGGAAATAGAAAGTCATTTGGGGTAGACTTGAAGGAAATGGTTGGACTGGTTTATCCTCTGCCCTCCAGCATAACCAGACGTATATAGTCTGGTCTTCTATTTGAGCTCAGATCTTAGTTTACAAATGCACTTAAGGAAGATATGGTATTTATATTAAATACCGTCTGAGAAGGAGATCGGATAACAATTAAAAGGCACATAGTTGGCTTTTAAAAATGCTTATTAAATGAAGAATTCTATAGTTTATATTGACTGAACCAGAGAAGAAAATTGTGGTGGGCCTTAAATGTCAGTCTGAGGAATCTGGACTTCCTTCAGTGGGCTTTTGTGACCCATTGAAGGCCCTCGAGCAGTAGAGTGATGTGAAGATATCTGTCCTAAGAAGATTAAGCTGCAGTGCTGGTAGGGCTGTTAGAGGCTAATAGTTCTGTTAAGAAGCTTCTGAAATAGACTAGGTTATGGAAGCATGAAGCAGGCAATGGGAATCTGGTAGAGCGATGTGCAGCATAAATTGGTGATTAATGGGATGTGTGCATCAAGGGAGAAGGAGACATCAGATGAAACAGATTATCAGCATCAGTGACTGGGAGAATGGCTGGTGCCATCAGATCTGGTGGCAATCAGGGTTATTTCTATCGTTGTATTTCTCCTGTCTATCCTAGCTTTAATATTCTCCTTTGCTTCTTTATATTTGAACAATTATTGAATTTTTTGATTTGTCCAATTGTTGATTCTCTCTCCCTCCTTAAATTACTTTGTGTTTTCTTATTTGTAAGAAATAAGCATTTTAAAAGAGCCAACTATATGCCAGGGATTGTGCTAGACAAAACGACCTTGGGGGGAGGAGTCTATTGGGGTTGGAGAAAATAACCTATACACAGAGAAATAAACACAAAAATATACACAAAATAAAATAGGGAAGAGTCCTAACAACTGAGGAGAAGGATCAGGAAAAGTCTCAAATGGAAGATGGTATTGGAGGGATTTTATTCTTCTAGTAGAATGCAAGCTCCTTGAAGGCAGGTCCTATTTCATTTTTATCTTTTTTATTCACAATACCTAATTCAGGACCTTGCATGTTATAGGCAGGTTAGAAATATTTGTAGAATGGAATTGAAATTGAGAATGTGTCTTCAAATACTCAAATGATCAAATGACATATGACTTCTTCTATTTGGAAATTCCCTCTTGGAATACAGAGGCAACCTCTCCATTCTTATACATCCTCTGCAACTCTTATCCATCTCCTCCCATAAATTCACATGATGGGGGCCTTACTTTATTTTTCCTAACAATGTGAGGCTACAGGTGTAGTTTTAGGAATATTTACTTCTTATGATTCACTGTTTTTATGTGAGCAGACAATTTTTTGAAGTTCCTTATTTGCTGTATATATGTATACACACATATGTATCTCTATACTCACAGAGATATATCTGTACATACACACACACACAAACACACACATATATAAATATACACACATAAACACATTGATATGTCTCTCTCTATCATCTTTCTTTCTCATTCTTTCTTTCTCCTAGTTACCCAAACTAGATAAAAAGATAAAGCTATAGATAGAACGTGTACTAACAGCATGCAATGATTTGGACATTATTCATCCATTTGATTTCCTTTGTGTGGATGGCTAAGCCAAAATCTTTTGAGTGACCTTGGATCTCTTCTAATAACTCTGCGATGATCTAAGGTTTGATACAGTTAAATAGCAACATCTGTAAGTCCTCATTGTCCTTGAGACTCCTTCAATTTGAATGTTGCCCTAGATCACCTCTATTGCAGGGGAAAAAAAAACATATTTAGTAAGCATGTATCTCTGGTCTATGACTTGCCTTATGTTCAAGATCAAAGAGCTACTGAGCCAGGCTATTGATGTTGATATATTTCAAGGAATCTTGAATCTTTTTGGTGTTTCCTATTTATTTTAAATACTCACATAAACAGAAACAATGTCTTTCCAGCATCTGAATATGTGATATGTTTAAAGTTTCATTTTCAATTTTTAATTTTTAAAAAGCTTTTATAAATTGCTTAGTGTAGGTTATAATTTCTTTCCAACAAAATTTCATTATGGTGAAAGGGAAAGGAAGGGTTGTGCGGGTCCAGAGTATCATCATCAAAATGTGATACCTCAAAGAGGCAGAGAGAGAGAGAGGGAGAGAGGGAGAGGGAGAGGGAGAGGAAGAGGGAAAGGGAGAGGGAGAGAGAGGGGAAGAGGGAGAGGGAGAGGGAGAGGGAGAGGGAGAGGGAGAGGGAGAGGGAGGGGAGGGGGAGGGGGAGAGAGGGGCATAGAGGGAGAGACAAAGGGAGAGGGAGGGAGGGAGAGAGAGAGAGAAAGAGAGAGAGTGTCTTTGTCTACAAACATTAACTGACAAGGTGAATAATTATGTGAATTAAATAAAAATCTCAGTTTCAATCTACCTGGTATAGAACCACCCCCTCCCTCTCACTTCTCATCAAAAGCTTCATTTTTTGTGGTTGACCTGAATTATTCAGACAATTCCTTCTGCTATCCATTTCTTTCTATATAAACACATTCAGAGTTTCACCACTGACATTTTCCATTTCCTGTCTTCTGAATCTACTCTGGCAGGAAGGGTATTTGGCCAATGTCTCCTAATTAGATTAGAGCTCTTGGGCTGCGGATTATGCCTTGATGGAGTTTTCTGTCTTGGAACATGAAATGGCTAAAAAAGAATTTGAAATTGGGAAGGGCTAAGAAGCATGAGTCTCTGAAGGTGAGAGTATTTTAGAGAACAGTATAGGCCTGTGCTGGGTCTTTGTATAAAGAAACATAGACTGTCCACGAACTCATGAATTGGAATGAAACATTTGTCCTGTCTGATGCTGCCTTGCGGGGAAATGTGGTAAAGGGGAAAGTATTGGGATCAGAGGTAATGAGAAGAGAAGGCAGGTGGTTTCAAATCCAATCTTGATCATATCTAACAGTTTGCTTTCCCTTTTATGACTCTGAGTGGGGAGGCATGACTCATTATCAAGAATCCCACATCTGGTAGTGAATCGTTCATTCAATGAGCATTTATTAAATGCTTACTACATTGCCAGGCAAGTATAGTTATCCCTTACACATCATTGGAGTTAGGGGTGTGGTGGCCTCATGATCTGGAAGATCTGCATAAAATTTTTGGCGCTCTCTTTGTACCAGAGATGAAATCTGAATTATTATGGCATTAAAAGATAAAATAAGTTGATAATATATACAACACTATGCATATATTTTATGCATGTGTGAATTTCTAAATTTTTTGAGTCATCTGCTGGCCTTTGCATGTCATTTGTGCTTTCTGCAAAACTTCCCCTGCCAAATTCCCATTTAATTTCTTATGTTGACCAGCGATATATTGAAACCCAATGGAGAAAGTTGTGATGCGAAGGGATAACTGTAGTTACTATGGATATAAAAATGGACAAAAATTGTTTCTACCCTCAGGGAGCTTACATTCTACTGGATTTTGATCCTCAGTAACCTCATAGTCATCTAGGTTATGCCCAACCTCCAATGAGGGGCTCCTATAATACAGGCCTCTATGGCCAGAATGTGCTCCCTCCTAATTTCTGCTTCTCAGAATCCTTGTCTTCCTTTAAGGAAGTCCTACCTTCTCCATGAAACCTTCCTCTGATCCCCTCCCAATTGTCTGTGTT
The DNA here is from genome assembly GCF_900497805.2 of Vombatus ursinus. NCBI lineage: Eukaryota > Metazoa > Chordata > Mammalia > Diprotodontia > Vombatidae > Vombatus > Vombatus ursinus. The sequence continues at coordinate 39,391,275 of NW_020954577.1, forward strand.
CTATTCATCTTTGATTTTTCCTTACACTATAGTTATATCTCATGGGTAGGATGGAAGCGTCCTGAGGGCAAGGGTCATTTCATTTCTGTTTTTGTATCTCCAGGGTCTAGAATAGTGACTTACAAGTTGGCAATGTTTAATAAATATTTGTCTAATTGAATTGAATTTATGCATAGTTATGAGTGAAATAGATGGACTGGACATTAGTGTTGTGGTTAACTGGTCATGCTGACCAAGTTAAAGTCATTATTTGTATTAATGGGCATTGTGCCTTACTGTAAGCTCTAGAGAATTATAAGAATGATAGAATTTTAGAACTGGAAATCACCTTCGAGAGCATCTACTTTAACACTGTTGGTAGATTAACTATTAACAGCGCTATTGCTGAGAAAAGCAGTATAGCTGGCCTATATTGCACCATTAGTGGATTATTAGAGTAAGAAAGACAGTTACAGGTCACTAATAGATCTCATAATAACAAATGGTAATAATAACAGTAACTTTGTTGTTCAGTCATTTTAGACCCCTGGTGACCTCATATGGGGTTTTCTTCACAAAGATACTGGAATGGTTTGCCATTTCCTTCTCCAACTCATTTTGCAGATGGGGAAACTGAGGTAAACAGGGTGAAGTGACTTGCCCAGGGTCACACAGCCAGTAATTGTCTAAGGCTGAATTTGAACTCTGGAAGGTGAACCTTCCTTATTCCAAACCCAGTACTCTAACCACTGCACTACCTAGTTGCCTTAATAATAATAGCTAACATTTATATGGTATCTACTATCTACCATGTACTATTCTAAATTCTTTACAATTATTATCTCATTTGATCTTCACAACAACTCTGGGATGCAGTGCTATTATTATTACCATTTTACAGTTGAGGAAATTGAGGCAAACAGAAGTTAAATGACTTACCCAGGATCACACAGCTAGTAAATGTCTGAGGCTGAATTCAAACTCCTGATTCCAAGCCTAGCCTCTATCCACTGCATGGGTGTATACACAATATATACATAAACATACATATTTATACATACATGTAGCATATATACAAATTCAAACATACATACATAAGCAAAAATACATATACATATATAACTGAAAAAGTAGGAGACACCTCCCCACTGCAAAAAAAAAAAAATAGTTCAAAATCAAAGAAGGGCTGGAGCTGATGGAGCCAGACAAATGCTATTTCCTCAGCTTAGTCTTCTATCCTGTTCAACTTTCAACGAGCCAGGCAGCCTTGATCATGTATTAAGTGGTCCTAAAAACCATCCTTGACAAGCATAACCTTCCTGACAGCTTTGAAATGATAATCCAGCACCAAGAGGAAATATGTAATCTACCTTTCAACCCTGTATGATGTGATGGCCGCTTTTGACTTTTGATTCCTTTTGGCAACTGATTTCTTGATGAAACCCGTTAGGCTTCTTAATTCTCTCTGTAACTGTGGATGCTTTAGGCTAATGTCTCTCTTGAAAAAGAACATTTGAGATCAGAGTTCATACAACTTAGATTTGGAAAGGATTTTAGAGATGATCTTGTCAAATCTCCTCAATTTGCCAATGACGAACCCAAGAACCAGAGAGGTGGGGTAATTTGCTTAAGGTTGCACAGGTTTGACTAAACAGGTAGAGATAATGTCCAGACCCATACCACCTCACTCCCAGTACAGTGGTCTTCTGGCTCTGCCACACTGCCAATGACTCTGTTAGGCTGTGATGGGAGTGGAAGAAAGATGAGGGACCCATCATAAGTTGTTAGCATCTGGCTAGAAGTGATGTCCTTTTAATCAAGTATTCAGAAAACTCCTAAGATGAGACATTCAAAGCAACCTTATAACAGAAAATGGAATATTAAGATATAACTTTAACTCTCTATATAGTAATGAAAAGTGGGATTAACCACTTACACCAAAGGCCACCATGTACAGTGTCTAAAAAGAAACTCACGTAGGCACCAAGGAAATGAAAAAATTGTCTTTGAGGAAAAAGCATGTGTCACCTTTCTAGGGATCATAGATTTAGGGCAGGAAGGAATCTTAGGGGCTATTAAAACCCCAATTTCTACAAGAAGATTTTCCTAACTCTTCTTAATTCTGGTGCCTTCCTTTTAATTCTTTCCTACTTATTCCATATATAGCTCCTCTCTCTCTCTCTCTCTCTCTCTCTCTCTCTCTCTCTCTCTCTCTGTACGTATGTATGCTTGCTGTCTCCCCCCTACCATTAGATTGTAAGCTTCTTGAGGGCAGAGATTGTCTTTGGCCATTTTTTGTATATCTAACGCTTAGCATGGTGCCTTGGCAAATAGTAGGCACTTAATAAATGTTTATTGAGCAATATTACTGAAGCACCAAAAGGTTAAAGGTTAAATAGTTTGTTCAGAGTTACCCCAGTGTCTGAGGCAGGATTTGAACTCAGGTCTTCCTGATTTCAATTTCAACATGCTAGCCTCTAATGCCACCTAGCTGCACCTCCTGGATTCCCTTTTGGTTCCGTTTACCTGGGAATCTATTTGAGAGAAAGTATTCTGACCATCCACCATAGGCAAATGCTAACGTTCTACTAGCCAAAGAAATCAGGTGCTATACAGGAGGGAAAAGAAATAAGGAGGGAGAGGATTATGTCAATTTGATCACCCAAGTATCACCTCCCTGAACCTAATGGGTTTTTTTTTTGATAATCTGATGGCTCCATTTATTGTTTCCAACTCCTCCTCCCCCAATCTTGCCTGGGGAGGGCAGATCAGCATGGCTGCCCCAATGAAGGAAAGGGAGGGAATAGAAAAGGGAGAAGGGGAAAAGGACTGAGAGGAGGAGGGGGGAAGAGAACTAAAATAAAATGCTAAATGAGAGATAAAAGGGACTCCTTTTCCTCTTTCCTTCCCCCCCTCCCCACGTTGGCTCAGGGAGGAGGGGAGAGATTTCTTCCCTTCCCTCGTGGTTCCCCAGATAATGGGGGGAGTCCTCTGGAACCTAATGGTTTTTGAAAGTGACTTGGGAAATATCATAAATGGTGGAAAAGGTTCTGGATTTGGTGACCTGATCAGAGTCACGTAACCCAGTAAGTGTTTGAGGCCAAAATGGAACTCAGATCTTCTTTACTCTAGGCCAACACTCTACTACTGCTATACCATTTATCTGTCAAGAATCTTTAAGGTCCATTTGAGCTTGCAATCTATGCTCCTGTGATTTTACTGGTATCTTTAGGCATATTCTTTGTTAAGTTGGATGACTATAGGTCCCAGGGATCTCCACCCAACTGAAGAAGGTCATTTTCCCCCTCCTCAAGAGAGCTCTAAGAATCATATCTTTTTTTTTTTATTAGACATTTATTGTTGGCAAATGAATAAAAGTTGTGCCTGTTTTCAGGTATTTCCAGTCAAAAGAACGACAGCCTGGTGTACTCACTGCCTGACAACAAGGCCTATTGGGTTCTATCAGAGGAATACTAAGGAATCACCCAGGACATTGAAAAGGCCAACAGTTTAAAGTGAATAAACAGCTATTCTTTCCATGCTCCAAATATCAGGTCACTAGAGGCTGATTCTGCAGGCTATATGCTATTGTGAGGAGCTTAGTAAAATTTACAAAGAGGATTAGGCAGTTATTTGAGTAAAAATAGAACCTATGGTTTCATCGGTGAGGCTTCAATGACTAACTCTCTTTGAGAGTAATCCTTATGTTACTAGACATAAGCTGGTCACTATATGGGCACCAGAAGAAAATCTTTGCTGGCTCCCAAAGTGCAATATCATGCCAGAGACATTTCCCCCTTTATTTCCTCAGTCACAAATTGGTCCTATTGAAAGACTCCCTGAACCAGAGATCATTATTAGTTAAAAGGCTTCTCATTTTAGTGACTGTATTCAACCTGGCTGGAGTGGGGGTGGGGAAAAGAGGATACGCTTCTATTCTGAGTAATAACAATAACCAGGGTGAGGCCACAAGGGTTTTGCCGCTGGGCATCAAATTTAGAGGGTGCTAAAGTCAGAGTTGTGTAATAACACTGACAATCTCTGGGGACCTAAGATAACAGAGCTGATCACTAGATCCGCAAGAATAATTCCTTAAAATAATAATTGACCCAATAGTCTGCTGGGGAGACTGTTCCTGGTTCTGACTCTATGAGATCCTTGTCCTAAGTTCCATTTTTTTCCCCTCAGCTATCCAAGATGAACTTAAGAAAGGAAAGAATGAAATGCAAGATATGTAAATGTAGCCAGGTGGGATTTAGGGGGAGGGGTTGCCATTCTCCTGTTTGAATGAATAAGCTTCTCCAAGTTTAATAAATATTACTTGGTTTTAGAAGAAAGTCACAGTAAAAATAGTAATACATAGTATCCTGGCTGGAACACCCTTCCTCTTTATTCTGGTGATGTCATCCCTTTCATTTAAGGAACTATGCTTTCTTTTTTTCTCCCTCTGTTCTTTGCTGTGTGCTTCCAATTTGATGTCAGCCGTCAATGAATATTAGATAAAAGCATCATGTGGGGACATCAATTGAACCTACATGATTAAAGGCAGAGACAGTGATGTTTACCAAATTGGTTTCTTCTTAGCGCTGCTCACCTTTTTTAATGCACCTTAGAAGATAAAACATTGATATTGAGTCTTCAATCATACTCCAGAGTATGAAAGCACCTACTTCTATTTGGTGGGGGAAGGGTCACCAGGAAGCTTACCACACCCCACCCTTCCTTTGTGATGCCAGGAGGCCTGAATCGTATTTCTCTTTCATGGAGATCGCTGTTGGGAACAGGGCCTCTGATTACATCTGCAGCAGACACGGTCTTTGCTTATTGGTGCATTCAATAGACTCATGGTCATTAGGAGCGAATTTTTGTAGGCTAGTGTTTCTGGAGACTTGTAAAAGTAGGAAAGAGAGAGAAACGGTGATGGAGCGAATGGAGCGCTAGGTGTAGAGACAGCTCCTAAAGTTCAGTCCTGGTTCGGATACTTGCTTTAGAATCCTTTCTCCTTTCTGGCCCTCAGTTGTTTGCCCTCTAAAAAAAAGAAAGTATTTAAGGGTTCTTTCCAGTGGTAAATTCCATGCCCTCTCAAGTCTCTTTGAACTCTGGGAGAATGGTAGTATCTTTTAAATCCTTGATGAGTGAACAACTAAATAGCCCGGATGCTCGGAAGGAATCCTGCCTCTGATGCAACCCTACAGCTACGGAGTTGACACAGATTGCTTCTGCCTCCGAAGTCCTTTCTGCCTTGGGATCTATGAGGTGTGTGTGTGTGTGTGTGTGTGTGTGTGTGTGTGTGTGTGTTTGTGTGTAGGGGGGGAGGTATGTTCTCTCACATATAAATTAATAAAATATTTTGACAGCAATTGGTTTCACAGTCAGATCATTTCATAGTTTGAAACATTTCAATAGTTTGAACAACGGTTCTGTATTCCTTCCAAAGGAAGGTTCATCCTCCTTACTTCACTTGGCATTGACAGCTATCCCCAGTCTGGTTCCAGTGGACCCTGCTAGCTTTATTTGGTGGGCTTCCCTTCAAATTCCCTCTTTGCTCCAACTGAACTGCTTCCTTTGTTACTATCCATACATACTTTCTTGCCTCCACACCTTGGTTCACCGGGGTTGGAGAACCTGAGGCCTCAAGACCACATGTGGCCTTCTAGGTTCTTGGGAGTGGCCTTTTGACTGAGTCCAAGTTTTACAGAACAAAACCTTTTATTAAGGGGATTTGTTCTGTGAAGTTTGGATCCAGTCAAAGGGCCAAACTTGAGGACCTAGAGGGCCACGTGTGACCTTGAGGCCCCAGGTTCCCCACTCCTGTTTCAAACCATTCCCTCTGTCTTTATTTTGTGTTCTCTCAAATCCTACCTGTTGAATTTCTATAAATCCTGTAAGGATGTCTCCTCCCCCACAAAATCTTCCCTGTTCCTTTTCAATAGATGAGGAGCTCATTTCCCTCAAAAATTACACAGTATTGTGATGGCACCCCTCTTAAATATCAAAAAGGTAGCATGGCACAGTGGGTATGGCACTGAACTTTTCATGAGGAAGACTGAGAATCCTGTCTCAGACAGTTGCTAGTTGTCTGTTCCTAGGCAAATCATTTAATCCAATCCAATAAATAATTATTAAGTTCCTACTATGTGCCAGGCACTCTTCTAAGTGCGTTTCACAAATATTATCTCCTTTGATCCTCCCACAGCTCTGAGAGGTAGGTGCTATTATTATCTCCATTTTATAATTGAGGAAATTGAAGTAGACAGAAGTTAAGTGATTTGTGTAGGGCCACACAAGTAATAAGTGTCTGAGGCTAAATTTGAACTCAGATCTTTCTGACTCTAGGCCCAGCACTCTATCCACCAGGGCCCCACCATGTTACCTCTTTGCAAACAGAAATCCCCAGAGAGTGTGTTACAGTGATCATGATGGATGACATGTATAAAATGTGACATGTTCACTACTTCTTGAAGGCAGGGACTGTCTTTTGGCTCTTTTTGCATCCCCAGCACTTAACAGAGTGCCTAGTTCATAGTAGGCACTTAATAAATGCTTATTGATGTTATTATTTGGCAATGGAGGATGGGGTGCCAAGGGATCAGAATCTGGAGACCACACAAGGGCCAACTGCAGAAATGGGCCAGACGGTCCAGAGCCTGCCCCTTTCAGATTGGAGCTGGCCAGGTCTTAGTGTCCAAGGCTTGGCATTTTAGTGTGCCTTATTTATCATCATTAAAGAATGCTTCCCCAGTCACATGGGACAGCAGAGATGTAATCCAGCCATCCATAGTTTATGCTTTGGAAAGAAGCTGTTGTTTTAGTCTATGTCCTCATCAGGCAGAGAATTATGATGTGCCTGCTTCCTTTGATTACTAATGAGCTTGGAAAGCTACCTGGCTCAAAATACTTTTTTCTTTTCACTTAAAAAAAATCTGGACCTTTGATTAAATTAGAGTAAAGAACTGTCCTATTGAAAGTTGGAAGCTCATCTGTTCTTCATATTCTTAAAGAGCTGTTTGGGATGCAACTCTTTAAATGACTTCTTCCTGGTCGTAGCTTCCATGGAGCAGAAGTGGATCTTGTACCCAGCTCTTCCTAACCTGGATGCTGGCTCTCCTCTCTTCACTATTCCCTCCTTTATTCCTTTCTACAGTTGCAGATTTAGAGGCAGAAAGGATTCCAATGTTCTTCTTGATAGACTCCCTCATTTTATAGCTGAGGAAACTGAGGTAGACAAAGGTAAAGTGAGTTGCCCAGTGTCGCTCAGTAAATAGTAGAGCTAAGGTTTGATTCTATGCTCTAGGCCTCCACATTTGGCATGCTTTCTACCCACTACTGCTGCTTCTCATCTTCTTATGAACTCTGTTTTTTGTAATTATGGATTTAAAAAAAATTATATAGCCCACAGGAGCCACACCTAGGGAGTGTGGCTTAAATTTAGGTAAAAGACTACTCAGTGTGACATTGGGAAAACATCCATAAGTGGGAGTGGGGGAGGGAGAGGGCTTTGTCATTTGTACCTAAGCCTTTTATAAATGCTTGTTGAACTGATCTGAATGGTGCAGGGACTAGGGGGTTGGGGCAGGGTCAGGATTTGGAATGAGACAAATTTAGTCTGGGACAGAAGGCCAATGGTGAACAGTTTGGGGACTCAGAGCTATAAAAGTATATTGGAAATGTGACCTAAACCTGAGCCAACCAGGAAGCCTCTTGCCCCCCCCCGCCTCGTTCCTTCTTTCTGTCTCCCATCCTTGTTTTTCTCATTCCTTTTGTCTCCTTCTTTCCCTTCTACTGCCTCCTTTCTTTTTGATGCTGTTCTCTCTTTCCTCCTCCCTCTCCTTTCCTCTCTCCTTTCTCTCCAGTTGTCTCTTCTTTTTTCTGTCCTTGTTCTTCTCTTTCCTTTCTCTGATTCTCCCTCTCTCTTTTCTTCTATTCTCCTTCCTACTCTTCTTTCTCCCTTTTTGTTTTTTTGTCTCTCTCTTGCTGTTCTTCCCCTTTTCTCCCTCTCTCATTCCTCCATCCCTTCTATTCTCTCGTTAGCTCTCTGTTTTTATTTCTACTTCCCTCTTTCCTCTCTCCCTTCCCTCTCTCTTGTCCTGTCTCTGTTCTTTTCTCTTTCCTCCTTCCCTTTCCTTTTATCTTTTTATCTCTCTCCCTTCATTCACCCCCACCCCTCTTCAGTAAACTATTAAAGCTTTGAGTTCCCTTCTCCCCATGAGGCTGACAAGGACACAACAATACAAAATCTTGAGATACGGAAGATGAACCACTCTATAACTCCCTGAAGTGGTCCTAATGATGGGCAGTTTGTTCCAGAAGGAGCACATAGCCACCAATACAACCATTCCCTGAGTTGCTGCTCAGGGGAGAATCAATCAAGCCACCAGCATTGATTAAGGGCTAGTTAAGGACTAATCCCACCTCAAACTTAATACTATGTACCTCCCTAATGTAAAAAGCCATGGGAGAACAAAGAAAAAGCAAAACCAGCCCCTGCCTTCCAGGAGCTTAACTGGCTCTGAACAGGGCTGTGACTGAATGACTTTGACCATGGGCTCCAGGGCCATCATTTTGAAGCAGGGTCTTGTCAATCTCAGATAGAAATGGGGGCCAACAAATAGTATAGAAGGATCCCTGCTGGTGCATAGTGACTTAGAAAATCACATGTTAACATAATCTATGTTCTATTGTATTTTTATTTATTTTTGTTAAGTATTTCCCGAATATATATTTAATGTGGTTTGGCAGAACTAGGGAATATCATGTGGGTCTCCTGTTTATACCTCTGGTACAGCAGATCTATTGGGCTGTTGGAATCCTACCTCAAACATTTACCAGTTCTTTGATTCCTGGACCAATCATTTAACCTTTTATTTTAGTCTCAATTTTCTTATCTGTAAAATGGGTATCGTCACAGTACCTAGTTGTTGTGAGGTTGCTGTGAGGACCGACTGAGATGATATATCAAACTTTAAAGCAAAATGTAAGCTGTTATTCTGGCCCTATTGCCTCTGGAGTGAAGAGGTCTAAGGAATGTGGGAGGGGAGTCCTGTGCAAGGCTGCTATATGTATGAAGAAATGAGGGAGACATCCCCTCCTAGACAGCCTCCTAATCTTCCCCCACCCCAGCTCCAGATAACAACGCAGGTCCTTTGGGATTCTTGAAGGTCACCCCAAATGTGCCCACACGCCCCTGTTGTAACAAAGGCACCCCTCCCCAGTTTTTCTCTTCGACCGTCTTCCAAGTTCTCTGGCCAAAGGCTAGCATATCAATCTTGTATCTTCCTGTACAGAGCTTTTCTATATATAGCCCTCTGGGCCTTTAATAGTTCTGTCTTGGATACTGTTGCCTGGTCCCTTTCATGTTATCTGCTTCCAGATGGTGACAAGGATCGACTTTTACGACAATGGTCACCTTTGTCCCTCTCTTTCAGTAGGCTCTAGGTCAGGCCCTTCTGGATTCACTAAGCTTGCTTATTTTGACATGTCAGTACTCAAGGAGCTGTGATTTATGATTTCATCATTGTGGATCTCCTGATTCCCCAAACCAGGGATTCGTAAGCTTTTATTTTTTGGTCAAGGACACCTGATATAGTCTCTGGACCCCCTCTCAGAATTCTGTTTTAAATGGTACAAAATATAGAGGATTATAAAGGAAACCAATTATATTGAAATAAAGATCTGATTTTTTTCCCCATCCAAGTTCATGGACCCCTTGAAATCTATTCATTGACCAAATCAAAAACTCCTGTATCCTTCCCCTTTCTGCATCTATTTATGAGGTGGGGAGGGAGGAAGATAGCTGCCTGACAGATCCAGGGATCAATCGTGTCAAAGGGAATTCTAATAAGATGTTCAGGAAACAGCAAGAACTGTGGAGGCAGGAAGTGGGTTAAACAAAGAGGTTTATTCAACATATACATGAGGCCAGAAATAGCTGAACCAGGAAGGGACACAATGGGATGTGCCCCCGCCTAAGGTTGAAAATGATTTCAGAGTCTTGGCCATAAGAGGACACCAAGTCTAAGTGGCTGTCTCTTTCTCTGATCTTTGCAGGACCTCTAGGTCCTAAAGTGTGGCCCTTTGATGGAATCCAACTATTCAGACAAAGGGCCACACTTGAAGACCTAGAGGGCCACAAGTGGCCTCAAGGTCTCAGGTTCCCCATCCCTTGGGGGTTAGATATGACCAGAGTCTGAAAACAAGTCAGCCCCACTAAGGCAGAGGTGGAGGGGGAATTATTAGTTGATGATTAGTTGATGATAGGTGCTGGAGTCCTAATTAGGCAATCTCAAGGTGTCAGGGAAAGATCTCAATAGCGAAAGGGTAAGAGGGTGCTCCAGAGAATGTGGGCTGAAGGACCCTGCACTGTGGCCTAACCCCTCCTCTTTGTCATTTGTGGTAGAGCAGATTGCGTGTCCTACTTGAGTTCAGGCCTGGGTTCAAATCCAGTCCCTGATAATTTCTAGTCTCACCTTTGAGACTAGTTGTGTATGATTGGGCAAGTGACCTAACTACTGAGTGTGTCTAAGAAGTCATCTAAGAAGTCCTAGATGGACAGGGATCTGAGCTGGAGGAAGGGGTTCTCATCCCAAGAGATTCACAGATGTTTTTCCAGCCTTAAAATTCTATGTAAATGCCAGCTATTGACTGGCAGATATTATTATGCTGCCCTCAGGTGCCATCGAAGTGTGGGGTCATTGGCTCATGCAGTAAATGACAACAGACAGATGTACTACTCTACTGGTAAATTCCACAATAAAAAATGCCTGCAGGACACGCTTTTAAGCTTAATTTGCATTATTGACATTTTCTCCTTCGCTTTCTTCAGTTTAGGATGGCAGTCAACAAAACAATAAACTAAGTCCTGATTTGCAAGTGTTTATGATTTCCAAGGTGTAAATGGTCACACTGAAAATTGGACTTTGGGCTCTTGTGAATCCTCTGCAGCTGACTCCAGCAACCACTGAGCTCCCTCTGTGATTAGGCCGGTTCTTGCTCCAGTCACTGTGTTTCCTGCTTCCAACCTTACTGGACACATTACTGTTTGGCCTGAAAGAAGTTTCTATAGTCAGGTTCCTAGACTTTGTGATCATTTATTGCTTCTTAGAATCCTTGGACTCTTGACTTTTAAGGCCATGCTTGTATTCTGAGAAGGTGAGGTTGCTGGAATGGGGCTGTTACTACTGTAACTTTACTATTTACAGGGTTGTTTTGGGTTTGAAATCTCAATGGCCAATATTTTAGAACAAACTACAGCAGCCACTAGGCAGCTAGATGGTGCAGTGGATAGAACTCCCAACCTGGAGTTAGGAAGACTCAACTTCCTGAGTTCAAATCTGGCCCAAGACACTTACTAGCTGTCATTTAACCCTGTTTGCCTCAATTTCTCTTCTGTCAAATGAGCTGGAGAAGGAATTGGGAAACCACTTCAGTATCCTTGCCAAGAAAACCCCAAATGGTGTCACGAAGAGTTGGTCACAACTGAAAACGAATGAATAACAAACAGTAGCCACATTTTGACAGGGAGAGAAGAAAGGGCAAACTCACAGATGGTTTTGTGCCTGAATGGGTCATGAATTACTTTCCTCCATTCTTTAATCTACCCTATTCTCGTTCTCTTATTTCAGATTTGTAGGGTTTAGCTTCAGGCCTAGAATTTATAGTTGTGGGGGTCCCATGTTTATGCACCCTATGAACTATAAATTAAATGCACATTACTGGCTATGTTCACTGTTTTTAAACAAAAATAGTTCACATGGAAATTCAGTCCAATGATTAAAAATTCTCCTTGGGTAGAAGATTGTATTAAATGAGGGACATACATGAAGTTTAGAGAAGACACAGTTTCTTCCTCCAAATCAAGCTCTTTTAGGGTACCATCTTGGTCATCCAACATGTTGGTTAGCACTCCAAGACAACAAACATTTATCAAGTGCCTACTTTGTGCCAGGCACAGTGGGTGCTTGGGATACCATTAGAAGCAAAAAGATAGGCAGTACCTACTCTAGAGGATCTTACATTCTAATAGGAGGGGGGGATATAACACCTAAAAGGAGGCTAAAAAGCAGGGGTGGGATAGGTGGAGAAGCATAGGATGGGGGAGGTCATGGTAAAGAAAAAAGATCCCAGGAGTCAGGAACAGTGCCCAAAGGGGAACGAAGGAGTGAACATGGCTGTCACAGTGGATCTTCCTTAAAACAAAGGGTCAGGGAGGACCTGATCAATACAAGGAAGGGGCTGCTGGAGTGGAGGGATTTTTCCAGGATGAGAAGGCTGATGGAGCATGATGGCAAAGGGAGCTTTTATGGGGAGGAGGCTACTGGTATGATGGAGAAAGAGGTCTGGAGAATCAAGAATCCACAGAGGAACGAAGGAGTGTAATTTATAATCACAATAATCGACAAGCGTGATAATGATGCTGCCTACTTTTTCATAAAAATATTTGTTGATTGAATAGGGTCAAAGACAAATCCCTGGGGCACACCACTAGAGACCTCCATTCAAGTCGATGTCCATTTTTAAAACACTACCTCTCGTTTCAGCCTTAGTCCATCTGCCTGTAGTAGTGTCATTTGGCCCACGTTTTTCCTTGCTGCCAACTCATTGTGTGCAGTTTAGTGTTTTATTTGCTCTGATAGTCTCAGGTATTTTGGCATCTTGACTCAGTGAGTGCCTGGCTGGTTTGTGACTTTTAATTTTCTGGAGGATACAATAAAGGTGACAGAGATGACAATATTTACACTGAGACCAAAAAACAGGGGAGAAAGAATGAGTAGGAAAGACAAAAGGGAGCTTAAGGGGGGCTTACCTGAAATCCGCGTTGAGTGCTGCTAAGGGTTTAGAGAGTATATAATTTATTACAGGGGTGTGTGTGTGTGTGTGTATGCGTGTCTCCTGAATAGAAATGGACACCAAACAATGTTTTATCTGGACCCCCAGTTGTACCACCTTATATGTTATGAGGAATCCTGGAAGAATTTTACCCAGGATAGTTTGGTTTCTCATCTCAGGGTGAGGAGGTGACTTCCTCTTGATCCTGGGCTCCGAATCCCTGTGGTGAGAGCACCACAGGCTCTGGGAATTATGTAGGATCCTACCTTTCCCTGAAACAAAGGAAATGTGATTGTTTTTATTTTCTTTTAAAATTGTATTTAGCTTGGGGAAGGACTTTTACGAACACCAAGAGAGGTAATAACCTGTGGGAGGTTTGTAAAATGAAATCTGTTTGTATCACCACGTACTTTTCCCCTATAAGTAACACCATGACATAGCACTAGAACTCAGAGCAACTAGTCAAGGGTGGGGGGAACCCTGGTAACAACAGATTCACACCCAGGCTTTAATTTTTGCACCATACTTTACAAATATGATCTTGTTTGAACTTTACGTCAATTGTGCGAGGTGACGTCCTTAGAGAGATTATTTCCCAATTTCACGGATGAGTAAATGGAGTCTCAGAGGGGTTGTGACTTGACCTGGCTGAAACAGCTACCATGAGGCAAAGGCAGCATTGGGATCGACTCTCCCTGCCTCCAGAATTCTCTCCACTCAGCTACTCTGTCTTTGATCAATCATAACATTCTTATGCTGCATTGCCAGATTCCTCTCCAAAAATGTGCTTCAACTTTCAGTCCAACCAACAATGTAATAGAGGGTTTTCTTTTTCTACCCAGAAATTTGATTATTTTTAGCTATTTTTGCTGATTCGATGAGTATAAGATATTTTCATTTGCATTTTTCTGATAGTTACAGAGTTTGAATGGAATGAAATTTGAAAAGAAACATAAAATTATGTATGTGTATGAATGTAGGGTCCTTGAACTATTCTTAGCTGTAGTTAAGGCTATTTAAAATTTTATAAACCTTTTCTGATCTCAAATTGGCATCAAAGGCTCACTTTTTAAAGCTCAGTTAATCTCTAAACACTTTCTTCTTAGCATATTTTTAACAACTTAACTGAAGTTGCTAATGTCTTAAATCCAATGTTTTGTAGAGTTTGATAGAGAAGGAAAATATTCTTTCTTAATTCATAGGTCTGGTGGGGGAAAAATCATTACATTGATATTTTGCCAATTCAGTTCAACAAGCATTTATGCAGTGTGTACCAGGCTCTCTCCTATGTGCTAGAGATACAAAGACAAATATAAAATGGTCTGTACTCTCCTGAAGCTTACATTTTATTGGAGGGGGGGAGGAGGCTGGAGGGACATAGAAAACAGAGGTAACTTTGCATTTGGGGATATAATCTCTTTCTGAATATTATCCTTTGTTCCCTTTCACCTGACTGACCCATTAGAAGACGAGTTTGGTCTGATGAACACTCCCTCATCCCTAAATAAAAATGCCTTTCCAACCACTACAATACTGGCTCATAGCCATGTTTGCACTAACACAAATGGGATGGTATCCTGCCTATATTAGGGTCTGATCCTGTTTGTCAAATGTTATTTGACTGGAACTCTCTGCCTTGGTCTACCTTAAATTTTACTGTTACACAAAGGAGGCAGTGTGAGATAGTGGGCTTGGAGTCAGGAGTCCTTGCTGTGACACTAACTGTGTGACCTTGAGCTCATTAAACTCCCTGTACCCCAGTTTATTTGGCTAAAAATGAGAATGATGATATTTGTGTTCTCTACATGGTTGTTGTAGGGAAAGTAATTTGGAAACTTCATCTAGAAATGTGAGTTAATGTTGTGTAAGGGTAATTCTGATCAATTTCCCAAGTTCCTCCAATCATTTGGATAAAATTACAGGCATGCACCTTTGTTTGGAAATGTCTAAGGGTCACCACCCACCCCATGAAGGCTGGGTATGTTGCACCAATGTTTTGCATAGAGAACATTGGGAACTTCACTAGCAAGGATGGAGGAGGGTAGAAGAGGAGTTTTGTGGGCGTCCACACAACTGCTTCAGTAGTGACCCAACCTCTCAAACTTTCTTTCCCACTACTTTTTCTATTATATCTGGTGACAGTATTGCATAATAGGTAGAGAGCCTATCTCTGATACACACTGGCTGAATGGCTAAGTACTTACAACCTTTTAATGCTCCAGGTGGCTCTGTAAGGGGTTAAGTTGTAGAGAAAGGTGTTGACCCACATCCCCAGATTTGGCGTCATTACCTTGGTTCAAGTCTTGGTTTTTGTAACTTACAACCTATATGACCTTGGGGGAGTCCCTCAACCCCATTGACCTCAGTTTGCTCAACTATAAAATAAGAGAATGGACAAGTTCATTTCCGAGGTGCCTTTTAATTCTTTTTAAAAATTATGTTAAGTAAAAAAAAAAAATAGAGGCATAGGAACCATTACAGATAATGCAATTTTGCAGCACTTACAGATGAGATCATAGTATTGTTAGTTTTAACTGTCTTATTTTGTTGTAAGAGAGCTCTCATGAAGTGGGAGTAATTTGTGTGTGTTTGTATTGTAAATTGTAATTAAAAAACAAACCTATTAAAATTCTCTTCATGTGTTGCTATTATAACACTACACCCCTGCTATTTTCCAATAGTCCTTATTCATTACACTTTAGAAAACATTCTGTAAGTGGATATCATCCTTATTTTATAGCTAGAGAAACTGAGGAATAGAGAAGATTGACTTCTACTTAACAGCAATGAAAAAAATTATTATTGCCAGGAAAAATGTTTTTATAGGAAGAAGTCTACAAGGGGAGTAGGGTGAGACTTACTGACTTCTATCAGGTTCACAAAGTGCACTAGGAACTTATCAAGCTTATACTGAGGACAGAAGATCCCAAGTTCAATTACTTTTGCTCCAAAAATTCATTACTGTCATCTCAAGCACATAGTTTATACTAAATGTATCTCAAATTTCATTTAATGCAAAAAAAATCAATAGCATAGCTGAAACCAAAATCTAGCATCTCTAGGAGAACATCAATGTTAATAGATGGACTGGCCTGGCAAAGAGCATCTGGATTTGGTTCAAAGTGTTGCTCAATTCCCCAAGTGCAATCCTGCTTGCTCTCATCTCCCTCTTTGATTCTGGGCCCAGCTCATTGTCCATTGGAAGTACCTGTCCAAGATATATTTACTGATGGACCATGTCAATGTGCTGCCTACACAAGAGCATACCCTAATCTAGGCAAAATACAATTTTTATCCGCTTTTATCTACTTTTTTTCCCATGTAAATTACTAGGCCAATGTCTTCTGAGTGGCCATGGATCTAATTGAAGAAACCCTTCAGTTTTCCAGGGCTTGGTGTAATCAAAATAGTGTTATCTGTAAATCTACTTCTTCCTCACATAGCCCATTGAATATCTAAATGTGATGATCCCACTGTCCTCAATGATGAGGACAGATTGTTATCAAAATTCTGGCAGAACTATTCAATTTCACATCTGAAGACATAAAAAGAATTATCAAGATTGATTATACATAGCTGTATGCAGTCAAAATGGAAAATTCAAAGGAAATTAAAGATTGCCTAAAAAAAATGCAAGACGACTCAGAAAAAGAAATAGAACTAGCTATTTTGGAACTACCAGAAAGGCAGGGAGGGGGGAATCTCCTAATGCTCATGGATACAGGATAATTCTATCACATGCTTCCTTCAGAGACAATTAAGTGGCACAGTGGATAGAGGGCTGGACCAGGAATCAGGAAGACTTGGGTTCAAACCTGGATTCAGCCACTTACTAGCATGTGACCTTGGGCAATTCACTTAATTTCTGTTTGCCTCAGTTTCCTTAACTATAAAATGGGGATAATAACATTACTTCCCTTGAAGGATTGTTTTGAGAATCAAATGAGATAATATTTGTAAAATGCTTAGCACAGTACTTGGCACATAGTAGCACCTGCTTAGTAGGTGCTACGTAAATGCTTATTCCTTCCCTTTGAGTATCAGCTAAAATCCTACCTTGTACAAGAAGCATTTCCTGGCTCCCCTTAATACTGGTGCCTTCTCTCTGAGATCATTTCCAATTTATTCCGTATGTGTCTTGTTGGTATATAGTTCTTTTCATGTTGTCCCCTCATTGCACTGTGAGCTCCTTGAGGTCAGACACTACTTTTTCACTTCCTCTGCACTGCTAGAGCTTAGCACAATGCCTGGCATGTAATAAATACTTAAGAAATGCTTGTTGACTTGATTGTAAGACCTGTACTATGAAAATTATTCTCAAAAATTTGTAAAGTACTCTATAAAACTTTTTTTGGTTGTAGCAAACTTTTAATTGCTGAATCTGACCATGGAGTCATTGCAGTATGTTCTCTTTAGCCCTCCATCCTCTGAGGCAAGAGGGAAAACTGGAAACTTGTTCAGACAGACAGCTTTTAAAAGTTAATAGTTAATTATTCAAAGACCATTCATTGGCCAGGCTCCCCCGAGTGTAGCTGTCCCCTCAGGCTCTGTCCTAGGCCTTCTCTATCCTCTTTCCAGTATTTCTTTCAGTAATCACATCCATTCTCCTGGGTGCAATTATCATCTTTCTACAGATGGCTCTCAAATTCATATATCCAGACCTACTCTTTCCCCTGAGCTCTGTGCTCACACATCCAACTGCTTGCTGGTCATCTCCATCTATCTGTCCTTGGGGAGCTTCCGATTCAACTATCCTTTAACTGAAGCAATCATTAAAATCCACAAACTTGACCCTTCTCCAAACTTCCCTATTTTTTCCATCATCTTCCCAGTTACTGAGATTTTAAACCTTGGAGTCAACTCTCCCCACCCCCCATCTCATCCCTTCAATATCCCTGCTGGCTCCAAAATCTTAGGACAATTTAAAACTGTTAATGTTTAAAATTTATCTCCAAAGTCTTAATGCAGTTCCAAATGTGCTTAAAGCTGCACTAGGACTTTGGAGACACTGTATATTCAGTTGTCAAATCCTGTTGATTTTATCTATCAATCTGTCCCCTCCTTTTAAAAAAATTTTATATCTTATTTTTTCCAATAACATATAAAATTTTTTAACATTTGCTTTTTAAAATTTTGAATTCCATATTCTCTCCCTCCCTCTCCTCAAGCAATTTTATATAGATTATATACATGCAGTCATGAAATACATAGTTTCATATTAGATATGTTGCAAAAGAAAACATAGACAAAAATAACTCCAAGAAAAATAAAGAAAGTAAAAAAAAAACCCAGTATGCTTTGGTCTGTATTCAGATGCCAGCAGTTCTTCTCTGGAGGTGCATGGTATTTTTCATAGCAGAGTCTTTCTATAAAACTTCTTTTATGAGATACATATAGTTTTAATATCTTATCCAGGGAATCGTAAAGTAAATAATGAGAATAAAGCAATATCATGAATGAATATCGATTAAAACATTTAAATAAAATACTGACAAAAATATTACAATTTATTTATATTATTATCTTATTTATCTTATATTTATTATTATCTTTAAAAACCATTTATGACAATAAAATTGAATTTATAACAGGGATGCAATGATGATTCAACATTAATAAAACAATTAACATAATAATATTAAAAATATGACCAGAACCACATGATCATCTAAACAGATTTAGGAAAAACTTTTGATAAAATTTGATATTCATTTATCCTAAAATCCTACAAAGTATA
This sequence comes from Vombatus ursinus, assembly GCF_900497805.2. Taxonomy (NCBI): domain Eukaryota; kingdom Metazoa; phylum Chordata; class Mammalia; order Diprotodontia; family Vombatidae; genus Vombatus; species Vombatus ursinus. Next base: position 39,409,816 of record NW_020954577.1, read on the forward strand.
GACATAGAATCAAGGGTATGCTGGAGTTAACTTGAACTAGTCCCTGAGAATTGACTGCTAAACTTTTGATGTGAGCATTCATTTACACCTCAGAAATTGGCAAATGCTATAAATCAGGGATTGGTTTATTTTTTAAGTTGCCTTACACTTAAGGAAATGATGGAGAAAATGTTAATATTTGTAGGTTAAACTTAAAAGTGTGCTGTGCACACATTTTTTCCCCTCAGAGAGCTGGTTGTTAAACATTTACCAGCAGAACTTCACATAGAGCTATCTTTTTAATAGGAAAAGAAATATTTAAATAAATCTATATAAATCCAAAGCTATCATCATATGCAATAGAAAAAAAAAACACTAGAAACTTTCCAAGTAAATGCAGGAATAAAGCAAATACACGTTCTTTTCCCACTGTTCTTTGACATAATTCTGGAAATATTAGCAATAGCAATTAGACAAGAAGAAGAAATTAAAAGTATAAAGGTAGGTCAAGAGGAGACAAAGCTATTTTTGTTTACTGATGACAAGACTTAGAAAATCTTAGGAAATTTTCAAAAAAACTAATGGAGACAATAGAATAAATAAAGTTTCAGATTACAGAATTAACCAAGAATGTCGTGGATGTCAAGAATGTAATTTTTTTGGACTCAATTTTCCATTATTTGACTAGTCATTATCTTGGGATAATTTGATTTATGGGTTTTTCTCCAAGATTTCTGCAGGCTTGTTTTCTCCTCTGTGGTGTTTCACTAAGAATGAATGATGCTTATACTCTTCCATCAGCTTCCACGTTCATGTTTTGCAAATAAGTTTTTAGTTTTGCCCTTGGCTTCCTTGTATTTCCATTTGTCAAGGAGATTGAAAGTTTGCTGACTAAGATGCTTTCTGGGATTTGTTTTGGCCACCTTTTTTATGGTGGTTATTTTGGAATGGTTAAATTCTCCTAAATAATAGCAGTAATCAGAATGTCTGTTTTTTTTTCTTCAGTTTCTCAATTTTTAGAATTAAAAGCTCATTTGGATAGGTCAGGTTGGAGCTGTTATGGTCATTCATAGTATCTTATCTTTATTACTTCTTCTAATTTGAGGTTTATTTTAACCTTTGTTCTAAACATTTTATAATCTGACTACTCATTGAGAGCTTATTTGGAGGTGACTGATGTTTCAGTAAGAAAGTATTTCTTATCAAGATACAGTAGATTTCCTTTTTAACATGTTGGTTAATATTCACCATATCCAGCCTCTTCCAACTATCTTCTTGGAGGAGGTTGTTATGGTATCATAGAGGTAGAGTTGAAACCTTTGAATTTGTTGATTTCTTGTTTCCAAAACAACATTTTCCAACTTTCTGTTGCTGTCTTCCTCTCAGCCTGCCTTCACTTTGAAGTCACCAAGTATGAAGGATTATCAACAAATTCAAACTTGGCTTAGAGGATCTTTTCAAATTCTCCATTAAACTTCTTTACATCTTTATGAATTCAGAGGATGCTGGAATGTGAGATGCCACCATCTTCGGGGTGAACCATTTTTCTGTGCCCATTTCCTGTGTCCAGGGACATTTTTTATTGATCATAGATGTGTGATGCAGGCACACATCATACATTTACATATCAATTTTCTTGAGAACCTGTGAGTCACCATTCCCAGAAGATCTAATAAGTGCTAAAACATAGTACCTTCAGTCTTGAAAGTCAGATTCAAAGAATATTTGTCCAGTCTCAATATGATTAGAAAAAATGAAGGATTCCTTAAAAAATATAAGAATGAGTGAAAACAATGATGAAGAGGCCAAGGGGAAATCATGACAAGAATTGGGAGATGACTGGATGGTAAAAAACATAGCAGAAGGGCAAGGGACCCTTGGAGCTAAATAATAGATATGTGTCTTTTTGAAGAGGAAGAAACTGGCACCTCCGAGGAGAAAGTAGCTACTCACCTCACAAGGAATCCATGAGGTGCCATCATGTAAGAGATCATCCAGTCAGGTCAGAAAGAGAAAAGAAGAATAATGGTACTTGGTGATTTTCAGGAGAGGGATGATATGGCACCTGTTTTGTCTCACAATAACAATACCAGAAACGTGTGCTGTTTGGGAGAAGGGATTTTTAGGACTGTAGGGTGGCATAGTTCATACAGGACTGGATTGGGAGTCAGGAAAACCTGAGTTTGAATCCTGCTTCCAACACTTAGTAGTTGTGTGACCCCTGGACAAGTCACTTAATCTCTCTCAGCCTCATCCATAAAATTGAGATAACCATAGCATCTACCTTACAGGGTTGTTATTAGATTAAATAAGATAACTTAAGTAAAGTTCTATACTTATCTCAAAGCACTATATAAATGCCAATTTTTATTATTATCCTTTCTGATTTCAAATTTTTGAGTTTTTGAATTTGAACATTTTGAAATTATCATGCTCAAACTTGGCCCCAAAGAAGAGGTGATGATGTCTAACTCTTCCTTATTTGCAGAGGTGGAGGACTATGAGTACAGAAGAATGTAAATAATAGCAGATTTAATAAATGTGCTGGTTAGTTTTGCTGACCTGTTTTTCCTCTCTTTTTTTTTTTATCATAAAGGATGACTCTATGAGAGTTAGGAAATGTAGATGATGTAAAAACAAAGGACAAAGTTAATTTTTTAAAAGAATAAACTGATTTCATTCACTAATGGTTTATAATGAAGGCAGTATCTTCCTTATACAATAAACTTTGGCAATAGATATGTAAAGAGCACAGAGAATGATTTTTGCCAATTGTTTTTCCTGGGGACTTTAGCTAGCATTTATCATTACAAATGTCCACCTATACATGGTCTCTCTTTTTCCATATTGCTATAGAACATTTTTCTATGTGCTTTGCAGTGATTGAATGGCAAATACTTAGTGAAATTCTTTAGTATCCTTAAGGATGAGAGATTTCATAGGAAGGCATCATCATTATTATACTGAAGCTGGAATGGAGAAAAGATATTTGGTATGTTCTCCATGGGGACAATTGAGTCATGGCAGGGACCTAGATTAAGCAGTCTTTTTAAAGTTTTTCTATCTTATTTCTCCAATTTTGATGATTCCATTGAAGAAATAAATGACTGGCAAAGAATCAATTTGATGAAATTCCTAATGCCATTATTTATACAACAATTTATCTCATTTAGGGTGGTCCCCTTTTTTGTGTTCCAGCAAACCCATGTCTATTCTTTCACTGTTTTTGTTGGTACAGGCAAAGGGAGAGATGCCATCTGAGGAGAAGCTATTTTGGGTCATATTTAGCAGAATCCAGCATGGATAGGAAAATGAAAAGTGAAATCATGCACGTCTTCCCAAGAGGGAATTGCTGGAAACAAAATGCTTCATCTAATCTGGATGATGATGAGGAACCAATCTGCCAAATAGTCATCCCCATTGCCAGTCTGTGAGGCTTGGCAGAAGCCTGCTGAAATTGCCTTCTGCTTAACGGATGCCCAAAGCATTCTGTTATGTCTCTCTGGAAGTGTTGGCTCATCTGGATGTAGGTTTTTTCTTTCTTTCTAGTTCATACACCTTCGGTGGGACAGGGGTCATTTTGAGTGATTGGTCATGTCTGACACAGAGCCATGGTTTCCTGGAGGGAAATTAATTTGTTGGGGATAGAGGGGGAGACAATAGTTCACACTGGTCAAGTAGAGTTGCATTGGGAGGTACAAGTATCTTCAGAGAGACTCTCTCTAGCCTCCTGTGGTATGTCCTATGATCTTGACACCCCAGGCCTATGATAGAGATGGAGGTGGAGGATGAAGTAAGATAGCAATTGGGGAAGTAGAATTGTAGGAGAGGGTTGACCCTGGATGAAAAGCACCATGGGACTTTAGGAGTTTCTGATCAAAAGCAGTTATTCTAGGGGACACAGGGCTGGTAGAGGACTGTGAGGCACAGGAATGGGGAGAAATATGCACCCCTCCCCCAACTTATGTCAGCTACACTCAAATCCCTGGAGAGGATTTCGGAACACTTTGCTCCAGTTCTGTCTCTAGTTAATGCCAGGCACAAGACAGAGCTGTGTGTATGGGGATAACTCTTGTTGTCTAAGATGTCTACCTCACCTTGGTTGGCAAATACTAAATTAAAGTTCATTATTAGAATTAGGACGACCTCTGCTCCCAACCATCCTTCTTTTCAGCAACTTTCAGTTCATTTTTTTCCATTTTCACCATCAGTATGTGGTTTGATTTCCATTTATTCATTTTAATGTATAAAGTAGACTCTGTTCCTAATTTCTCATTAATTACCCTGTTTGGGGGGGTCTTGACTATACTCAATAGAAATGCAAAATTTGTATTGGGTAAAAATTTTACATAAGCTAATTTCAGGACACTTCTGGTTGACACAATAAAAATATCACTGGGGAATGAATTTCAGAATAATGTGAAACAGAAGGGAGCCAATTTTAAAACTTATTTTTAATAGGGGAGGAAGGTGATGAAAAGAAAAGAAAGGCATAGTGTTTGGGAAGGCTAGTTGAAAGCGTTTTCATGTCAAAGGTTGGTCTTCCTTCTATTCCATCAGAGGCTTTGTGACATAGAGGGAGAAGAGACTGGCTTTGTAGTCAGAGGACCTAGGTTTGAATCCTGGCTCTGTCTTTTACTCTTTAAGTGATCTTTAGACAAGTCACTTAAAGGTTATAGACCTCAGTTTCCTCATCCCTAAAATGAAGGGAGTACACTAGATGGCCTAAGAAGGAAAAGATATGTTCTAGCTCCCAGTCTATGATCTTCTGATTGTAGTTTCCCTAACTCAGCACATCAGAACTTTCTGTGCTGCTAATTCTTTATCTGAATCTATCTGAAGTTGTTCAAGACACAAAAATGATTTTGTTCTAAATAGAGATAAGGGTGGATTTCTTGGTAAATGTATTTAGGACGAAATTATTGTTGTGTCTTGTACACAGTACATATAGTAGATGCCTAATAGGTATTTCCGAGTTTTAGGAGACTATCAATATAAAGCAATAAAAGAACTTAAAGGCTGTTTAGTCCAACACACCGCCCTCCTCATTTTTATAGGTGAGGAAACTGAGGCACAGAAGGTTTAAGTGACATTTCCCACCATCATCCAACAAGTAAGTGTTTAAATTTAGGTCTTTATGATTCCAAGTCCATATCCCTGTCCTTTATGCCAAGTTTTGTTAGATTGGAATGAATTTTAGAGAGTCAGTCTAGTGTAGTGTAAAGTCTTGTGACTCTGAAGGAGTCATTTAATGGGGTTCACAATGTCAGGGGGATGTAAAATGAGAGTGATAGTTAGGGAGGGGATGTGATTCCTGTCTCTCAATTCAGTTGATGTAATAATAGTTCTAATCACAGATGATTAGAGTTTTTTATGTGGTAACAAGGTCGAACTAACTATATCTACAGGGAGATAACACATATGGTTCAAGTACTCATCCGTTTAGGAGAGTGCAAGGTACATTTGAGGGATCAGACACACACTAAAAACAGACATGGATGCAGAAAGGTGGCCACTTGAGGAAGATGGCAGTTTTGTGGACTGGGACCTCTGGCAGCAGAGAAGAGAGCTGGCTATCAATTTAAGAGAAAGCTATCTCTGACAATTTAAGAGTCAAGCTATGGAGAAGAGTAAAGCCTGAGAACCTAGTTGAGCAAGTCACTTAGCATAGATCCTTCACTAAAGGGGAGACTGAATGAGAAATTTAATAATAGGATAAGAAAATAACAAACAAATAAAAAGTTTTAAGGTATGGCTTTGCAGTTGTCAGATTTGGGAGAACAAAGGGATTACAGAACAGTTTCAGCTGTCCCATGCTCCTTTTACTTCTTTTTAGGTTCATAAACAGTTAAAATGGATACACTTCAAGCATTAGGAATTGTCAAATAACTTTATGTGGAAGAACTTTGCCTAATTTGGCACTTTCCCAGTTACTTGTGACCATTGGGAAGTCAAAGATTCTTGTCACTCTGGTTTTGACAGTGTATCTGTGATGATCATTTCTCCTATTGCTTTTCCAAACCATTCATCTGTGATTTCACATATTAAGATTTTCATGCCAAATTAACTCCCAATTATATTTTGTCTGAGGTCACAGCATGGTTGCTGTGTGCTAGTTCATTGCTTTGATGGAACTAGGTTTTACTTGAGCCTGGATTTTTGTTGCCTGGCTTAGAAAATGGTATCTCCCCGCATCATTATACACTCCCCTTCCCCACCAAGTGAACAGCCATCTTGCTGGTTGGGAGCTTAATAGGGTGGAACCGATGTTTCTGAAATAAAGGAGATGAAAAGTAGAAATTACTTCTTCTTCAGATCCCTAACTTTCTTTGAAACATTGCCTTGGGGTTCCCATCTACAAGAAGCCTTTCTTGATCCCCCAGTTGTTGGTGTTCTTTTCATCTTAAAATTTCTTTGTATTATTTTGTGTAAGCTTTGTATTTAATTATCTGTGTACATCAATCAATCAAGTACATTCATTAAGTGTGCCTACTATATTCTAGACACTGTGCTATATATCTCAAAGGAATGCAAGTTACTTGAGAATAGGGAAAATTGCATTTTTATCTTTGTATCTCTAGGGTCTTGCACTTAGGAAATTAATAAGTGTTTATTGAATCGAATTGAAATTAGAAGGAAAAGTCATAAAATAGTAAAGACATGCCAGAGCAGAGATCTTTTGGACAGATGGTATATAGATTCTCAGAATTCATGGGTTTTCTCATGGAGTCAGCTCAGGAAAACAGACAGAAGGGATATACTTTCTCTGGACCAGGAAACTTTAAAGAGCTTGAGTCTGCTAGAAACAGGGTAAAACTAAGAAGGCAGACTTTATAAATTGGGCCAGGAATAGTTTGGATTGGGTTGGCCTCATAGCAGTATATGGAATGAATTTTAGAACTCCAAGTAAAACAACCTCCAAAATGACTTCCAACCAGCTTTGTGTTCTATATTTTACAAATGTATATTTTGTGGAAGTGATGGAGAGGAGAGACTTTCTTAAGGTTGTAGCACCCAGAAAGAATTCTGGATCCACAGATTCTTGAGGTTGGCAGGGAAAGCTCAAGTTAGTGTCCTAGGTGCCATCTTTTTTTCCCTCTCTGTATCTACTAAAGAAAGAATATGTTAAGCAAATATAATTGTAAAGCAATACTCTCTCCTTCTGGATGCAAATTGTATTTTAGAAAGAGTGTTTGAACTATTTAAGAAAGCAAACTTTTTAAACACCCTAAAGCAGGGTGAGTAGTATTCATTTGTATACAATTACTATGCTAATTACAAATCACTCTTAATCTAGAAAGCTAGAGTCCTCTGGGACCTGAGATTAGCCATGCATTGTTAACTTGGTCCTAGTTACTATCTACAACTCAGTGATAAAAGTTGAATTTACTTAAATACCCAATAATTCAGACTTTTTTTTCCTGAGGTCTGCCTGCCTTTAGTCACTGTCTCACCTCTCCTTTCCTTTGAATCTGAATTCATGAGGCTAATTCTTTAGAATAAATAGCATTGAAATAACTTTAAGGGGATCTGAAAACATTTTTTTTTTTGGACTATCCTTTTCATACTTATATGTCCAGTGGCTCTGACTGTCAGGAATCTAGAGAAATAGAAGGTTACTGTTTTTGGCCATAATTTCAATTAATATTAATATTCACACTTTCTTGGAACTTAATTTATTTTAGGTCCAGTCTAATTTATTTCTGGGTCTTGGACCTGTGGGCTTCACTAATTTTTATGGATTATTTTTGTCAGGGACACTGCCATCTTTCCATTAATTCAGATTTGAGGTCTTATTTTCTGCTCCTCACTCTCCCTCACCCCACATACTCAATCAGATGCCAAATCTGTTCTTTCTACCTCCACAATATGTCACATAAGTTCCTTTCTTTCTACTCAGAAAACCTCTATCCCTTGTTCAGGTGTCATCATATCTTTCCTGGACTATGGAAATGGCCTCCTAATTGGTTTCCCTTGACTCAATTCACTCCAATCTGTGATCAGCTCAGCTGCCACAGAAATTTTCCCAAAGCACGTTTTTGACCATGGAATACTCCTATTCAATAAATTCCGGTGGTTCCTTATTCTCTCTAAAAGCAAATATAAAGTCCCCCTAAAGGACAACAACCAAGTAGTGCCATAGTGATAGAGGGCCAGGCCTGGAGTCAAGAGACCTGAGTTCAAATCTGACCTCAGATTTGAGATGACCTGTGACAAGTCACTTAACTCTGCCTCAGTTTCCTCATCTGTAAAATAAGCTGGAGAAGGAAATGGCAACCCACTCCAATATCTTTGCCAAGAAAACCCCAAATGGGGTCACAAGGAGTTAGACATGACTGAACAACAACAACACAGCAAAAGAGTTTAAAAGGTCAAAAACCCTTCACAACTTAGCCTTAACCTTCCTTTCCTCTCTTATTATACGTTACTCCTCTTCAGGCATTTTATTGTCCAACCAAATTGTTCCTCTTGTGCTCCTCATGCAAGATACTTTATCTTCTATCTCTTCTCTTCCTGCCTTTTTAGACCATGTCCCCATGCCTGGAACACACTCTCTCCTCACCTCTTCCTCTTAGAATCCCTCATCGCCTTTAAGACTTAGTTCAAAGGTCACCTTCTACATGAATCCTTTTCTGATACCCAACCTGCCAGTGCCTCTCCCCCATCATTATCTTGAATGTATTTTGTATAGATTTTGTATAGACCTATATGTGTACCTGCTATCTCCTTCAATAGAATACAAGTTCCTTAAGGGACTGTTCATTTTCGCCCTTATATTACCAGTATTTAGCACAGTACTTGGCTGTAGAAGGTGCTTAATAAGCGCTTCTTAGTTGATTGATGGATAGTTTGTATTTATTTGAATGGTAATGCAGAGTATGTCTGAATTTTCTACTGTTGGTGGGTATTAATATCAGTGTGGTGAATTACTTAAAATATTATTGTTGATTAAAAAATGTGTTTAAGGCTTTTACCTTTGCCTATTAGAAGATTTTTAGGCATCTTCTAAGAGGCAAACACAGTGTGAAATAGGACAAGTGAGGATAAAACTCAAATTGGGACCATTTCAAGGGAATGGGGCATGTGGATACTTCCAAGAACCTGGAATAAGTCTTTTATTACAAATGAACATTTAGAAAATAGAGCTCCATGCTTCCTGGATCCAAGGAAGAAAGGGAGGCATTTTGTCTTATGCAATCAGCCTCCATTTTACGATGAAAGAAAGCTTACAATATAGAAGCAAACTTTTTCCCCCCTGAAACTAACATCAAAGAGAAATTGATCTTTTGGAACTTAGCAGAAGGAACATTGGGCAAAAGAGTGAACAATAACTTTCTCTATGGTTTTCCAAAAGTCACAGAAATGCTATCCTGCGTTTTGTACTAAACCTCTATAAAGGCTAAAGGCTACACATTAAATTGTATGGCTGTGCAGGCATTTTTTTGTAAAGTTAAGATAAAAAATTGAAATATTTCTCTGTCTGTGTTTTTTCTTTCTAACTTAATACTGGGATGTAACTTGGAGGGTATATACGACAAATGGGGGTGGGGGGGGAGCAGTGTGTTCAGTAGGCTTTCCCTCCCAAATAGCATATGTCAAAAGCTAGCCTTTGGCAGCTCATCATCGAACTATGAACCTTTAAAAATGTATCCATAGTGTTGCTTCTAGTTTATGTTGCTGGTTAAAATGAGAGTCATGCTCATTGCCATGTATGATGGGGCTCCAAAGTTCTCTTTCAGTTATGAATAATGTTTAAGAAATGAGTTTCTGTTTTTGTTCAGGTAAAGAGGCCACTTCAGCAACTCAGAAAAGGCTACTGGATCTTTCTCAGTCCTCATCCTTGACTTCTTTGCAGTATTTAACTCTTTTGACTCCCCTGTCCTCTCAGGTACTCTCTCTCTCTCTCTCTCTCTCTCTCTCTCTCTCTCTCTCTCTCTCTCTCATCTCTGTACCCTCTCTCTCGGAGACCTCATCATCTCACATGCATGTTGATGACTCTCAGGGTGTAGACCCCAATCTCTTTCCTGAGTTATCATTGCTATCACCAACTGATTGATGGACATTTTGACCTGGATGTGCTATAGATAATTCAAATGCAACATATCCAAAACTCAACATATTATCTTTACCCACAATTCCACCCTCTTCAGAATTTTCCAATTTCTGTCAAGGTGACCACCATCCTTCCAGTCACCTAGGTTTGAAACCTTAGTGTCAGCCTTAATGTGTCACTCTCACTCACTTCAGAAGTCCATCTTGTCAATAAATCTTGCTGTTTCTACCTCTATAGCATCTCTTACACATGCCAGTTTCTTTCTGGTGTCATACCTTAACTTCCCAGTTCTTCAATCTCTTCAAATCTCATAGCCATTCCTCTTCTTTGCCTCAGTTATACACAGAGAAAGCCATAGCCTTGATCTTGCCATCAGCCACATGTTTCACTTTCATTTTCATCAGTTCTAAAATTCCTTCCTCTGACAATCATCTTTTTATCATTTCATCTTTCTTTATGCCTTAATCCTGTTCTGCATCTTCATCATGTCCTCTCTTTCCTCCAGCCTTCTGTTCTTTTCCACACATCACCCCATGCACTGGTTACACTCTCTTTCCTTTCACTACCTCTAACTCTTGATGAACCAGTTCAATACCACACTATTCTCTATTCCTGAATTCCTTGCCCCATTGTCCTACCATCAATCATGTCTTGCCAAATCCTAGTGCTAGGTCATGCTTACCACCTTCCTTCTTCACTCCTATTCATGTGCTGTTAAATGAAGTTGGAGAAAACCATGAAATCATGTTAATATGAATTTGTTGTTTAATATCATCTGGGACCTCCCTGCAGTAAGTCAATTCTTGTACTCCTCTCAAATGAACTTGTTTTCCCACTCTACTTAGTAGATCTTTCACACTTTATCCTTTCTCCACAAGCCTCCCATGGCACTCCTCTCCTTCACTCTCTCAGCTGAAGACCCTGCCTAATGTTTTTCTGAAAAAAAAATTGAGACCATTCGCTCAGAGGTTCATCTTCTGTCCTCTTCTTCATCTCACATCCCTCAAACATATTAATTTTCCTCCTTCATCTCTTTCTCCAGTCTAATCTCACATGAAAAGACTTCCCTTTTCCTTACCAAGGCAAATGCCTCAACATGTACCTTGATCCTATCTACTTCCACCTTCTCCAGCAAACTGTCTCCGTTATCATCCTTTTTTCCTTCCAATATTTTTATTTCCCCATTTCTATTGGTAGCTTGTCTCATGTTGACAAACATGCCTATATATCCTCTACTTTAAAAGAACCCTCATCCGCTCATCCACTACCATCCTGCCTAGCTAGTTTCCCCTATCTCTCTTCTTCTTGGTCACTATCCTTGAGGAAACTATCCACACTAGGTGCTTCTATCTCCTCTCCTCTCACTGTCTTCAAAATTCTCTGAAATTTGGCTTTATTCACCTAAAAATATCCTCTTTAAAGTTAACAGTTATCTCTTCATTGTCAAATCTAATAGCCTTTTCTCAATTCTCATCCTTCTTCACTTCTCCAGAATTTAGCACTGTTGATCACTCTCTCTTCCTGGATCTTTTTTTTCCTTTTTTTTTGGTGAGGTAATTGGGGTTAAGGGACTTCCCAAGGTCACACAACTACTAAGTGTCAAGTGTCTGGTCTGAGACTGGATTTGAACTCAGGTCCTCCTGATTCCAGGGCTAGTGCTCTATCCACTGCTCCACCTACCTGCCCCTCCTGGATCTTTTTACACTTAGTTTTTGTCACACTGTTCTCCCTTGGTTCTCTTCCTACCTGTCTGATCGTTCTCTAGTCTCTTTTGCTTGGTCTTCATTCATGGCAAGGCTTAAAATCATAGATGTCCCTTATGGATCTCTCCTGTTCGTTTTTCTCCTCTCTCTCCATACTCTTTTGCTTGGTGATCTTGCCAATTCCCATGGATTCAGTTACTATCCTATGTAGATTATTTCCAGATGTATATGTCCAGCCCAGATTCTTCTCCTGAGTCATAGTCTTGAATCACCGACTGCCTATCAGATATCTCACACAGAACATCCCATAAAAAAAGAACATCCCAAACACATCTCAAACTCACCGTGTCTAAAACAAAACTTACTGTACTTCTCCCCAAAACATCATCTCTTCCCCACTTGGCTGTTACTATGTAAGTAAGCATAATCTTCCCAATCACCTAGCCTCTGTGACTCTGTGAAAGCACCTACCTCCTTCATATCTGAGATTACTTTCCATCTGTTTGTACATATCTTATATGTACCTAATTATATGTTGTCTTGTTGATTGACTGATTGATTCATCCACCCATAGGAGCTAGCTACAAAATATGCCCCTAAATAGCTAGGTGAATTCACTTATTAAGTGAGGTTACGATGGACTGTTTACATGTTGGTGAATATCTTCTAAATAGATTAATTTTCACTTGCATAATCAATCCAACAGAGATACAGTGTTTGGGTGGCTGATCGAGAGCCGGCTCTAAGGTCAGGAATAACTAGAATCAAGTCTTATCACTGACGCATGCTTGTTGGATGATCATGGGCAAGTCCTTAAAGTTGCAGTGTGCCCTTGCAACTCTCCAAGGCTCTATGTTGCAGGCAGATGATGATCTGAGTTGATAAGAGACATTTTCTCACTCCTGAGAGTCCTCCATACCAATAAAATCACAAGTCTAGACTCTTCCCCTCCACCACCACAAGAAAGATGACCAGTATTCATTGAACATTCACAATTTGCAAGATGTTAGGTGCTGGAGACACATAGAAAGAATGAAAAACAGTACCTTTTGTCAAAGAGCTCACATTCCACTGGCCATAAATGATGCTGACCTGCTCCTTTTAAGATCAAATAGCTGCAGATCTACATGCTTCTGAAAACTGTTCTTGTCTAGGGCAATAAGACCGTGTCGCCAGTCTAATGAAGATTGCTCGTCTTTCTCTGTGTTAACGAGAGGATGTACGTTCACGTATGAACCTCTCTCTCCATGCATATAGAGATAAAAACGAAAGGGTGTGAGAACACAGCCCTATCTGATACCATTTAAGACAAGGATTACATATGGAATGGGCACTAGATGGCACAGTGGAGAGAATGCCGGGCCTGGAGTCAGGAAGTTCAAATCTGGCCTCAGACACTTACTAGCTGTGGGACCCTGGGCAAGTCACTTAACCTTGTTTGCCTCAGTTTCTTCATCTGTAAAATGAGCTGGAGAAGGAAACGGCAAACCACCCCAGTATCTTTGCCAAGAAAATCCCCAAAGGGATCACAAAGAGTTGGACACAACTGAAAAATGAAACAACTACATATGGAATGAGTCCATTACTGCTAAATTTGGTTTTAGAGGTACTGAGAGCTTTATTTTTTTAAATTAAATTTTATTTTTAATGAAAAATTACTTTCCTTTTCCTCTTGCCTTTACTTGAGGAAAAAAGGGAAGAACAAAACCATAGTAACAAATATGCATAGTTAAGCAAAACTGATTAGTTAAGCAAAACTGCTATATCCAAAAAGCATACATTTACTCGAGTACCCTGAGTGCACGTTACATGCAGGGACCGCGAAAGCCATAAAAACGTAGAAGCAGTGTCAGGCTCATCCGCTTTTGCTCACTGAACCCGCAATCATACATTTAGAGCTAGAGCAGACTACAGAAGCTATCTTGCTCATTTCTCTAATTTTCCAAATGAAAAAATAGAAGTCTTGAAATTGACTTTTATGGGCTCATGGATCTAGAACAGGAAAGAACCTTGGATCCATCAAGTTCAACTCCCTCATTTTACAGATGAGGAAACTGAGACTTAGGGAGATTCAATGACTTGTCCAAGGTCACCTAGGTAGTGAGTATCAGAGGCACGATTTGAACCCAGGCCGTCTGTCTTCAAAACCAATGTTCATACCACTGTACCAAGCTGCTTCTGTGCCTAAGATTCCATAAAAAGTGGCAGAACTAAGTTTTGAACCCAGATCCTCTCACCCAAATCAAATATTTTTTTCCATTGTGCCATGTTGTCTTGTTTCTACCAAATTCAAGGCTGAAGAGACATCAATGAATGCTACTGATAGTCTTAAGATTCTTTTGCCTATTTAACAATAATCTGTGGTGGAATAAAATGTAGTATTGAATAAATCTAATAGAGTTAACCTGAGAGTCAACCCTAATAAAAGGATGAGTCATATGTAACACAAGAATGAAATCGAATGAAAATTTATATACATGAAGCGGGACAAAAGATATCATCAAAGAGATGAATGACCAGGAAAGGAGGTGAGTTAGTCATGTGGTAAAAACAAGGAATAATAAATGGGAAGTTTGTGGGCTTTATTGATATCCGTGCAATGTCAGGACACCAAGAGTAAGATCTCCTCCTGTTCTTCCCCTGCCCCCAGCCTAGTAGGTATACCCATTATCGAGGATTTGGTGTGCCCATGATTAAGGATTTATGGGAAGACACAAACAAAAAGTTCACAGGATGGGAAAGCACGTATAGGTTACAATCCTCAGGATTAGAGAGGGCACTCACATTGATGAAATCATTGGGTCCACTAAAGTATTCAAACAACAGTAAAATATTTATTTTTAAACCTATAAATACATACATATGTTCAACACATACCCACATAGGTTTGCTGCCTGATGCACAGAAATATTCTACTTTCATGTGTATATAAAATATTAAATTATTGTATACATATGTGTGTATAGTATCATTCCACATTTTATGTACATGCCCTTGTCAGAAATAATACGTTCAATAAATGTCTTTTTTTCCCTAAAGACAAAACTGAAGGCAGGATGAACTGTAGAATAATTAAATTCTCCCTGGCATCCTGAGATTGTCAGTGGGCTGCTAAGCAAAGCAGGATGACTCTCCAGAGGAAACAACATGAAGTGCCATTGACATTGTCTTTGATTGCTGATGACATAGCCCTTTGTAATCTTTTGACCTCTCTCTCTTTCTACAAAATAGACTCATACAGTATGTAGAATCAATAGAGTTCAAGTCAAATAGAAAAGCCTTCAATAGCTCCCTCTGACATAGTTGATTTTCCCCAAACCTTCCCTATAGGGTTTGCCAAGATGGCTAATGATTCTGAATGTTAAGAGGAAAACAGGTTATCTACACAGAGGTGAAATTTGTCACCTTCGGGGTTATTGATTTTGTGCATTGACTTTTGTCCTTGGCTATCTCACTTTAATTAGTGTGCCATTTCATTGGTAGAAGGTTAGCATGATCTGATTCGGGCTATAAGCATGACCACACAGGCCATGGAAAGGAGACTTAGATGCATGCTTTGATGCATGCAGGCCTGTAGAGTAGCTTAACCATCTTCAGGGAGTCATGGGCACTAAGATATTGGCACCCTAATGGAGATGCTGCAGTGGGACACACTAGAGACGAGTGTGACAAAGAAGCACACGTGCTCAGGAGCAGGTCATACCTCTCCCTTCATTGGTAACTGGGAGCTATTTGAATTGCATCAGTCCAGAGGAAAGGAGGGACCTTTCTTTTTTATTTTATTTTATTCTGAACTTAAAAGATAAAACAAACATTTCTATAACATAGTAGAATAGAAAAAAGATGATTGCACATGAAACTACAAATCTATTATGTACAACTTGCTATTCTTTTTAAATATGTGATAAAGTTATCATGTAACTTTCTTTTTTTCCCTTTTTTTCTCCCCCCTCCACTGCCCTAGAGATGGGTACCATTAGACACAAATTTGTATGTGTGTGTGTGTGTGTACACACACACACACACACACACATATATATATACTTATATACCTACATACACACATATATGCGAAACTATTCAATACATATTTCTATTTATCAGTTCTTTCTTTGGATGCAGACATTGTCTTCCTTCATAGGTCCTTTGTGGTTAGTTTGTGTATTCATAATAGCCAAAATGACTTAGTTTCTCAAAGTTGTTCTTAGAACAATATTGCTGGGCAGCTAGGTGGTGCAGTGGATAGCGCTCCAGCCTTGAAGTCATGAGGATGTGAGTTCAAATCCAGTCTCAGACACATGACGCTTACTAGCTGTGTGACACTGGGCAAATCCCTTAACCCTGATTGCCTCATCAAAAAACAATAACAGTATTGCTGTTACTGTATAAAATGTTCTCTTGGTTCTGCTCATTTTGCTCTTCACTATTTCATGCAAGTCTATCCAAGTTTTTCTAAAATTGAGACCTTTCTTAATGACTTAGCTCCTACTGGAAAGGGAACAATTCCTGACAGTTGGATGGAGGGTGTCAAGCATGAACTCATTCCCTGCTTTTTGTCAGGTTATAAACAAACAATATTCATTGTCTTGCTACCCTGACAGCTTGCAGAGGAGCTGAGCGCCCCTTTTGGAAGAACAAGTGAGCTAGATACTGATGTTCTCAGGGTCTCCTGGGAATGTGTTAGAATGCCCCTCCCCCTTTCAGGTCTTCCTGATTCAAGTCTAGTTCTCTTGCTGTAATAACATGATAACTTTCCTTGGATATGAAAGGCTATACCTTATTCCAAGGGAATAGACTAGATCAAGTAAGGTAGATAGGAGTAGCGTTATATAGGTAGACATTTTACTTGTGGAGAAAACCTAGGAATTGAGCTAGAGAGGAAGCATGATGTTGACTAGCTGGCTGAAGATCACCAGATGGAGAAACATAAATCATATTGTTGTAGGAGTCTCATAAACCACCTGAAGAGGAGGAAATAGATGAGGAGTTCAGGAAACCTAACCGATTGGCATCAAGGAACAACGAAATAGGGATGTGGGACTTTAGTCATCTGGGCATCACCTGGAGCTCACTCCCTGCCAAGAGAAGAGGAGTTGGAACATCCTTGACTTTTCTTGATGATTTTATTCTTCAGAAGGTGATGGAAGTGAAACAGGTAACCTGGGCCTGTTCCCACCAGCAAGGAAGATCTAAAGTTAAAATGGGAACCACTTGGGGGAATGACTATTCTAACTTAGAATTCTTGATGAAGGTGAGGAGGGCCAGGCATACTACCCACTCTGATAGACATTCTAGATTTCATGGCAGTGGGCTTAAAAGCAGGTAGGGAGGAAATGTGGTAGATCCTATAGTT
The DNA here is from genome assembly GCF_900497805.2 of Vombatus ursinus. Classification (NCBI taxonomy): domain Eukaryota; kingdom Metazoa; phylum Chordata; class Mammalia; order Diprotodontia; family Vombatidae; genus Vombatus; species Vombatus ursinus. The sequence continues at coordinate 39,426,905 of NW_020954577.1, forward strand.
TAAAATTTGACAGGGGAAATCAGCATGAGAATGATGGGAAGTTCTTAGGAATGAAATTCTGAACCTGGAAGTAGGAACAATTCTGATGAGGAAGAAAAATGGAACCTTTTTCTTACACTGATAGAGATGCAAAATGGAATCATTTCTCAACATGGATTTTTGAAAAAATAAATGTTAATTGATATCTTTCATTTTTATATCTCCTAGATTTTCCACATACCCATCCCCCACCCAGAGAGTCATTTCTTCTAACAAAGAATTTTTTTTAAAAAGAAAAAAAGTGAAAGAAATTTTAAAAATTCAGTAAAACTGATCAGCCCATGGGAAAAATCTGATATTTTATGTAATGTTTCACACCTGTAGATCTTCCCCTAACAACCTATAGAAAGGTGTTGAGGGAGTTGTTTCTTTAGATCACTTCTTTGGGGCTACAGCTTAGGTCATACATACACATATACCTATACCTATACCTATACCTATACCTATACCTATACCTATACCTATACCTATACTTATACCTGTACCTGTACCTGTACCTGTACCTGTACCTGTACACATACACACACATGCACATGTACACATACATACACATGTACACGCACACACATGTACATGTACACATACACACGCGCACATGCACACACTCATACACGTGTACATGCACATATATACACATGTGCATGTACATGTACATATACATTTACATACACATGTACATACACACATATACATGTACACACATGTACATGTACATATACATTCACATGTACATATACGTACACAAACACATATACATATACATATACATGTATATGAAGCAAAAGCAGCTAATGAAGACATAAGAGGTAAAGATTCAGGGGAGGGGTGATAATGCTCCCAATAAACTGGGGATGGCAATGAATTATAAAGATAAAAATTCCTTGGAGCTGTTTTTCTTAGCTAAACTAAGGTCAAGAGCAGTTTTTGAGAATAGAGAATTGAGTAACTTCCTTGGGTGATTGACAGATTTCTTCTTTTCTTTCCTCTGCCAAGGTGAATGATGTTCAGATTGGAAAGGCTAAAGCAAAAATGGGTAAAAATGAGCTAAAACCCAAATATTATGAAGGTGAGAGTTGGCATATCGAACTTGGAGAATAACTATTAGTCATGTTGACTGGGAGTAAGGAATGCATGAAGAAACAATGGTAAGTTGGATATATGCAAGAAGGGCCTTAAAGGTCAGGAAAAGGAATTAATATTTTATTCTGGAAGGAATAGGAACTCATTAAAGAGCATGGAGTAGGGGAGTGACATGGTTAGACCAATTCTTAGATTGATAGATTAGATTGGGAGGTTATGTCCAGAGTCGAGTAGAGGGGTGATGAGGTCCTAAACTAAGGCAGTGCTAGTTTGAGAAGATGGAAGGAGAAGGAAAAAGAGGGAAACAATATATGTTGTTTAACTTTAAAAAAAACTTCACTAGATGTGAGACATGAAGAAAGGGAAAGAATCAAAGATAATCCTATCTTTTTAAACCAGGGTTAGAGGGAAGATGGTGGTGCCATTGACACAAATAGGGTCATTATGAATAGAAAGGGGAGCAAGTGTAGGGGGAAAATGGTGAGTTCTCTTTTGGACATGTTGAGTTTGAGGTTCTTATTAGAGCTCTAGATAGAAATGTTTGGTAGGGAATTGGAGATTCAGGTCTGACATTCAGGGTAAAGGTTAGAGGTGAAGATAGATAGATAGACAGATAGATAGATTTAATAGTTGTTGCCCTATTGGGTGATTACTGAGCCTAGAAAATGGACAAGATCACCTAAGGAGAGTTTAGAAAGAGAAGATCTAAGAAAAAAGACATTGGGACATACATACTGGGGTGCATGGGAGGAGCATGAATCAAAAGGAATAGTCCAAATTGGAGGAAAGTTAGGAGAGAGCATGGCCACAGAAACCAAGTGAGGGAAGAACATTCAGGCAAAGGAGGAGGTGGTCAATTTCTCATCTGGCCAGTCTTCTGGTGATGGGTTTCTCTCATCTTGGCAAGGCTGGTACTTGGACACGTTGACTATCACTGGGCCTGTACTTGGTGCCTTTCCAGCTTCTTGCTTAGTCCTTGCAACTTCAGGGCCACTTCCATGGGTCTTAGAGGAAGACTTATATAGAAGAATAAAGAAGAGAAGTCAAATTGTTTTTATAATAAAGAGCCAATCAAGTAACTGCAAAGGTTAATGAAAACTTGATTTTATGTCACAAAATCAAGCAAGAAACCTAAATCTTAGTAATTTGTCCTTGAATGTATAAATGGTGGGTTCTTTTTTTTGGGAGAAGGTATTTATATTCATTCATTTATTATTTTTTACATTTTTAATAGTTGATAATATCTGTTAAAGTTCTATAGACCTGATCAAGTTACTAAAGGCATATTCAAGTACCTCAAAAAAAAGAGTTTTTCTGATTTGACAGGATCACTACCCACATCTAAAGAGAAACAAGGGCTGAAGGGGTTAATAGAAGGCTGTGAAGCTGAGCAGTGAAAAGGTTATGAAAATTGAGATTCAGTGGAAGACAGCAGATGATTGGAATAGGTAGGTAGGTAGATAGATGAAAGATAGATAGATGATAGGGAGATAGATACAGACACGTAGTTACAAAGATAAAATATGTATGGCCTGTTCCAGGTAACATGCTAAATGCTAAAGATACAAATATAAATAAAGACAAGCAGCATAGTTCATACTTTTAAGGGGTTAAATTCTAATAGGTGGAGAGACAACACAAAAAGGGAATTTAAATGAGGGATAGGGACACAAACACCAGCATGATGTAGAGATAGCCAGGAAGTGATAGAGACTTGTAATGGGCAAATCAAGAAGACTCACCTATCAGCACCTGGATTTGCAGAGGCAGAATCCAATGATCAGATGGGAGGGGAAGAAGGAAATGACGGGCAAGTGATGATAGTGGGCAGCATGGGGTGGAAATGGTGCAGAAGTGAGGCAGGAGCCTAAGGGGGATGGATCAGGGTAATGTTTCTCAGCTCAGGGAACTCTAGGGAGCGAGGTAAGAAGCAAGCAGGGAACCAGTGTCTTCAGAGCCCAAACTCTCACTTGAATTTCAGCCTGATTATCTCCACCTGCTCATTGGACATTTTCTTTGGATTTCCTTCCAAACTTAAGATGCCATAAATGATTTTCATCTACCTCTGTTCTCAAAATGGTTTTGTATTCTAGTTTCTCTTTGCTGCCAATAGTAGCTTCATTCTCTCAATCATCTAGGTTCCCAAACCTAATCTAATCCAAATCCAAAGAGCATTTATTTATTTATCCCCCCCCACTTAATAGTATTTTATTTTTCACAATTACATGTAAAGACAGTTTTCAACATTCACTTTTATAAGATTTTGAGTTCCAATTTTTTTTTCTCCCTCCCTCCCTTTTCCTCCCCCCATCCCCAAGACAGCAAGCAATCTGATATAGGCTATACATGTACAATTGTACTAAACATATTTCTACATTAGTCATGTTGTGAAAGAAGAATCAGAACAAAAGGGAAAAACCGTGAGAAAGAAAAAACAACAACAAAAAAGAGAAAACAGTATGCTTCGATCTGCATTCAGATTCCATAGTTCTTTCTCTGGATGTGGCTAGCATTTTCCATCATGAGCCTTTTGGAATTATCTTAGATATTGCTGAGAAGAGCTAAGTCTATTAAAGTTGATCATAGCACAATGTTGCTGTTACTGTATACAATGTTCTCCTGGTTCTGCTCACTTCTCTCAGCATCAGTTCATATAAGTCTTTCTAGTTTTTTCTGAAATCCATCTACTCATCATTCCTTATAACACAATAGTATTCCATTACATTCATATACCACAACTTGTTCAGCCATTCCCCAATTGATGAGTATCCCCCAAAATTCCAATTCTTTACCACCACAAAAAAGAGCTGATATAAATGTTTTTGTACATGTGGGTCCTTTTCCATTTTTTAAGATCCCAAGGAATATTTATTGAGAAAAGTGCTAGGGACCCAAAGACAAAACTGAAAACAGTCTCTGCCCTCAAAGAGCTTCTGACTCTTCCTTTCCTTTATTCTCCCTCCACTTGCCTGCCATATGCTAAATTTACTAGTAATCAACCACTAGGTTCTATTAATTGTGATCACTTTTTCATCCTCACTGCCACTGCCCTAATCCAGACAGTGTGTAATATTGGAAAGGATGCTGGATTTGGTGTCAGAGGCCCTGGGTTAACAATCTCAGTTGGGTTATTACCTGTCACATTACCTTTCTAGGCCTTAGTTTGATCATCATAGAGTAATTCAGGTATAGGGGTAGAGTAAATAACAGGTAAACGTTACTGCTAGTATCTATGTAGTGCTTTAAAGTATGTAAAACACGTTACATACATTATCTCTTTGTGTCCTCACAACAACCTTGGGTTGTAGGTGGTATGGTAACCCAATACCACACCAAGAGGGTGGTATCTTCTTTTTTACAGAGAAGGAAATTGAGGGAGACAGAGGTTATGGGAGTTGTCTAGGATCACATAGTTAGTAAATATGTGAGGTCAAATTTGAACTCATGTCTTCCTAACTCCAGGCCCATTGCTCTATCCACTGCTCCACCTGAGTATTGTGTAAAGTCTCTTCCAGCTTTAATCTCATGGTTTCATAGCTCCATATGTAGATCACATGTTAATCTCCATGTTTCCAGTCTCTCCATTTTCTCAATACATCCTATGTATGGATTGCTTTAATCTTCATGAAGCACCAGTTCCTACTTCAAAAACTACCAGTGATTTCACAATTAACTACAAAAGAAGTCCAGGTTCCATACATAGCCATTCAAGGTCCTGTGCTAGATTTAGCCTTCCTGTCTAATATCATGTTCCATTAATGTACCATGTGAACCTTCCGTCTTAACGAAATTGAGCTACTCTTGGTACTTTACCACGTCTTGCTTGTATAGTTTTCTTAACCATTTTTTCAATCTCTCATAATTAGTACACAGTAAATGCTTTTTGATTGATTGATTTCCAATTCTGGATCTTGGCTTATACCACTTTTTCTGTTGGGAATACTCTTCCCTGTCACCCTAATGATATCCTACCCCTCCTTCAAGGACCATGCCATATCTCACTCCTCCATGAAGCCTTAAGATCATAGAATTTAGACCTGGAAGGTACCTTAGAGAACATCTAGTCCAATTTTCTCATTTTATAGATAAGAAAAGAGAGTTGGAGATGTGAATGGACTTGCCCAAGGTGACACAGGTGAGCTGGGTGACATAGGTAATAGTCTAGCTGAAATTGTTAACCTGGATCATTAACTCTGACTCCGAATCTAGTATTCTTCCAAAATCTTGCTTTGAAATTTCTGTTGCAGTTTTTGTCTGAACCATATATTTTGAACTTAATCATACTTGGGTGGTGTTTTTCATGCGTATATGTTTTCTTTCCTCAGTTAGACTATAATCCCCCTGAAGTCAAGGATGATTCTTATACTTTTGCATCATCACTTCCCCCATGACCTCCAGCACATTGTCAAGCATATGGTCACATAGATATTCAAATGAATAGGATAACAAATGGATAAATGATTGAATGTAATTTAGACCCGTTTAAGAAATTTGACTCTCCCATACTTGGCCCCTAATTTCATAACTCCTTTTTAAAAAATAATTTTATAGCTTTTTTATTAAAAAGGGTTTTTGGGAAGAATATCTATACCATTTTCTTATGATCTTTTTGGTATTTAAATGATTTCCTGGATATAAATATAAACAGATATATGCAAAAACATGCACAACTTGGTGAAACTAGATAACCTTTATGAAGGATCCATGCGTTAAAAACAGGAAGGGAACAGATGTAAGAGTCTTTATTTGGTACCTTCAAAATACTGATCTGAATTCCTTCTGGGTGGTTTGTCAGATCTGAAAAAAAAAATCCTTTAATTTGGAAAACTAGAAATCCCCAGCAATTGATGGTATAATTAGAACCTGGATTGGGTGAAGAGATTAAATTCAGCAGCTTTTAGAAAATGTCTTAATGAAACCGTAAGTACTGATCTCCCTCTGGGTCAGAATTTTCCCCACTTACTAAATCTCCTAGAAACCACCCAGGAACTCTTTTATTTGGGGGCGGTTTCTTCGGACTTTGTACTTTCATTTATAATAAATAATTCTCAGGGAAAGAAAAGAGACTGAATCTCAGAAGCAAAGGGATTAGAGAAAAACCTAGCGTTGGATACAAACCATCAATGCATTTTCCCCTGGCTTCTTCAGCTCCCTGAAAGCCCCATGTAATCTCCAAAGCAAAGGGAAGCAGCCGCAACATGACAACGATTTGATCAGAGCCTTCTCGGAGTCTTAATGAAATATTATTATCTGAGGTATAATGAGGCTTTTTATTATGCTTATTAAAAAACTCCCTAGTCAGTATCACCTAGAGAAGGTAGCAGGAGAATGGCAGGGTTTTATGGATGCATTTCAGTTTGAATGCATCTAATTTTGAGAGATCAGGTCTGAGCCTCTTCAAACTGAATATGAAGGCAGGAGTCCGTGGAAAACAAATTTCAGTGTTTCCATATTTCTCGATGCCATTCATTTAAAATTTAGAACAGGAAATCTGGCACTTTATGATCTTGTTTCTTACTGAAGCTGGAAGAACCTGATCAAGAACCAGAAAAAGACCAAAAATACTTATACCAAACCAACCATACTCTTATACTGAATTGTATTTTGTATTCTGTTCAAGTCCGGTGCAAAAGATGAGCCTCTTTGTTTTCCTAACTCACACATCCCTTTGTCTAAGCTCTTTTGTCCTTTTGAGTTGTTTTTTAATCTCTTTGCTAGAGCCAATCTCAAGTGGGGGACATTACTTTATATGCAATTACTTAAAAGATTTCCTCAATATATGTATTCACGCTTGTACAACATTAATGTTTTATACAAGAAGAAAATCAGAAGGTGCTGGATTTGTTGGGCAGACAGAAACTAACTAGTAGACATAGTCAATTTCAGTTTTTGAATGGCATTAGGATAAAACATAGATCCAACACTCTTGTTAAAGAAAATATTCATGATAAGAAGGCACGGGGGCTTCTGTACAGTTCTGAGTCTTTCCATTGCTTTCATTTCTTAATCCCAAACCTTATTTTTCCAGCATAATTTTTGCTATCTTCCCTTGAACCTATTACCTGTGCTATAATGACTGAATATTAAAGAGAATGTTGGTTTATCTTGGAGGATCTGGTCAATTCTTTATAAACTTCATTTCTTCTTCGTCCAATGCAATGGATTCATGACTCCAATTTTTTCTCCTTTTACTATGCCATTTAGTATATGAGTGACATTTTAAAAAATTAACAAAAAATCTATTTTCTTTCCCTCCCATTACACTCCCTCCAAAGCAATGAAAAAGAAAAGAAAAAGAAAACCCTTTAAACAAATACACATAGTTAAGCAAAACAAATTTCCCATTAGCTTTATCTAAAAAAAAGTATGTCTCATTCTACACCCTTAGTCCATCACTTCTCTGGCAGGAGGTGGGTAGCTTGCTTCATCATTAGTCCTCAGGAAATATGATCAATCTCTGTGTTGATTGGAATGTAAGAATAACATATTGATGTGGTTCAGTTCTTCCCATCATATGTAAACTAGTTTGGGCATTAGACAAAGATTTTGCATTGTGAACAAATGGTTTAATTAATATGTGGAGGCAGATAATCTAAAATCTGAATGATTTTTGGCATCCTCTGTTCCCTTTCCTACCTTTCATACCATTATTGCAGAAGTCAAAAGGGACCATACAAGACTTCAGTCCATTTTGTATTTTATCTTCTTTGTCAATTAATGTAGTGCCCATCTTTCTGCTAATGAACCTCTCTCTGCTGAGCTAGGGTGGGCTTCAGGAAGCAGAAATGTCATCTTTACAGGAAACTTTTCTCAACCCTTCTTAATTCTAATGCCTTTCCTTCATTAATCATTTCTTATTTATCCTGTATAAAGCTTGCCATATATATATATAAATATTATATGATATGCATATATGGTATATTATAAATACATTATATATCATATATTATATTATAACGTAGATTATAATATTTTATATACACACATTTGTGCATTGTATCCACCATTTGATTTTGAGTTCCTTGAGATCATGGGCTGTCTTTTGCCCTTTTTGTATATTCAACACTTAGTACAGTGCCTGACACATAGTAGGTACTTAAATATTGATTGATTGATTGAAATAGTCTATGCATAGGATTGCACTTTAATGAGGCATTGCAACATAGGATTATAAACTTAGAGCTGGAAAAGACCATAGAGGTCATTGAGTCCAGATCTTTACAGATGAGGAAATTGAGGCCCAGGGAGGTTAAATAATTTACCCAGGGCCATAGAACTAATCAGTGTCAGAATGGTGGGATTAAAAACCAGGTATTCCTGGTTCTAAGTCTAGCTCTCTATCCACTACACCATGTTAATTTTGGTGTAAGGGAATTGCTTCATTGGCAAGAGATATGATATGGATTATTTTGGTGGGTCAGACATGATAGAAACCATGGTGTACCCATATTTTTGAAATAAGAGCTCTATGTTGGGATATTGCCATGACGAATTAGAGTAACAGCAGTGTTACCAGGCTCTAAGAAAAGTTGCCCAGATTACTTTTGCTCTATCAATAACTAACTAAAATCTAAATGTTCCCATAAAAATAGCCAGAATTTTAAGCTTATGTATTCTTTCTCCTCCTTAGAACTGGGCAAACAGTTATAGGATTCCTGAGGAAATCTTGTTTCCATTTCCTTATCCTTGGCTTCCTTATTTTACTTTCCTTCCCATCTCCAGGTTTACCCCATTTGCCACCTCATTGTTTCCAGTAGTCCTGCTTACCACTTTTCTTTGAGTAGTGGAAGTTTTCCTGTGAAATTTTTCCATTTTTCCCCTCATGGCATGGAGATGACACTAGGTTCCCAAGAGCTATTCCCATAGAGTGCAAGATTGGACAAGTTCTACCAGTCTTCAAAGGTTGGCAAGTGACATACTACCTTTCTATAGCCTGAAGACTAGAGAGCTAGTTACTCTCTAGTAACTAATTAAGGAAATGATATTTTTTTTTCTTTTGGGAGAGGAGGCACAGCATCTTACTGAGCTGTCTACTATGGCATGGAAGAGTTGCCTAAAACAACTATTGATTCAAATGAAGATATAGATACCTGAATTATGAGGACATAACTAGGGTAATGGGAGCTGAGAGCCCACATTTCTCTAACAATTACCTAGACAATATTGCTTACTCTCTGCCAATAATACTAAGAACATATTTTGGGGGAACATATCTATGACTTGATTGACATAGAGAACTCTCAGGGAAAAAGCTCAGTCTGCCAATTCCAAATGTCACCTGCTTTGCAATTTATAGTCTCAGGGAATTACCTGAAGCACTGAGAGGTTGAACCAGTGTGTGTCAGAAGTGAGATTGGGGGGCGGAGCCAAGATGGCAGAGGGAAAGCAGTGACTGTCTTGAGCTCTCTCCCTAACACCTCCAAATACCTAAAAAAATGGCTCTAAACAAATTCTAAAGCAGCAGAATCCACAAAAAGACAGAATGAAACAAATTTCCAGCCAAAGACAGCCTGGGTGGTTGATCAGAAAGGTATATCGCGCCGGGCGGTGAGAGGAGCGCAGTTTGGCATGGGTGCACAGGCCGCAGTGACCCTGGAGCAGGTTTCAGAGGACTGAATCGTGAGCAGCTGTGGCAGTTTCCAGATTTCTCAACCCATGAAGGCCAAAGAAAACTTAGAAGGTCAATGGGAAAAATCTGTTACTGTGATGAGAGAGGAGATAGGTCTCAGCTGCAAGTCTCGATCGCAGCCTGGGGCCACGGCTTTTTCCTGAGCTTCCAGCCCACAGACTGAGGGGGAATTGAGTGGCTGATCAGAGGGGGATTGCAGAGATCTCTTTGCCAGTGCTGAGGCAGGAATCTCTTGCTTTACCTGTGCTTGGATCTGGGTCACAGTTCTGAGGGGCAGTCCTGGGGTGAGGAAGAGTGCTGGCATGGTGGAGCTTGTTGTGGTGGTGGAAAGAAAACACTTCACCCCTTATCATAGCACCTTGGAAGAACTGAAAATTTTCAGGTCCCTAGAAGTACCTCTGAAAACAGCTGTACAAACCCCCGAAGCTTGGGACAGTACATTCTCCACACTGGAAGCAGACTCTTACCTTAACAAAGAGCTTAAAACTCAAGCAATTGGCTGGGATCATGAGTAAGCAGTGCAAAAAGAGTCAGACTATATTATCTTACTTTGGTGACAAAGAAGATCAAAACATACAACCAGAAGAAGAAAACAAAGCCAAAGTTCCTACATCCAAAGCCTCCAAGAAGAATATGAATCAGTCCCAGACCTTGGAAGAACTCAAAAGGGATTTTGAGAAGCAAGTAAGAGAAGTAGAGGAAAAACTGAGAGTGATGCAAGAAAATCATGAAAAACAAGTCACCAGCTTGCTAAAGGAGACCCAAAAAAATACTAAAGAAAATAACACCTTAAAAAATAGCCTAACCCAAATGGCAAAAGAGGTCCAAAAAGCCAATGAGGAGAAGAATGTCCTAAAAAGCAAAATTGGCCAAATGGAAAAGGAAGTCTAAAAGATTACTGAAGAAAATACTTCCTTAAAAATTAGAATAGAGCAATTGGAAGCTAGTGACTTTATGAGAAATCAAGACACTGTAAAACAAATCCAAAAGAATGAAAAATTAGAAAACAATGTGAAATATCTCATTGGAAAAATAACTGACCTGGAAAATAGATCCAGGAGAGAGAATTTAAAAATTATTGGACTATCTGAAAGCCATGATCAAAAAAAGAGCCTAGACATCATCTTTCAAGAAATTATCAAGGAAAACTGCCCTGATATTTTAGAACCAGAGGGCAAAATAGAAATTGAAAGAATCCACCAATTACCTCCTGAAAGAGATCCCCAAAGGAAAACTCCTAGGAATACTGTAGCCAAATTCCAGAGTTCCCAGGTCAAGGAGAAAATATTACAAGCATAAAATTAAGGGGTGAGAGAGGAATATACTAGCAGAAGGAGAAAGGGAGAGGTAGAACGGGGTAAATTATCCCACAAAAAATAAACAGAAAAGAAAAGGCTCTTACAGTGGAGGGGAAATGGGGGAAGGTGAGAGGGAATGAGTGAATCTTATTCTCATAGGATTTGACTTAAGGAGGGAATAACATACACACTCAATTGGGTGTGGAAATCTGTCTTACCCTACAGGAAAACAGGGGGGGAAGGGGACAAGTAGTAGGGGAATGATAAAGAGGAGGGCAGATTGGGAAAGGGAGTAACCAGAAGCAAAAACTTCTGAGGAGGGACAGGATCAAAAGAAAGAATAGAATAAATAGGGGGGTGGGATAGGATTAAGGGAAATAGAGTTAGTTTTTCACAGCATGTCTACTATGGAAGTGTTTTGAATAGCTGCACATATATAACCTATGTTTAGTTGCTTGCCTTATCAATGAGGGTGGGTGGGGAGGGAGGAAGGAAGAAAATTTGGTACCCAAAATTTTAGAAACACATGTTCAAAAAAAATGTTTTCACATGCAACTGGGAAATAAGAAATACAGGAATTGGGGTACAGAAATCCATCCTGCCCTACAGGAAAATTGAAGGGGAAGGGGATAAGAGAAGGGAGGGGAGAGATAGAAGGGAAGATAGACTGAGGGAAGGGGTATTTAGACTGCATGCCATCTTGGGGTGGGGGGAGGGGCGAGATGGGGTAAAAATTTGGAACTCAAAATCTTGTGGAAGTAAATGTTGAAAACAAAAAAATAAAATAAAATAAATAAGATAAGAAAAAAAAAGAAGTGAGATTAGAATCCAGGTTTTCCTTACTCCAAGAATACTATTTGAAGATTCTTTTTCTTTCTTTCTTTCTTTCTTTCTTTCTTTCTTTCTTTCTTTCTTT
>NW_020954577.1:39438876-39478611 GCF_900497805.2 Vombatus ursinus
TTTCTTTCTTTCTTTCTTTCTTTCTTTCTTTCTTTCTTTCTTTCTTTCTTTCTTTCTTTCTTTCTCTCTCTCTCTTTCTTTCTTTCTCTTTCTTTCTTTCTTTCTTTCTCTCTCTTCTCCTCTTCCTCCTTCTCCTTCTCTTCCTCTTCCTCCTCCTTCCTCCTCCTCCTCCTCCTCTTCCTTCTCCTCCTCCATCTTTTTCTTCCTCCCCCTCCTCTTTGTCATAGCAATTCATAATTTGGGAAGGTGGTATGGAGTGCTGGAAATCATGTTGGGCTTAGAGTCCTTGTACTTGATTGAAGCCCCAACTTCGCTCTTTTTTCCCTAGGTAACTTTAGGCAAGTCCTCTCTGTGGACCTTACTTTCCTCATTTGCAAAATGAAGGGTTTGGACTAGTTGACCTGTAGGATCTCTTCCAGCTCTCCTATGAATTAGAAAAATATAACTAGAATAAAGATTTTTCTTCTGCATCTTTTCTAGGAGTTTTTAGAAGTACACAGAATCATAATTTTATATAAAACTTTACAATTTACAAAGTTCCTCCTTCACAAAGACCCTATGAAGTAGCAATGTCCCCATTTTACAGCCCCCAAAACTGAGGGTGAGAGATGTTAATTTATTTGTTTCTGGTCTCACATCTCATAAGTGGTAGATCTAGGATTAGAACCAAAGCTTTCAGATTCCAAGTCCTTCACACTCTACAAATGAGCTACTCTATAGTTTCAAGGATCTATATGATGAAAGCTGGGCAATGAATGGATTGAGAAATAAACTTCCTTTCACCCTTAAAACCACTGGAAGTAATTGGCCTGACCCTCTTGCTGGCCCAAAGGCAATTCTTACAAGGTGGACTGGTTCTGTTCTCTGGAGCCATTTTCTGGCAGCAGTTGGGTTTGCTTTTACTTAATTGGTTTTGAAAGATGAAAGGAGTGTAGTTATATATTCAGACCCAAGTGAACCTTGAGTTGTCCTGCCTCCAAGCATATGTAGGCCTGAGGTCAAGTTAGGCCTGTCCCCCTGGAAAGTGAACTCTGGATATTATCCAATGTGGTTTTTATATAGCAGTCGACCAAGCTGGGGTCCCAGAGAAACAGACTGTACAATGGACAGGCAGTTTCCATAGCTCTAAGCATAAAGGAGAAAAAAAGTTGAACAGCCCCCTGGGAGTAGAAAGAAATTCTAACTGTGCCAGGTGATTGAGATCTGAGAAAGGGTGAAGGAGGCAGGGAGAAGTGGAAGATAGCTATTGCTTTAACTCTGTGATATAGTGGAAAATATACTGAACTCAGAGTTATGGGTTCTGAGTCCAGATTCTAACTCTGCTCCTTACTGTGTGAACTTGGGCAAGTCATTTGGTTTGTATGAGCTTCATACTCATTTGTTAATTGGAGAAGTTGGATTAGATGACCTCTGATGGCCCTTAGAGCTCTAGAACTATGAGCTTATGAAATGTCTAAAGTTTCTTTTCTTTGGAAAATTAAATGAAAAGGAGAATTGAGTTGCTCTATAGTAAATTCCCTAGAGCTTGAAAATGTAGATGCTACATTCCTTTTTTCCCTCCACTAACAGATTTCTCTCTCTCTGTCTCCTGTCATTCTGTCTCTGTCTCTCTCTGTCTCTGTCTGTTTCTGTCTCTGTCTCTGTCTCTGTTTCTGTCTCTCTCTGTTTCTGTTTCTGTCTCTCTGTCTTTCTCTGTTTCTGTTTCTGTCTGTTTCTCTCTATCTGTCTCTGTCTGTCTCTGTCTTTCTCTATGTCTCTGTCTGCCTCTCTCTATCTGTCTCTGTCTGCCTCTCTCTATCTGCCTCTGTCTCTGTTTCTCTCTATCTGTCTTTGTCTCTGTCTTTCTCTCTCTGTCTTTATCTCTTCTCTATGACTGTCTCTGTTTCTCTCTGTCTGTCTGTCTGTCTTTCTCTCTCTCATCATGGATTATTATGGCAAATAGTTAGAATAATTCCAATTTTTGATGACCAGGTCCAGATGGGAAAGTCTGCTTCCATATTACTCTCCTCTATGCACTTTATGGTCCAACATACTGGCTTACTTGCCATTCCCATCTTTTCTCTGGTTACTTCCCATGCCCAGAATGCTTTCCCTCCTCACTTCCACTTCCTAGTATACCTGGCTTCCTTCAAGACTCAGCTTAAGCAATATTGTCTGTGGTAGATCTTACTTGGTCCCACTCCCCCCCCAGCTGTTAGGGTCTTCCCTCCATTAAGATTACCTTGTATCTACTCTGAATGTATCTTATACATGCACATCTATACATACATCCATACATATATATACCTACATATATACATATACTTACATATATATACATATGTAAAATCTCATAAAATTTATGCTTCATGAAAGCAGGAATATTTTGACTTTTTCTTTGTATTTCCAAGAGTTCACAGCACTTATGATATAGTAAGCACTTAACAAATGCTTGATCGTTGGTTGGTTGGTTGATTGAAAAGTTCTAGTGAGCATCTACTCCAAACTGAGTGAAAGACAAACAAAAAAGTGTAGATTGCTTTGTAAATGGCTATATACTGTACAGTGGCAGCCGGGTGGCTTGGTGGATAGAGCACAGGGCTTAGAGTCAGAAAGACTCATCTTCATGAGTTCAAATCCAGTCTCTACCACTAACTGTGTGACCCTGGGCAAGCCACTTAACCCTGGTTGCCTCAGTTTCCTCATCTGTAAAATGAGCTGGAGAAGGAAATGGCACACCACTCCAGTATCTCTGCCAAGAAAACCCCAAATGGGATCACAGAAAGTCAGATAAGACTGAAAGATGACTGGAAAACCACAATAACAGCAACGAATATACTGTTCATCAAACCTCAGCTGGTAACAGGGTAACTCAAAGAGCTTCAAAGTTTGTCTCTAGCCTGGAGCTAGGAATGCTTATCCTGAGCATGAGACCAACATATGAAAAGGTCCCTTTCCAGGCCCAGAGCTGGAAAAGACATGAGTCCATCCTATCCAATCCCTTCATTTGTAGTAGGGGAAACTGAGGACTAGGGAGGTTTGACAACCTCCCCAAGGTCCTATAGTATTAAGTGTCAGAGGTATGATTTGAACCCAGGTGTTTTGACTCCAGAGCCAGTGTTACTTAAAGATACTTCCATCTCGCTGGAGGGACAGTGGTTGCCTCCTCCTCTTATTCCACCCTTACTGACCTACAGTCTTATCTTCTCCACATGCCCCCTTTATCACCTTCCTAACTGGCCTAGCCTTCCAATTAACATTGCCTGACTAGAAATGTAGCTGTTTCACTAATTAGCAATATAATCTTTGCCTGGAAAAAACTTGGTAAGTTCACAAGTTATTCTGCCAAATGTGGGATAAGGCAGGTAAAAGCTCTGCCCCCTCCCTCTTTGTGTGTCGGAGTCTGGCCAGTGGGCATTAAAAGTAGGTGCACCAGAGCATAACCTTCCCTCTACAGGAGGGCCTCCTCTGCCGCCATGTGTCAACCTTATCAGTGTTAATTGGAAGCTGCCCCTCTCCAGATTTAAAGCAGGTAGCACAGGGAAGCAGTGATGCTGAGCCAATTTAGAGAGCTCTTGCTCTGGCCCTGGTGACAGGAAGGCTTTTCCAGTTTCATAGCACAGGAATTTCTTCTTCCTCCAGGCCCCATTCCCCTACCCCCAATGGCTCAGAACAAGGAAATCAGACTTTCCTCGATATGCTGTTTAGACAGCTCCAATCTGTTTGAAATTCAGAGAAGCTAATTAGTTGTAAATTCCAAATGGCACAGTTTAACACCTCTTCGACAAGAGTCTATTTTCCCTGAAAGGGGATTCTTATTATTTTTCTGTTGACTTTTTATTTCAAGGTACCAGGGTCAGGGAAGATACTAGAACTGAGTTTTGTGAATTGAGGATGCCCCAAACTAGCAGCAACTTTTTACCTAAGGTAATCAATGGGGACAAATGAGTGTTGTAGAAAGAATCATAGACTAGCAATCAGAGGACCTGAGATCCTCTTTCCTCTGACATGTAGGACCTTTGAGGAAGTCACTCAACCTATCTAAGGCTCAGTTTCGTCAATTGTAAAATGAGAGGCTTAGGAGAGAAGATTTCTGAAGTCCCTTCTGCTTCCCAATACTGTATGATCTGTAAAATGGGGATGATCAGATTTCACCTACCATCTAGCCATCTAGTTCTGCCATATTGCCTTTTGATCTCTTTTCATGCTCCTATCTCCTTCTCTTACTTTACCTCCCCTTTTTGCCTCTTGCTCTGGTCCTAATAAGCAAATCAACAAACAGTATTATTACTTCTGGAAAGGACATGCCAATTGTCTGCCCTATGGATCAACTCTTTAATCCTGTGACCCTCAAACCAAAATGCCCCAAATCTCTCCTAATATGTGCTGACTCCAGGTATTAGAATGTAAGCTCCTTGAGGGAAGGGATTGCCTAACTTTTTTGTTTTAAACCTCCATCACTTAGCCCAGCTTTTAGCACATAATAATCACTTAATAAATGCTTTTAAATTCGTTCATTCATACTTCACAGGGTGGTAGTAGGATTGGTGGCAGAGGGAGGAGTAGAATGACTCTCTCTCATCTCTTCAGCAAGGCACATCCTAAGGCTTTAATACAAATCATACTGTTGAAGATTGCTAAGTAGCATAAGAGCCCATACTGAATAGAACTGTCATATATTTTCTTGTGCTAAAAAAAATCTTTAAATCTATCTCATGCTTTTATATCTGAAGTTTCTTCAAGTAGAAAGATGGAAAGTGCTGGGTGTGGTGAATATCACCAAAACAACATCACTCAAGATGAAACTGACCAAAAATGACTGGTTAGGAATCATTTCAGAACCACTTGTCTCTGTTTAGATGGATGGAAAAGAATACTAGATTTGGAGTCAGAGGACCTGGGTTTGAATCTTAGCTCTGCCACTTAAAAGCTGTGTGACCTTGGTCAAGTCACTTAATCTCTAAGAATTTCAATTTTTTTATCAGTATAATGAGGCAATTAGGCTAGATGGCCTTTGAAGTCTCTTCCAGATTTAAATGATTACATTATCTTATGAAATACCATAAACAATTTCTAAAAGATACATTCTGTAATTTCAGCATCTCCAGCTTGACCTGTTTAACCAAGTTATCAAAAATTGAGAAATCAAATACAAAAACTGAGAAATGGACAAATTTTAGAACACTGGGTCTATTACCATTTAAAAGAAAAATAAAACTGGTGGAAAATAATTGCTGCATCAAGGAGGCTGCCTCAGGCAGCAGGCAATTCTGTTTTGCCAAAGAGAGAGACCTGCTAAGTAAGGACAAGCTAGGTTTCACGTATGAGCTCATTTGCAAATCATTTTAGAGCACAATTTTTGAACAATTTCACTGCACAGACCAGTGAAAACAATTGAGTAGAGAAGGCCAGACATAGCTCTGAGCTGAGATAATTTCAATCACAGGATGATAGATTTCAAGCTAGAAGCGACCTTTGAGGCCACTGAATCCAATACATTTATTTTATAGATGAGTTAAATGAGGCCCAGAGAGGTGAAGGAGTTCGGAGTCATGTAGCTAATAGCGTATGAGGCAGGATTTGACCCTGGGTCTTCCTCGCTCCAAGTCTAATACCAATGAACAAAACCATGCTGTAATTAATGAATCAAAAATGAATTTGTTAAATGTCTACTCTGTGTGTAACACTGTGCCAGGTTCTGGCAACACAGAGACAAAAATGAAGAGTTCCTTCCCTCAAGGAGCTTACAAGTATCAGGGGATACAACATGTACATGTATAATTACATACAAAATACGCACAAATTAAGTATCAGGTAATTTGTTGGGAGAGAGGGAAATTAGCTATTGGAAGGCTTGGGAAAGGCTTCCTGTGGGAGGCAATGTTTGATCTGATCTTTGAAGGAGGTTAGGATTTCTCAGAGGCCAAGGTAGAGAGGAAATCCATTCCGGTAATGGGACATTGTCTATGCAAAGCATAGAGATAGGAGATAGAATGTTACTATGGGAAGACCAATAAGTAGGTGAGTTTGGTTAGATTGCATATCATGGAGTGTGTGAAGATTATTAGTGAGTAATTTGTTGGGAAGGCAGAATAGAGCTAGACTGTTAAGGTTCTAGATGTCCGACAGAGGGCATCCGTATTTGAGCCTAGAGGTAGTAGGAAACCACTGGAACTTTTTGAGCAGGGAATGAAATGTCCAGAGCATTTGTAGATAAAATGGGAGGACCACAAAGAGATGCAAAATGAAACCTGTCTGCTGGGATTTCTATTGTGTTCTATTTTTAATCTGCTGTAACAGTAAGGCCACTGTATTTCAATTTTTCTATCTCAGCACTGAAGAAATGGCAGTGGCCTTTAAGAAACTAAAGTTGGGAAATGCACCAAGACCTCGCCAAATACATAGAAAAGAAATCTGTGGCAAAGGTGGCAGAGTTGTAAAGGCATTGCAAAAGAATTGCTTCGGAATCACTGGATTCCAAAAGAATGGAAACGATCACAGGCCTTGTGATCTTTTTCCTACTTCTACTTCTTTGTGATCTTTTTGCTCCTATTTCTCCCCCTGAAAAGACATCACTAATTCTTGTCCTTTGTGTCACCTTTCTTATTTCCGTAGATTCGTTAATGAAAATGTCCTATGTATATATTGAGGTTATCATCAATGAAAACATGAGAAAGGAAGAGGAAAGCTTTTTGGTTGATGATTTTCTGCAACAAACCATGTATTTATAGTCATACAATTATTTGGAAGATTTTAAAAATACTGTTACTCCCATTACTTGTTGATTTTAAAAAAGCATTTAGCTTAACACAGGAAATCTTAACAGTTCTCCTTAAGCGATGGCTCTCTCAAGCAGATATGAAAAAAATGGCATTAGAGATATGACTACAAGGAGAATATTATTTAAATTCCACAGAGCATTAATAATAGTAGAGGCATGACAACCTTAACAGCAGTCAATGGTAGAGTGCTTTAGGGTCTGAAGAATACTTTACATAGTTTGAGCCTCATGCCAGCCTTATGGGGTAATTGCTCTGAGTAGCAGTACCTTCATTTCATGGTGAAGAAACTGAGCCTCAAAGAAGTTAAGTGACCTGCTCTGAGGGAGCCTGTGGTTGGAGGTAAGATTTAAACCCAAGTCCTCCTCTGAGTCCAGTCCTCTGCCTACAATGGCTACAAAATTGTCCACTCCAAGTGTCACCAATGTCATAGAGGATGCCCAGTACAGAGTCCAAACAGAAGATAAATGGGAATAGGTATAGAAGACTCCCAGATGAATACACTCCCTCCACCAATGCAGATTGATCTTGCTTTGTAACTTGTAGTGTTAGAAAGTTACCAAGAGCACTGAGAGGCTGGGGGTCTTGCCCTAAGGTCACAAAGACAGTATATTTCATATCTAGCACTTGTGACTAACTAGAAGTCCCCAGTAGAGCTCTAAGACCAACTTTCCTTTCATGTGACCAACTGCCTCAGTTATCAATGGTGAGATTCTCCAAATGCTCCAGTTTACAGATGACATCATACTAATTGTTTGGAGCCCCAGAACACGTGATGAAACTTACTCAATGGAATCCAACATTGTTTGAAAGAAATTTGCTGATTTATCTATCCTCGTATAAGAGTGTGGGCTGATTAAGTAAATCAGTCAAGTGGCCAGCACCCCCACTTAAATTATGGGATGATAGGCTAAGCTCTGATACATTGATCAGGTAAGAACTCATCTCTACATTCACAAGGTGTGAACAAGGCCCAGACAAGTACCTCAATCAGTCAGACATTTCAACCAGTATAACTGGAAGTCTGTTCTAATTGGATGATGATGATACCCTGTTGGATTTGTGTAAAGCTAGGGAGCTAATTCAGAACTATTTGCATAAGCAGAGAGGAGAAAGCATTCCAGCTAAACCTTTGAGAAGGACTGGACTGGGAAGGAACAACAGAACCCCCACCTTCAACCTCATCTTTCTCCATGTCCTCCTTCAACCACAGTAGGGGTGGAACAAGATGAGGCTGAGGCTGGGGCTCTGCTTTGCTCTCTCAATCCTTTGTGAGCTTTGAAGGATCTACAGCAGGGGTGAGGAACCTGCAGACTTGAGGTACTTGGGTGCAGCCTTATGATTGAGTCCAAGTTTCACAGAACAAATGTTTTTATTAAAGGGATTTGTTCTGTAAAGTTTGGATTCAGTTCAAGGGCCACACTTGAGGACCTAGTGGGCCACACAGGGTCTTGAGGCTGCAGGATCCCCACCCCTAGATTCTATAGGATATTAAACTTTACATATTCCCATTGGTGTCCTCACAGTACTCCCAGAATTGCTAATAGCAGCTATTCCTGCCAATAGTTAATAGCCAACGGGATGTCCTGTGTTAGGAGCCGGGGATAGACTATTTACAGTTTCGAGGCTGAATAAAAAGGTAAAGGTGTAGCAGAAAAGCTATGCTGTGCTTAAGGCAAGCATTTTGAGGAGTCCAGCAAGGCACCTCTAGAGTTACCCCTTTGCCACATATGTCCTCTAAGCTTGAGCCCATTATCCCCTGGGCTCTATATGTACTTGAGGGAAAGCATGCCACAGACTTGGGGGATGTTTGGTATCGCTGTACTAAATGACTGTATAAAAAACTCATTTATTCTGGCTGACTAATTGATATTCTATTGATAATCACAGTAGGGAGTACACTGGATTTCCAATCCCTTAGGACTGCCTCTAGGATTCTGAGGGCACAAGCAGCAGCTTTATTCTGGGTACCCAACTTGGCAGTGAAAACAGTGGTTTTGAAAATCACCCCAGAGCTAGCATGTGCTACACTTAGAAAACAAAATACACTAAAAATGCAACCATTAGTTCAAAAAGCACTTGATGAGGGAGGGACAACTAATGCCCAGGAGAACCAGGAAAGAAGGGTTCTAAGTGAGGCTTTGTGGATCAATTTCAGGCTTTCTGAACTTAGATTGGAAAAAGATTACATCTTTGCTTTCATTAACCTCTACCTGAAATTAAGCATTTCCTTTAATTATTTAAAAAGGTGATTCTGAGAAGAGGTCCATAGTCTTCACCAGACTGACTCCCAAAGGAGTCATGATACTGAAGATATTCAGAACCCCTACTGTGGAGGAACCATGATCTCTATAAGGGAAAGGAGCACATTGATGAGGTCACCAACCCTTCTAAGTATCCAAGCACCTTATTTGATAGGATCTAATATCATTGTTCTAGAACTGAGAAAGACCTTAGCAGGCACCAGCTCCAATTCTCTCATTTTACAGAGGAGCAAATTGAGACCCCACAGTGTGAAGTGATTTGTGCAAGGTCACACCAATAATGAATGTCAGAGGCAGGATTTCTACCCAGCTACTCTTAATTCTAAATCCACGAGTTCCATTGTATCATTCTGCCTCCTCTCTTAAAAATTTCAAGGATTAAACAAGTAGTCAAGCTTTATTAAGCACTTACTATGTGATTTATTATGTTTCATTGGAGGGGGAGGGACTTTCTTTACCACTACAGACCATAGCCCCTTCAGAATTTAAACTTCATAGGAGGTCACCAAGAGCTGCTATGGTCAAAAATCTATCACTCTCTGGCAAAACTAGTGATGTCTTTTCAAACTTACCTAGTCTGGTTCTCAGTTAACAGATGTAAACTCCATCACCAGGTACCAACTCAAAGTTTTTCCAGCTCTGTAGGAACTTCAGCATTCTAGTTTGACAGTCTTAGATTCCCAGAACCCAGGGTCACCTCTGTGTCCTGACTGAGCACCCCAGCAGGACTTTATTGAAGGGTCTAAGGATCTAAGTATGAGAAATAGTGATAGAAAGGGATATAAACAACTGAAATGTGGGGCTTGCAGTACCTCTTGGCCTCATCAAAATGCAAATTATTCAACAGAACATAAATAATTTAGCCATAATATAGTTGGAGATCCTGGAGAAAATAAATCCAATTTTCTCCAATGGAAATAACAATGCGTCTAATCAACATTAATTCACCACAGAGCCCTTTCTGTGGAAATAATGTAACAACTAGATGTGGGCAGGGTACGGATGTGAATAATCTCGATCGTACTATAATGATTAAGGGTGATGGACCATGGTGTATAAATGAAGCTAATGATAGCTGTAGATGAGTTTCGTATTCATCCAGTAACAAATCCTGAAATTAGCTTGATGATTTTTGGAGAAAAATCCTCACTCAAGGGACTTGTTTCAAGAGAGTCTCTGGAAGGATGTAGGCATAAATGCCTGGGGGGCCCTGTGTTCTATGCCATGCATTCTTGTATGTCCTGCACTATTTACTCTGCATTATGGGACATTTTGAGTTACAAGGACCAATGGTATGAAGAGGCAGGATGGAGCAGGGCAAAGAATACTTCATTCAGAATCTGAGGGCCTGGATACAATTCTTGGTTTTGCCACTTACTAGCAAAGCATTTCACTTATCTTGGCTTCAGTCTTCTTATCTGTAAAATGGAAATAATAATAGTACCTACTTCACCTACTTGTTGAGAGAATCAAATGAGATAATATATGGAAAATGCTTTGTAAACCTTAAAGCACCATAATAACATCATCATCATTATCATCATAACCACCACCATCATCATCATCACCACCACCACCACCACCATCATCATCATCATCATCATCATCACTATCATCATCATCATCACCATCATCATCATCATCATCCTGAAAGGGGGAGGTAGCATGGTGTCATAGAAAAAGTCCTAGATTTGGAGTCAGAAGATCTGGGTTAAAATTCCATTCTTCTTCACTATGTAAAATTAGGCAAATCACCGAGATAACTACATCAGTCAGCAAACATTTGTTAAATACATACTACATACCAAGCAATATGCATAATACTGGGGACAGAAAAAGAGTCAAAACCCCCCCAGTACCTCAATGTGATTGAAGAAACTGGAGATGAATATATCTCAGCTATAGATTAGGAAATAAAAGATGTTGCATAAGAAAGTACTGAAATAGATGGTAAAAGCTATGAAACAAATGAATGAATGAATATAACAGAAGTGAATGAGTAAATGAATAAATGAAAACATACTTATTAAGCTTTCTATGTGTCAACCTGGAGATACAAAGACAGACACAAAATGGTTCCTGCCTTCAAAGATCTTGTTTTCTTCTGGTTCTTTTAATCTCTAGGGGACATGACTGCGCCGCTCAACTTGCCATTGTTATCCCTACAGTGTGATGGCTGACCTCCTTTCCCAGGCATGTACTTTTTTATAGTGGCTAGAATACTGGACTTAAAAAAAAATTAACATTCATTTTTTGAATTTTAAGTTCTAAATTCTCTTCTCCCCTTCAGTCCTTCTATCCATGGAGAAAGTCAGCAATATGATACCCATTATACTTGCTAAGTCATGTAGAACATATTTCCATAGTAGCCAGGCATATACATTCTTTTTTTTTTTTTTTGGCAATTGGGGTTAAGTGACTTGCCCAGGGTCACACAGCTAGTAAGTGTCAAGTGTTTGGTCTGAGGCCAGATTTGAACTCAGGTCCTCCTGACTTCAGGGCCAGTGCTCTATCCACTGTGCCACCTAGCTGCCCCACATATACATTCTTAATGATATTTTTATACCACTTCTTGCATATAAGTCATTGCCAGAAATATGCTACTGCTTACTTGAAAGTACTACGTGTCTTTTAATATCATTTCAATTAGTAAAAATTATTGAAGACACTGAAAAACTCCCAGTAAGATGGAATAAATTTAGAAAATGTAAGCCCATGCCCCTTGCCAAAACAACAGCAAAATATAACTATCATGTATCCAGAAGTGCCCCAATCCTATGGGATGTGTGTAAAGAACAAAAGCTAGCAGAATCTGCTGACTGGTTCTAATTTTTTTTTAAGTGAAGAAGTTTTAGTGCCTTTCTTGAAGGTTGGAAAGAATATAGCAGAGCAGGCTAATTCTCCCTAATTACTGAGAGAACCCACTGAGAATTCTCAAATGAAGCAAATTAGTTAAAAACCCCACCAAAGAAACCCTAACCAAAAATAAAACTTCCCCCAGAGCCTGTGATGATAATGATGGCTGCATCACAAAACATTCCTAGCTCATTAATTTTGTGAAGTGCCATTCACATCATTTTATGATAATACTTCATGGCCTATTTGGCAAGAGTCACAAAGCCTGAGCAACAAGAATGTTCATAGCTGTGCTTCTGTGGGAAAGAAATCACGGGGGTGGAGAGGTGCAGGTAGGATTGCTTGCAGAGGGTGGGAGTGAGACTTCTGATTTTTTCAGGGTTCTCCTGATCCTTATGCACTCGACGGGGCTAATGTCAGTCATGAGTCATACTACTTTTGCAAGTTGTCAGATGGCATCTGTTTCTGGGCTTCATCCTCCAAAATGATGCTAGCATTTCTGACTAGGTCAGTTAGTATTGTAGACATGGCCCTTTGGAGGGTTTTGAGCTGGATCCTGCTTTAACCTGCATGCCCCCTTCAACATTGTATTGAAGAAAGAACACTGAATTTGGAGTTAGGAAGACCTGGGCTTAACTCCCACTTCATAGATGTGTATAGTTAAGCAAGTTATTTATTGCAGCCTCAGTTTCCCCATCTGCAAAATGAGGATATTGGATGAGATAGGCCCAGACAATGCCCCTAATGCCCCATCCTAGTTTTTGCTCAGCCCAATCAAAGTAGACCATTGAAGACTGGTTGGTTCAAATGGATTTTTCCATTTGAAATTCCAAAGATTACACAACTGGACTATCTTTTCACTACTATTTGATGTCCTTTTAATTCTCTCCTCCAAGACTAGTAAATCTATACCTAATCCAGGTAAAAATAACTGTCAACTGGTACACTTTTATAAGATAAGATCTGAAGATATTTACTCACGTTACATTCACCAAGAAGGTTTTTTTTTTTTGTAAGCAGTTTCCTGGTGTCCTCTGACAATCATTTTTTAATCAACTCCCATTACATATTTCTAATTTTAGTTTTTCATTTCAGGAATAAAGCAGTAAATCTGGCTATTAAATTATTATGCCAGGGCCAATGCTCAAAGTATAATGATTTAGCTGGATCTGTGGTCCAGTCCTGAAAGCATAGAAAATCTGCCTTCAGAAAACAATTACCGAGCGTTCCTTTCCTAAAATACAAGCCCAGCAGGCAACTGTAGGAGAGTTGAAGGCTACAGAAGCATCTTTTTTGAAGAGGTGGAAGAATCAGTTATGAATACCCATTTCAATATTTGGCATGTGATCCTTTTAGTAGTTTACATCTAGTTATTGAGCCAAACATGGGTGCTTGAATGCCCAAAGGACTTGTTTATTGGAATATCAAAAATAATGTCAAACATTAACACTATGTGTTACTGTCATATTTGTTTCTAAAATTGGAATTCACTTAAGGAATCTTTGTAATGGGCTTCTTGCCTCCCTGATCTCATGTCTTTCTAAAGGAATCATTGTAATGGACTTTTTGCTTCCCCAATGTCATAGCCTTCTATTCTTAGAAACTGAGCCTTTTTATCCCCCATTTGTAGGCCATCTCTATCCCAGACATTGGGATCAATCTGGCCCTAAGCAGGGAGATCATAGGTTATAACATAATAGATTTCATTCTGGAAAGAACTTTAGAGAATATCTCAGTCATCTCATTTTCTAAATAGGGAAACTGAGGCCCAAAGAAATGATGTAACTCAAACAATATGACCCAGCTAGTAAACAGCAGAGTTGGGATTTGAGCTCAGGTTTTCTGCTTTCAAGTCCAGTGCTCTTTTTGCTTCACCATGAAACCAACCTGAAAATCCATGAGAAAAATGAAAAAAAGAGGAGGATATGGAACTCTAAGTCAGTAGGTTCAAGCATCATGGTATAGTCAGTTAACAAGCATTTATTAAACACCAAATGTGTGCCAGGCATAGTGCTAGGCAGTGGGGAGATAAGGAAGTGAAAAGGATAATCCCTGCCCTGACAGAGCTCACGGTAGCGTGTAGAGGACTGGCATTGGTATCAGAAAGACCTGGGGTCAAGTCCCACCTTCAAAACATGCTGAAAGTGTGACTTATGGGAAGTCACTTAACTTCTCAGTGCCTTAAGTAATTCTCTTGGATATAATAATAATAGCCATCAGAAAAACCTGGAAAGACTTACATGAACTGATGCTGAGTAAAATGAGCAGGACCAGAACATCAACACAATAACAGCAACATTGTGTGATGATCAACCGTGATAGACTTAGCTCTTCTCAGGAATACAGTTGGCTTAGCAAGACAATTCCAAAAGACTCATGGTAGAAAATGCTATCCACATCCAGAGAAAGAATTATGGAGTCTGAATATAGATTGATGCATACTATTTTCACTTTTTTTGGTGGTTTTTCCCTTTTGTTCAGTTTCTTCTTTCATAACATGACTAATGTGGAAATATATTTAACATGATTGCACATGTATAACCTATATCAGATTGCTTGCCATATTGGGGATGGGGGAAGAGAGGGAAGCAGGGAGAAAAATTTGGAACTCAAAATCTTCTAAAAATGAATGTTGAAAACTATCTTTACATGTAATTGGAAAAAAATAAAATACTATTTACAAAAAAAATTTTAAAAATGGTATCTAGTATTTATAGAACATTTTTTAAGATCTGAAAAATGTCTTACATATATTATCTGATTTGATCAACATCTCAACCCTGGGAAGCAGGTGCTATTATTACCTCCATTTTATAGTTGAGAAAACTGAGAGGATAAATGACTTCCCTAGGGTCACACAGCTATTAAGTGTTTGAGACAGGATTCAAACTCAGGTCTTCTTGACTCTAAGAACTGGATTCTATCCACCATGCCATCTATTTTTCATATATGAATAAGGCCCTGACTGACCTTGGTAGAAGAATCATCTTGTTGGGAGTTCCCTACATAATGAAATCACATGTCTTCTTTAAAAAAGTGAATAGTTCATTCCAGCATCTAGAACAGAGAATGAATATTCAGTCTCCTCTCTAGTCTTCTATCGTCACTAATGGTGTGAAATAAGAGTGCTCAGCCTCTACGAATAAGAGATGAGTTTGAGGAATTAATAAGTGGGTTCCATTTATAGAAGCAAATAGAGCAACAAAAACAGTACTAGTGTTTAATATTATTTTTGATGTTCCAATAAACAGGTCACTTGCGCATGCAAGTGAGTTGGTCTTATAAAGGTACCTCTGTTACCTTGCTACTTCAGTGACTAGATATCCTGCCCCTTACACCTTACTTGCCCCTAGAGTCCCATTTTGTTCTGTTAGGTTTCTGTTAATGGCCCACCCTGCCCATGCCTGCTAAATATTCCAGATCTTGAATTCTGTTTGGACCATGGCTTACACGACTTGAGCTCTGGCTCTGCCTTCTTTAAACCGACTTCCCAGGTGTGGATGTCCTTTCTGGACTCACCACCTGCCATGATGATACCTTAGAATAACACATCTCCTGTTTTTCAAGGGTTAGAGCTGACTCCTTTCTGATACTAATTGCTTAGCTCCACGGTTCCCCCTGCCAGCCCCTACCTGAGCACTACTTAGAAAGAGGCTTGGAATCTTGGTTCCTGTCAGGACCTTGGACAGAGGCATTCACACCACAGTAGGGCTCATTCTTTCCCATTTCTCCACCTATTGGACTGATTTCCCAGTTGTAGATCTTTCAGAATTCAAGTTACCCTGTACTTGCCCCTAGAAGTACATACACCTGACTCAATCTTTGCTTGACCTTGCAAGCCTTTCTGAATTCCTAGTCACACTTTTCCCTGGTTTGGTCTGTCACATTACTTCTCAAACCTTCATTACAACTCTCTGCCCTTGTATCTACTTCTTTCTCTTTCTTAGGACTGATGGGGGAAAGCTGAAATAGCATCTTAGGATTCAGAGGTGGAGGGACTTTAGAGAGTTCATGCAAAGAACACTAAGCTTCTTATCAGGAGAGACCTGGGTTTGAATCCTGGTTTTACTCTTAGCAGATGTATAGCTATGCTGGGATGTATGACCTCTCTGCACATCACTTTCCCCATCTGTAAGTTGGGGATAATTCTACTTGCACCTCATAGATTACAAAGTTTTGTGAGAGCAGTATGTAAATCTCAAGTTACTCTCTCTCTCGATCTATATCTATATCTATATCTATATCTATCTATCTATCTATCTATCTATCTATCTATCTATCTATCTGTGTCAGCTATTATCCAGTTCTCTCACTTGATGATTAGAAAAGAAAGGTTCACAGAGAAGGAGGGACTTTTCCTAGGGCATCAAGGTAAGAAGGAGCAAGCTCAGGTCCTCTAACTCTAAATTCAGAGATCAGCACAAGTTATCAAGGCATTTGCAGGAGGTCTAATGCTTTACTATGTTGGGAAACTGAGTTGTTTGTGACTCTTCCTTTTCCAGGTGCAAAAAAGAGACCTCAAAGATGATAACATACCTACCCACTTCTCCCCTTTGGAGAAAAAGAAAAAAAAAGCAACATGTTGTGTTTGAAGCAGTTTCCTAGAAGCCCACATAGGCATATTAAATCTACAGCATTCATGTTAAAAAACCAAACAAAAAAACCCTTCAGGACCTTGTGGCATGCATGCATCTAAATTTTTCAAAATGAAGGGTAATGAAAAATGATTGTTCCCATGTTATAGTAGGGCTCTCACCTACTCAGCCAATCAGCCAATCAGCCAATCAATAAGCCTTTATGTATCACGTTCTACATGCCAGGCACTGTGCAAGCTAAATTGCTTTTACTGTGTATATGGAATTGTAATAGAATGAAACTTTATGGATGCCAACTTCACTGACTTAGAGTTGCTCATACTCTTGACACCTAACTTACAAGGGCCCCTCCAAATTCATTTGTTAAGAACTTAGAATACATTTTTCTAATCAAAATGAGGTTACAGAACCATCTGAAGTTGGGGTTATACCTGATATCAACATTGTTTTGAATAGTTTTCCTTGGTTTCCGGAGAAATAACATTATTGTCTCTATCTATATATAATACATAACACATTATATTCTATATAACATTACTATATATTATATTATATTATATCTATATATAACCCTGGGTAAGTTACTTTACTTTATTTACCTCAGTTTCCTCATCTGTAAAATGAGATAGAGAAGGAAATGGCAAACTATGACTTTTTTCGTGGAAAGCAATAAAGATGCTTTAATTCATTCCAGACATTTTAACAAAAATTCTGCAAATCATAAACACTTTAATAAATCCTTATACAGTTATATACCATATGAACAAAGTTGTTGTTTTGGATATAGACTATGAGCTATGATTTTGGAGAACTGTCTTGGAACTGCTTGTGTCAATGTTGATTGCAGGCTACCTCTGATGTATAGATTTGCTTGAGGTCTGTACACAAAGGGTTGTGTCTTGTCTAGCAACACACTGGAGCTAAGTGACCTGGTTGATAGAGTATTGGACTCGGAGTCAGGAAGATCTGAGTTCAAAGCCTGCTTCAGACACTTACTAGTTCTATGTCCCTGGGCAAGTCAACCCCTCAGCCTCAGTTTCCTCATCTATAAAATGAGGGCAATCATAGCACCTACCTTTCAGGGTTATTGTGAGAACCAAATGAGATTACCTCCATAAAACATTTTGCGAACCTGGAAGCACTAAATAAATACTAGCTATAAGTATATGTCAAAGGTAGGATTTAAATCCAGGCCTTCCTATCTCCAACCAAAGAATTCAATCCACTATACTATACTGCTTTTATCTCAATCAGACTATGAGTTAAATAGATTTTTGTGGGTTGACATGGGAGTGTCATCACTATTTTGGTTTATGGGAAAGTGTATTCAGTGTGTAGGGAACACAAGGGAGCATGGTGGGACTAGGGTCCCATCAAGGAGTAGTGGCAAAAATAATAGATATACCTACATGCGCCACAGACATATGTACACATATGTATATCCATGCATAGACATGTACACACATATCTATATCTACATCCATATATATCATCTAGCTTTATATTCCTCTCTGTCTTTTCTCTGTCACTATCTCTAACTCTCTAGAGCATGTACATTGTTGGTATAGCTAATATATATATGTGTATTATGTAGAGATATATGTGTGTATATATATATATAAAGAGAGAGAGAGATAGAGTGTATATATGTATACATACATACATATATATATATATAAAGAGCGAGAGAGAGAGGGGTGTATGTTTCTACATATATGTATATTTATGTAGATATATACATTCTTGCTGCTTTTTTCCACTATGGTAGTAAAGAAAGACACTCAGTGGTTCAGTAAGGCAGCTGGAGGTTCAGCGGATAGAGTGCTGGGCCTGGAGTCAGGAAGGCCTGAATAAAAATGTATCCTCAGACACTTACTACCTTTATGATCCTGGCAAGTCACTTAGCTTCTATCTGCCTCAATTTTCTCAACTGTAAAATGGGGATAATAAAAGTGTTTCTTTCACAGGGTTGTTGCAAGGATCAGATGAGATATTTGCAAGAAGTGCTTAGCATAGAGCCTAACTATATAAATGTGAGCTATATAAATGTTTATTTTATTTCCTTTAGGGGATGCTTCTTGTTGGGCTGAAGCTTTTGTGCTGAGAGAACTATTTCTTCACAGTGCAGTTGGTTTTGGAAGGCATGAATAAGCTTGGTAAAGCCTTGCTGGAAGTATGCAATTCTTCAGCCATTTATAAGGTTACAGGTGAGCCACTGTGCTAAGTGCTAGTGATACAAAGACAAAATGAAAGAACAAAAAACAGTCTGTCCTCAGAAGGAGCATACATCCTGCTGAGAGTGTTAGGTATGTAAGATTTGGGTCTTTCAAAATTTCTGAGATCAAGTCCATTGGGATGAAAGAGGGAAGGCAGTAAGGGTTGATAGAGAGTGAATAATGGGAAAGGAATATTAATAGAGATGATTTCTTAAATTCCTAAGGCCTCTTAAATTTCATGTTTCACTCCAAAATATGGAATTTTAACACATTCCAGCATGGTTATACAGGGACTGATGTAACCTTATGCATTAGCTAGAGACTTCTTCACATAACTCCCATATTGAATTAGAAGTTTAGATGCCTTGGAGTTCAACTTCTTCTGAGGACAGAAATCTCTTCTACAAAAATCCTCAGAGATGGCCATATGGTCATCCAACTTCTGTGTTTGTTTGTTTTTTTTACTAGGTAAAAGAGGCTATTCTTTGCCTCATTTCTTACCTAGCCTTAATCACTCAATCGATGTTGTCTCAGACAAATTGAGACACGGGAAAGATCTTAGCTTATAAAGGCCAAGGTGTCCCACTGTATCCGAGGCCATCTCTAGTCACCTCGATCTATATCTTGCCATTGGACCCAGGTAGCTCCAGAGAAGAAGAAGGTGAGGCTGCTGACTTTACACAGCCTTGCCTCACTTAAATCCAATTCACTTGCAAGTCATGACATCACCTTCCTGATGCCATTGGTCCTCTTCAAGAGTGAAGGACAAATAACAACAATAATTAATAATATGAAATCTGAAGCCATGGTATGTACGGAGTTTCCACTCCAAGATCATTGCCCTTGGGTCTTTGAAGGCTATACCAGGCTCTAGAGGTTCATGCTGGAAAGGTTTGAGTATGGTTGATAGAACCTCAGATCTAGATCTAGTAGAAGCCCTAACAATTATGGAATCAAACTACCTGTGTGACTTGAGTATATTGATTAACTATCCCAGGCCTGTTTCCTCATCTAAAATCAGGGGTTGGAATAGATGGATTTGAGGAACACTGCAAACTCAAGATCTACGACCTTATTTCACAGATGAAGAAACTGAGGTGAAGAAAGGTGCAGTGACTTGCCCAAGGTCACAAAGGAAATAAATGACAGAGACAATTTTTGAACCCAGGTCCTTTTATGGGCCCAGTAATGGCCCATTCTGTCTGTTGTCTGAGAACTAGCCTAGTCAAATTTCAGAAAGACTCATCATCAACAGAGAGGTCACTAAGTGGTGAATTTTTCTTGTGATGGAAGTCAATGACCATGGTTTTTGAAGGTATGAAAATATTGGTGAAAAGAGTACCCAGATTAATGAAATCATGGATCTTTAAATGACAACAGCCACAACTACAATAATGACAATAACAATAACTTCACTCTATCACCTTTTAAAGTTTATGAAGGACTGTACTCATAGCATTTCTGTGAATCAGGAAGTATAAAATCCAATGTTTCCATTTTACAGATGACAACACTGAGTATTAAAGAGGTTGAATAATTTAGCCAAGGTCTGTTGGAGCTGGGGCTTGAATCCTAGTCTTCTGACTTCTAAGATGAAAGCTCTTTCCACTATACTATTGGTCATGAAGCAAGACAGATTACTAAGTTGACAGAATGAACAAATACATTAGGGAATAGGCTTAAAAAACAAAACAAAATGAACAAAATGTACTTCCTGGATATGGCCCAAGTTGAATAAACTCAACTGTTCCCCACATGCTCCACTTTCCATGTCTTTGGTATTGTGTAATCATTAATATTTTTAAAAAATCATCACTGGGACTCAGAAGGGTTGGGGTTAGTTAAATATCTTCCATTATTCATTATATAACCTCCAGCAAATCTCATCATCTCTTTGGGCCAGTGACCTCATCCATAAACTGAAGATGGTGATCTAGATGTTTTCTGATGTTCCTTTCAACTCAAAAATATAAGGGCAGTATTTGAAATACTTAGGAAAACTTCTCAAGACTCTCTAAACCCTTCAGAGGCACCATTTTGTATATAGCTATGTCCTAATTAGTGCAAATAACAAATACCATGAAGTGGTTATATGTATTCCAATTATACTATTTGAAGTTATAATTATATAAAATAGGATAGTTGGTTCCAGCCCAATGAAGATATACAGTTTGAATTCAAATAATGTTACCACTTCAAGGGATTCATTATTCGCACTAATTGGGACCTAGCTGCATGAGCAGTCCCAGAAGGGAAAAAAAGAAAACCCTCAATTGATCAGAGTGCTTCTTTTGTAGGTAATTTTATGTTCTGGCTAATCAGGAGTTAAGCAGAAAACCTTTTTGTTTCATCTGTTACAGAAAAATCTTTCCAAAATGTATTAGTCTACTTTTGTGCCTTTGGATAGTGTGCTGAACTTTCAATCTTTGGGATCTTGTGATGTCCCAGGGTCATGAGAATGAACATCAAGTCTCGATGTAGCAGACATGGAGAGCAGAAAAGATGGGGCTGGATGTTTACTCAAATAAATTCACACTCTGGATGCTCCTTTCCATTTTTTAAACTAAATATCTGACATAAGTATGTTTTCTTGTGTGTGTGTGTGTGTGTGTGTGTGTGTTGGACATCTCCCTCTGGAAGTCTCATAGGCATCTCAAATTCAACATGTCCAAAACAGACCTCATCTTTTTGTCTAAGTCTATACCTCCTCCTAACTTTTTTGTTTCTGTCAAGGTCACCACCATCCTTCTAACCCCCCAAATTTGCAATCTCAGAGCCATTTTTAACTCTTTTCTTGCCCTCACCCTTCACATCCAGTCAATCTTTAAGTTTTATCAATTCTACCTTCATAGTATCTCTCAGATCAATTTCTTTGTCACCACTCATACACCCTCATTCAGGCCTTTATTGCCTCTTGCTTGACCTATTATAATGGCCTACTAATTGGCCTCCAAGTTTTGTCTTTCCTCTTTCCTTTCCATTCTCCACACAGCGCCAAATTGACATTCTTGAATCGCAAGTCTGACCAGCTCCCTCATCTGTGCAATAAACTTCCATGATTTCCTGCTTCTGCTAGGATAAAATACAAATTGCTCTGTTTGGCATTTAAAACCCTTCATGAAGTGACTCTGGTCTATCTTTCACATTTCTCCCAGAAATGCACTCTTACATTCCAATCCAACTGACCTCTGCATCATTGTTCACACACTAAATTCCATTCATTGTCTCCGTGTCTCTGCCCAGGCTATAGCCCCTACCTGGAATGCTCTTCCCTCCTCATCACTGTGTCCTGGAATCCATACCTCTCATTAAGGTTCAGCTCAGGAACCACCTCCTCAACAAATCTTTTACTGATGTCCTTATTTATTAACACTCTTTCAATAAAAAAATACTCTGCATTCATTTTTTTTGTCCATTTCCCATCCCCACATATCATTATGTTCTCCCAGTGGAATTCAAGCTTCTCAAGGGCAGGATGTTCTTTTTCATCATTTTATCCTTAGTACCTAGTATGGTGCCTGGCTCCAAAGAGGCACTAAATAAATGCTTGTTGAATTAATTTGTTGGTTTGTTTCTTTATCCTAAGATCCACATGTAGGGGGGGAAACCCACTCCACTTAATTAAGGGTTCCATTGAATTGGGCCCCAGGTAATTCATGTTCTACTGTAATATATTAATTGTGAATCATTCTGCTTATCAACAGGTACTTTATTAAGGGCCTTCTGCAAGCTCAATGAGTTCCTAAGGACTTTTCTAATAGGAAACAATCTCTTTGTCTAGTTTGAGTCATTGTTTGTAATAAAACTGTCTAATTCTATATGTTTTTCTCTGAAAATTCCATGGTCTATAAATAGGAAATGTAAGCATTACTGCATTTCTTTTAGAAATGACTCCATAATTCTGTTATTTACAATTCAGGCCAGCCTTCCCTCCCAGTTAGTTCAAATCATTTACTTCTGTAAATGATTAGCTTCAGTGTGCAAATTATATGCATGTCTTCCTTCACTTAATATCTCAATGTCCCAGGCAGCTATCTGACTGTAAGTTCTAAAGTGGGAGCTGATTTGCATTGGTAGATGATGTTTTCTCCCTGGGAATTCCTTATGACAATGAATTCCCAGATCCAGGTGTGTGTGTGCATGTGTGTGTGTGTGTGTGTGTGTGTGTGTGTGTGTGTGTGAGCAAGTATGAGTGAGAATGAATGTGTGAATGTATATGTGAATGAGTATGTGAATACATATGTATATGAGTATAAGTGTGTAAGAGTGAGATTATGTATGTGTGTGTGAATGTGTGTATGTGTGTGAAATACATTGCATATTGCAGATGCAAAGACAATCATGAAACACTCCCTGTCTTCCAGGAGCTCACCTTGTAATGGGAAAAAACAGGAGTCCTGGTAGATGTGTTCAAAATCTGTACAAAATGGATACAAGGTGATTTGGGGAGGGGGTGCACTAACAGAAGCGAGATCAGGAAAAGCTTCATGTAGGAAGAGGCCCTTGAGCTGAGTTTTGGAAGAAATCAGGAATTTAAGCTGGTGGAGGTAGAAGACTAAATGCGTTCCAGGCATGGAGGGGGCCAGCCAGTGAGGAGGTACGGATGCCGGCGATGCAGTTTAATATAGGGAATAGCCAACATTTGGGTTTTCAGCTATTCGATGCCTTCCCATGGTGTGGAGGTGACCCTGGGGTCTTGAAGAGGTTGCCAGGGCAATGCAAGGTCTGGCAGATTCTATTAGGATGAAAATAAGCAGAGTTTGCTTATGGGACCCTTGACTTGGCCATCAATGGCCAGCCTAGTTAAATTTGAGGAGGCTTATCTGCAGGTTGGCCATGATCTAATGAATTGCAGTCTCTCACACACATTAATACTTGTTGACAAGTCTTTGGCAATCATGATGTATTATTTAAGAGAGTTATAGGGTATTATAACCACAAGTCACTTAACCTCTGGTTCCCTAAGCATTGATGATGATGATGATGATGATGATGATAGCTATATAATACTTTAAAGTTTACAAAACATTTTACCTGTGGGATCTCGTTTGATCTTCATGAGAACTTTGGATGCAGGTGCTCTTACTTATTATCCTCATTTACATGTGAAGAGAAAGAGATAGGGAGATACTAAAAGGCTTACCTGGGGTCCCCCAGCTACTCAGTGTCTGGGGCAGGATTTGAACTTGGGGCTTCCTGATTCCAAGTTCAGCATCAAATGGCTGCCTGAGTTTCAAAGTACTGATCTCCTTCAGTAGAGGGAGTCTACCCTATAGCAGTGAAAATTGGGGAAAAAAATAAAGCAAGAAAGAAAAGATAATAACTAGAAGGTTATTTGGGCCAGGGAGGGTGAAGGTTTCCATGATGCTAGAGAAGTATTTAAAAAAGTTTCCATCCCCAAATTATTTTTGCTAGGGGCAGTGGATAGAGTGCCAGGCCTGGATTCAGGAAGAAACTCATCTTCCTTAGTTCAAATTTGGCCTCCGACAAGTGGTATGTGACCCTGGCCAAGTCACTTAACCCTGTTTGCCTCAGTTTCCTCATCTGTAAAAGGAGCTAGACAAGGAAGGGGCAAAGCACTCCAGTATCTTTGGCAAGAAAACCCCAAATGGGATCACGAAGAGTTAGACGTGATTGAAAAACCACTGAAAGGATGATGAAGTATGTAATACCCACACTGAACATATATGTTTTGGGTGTACATTTTTGCATCCCTCCACACTTTTAACTTGTCATTCTAATTAAACAGGGGAAAAATACAGGGTATTCCAAAGATGTCGAAGCTCTGACACCTTTGGGACATCCTCTATGCTCTCAACATTGATGCTCACATATCAATGCCACCATACCTCACTTAGCGGTGTGGCCCCAGAGAAGCAAGTAGGAGAATTTTGGCTCTGAGTAAAGAAAGCTAGGTTAGTGTGCATTTTACAGTGATTCTATCTTTGCATTTCCCCCCTCTCTCTGAAAAAGCCACATCTATAAATAGCAAATAATGCTGGAACATTTTGTCTGTAATATCACGGAAACTGCCAGAGGCCTAGAGGAAATCTGACAACGAATGACACTTTATACTGTTGCCCCCCCATCCCCCCATCTTTTTTTGTCAGTTTCTGTGGGGTTTTGTGTTTCGGAAACCTGGCTAATGTAAATTTTGTAGGCTGATAATTTATTTTTCTCTTGTGGGTGTGAAGGTGCTTTGAGCTTATTTGCAGAGCCGAGCTGAGCTCAGCGCTAAGGAGCATCAGCAAAAACAGCATTGGCTAATCTAGTTGGAGCTCATTTCCCTACCCAGGTCCAATACTCCACCCAACTGTCAAATGGGTTTTTCTAAAGCACACTTGTAACCATATCACATCCTAGTCTATAAACTCTAGTGACTCCCTATTACCTCTAGGATTGAATTAAAATCCTTTGGGTTATAGAGTCCTTAATAACCTGCTCCCTTTTTAATCTTACTCCCCTTCATGTGCTCTGCAATCCAGAAACACTGGTCTCCTTGTTCCTCACACAAGCCATTCCATCTCCTGACTCTGAACATTTTCCTTAGCTGTGCCCCATGCCTGGAATGCCCTCCCTTCTCATCTCCACCTTCTAGCTTCCCTGGCTTCCTTCAAGTCTCATTTAAAATTTCATTCCTTCAGCCAGAAGACTTTCCCAATTCACCTTCATTCTAGAGCCTTCACTCTGAGATTCCCCCCAATTTCTTGCTTGTACATAGTTGTTTATATGTCATCTCCCTCTTTAGGATTGCAAGCTCTGTGAGATCAAGGATATTTTGTTTTTTCCTTTCTCTGTATCCCCAGCACTTGACAGAATGCCTGGCATATAGTAGGGGCTTAATAAATGCTAGGTGAATTTCTGTCTATCCAATATGTTAGAGTTTTCCCTACAAAACACAGACCCAAACATTTTAATGACAAGAGCATGTAGAAATGGCTGTTGTCCTCCAGATTTATTCTTAAAGAAGAATGAACAAGTGATACCTATGAATTTCATGGCTACCAGAGAGCCCTGAATACTACCCATCTCTGGAAAACTGAAGAGTTTTTTATAGCAGGGGTCAAAGCCTTTTTTCTAGTAAAGACCTCTAATGCATAGAACAAAATCAGTTGTGAACAACTTGAGTAAAAATGAGCCAATCTAATATTCTTAAAAGATGTAAATAGCGTAGATAATATGGATGGGTGACAGGTGACAGATGCAGTCAATACAATGCTGAATTTCAGGAAGACCTGAATCTGAATCCTGCCTCAGGGCGCTTACTAGTACTGTGACCCTGGGGAAGTCTCTTAACCACTTTGTGCCTCAGTTTCCTCTTTTGTAGATTTGGACTCAGTGACTTCCATGGTTCTCTGTAAATCTATGACTGGATCCAGAATTAAACATGAGGAGGAGAACAAGCTAAGTTACCTTCAGGAAAGTGCAAATCTTCTTTAATGCACCCCATGTTCCCCTGGAAACAATGGCCCATTATTTTAACATTCTACCAATGTTACTGTACGGCAGTGAGTCTCGAAATACATGTCTCTGAAGAGTCAAAAGGTTAATGTCACATAAGGAAAAGGCAGAGCCATGTTTTGGCCTTACAGATAGAGTTGAGGAGTTGGTATTTTATCCCAAAGACAGTAAAGAACCACTACAGTAAGGGTAAGGAAGCTGGGTGATGAGGTGGATAGAATACTGGACCTCGAAACAGAAAGACTTATCTTTCCGAGTCCAAATCTGGCCTCAGACACTGGCTGTGTGACCTGGGCAAGTCACTTAACCCTATTTGCCTCAGTTTCCTCATCTGTAAAATGAGCTGGAGAAGGAAATGGCAAACCACTCCATTATCTCTGCCAAGAAAACCCCAAATGGGGTCACAAAGAGTTGGTCATGACTCAACAACAACAACAACAGAGTGGTGTGTCCTGGATCCCTTAGACCATCTGTGAAATCTTCTCAGAAGGAAGTTTTTAGATGCATCAAGTAAAGTACATAGAATTACAAAAGAAACCAATTACTTTGGAACAGTTATCAAAAAAAATTTAAAAATCAAGTTCACAGACCCCAGATTAAGAAGCCAACTAAAGATTTTTGAACAGGGGAGATACATGGTCAGATTAATGGTATAGGAAGATGATTTTTGTAAGCCTTGGGGATGGGATGGGGAGAATGGATTGGAAAGGGAAGAAGCTGTAGGCCAATAGGAGGAGAACTAATGAGGGCCTGGATTATGGTAGAAGATGTGTGCCTGGAGAAAAATAGACTGATGGGAAAGATATTGCAGAGATATTCATGGCAGGATTTAGTAATTGATTGTGTATGGGGATAGAAAAAGAAAGAGTAGAAAAAAGGACGAGAAAAAGTCATGAACCTTGGGCATCTGGAAGTGTGGTAGTGTCCACAATGGAAATAAGAACATTTGGAGAATGGACGGGTTTAGGGAAAAGGATTTTTTTTTAATCTGGTAGATTAGAAACTCTGAACAATAGGAAATAGCAGAGAGGATATTGGAATTTGCTAGCCATAAAAGAGGGAGAATACCAGCTAATTGAGGTTCTCGACTGATCAGAAGAGGGGCCAGAAGGATTGATAGTGATGGCAGCCTGAAAAGTGGGGAGGGGGCTACTAATCATGGGCAGCACAAGGTCAGTATAGCCTTTTCACCAAGTGGTCCCTCTCTACCACAGTCTTTGAAAGGTACTGGTACGATAGCCAGGAGGATGGATGGTAACGGCATTTGGGTGACTTGTGTGGGGGTGGAGACCTTGGGTCCAACAGCATTAGTACATGTCACTCTCTAATTCCATCATCCCTCTCCACCACTATTTTAGTTATGAAGTGCTAAAGGTATCTGTTTTTTCCTCAACGGTGATAGTCCTGCCTATGTGGGTTTATGGTGGTGGTAAAGATTCCAATAGGCATTTATTTTACAGATGGTAATAATGTGAGGCATATGGCATTGGAGGAGATAAGAAATGTTTCCTCCATAAGTGGCAGAGGTAGCCAAGATAGCTAAGTGGTGAGAAAGCCTCTCATTCTAGGCACTGAAAGAGGCCAAGGAAAGGGGCTACTATCCTCCTGGGTCATCAACGAATGAGTTAATGAATGAAAAAGCATTTATTAAGCATTTAATATATATGAGGATTTCTGCCAAGTGCTGAGGATACAAATGCAAAAGTCTTGCCCTTAGGGAGCTTATATTTTAATAGAAGAAGACACACATATAAGGTAGTGGTGGCTAGGCAAGGGAGTTTGTGTCTGGGAAGTCTCACAGGGATTAAAAGTGGAACTAGGGGACAATTGATTGATTCATGCTTTCTAGGAATAATAGCATTGATTTAATTACTGTTCCCAGATGTGGAGGTGGAAACCTAGGGATGGGGTGGGGAGAAAGGCAAGGTATCATGGTGTGAAGATGGCTAGAGAGTCTGAATCTGGGTAATATATGGAGAAATTTTACCAATTAGGATCCCAGAGTTAGAGAGCTGATTAAGAGGTGGAGGTTGAACCAAGGTTACATGGCATGAAAATTGAACTTCTCATCTAGGGATCAAGGCCTGAGTAGCTGAGGTGGGGGAGGGTAATGGCAGATAGGTAGGTCAGCATCTCTCCTTTCCTCATTGGCAGAAGCTAAAAAAGGGTAAATTAATATATCCTCGAAGACAAAAAACTCTGCTCTGTTTCATGCCAAATGGAAGTATGGTGTAGTGATCCTTTGGTCACTCACACTGTTAGAATGCGGTCCAATAAGGTCGATAATCAAATAACATTTGTATTGATTTTTAACATATCACAAGGTCCTATAATTTTCACGTTGGAAGGGATTTCAATGGCCAATCAGTCCTACTCATCACTGAAAAGTTATTCTCTCTACAACACATCTAATGAGCAGTCATCCAACCTTGTCTTGAAGAACTCCAATAAAGTGGAACCCATCATTTACCAAGATAATCCTCTCAAGTCGTCTCTGACTTTCCCTTATGCATTGCCCCCTTCTGCTACAGCTGCACATTTGATCATTTTTAGTACCTTTTACTTATGATAATATTAAAAATAAGTTCCTATTCACTAAGCCCAGAAGGGTGCTGAGTGGCAGGGGTATGCTAACTTAGGAATTTCAAAATAGCTCCTGAGAATTCATGAAGTCATTAATACACACCAGGATAATTAAGAGGTGGGTGATTTTTTTTCCTCCATGAGCTACTCATTAAGCCTTGATTTTTCTTATTTCTGAATTCCTAATTTCTTCCTTACAACTTAAATCAACCAATATCATTTTTGAAAGGAGACAGGAAATTAATCCTTTGTTGTTTGAACCTTAGAGAGTGGCTCTGTCCTTGGTTCTCTTTTCTCCTCTCTAAATTCTTTTCTTTTGCAATCTTATTGGCTTCCATAGCTTCAATTATCACCTTTATCTGGATGATGGCCTAACATAACTCCAACTCTGACCTCCTTCCTGAGCTCTACCCACTCATTTCCAACTGCCTGATTGATATCTTCTCCTCAGTATCTTAGACTCCACACATTCAAAAATTAGCTCATCGTTTTCTCCTTAAAACCTAACGTAATTACTATTTTCTCA
This sequence comes from Vombatus ursinus, assembly GCF_900497805.2. Classification (NCBI taxonomy): domain Eukaryota; kingdom Metazoa; phylum Chordata; class Mammalia; order Diprotodontia; family Vombatidae; genus Vombatus; species Vombatus ursinus. The sequence goes on from NW_020954577.1 coordinate 39,468,136, forward strand.
TTTTTCTTTCTTTCTTGTGGTTTTCCCCTTTTGTTCTGATTCTTCTTTCACAACATGACTAATGTGGAAATATGTTCAATGTGATTGCATTTGTATAGCCTATATCAGATTGCATGCTGTCTTGGGGAGGGGGAATGGGAAGGAAAGGGGAAAATCTTATAAAAACAAATGTTGAAAATTAAAAATAAACTAACTAAAAAATAAAAAGAGCAAATGACCTATTTGTACAAAAATACTTATAGCAGCTCTTTTTGTGGTGTAGAAGAATTGGAAATTGAGGAGATGTCCATTAACTGAAGAATGGTTGAAAAACATTTTTGGTATGTGACTGTAATGGAATATTATTATGCTATAAGAAATGATGAGCATGGGACAGCTAGGTAGTGCAGTGGATAGAGCACTGGCCCTGAAGTCAGGAGGACCTGAGTTCAGATCTGGCCTCAGACCAAACACTTGACAATTACTAGATGTGTGACCCTGGGCAAGTCACTTAACACCAATTGCCTTAAAAAATTTAAAAAAAAAAGAAATAATAAGCAGGCTGATTTCAGAAAAAACTGGAAAGATTTACATGAACTGATGCAAAGTGAAGTGAGAAGAACCAGGAGAGCATTGTACACAGTAACAATAATATTGTATGATGATCACTTGTGAATGGCTTAACTAATGATCCAAGACAACTGCAAAGGACTTATGAGGAAAAATGTTATCCACATCCAGAGACAAAGCTGGTGGAACCTGGGTGCAGATTGGGGCATGCTATTTTTTACTTTCTTCATTTTTACGTGCTTTTTTTTTTTTGGCCTGTGTATTCTTTCACAACATGACTAATATGGAAATATGTTTTGTACAATTGCACATTTATATGATTGCTTAGCATCCCAGGGAGGAGTGAAGGGAGGGAGGGAGAGAATTTGGAATTCAAAATTTTAAAAATGAATGTTAAAAATGGTTTTTACATGTTATTTTAAAAAGAATTTTATTTAAAAAATTTTAAAAATTAATAAAACAATCTTTTAAACCTATTTAAAAAAACCTAATATAAAAGGATACAGATTTAGAACTGGAAGTCCAAGTGGGTGAACTCCTTCATTTTACAGATGAGGAAAATGAAGCCAAGAAAAGTTAAGTGATTGGCACAAGATGCGGGTAGCAACTAAGACCTGAACCCAGGTCTTCTAACTCCAAATCTAGCACACTTGCCACTGTATCATGTTGCCTCTATTTCTATTCATGAGATGACCATTGTCTCAGTCTCCCATGCTCAAAACCTTCATCATCCCCAACTCTCTCCCATTTCTGACACCATCTAATTAGTTGCTGATTTTTCTTTAGTTGTTGCAACTTATGTTGAGTCTTGTGGATTCGACCTTTGCAACATCTCTCAAATCTGCCTCTTTTGCACCATCCTTGCCCCCATCTGAGTTCATAGACTTTCATTTGGAGGACTCTAACAACTTCCTACCTGTCTCTGTGCCTCCAGTCTCTCTTCTTGCATTCATCTCATATGGTACAACTTGAGTAAACTTCCTCATGCTCTGCTTTGAATACAAGAAAATACAAAATGCTTACCTTGGCATGGCATTTCATTCCACTTTACCTTTCTAACTGTGTAACACCTTACTCGCCTTCACATACCCCAAATTCTAGCTAAATTGCACTCATATTTCCTTTGTCTCATCCCGCTCTTTATTTCCACTCTTTGCTTGCGCATTCTCCCACAGCAAGCCCCCTCTAATCTCTAACTCTTGAAACCCTTTCCACCTTATTTTGTTGTTGTTATTCAGTCATTTTAATTGTGTCCAACTCTTCATGACTCCATTTGAGGTTTTCTTGGTAAAGATACTGGAGTGATTTTGTCATTTCCTTCTCTGGTTCATTTTACAAATGAGCAAACTGAGGCAAACAGGGTTAAGTGACTTGGCCAGGGTCACACAGCTAGTAAATGTCTGAAGCCAAATTTGTATGTAGGAAGATAAGTCTTCCCAACTCTAGAGCTAATACTCCATCCATTACACCACCTAGCTGCCCACTACATTTTTCTCTATTGTTCTGTGTGCTTAATGGGATAGGGGTTAGTTACTATCCCCTTTTTTCCCCTTAATCCAAAACAGCTAAAAGTCACTTACGATGATTACTCTATTACTAAGGATGGTGAAGCAGGCAGGTTTTTAACAAGAGGAAGTACTTTCTTCCTTTTGGAATTTCTCCTTAGTCTTTGAAACTTTCTAAAAACTTAGATTTTTTTGTTTGTATTATATCTTACTTTGCATGTGTTGTAAACTGAAAGTGTCAAGCATGCAGCGTACTGGTTGCATGTTGCCTACACCACTCCTAAATGAGGCCCAAACCAGATTAAAATATAATTGGGACAGAACAAAATAAATAAAAATATAGTACAACATATATTATGTTAAATTCTGGTTTTCTATGTCAATATGCAACTGTATTTGAGTTTGATGTCACTGTTGTAAACTGCTGCTACATGGGAAGCCTCCTTGAGGTCAGGGTCCATGTCTGATTTCATCTTTCCATTCCTAGTGCCTCCCTCAGTGTTTTGTGTATAGGGATAAAGATAAGGATAGGGATAGAAATAGGGACAGAGATACGGATAGGCATAGACAAAAAGGTAGAGACTGTGATTTCTTTGGTGTAGACAGGCAGGCAAAAGCATTTATTAAGTGCTTTCTAGGTGCTGGACACTGTACTAAGCTCAGGGGATATAAATATAAGCAAAAAGAAATCTGATGCCTGTCTTCAAAGAGCTTCCATTTGAATGGGAGAAGACCACACATAAAAGGAATTTGAAAAGGGAATGGGGGGGGCAAATCTCATGGTATCAAAGTCTGCAGAGCCAGAAGCAGATCTATTGGGGCAGGAAGCTTTAAATAAGCTCCTTCCTCACCCCCACAACGTCCCTACTTTCTTCGCGATTTACAGTCTGAGGGAGTTGCCCAGGGCATTTAGAGGTTAAGTGAGGTGTATGGAGAATTTGGGTAGGACTAGTACGTCTGGTGTGAGAGCTTGCTGAGCCCTCTTCAGAGCCGCTTGTCCACCTTTGTTGTCTACCTTTCACCCAACTCTTGACTATGTCTCCAAGAAACTGTAGCAGTGCAGTGGCTACACCCTGGTAAAACCAACTTGGCAGACAGGCTAAACCAGGTTGAGGGTAGCCAACGGCCTTAAACCTATTGGTGAGTTAGGGGGATGTTTACCCCAAACACGTGACGACTTCGCCTGGAAGAATGGGTGGATGAGAACAATTTGTTCCAACAGCCATGAAGGCAGCTGAAGCAGGCACTGTGGAGAGCTCAGAGCTTAGACAGACACTGAAGATGCCAGTCATCCACTGCATCTTGGCCATTGCCAGTTGTCCTGACTTTTGTCCTGCCACTGGACTTTTATGACTCAGGAAGAGAGAATGAAGCTGGTAACTTTGTGTAACTCTGCCTCACTTAAACCCAACTCACACGCAAGTCAAGACAAGTGATGTCATTGGCCCTGTTTGAAAAGGAAGGATAAAGAACAAGAGGTTGTTACAAGGCTACAGAGCCAATATTTATCACAGGTGGGACTTGAGCCTGCATCGTCGCTGCTTCAAACCCCACTTGATTCACTCCACCACATTGCTTCTCACAGGTAGCTGGTGCTAGAGTTTGTTAATGTTTGTGGAACTGAATAGCATGTACAGATTAAGCCAATGGCCATGTGTGTTTTGAGCTTTAAAAAGTTTCCTAGTTTCTTGGAAAGACTTGCATGGACTGATGCATAGTGAACAGAAGAGGAGAATGTTATACATGGTAACAGCAATATTGTACCATGAAGAACTGAGAATGACTTAGCTCTTCTCAGCAATACAATGATCTAAGACAATCCCAAAGGACTAATGATGAAGCATACTACTCACCTCCAGAGAAATAACTGATATGGATTGAATACAGACTGAAGCATGCTATTTTCCACTTTCTTTCGTTTTTTTCTTTTGTTTGAATCTTCATGTACAAAATGACTAATATGGAAATGTTTTACATAATTGCACATGTATAACTTATATCTGCTTACCATCTAAGGGAGGGGGGAGAGGAGGAAGGGAGGAATAGAATTTGGAACTCAAAACTTTAAATAAAAATGTTTAAAAAATTGAAAAAAAAGGTTTCCTAGTTTTAGAACAATCATGCACTGCCAGATAGTGTCCTGTTTCAGCAGCAAAAAGTAAAACTTTCCAGGCAGTTTTGGTTGCACTAAGACAGGTCTGATTTAGAGAGGTTGTGGTCATGAATACTCATATGAGCTTTGATTCCACTCAGCTCTGCACAATAGAAAAAAAATATCAATTAACGGAATTATTCAAAGGAGAGTCAGAGGCCTTTTCAGGCCATGGAGATAATATGCACCAGCAACAGTGGTGATGGACAGAGGCTATTCTAATGGTACTGAAAGCAACTTGGTACCCCCTAGGTTGAACACCAATGGGCAGAGGAACTGTAGCAGCCAGAGTGAAATATAAACTTGAATGCCCTCCCCCACCTCAGCTGTGAAGCAGAGCAGATAGAGGGCACCTTCTTTTTCTTTCCTTTTTTTCCATCTCTCCATCATTCCATACAGAGATTCTCCATTTCCATCAATTCTCCATTTCCAGTTGCCTTGTTTTTACACTGGCTGTCCCCCATTCCTAGTAATCACTCATTCTTTGCCTTTGCCACATAGATTCCCCATCTTCTTTGAAGCTATAATTCAAGCAGAGCTGTCTATGTGAAGCTTTTCTTGGTCCCCTCAACCGTTCATTTCTCCCTATTAAATTATCTTGCATTGAGCTACTTTGCATTTATTTGTATCTGTTTTCAATCTCTATAAATTCTATATAACTATATAAGTCTCTTTATAACTCTATATAAACTCTATAAACTAATATGTGTACTTGTCCCCTCTGTAAGCTGGCTACATGTAGGGATTATTTCATTCTTAGCCAACTTTAAAGTGCCATGGAAATGTTAGCTGTTACTGTTTACTGTTATTCTTTGCACTTTACAATGGACATAGGTGCTTAATACTTGATTGACTAACTCATTCACTTGTGTACACAGTATATTCTGCTCTCCCCACCCCCCACAGAATGGGAGCTTCTTGAGGTCAAGGTTTATTTCTATTTTGTCTTTGTATCTCTGTTGCCTAATACTGTGCCAAGAACACAGAAAGAGCTTAATAAATATTTATTAATTAATTGGACTGATTTTCTGAATCTTTACACTAGGTTGTAAATGATTAATAGTTTCTTAAAATGGCCATCGGCACCTTTGCAGAGATCAAAGTTTTCAAAACTAAAGGGATGAAACATTTATGGAGGATGTGTAATGGAATATCAGATAATAAATAATAATTCTGATAACGATAGCATTTATATAGTGCTTTAAGGTTTGCAAAGTACTTTACAAAAATTATTTCATTTTATCCTTACAGCAACCCTGTAAAGTAGATGCTATTATGCTTATTTGCAGATGAGGAAACTGGAGTAAACAGAAGTTAAGTTACTTGCCCAGGCCTACACAGCTAATAAACTTTTGAGGCTGGATTTGAAATCAGGTCTTCTGACTCTAGGTCCAATACTTTATTCATTGAACTACTCACCTTGGTGGGGGAAGGTTTTTTTTTTTTTTGGAGGGGGTCTTTTGTTTCTTGTTTTTGTTGTATTTTCCCAAGGTATCAGGCCTCTCTGGTACCTTGAAATCACATTGCATAAATACTGTAATTGTCTGTTCTGTTTTTGACCTTATCTTCAGGGAAATCTGATATGTGAACTTCTAGGATGATGGTTTATAGTCTGGTCTCACTCTCAATCTCCTCACGCATAATTTCCATTTGTTTTTGTTGCTTGGGGGTTGGAAGAAAATGTTTCCATGACTCCTGATCATCAGAAGGGGAGGTTTGTGAAGACTTCCCCTTACAAGCAATGCTTCTTTGGCTTTCCTTGAAACAGGGGGTGGGGTGGTGGAAGGTGGTGAATATGCCTGCTTCATCTCAAAAGTGCCCTTTGACGGTGTTTGTAGTGTTCAAGAGGTCTGGGGAAAGCTGCCAGGACTGGGCTCCCTAAGGCCCAGGTTTGCAAATGAAGCCTTAAATTACCCCACAGTTTCCCTTTGCCATTGCCCTATCTTGGCCTTACTCTTCCCAGAAAAGCATTCAAGGGTATTGGCCTCCCAGTCCAGCCTGCCATAGTCTCTTCATGCCTCTTTCCTTTATCTCGGGAAGCCATGTGGTTGGAGGTCTCTCACGAAATCAACAGGGCAGTAACAGAAATATCTATCTACAAATCAGATTTTGCATCATCGTTCAGATTTTAAAAGTACTTTGGTTCTTACTATGGTGCTAAAATAGGGAAGCCCTTTGTGTAGAATTTTCTAGACTGCCTTATTAGGCTGGAATTTCAATGAAGCAGGGAACCATGCATCAGAGCAGAGAGTAGGAAGGAGCTCGTATCTGGGACTGTTTGCGTCTACTTCCTCAGGCATCGATTTTCCTAAAGAAACTTATGGACAACTCCAGCAATATTGGCTCTTCAGTGAAAATATGGTTGTTGTTTTTTCTACTTTGCCTTGTGAGATGCCTGCCTTGACAGGGATTACCAAAGTCTTTGGATTCAATTGAATTGAATTCAACACTTAGTCAAGTTAAGTATCGATTAAGTCTTTGGGGATCCAGATGGAAATGAAACAGTCCTTGTCTCCAAGGACCTTATATTCTATATGGAGATGAAACATAAGTACAACACGGTTTGGCATGGAGCATGCACGGATTTTCTTTGCCTGCTTCCAATGAACTATGTGGGAGAGCTGGGGGTGGAGAGATGTGTGACTCATCACTCAGAATCCTCCAATTGGCCACTGAGCAAGAACTGATTACTGACTCAGAGGCACTATACATGTTCCAAGAAAGGGCAGTTTCCAACTGGGGGCTTCTTGGCTACTAATGTCTAGGTGATGAGATTCTGCTCCAGTGAGGGGTGAGAAAAGGCAGGGTGGTGATGGTGCTTTCTCTGCCTCCCGTATCTTGGCAATCCTGTCCACATAGGAACTGGTTCTGAAGGTCGTAAGTGGATGACTTTGTATCTGTCTACTTCTCTTTTTGCATTTCTTTTTCTTTAACAGGTAACTTTGTGAACCCAAAAGGTCTGGGGCTCTGCATTTGGTGGTGGCGACATTTGACAGAGCAGTTGCATTTGGTGCCATGGCTGGATTGGCCTAGTGGCCTCTCCGTTGAGGAGAACAGCTATCACCAGGAGAGGGACCAATAGAGGCTTGTTTAATTAACTGTGGAAGTGAAATATAACATGGCTAAGTGGTGGTACTGAAAACTGTTTTATGTCCCAACAAGTCTTGAATTTAGCCTCTCAGAAGACTGTACCAGTTGGTTATAAACTAAGTTATTGAATCTTGCTTCAATCATTCAGTAATGTGCACTGTCAATCTTTTTAGGGTTATCAATGCTTTCTGTGTGGGAATAAATGACCTGACCTATTCTTAATTCATATTATGCATTTATTATCTCTATTACTTCCATCCTTACCTCCATCATTGTATGGGCAAGCCATAGACTCCAGCTTCTAGTAACATTTGACCCTTGGATACCAGGATCAGAGGTTGTAATGAGCCAATGAAAGTAAGAATGGGGAGTCCAAACCGTAAGGAGAGGTCATGCCTCCCCATGAATGAACCTGGGACAAATGCAATAGCTGGGTAAAGCACATGGAGTGGTAGAAATCAGTTACTCCTCTGGTCACAATCCAATGGTACTTCTGGCCTCTATGCTAGATAAAAATAACTAAAAGAGGATTTGAGAAAGGAGATATCACTAGAAACTGGGATGATCAAGGAAGGCTTTGCTGAAGAGTTAGTACCTGAGATAAGTCATGAAGAAATATGAGGATTGAGAAGGACAGATGTCAGGATTGCTTTTTGCTTATTCTCAGATCAAATACTGTAAAGATTTTCAATCAATCACTCAATAAACACTCATTAAATACCTATTTTCTTCCATTCACTGTGTTAGATTATGGGACCAGAAAGACAAAAATGAAGCAGTCCCTGCCCTCAAGGAGCTTAAATTCTGTCATGAGAGGCAATATGTGTACAATTAAGTGCATATGAAACATATAAAAACCAAAAAATACAAGGTCATTCAAAGTGAGAGGCACTCAGAGCTGGGGGTGGGGAGGGAATCAGAAAAGTCTCATGTGGGAGGTGGCATTTGAGTTGAATTTTGGAGGCAACAAAGGATTCTACTTTCAGCATTTGGGTGCCCTTTGTAAGGGCTCTCTTCCGTCTCTTACAAATGCCAAATGAATCATATAACAAATTGTAGAGTTGGAAGGGACATCAAACCCTACCCATACTTCAACAAGACTCCTCAACCACCTATAAAATTTCTTCCAGCCTGTAAGTAAAAACTTCAAGACATCAAATGAGATCTACCACCTAGGGCTCAGTCAAATCACTCTAATACTTGGGATTTTGCTCTAAGAGAAAGACAGAGCCTTTGGCATCAGATAGAAAAATAACTGGAAAAAATTGCCAAGTCTACATTCCTGATCAGGGCAGAATAAGAGCTGGACAGCCAGGCAACATTGTTGGACAACTCATTTCCACCCAAGGCCATTCAGGGAAGAGATCCTAACTTTATTTCATCCCCTTTGAGTCACAAAATTCTCTGAGTCCTTCCCCCCACAGCAGGATATTTCTGAAGGAACACTGTTTCCATTCTTTTTGTGAATTGTTTTCCTTCTCCTTTAACTGTATTCGAAGGAAGCCTCCCCTGTGGCTGAAGCTCAGTTCACTTTATTTCAAGGGCACATCCGCTGAAGCTCAATTCTCCTGTGTTCTGAATAAATTTGTTGAGGGAAGATTCACTAGAAATAACTGAAAAAAAAAGGGCCTTCAAAGGTTTGGTGAAAGGGGAGAGACAATCTTGAGTACAAACCAGAACTTCTTGGAAAATTCTGGCAAGAGCAGACAAGACCAAGACAATGTGGTTGTTGCAATCAAAGACTCAGAGAGAGCAGTCAAAGCTGTTTATTACTACCTGGTTCACCAAAATGGTATTTCATCTTTATTAGAGAATCTGAGAACTATCTGGACGGAGTTTCTGCTATGCTCCTCTTACTAGTGGAGAGAGTGTTATATAGGGGATCTGGAGAAAAGAAAGTCTTGGTTTTTTTAAGTACTAAGAATAAATAAGGGGAACAGTGTAATCCGAAAAAATGCCAAAATGGAAATAAGTGGCACATTTTTGGAGGAAAAGAAGAGTATGGTCCCAAAACTAGTACTCTAAGTGGGACTGTGGTTCATGAGAAATTGTGGCATCTGTAAAAGTAAATGCTGGTTACATCACTGGGAATAGTGAAAGAGAAAGGAAGGAGAAATTAGTGTGACAGGGCTGGGGGCTTCTGAGTTCAGGTCTTAAAAGTGCATATATTAAAAAAAAATTTTTTACATGGATAATGAAGGGTAAGTAAGGAGCTTGCAATGACAGTGTCAGGAAAACTGATGTCCTAAATGGGAGGAGCCCTGAGAAAAATGGCAAAAATAAGAGAGACTTTGTATTATTTTGTATATTTAAATCAACAAGTATTTATTAAGTGTCTACTGTGGGTTAGGCTCTCTCTCTTTCATATGCACACACACACATATGCATATATACATATACGCATATATACACATATGCATATATACACATACACACATATACACATATGCATATATACACATACGCATATATACACATATGCACATATACATATATGCATATATACACATATGCATATATACATATACGTATATATAATATATATGCATTATACATTATATATACATATATAAGTTTTATATTTACTTATCTTTGTAGGTGTTGTATCTCCTAGTAGAATGTAAACTCCTTGAGGGCAGAGATTGTTTCTTTATTTTGTCTTTATAGTCCCAGCACCTAGTCACAGGAAGTACTTCAACATTTATAGAATCTAGTTAAATTGAATGGAATTTAATTAAATTGAAGAAGATAACAGAGAAAAGATAAACCCATTACTTGAGGGTAAATAATATGAAGTGAACAGATGCTGAGAGAAAGTATGTAAGAGAGTGCTGTAAACAACAAAATTCTATAAATGTAAAGTATGATTAAGGCAGAGTTATGTTGGTGTTGTCATGCTTCCATCTTCTCAGAAAATAGTCTTCAAGTGGGAAAGGTAAAATGAACAAGCCAAGATAGATGAGGAAATAGTGAGAAAACTCTCTCATGCAAAGAAAACTCACTGCTCATAGCTGAAGGTACAAGTGAGTAAGACTTCATTCCATCCATAATTACAAGCAAAGGCAGGGAGAAACATCAGTTGGCACATGGTGAAGGATGTTTCCATGGGGCAAATGGTCTTCTGAATAACAGCTCTTTCTTTCTTTCTTTCTTTCTTTCTTTCTTTCTTTCTTTCTTTCT
>NW_020954577.1:39478621-39490223 GCF_900497805.2 Vombatus ursinus
TTTCTTTCTTTCTTTCTTTCTTTCTTTCTTTCTTTCTTTCTTTCTTTTCTTTTTTTTGGCTAGGCAATGGGGTTAAGTGACTTGCAAAGGGTCACACAGCTAGTAAGTGTCAAGTGTCTGAGGCCGGATTTGAACTCAGGTCCTCCTGACTCCAGGGCCCGTGCTCTAACCACTGCACCCCTAGTTGCCCCTATAAGAGCCATTTCTCACAGGTACTTATAATATATAGAAAATGTAGAGTCATGATGGATTCATGACTGATAAGCCACTGGTCTTGGAAATAGTTTCTTGTGTTTTGGTGGGGAGAACAGAGACCTTCTAATTTGTTCGTCTGTCATTGGCCATGATAGTCCTAGGCAAGGTAGACTTTTGGTGTTCTTGCAAATTAGGGGTTAGGATGTGATGACCTACTTACATAGAAATGTTTTTTTTTTCCTAAAATGCCAATATTTGTTGTCAGGAAAGGGAAAACACAGTGCCTTATTTTTGCTGCCCTAATACCTTGTAAATGAGGCAAAGAACAGTCTCTTTTATCTAGCAAGAAAAAAACAAACAATAAACAACAATTTTGGAGGGGAAGACTCAGGGTTTCTGGACAAAACAGAAATAATTGCTATTTACACTCACTCTAGAACAATCAGAACCCAAACAATAACCAAGTGAGGCTTGGGCTGGGACTTATTGTTGGCCAATCAATGAGAGCCAGAGTGAATTGGGTTTAAGGCATGGTCCTTAAGAAGGAAATCTAATCCCCAAACCTTAAGTTATCTTGAGAGGTTTCAGCGATCAAAATTCAAATTCCTTTGGGTAGAGCATCCACAAGTAAGGGTATGATTCCCTATGTGGACAGAGGGAGAGGAGGGAGGAAGCAGAGAAGAAAGGAGTGAAGGAAGGAAGGAAGGAAGGAGCCACATTGCCCAACTGGAACTGGCCAGCTGGGTCCCCAGTGGGACAGCTACTACTACTCACAGATTATTGTTTGTCCTTCACTCTCAAAGAGGAGGAAAGACATCAGGAAGGTGATATACAAGTTAATTGGATTTAAGTGAGGGAGGGCTGTGCATGTCACCAGTCTTACTCTCTCCTCCAGAGCCATCTAGGTACAGTGGTAAGATATAGATCAGGATGACTGAAGATAACCCCGGATGCAATGCGAGACCTTGGCCTTTTTAAGCTAAGGTCTTTCCAGGTCTCAGTTTGTCTGAGGCAATACCCTTTCAGTGATCAAGGCTAGGTAAGAAATGAGGCAAAGAATGGCCTCTTTTACCTCTTTTGAATGACCATATAACCATGTCTCAGGATTTTTGTAGAATAGATTCCTGTCCTCAGAAGAAGTTTGACTCCATGGTATCTAAACTTCTAATTCAATATGGGAGTTATGTGAAGAGGCCTCTTGATAATGCATAAGATAGTTGGTTACATCAGCCCCTTCGTAACTAAGCTAGAAAGTGTTAAAATTATATATTTTGGAGTGAAACATGAAATTTAAGGGGACTTGGGAATTTAAGAGATCATCTCTATTAATATTCATTTCCCATTATTCACTCTCTATCAACCCTTACTACCTTCCCTCTTCCATCCCTATGGAGTTGATCTCAGAAGTTTTGAAAGACCAAAATCTTACATACCTAACACTCTCAGCAGGATGTATGCTCCTTCTGAGGACAGATTGTTTTTGTTCTTTCATTTTGCCTTTGTATCACTAGCACTTAGCACAGTAGCCCACCTGTAGCCTTATAAATGGTTGAAGAATTGTACACCCCCAGCAAAACTTTACCGAAGCTTGTTCATGTCTTGCAAAACAGACTCCGTCTTTAGCTATTCAAATTGATGGCAGTAACATTAGGATGGACTAAAAAGTTTTTCGTCTTCTTAACGCATTCAACTTCCACTTCAAAAAATAAGCTTGGGGGATGGAGGTCTCTGTGTCTGCATCTAAATATAATTTGTGTAGGTGCCACTTTCTGCAGGCACAGAAAAAGATACGGTTGTATAAATCCAGAAGATCAGAGATTTGGAACTGGAAGGGACCGCAGAGGACATCTAGCCTAACCCTGTCATTTGATAGATGAGAAAGCTGAGGTTCAGAGAAGTTAAATATTGCATTAGAAGTGAGGAAGCCTGAAATTTAAGGAGACTTTGGAATTTGATAAGGTCTCTGCTGTTATTCCCTTTCCATCATCTGCCACTTTCTCATTTCCATTTCCCTCACTTTGGAGCTGATTACAGATATACTGAAAGAACAGAGTTCCTCGCATAACCTAACATGCTCAACAGAATGTTGAAAGGTTAGATGATACGCCCGAAGTCACAAAAAATGGCAAGTAGCTGAGGCAGGATTCAGATCCATTTTCCTTGAATCTAAATCCAATACTCTTTCCAGAATGTGACAACCAAAGCTTTTGGGCATGTTGGTGCTCTGTCCTCCTAGACTTACATTTCTTAGAATAGAAATCCTGTTTTTGCTGGACTTTGGGGGTCAGGGCTGTGGGGTAGGACCTAGATGTGGGGAGGAAAAAAAGGATTGTTTAAAAATTCGTATTTGTGGCCCCTGGACCAGAGGACCTGCAAGGACTCTGCAAAAGGTCCATGCATTTACACACAAATCAGTAAATAAATAGCTATCCTTTCCAGATGCTGTAATTAATAATAAAATAATATACTTTAAGGCTTGAAAAGCACTCTACATATACTATCTTATAATAACCCCATGCTGTTAGTATCCCCATTTTACAGTTGAAGAAGCTGAAGTTGGCAGAGGTGAAATGACTCGCCCAGGGTCACACAGCTAGAACATATTTGAGGCTGGATTTGAACTTAAGTCTTCCTGGTTCCAAATCCCAATTCACTTTGTCATCTATGTCATCTTCTTTATCCAGTAACTTGCTGGGCTTAAAAAAATGTGTTAAGCTATTAATTTAATGAGAATAAGCTCTTGGTCTAGGAAGCATCCTGGGTGTTCTATAACTATTGACTTATAAATTGAGTGCCGCTGGATTGATTTTATGGCTTCCTCTCTTGTTAGCATAAGTAACGATAATATAAATAATATTTATACATTGTCCCAGAAGTCTTAGTGTTGGTTTTTTGTTTTTGGCCAAGCAATTGCGGTTAAGTGACTTGCCCAGGGTCACACAGTTAGTATTAAGTATTCAAGGCTGGATTTGAACTCAGGTCCTCCTGACTCCAGGGTCAGTGCTTTATCCACTGTGCCACCTAGATGCCTCTTAGTGTAGTTTTAAGCTATCTTAAGACAGCTTTTTAAAAGCTATTTTCAAGTAGCTTAAAACTGCATGAAGATTTTTGGGGCTTCCTCTATAGAATTTTGTGGTTTTGCTAAGTATGTTCTATATGTATTATTTTATTTATCTCTCATAGAACTCTGTGAGTTATGAAATATGGATATTATTCACATTTGACAGATGAGAAAAATGAAGCTAAGAAAGGTTTAGTGTTTACCCAGGATCACATGGCCAGTGTGAGCCTGGTTCTTCCTGGCTCCAAGCCCAGAACCTTATCTATGACCGGATGCTGTCTCTCAGTGACCTGAAGGAAACACGGTAGAATGGAAACAATGTGGAATTTGAAGTCAAAGGGCCTAGATTCAAATCCTGACTTAACTTGTATGACCTTAGACAAGCTTCAACCTCTCTGGGCCTCAGTTCTGGACCTCCCCTGTAAAAGGAAGGGGTCGGGGGACCTCTGAAGACCCTTCTAACTCTACAGCTATGATTTCATGGCATATTCAGTGTTTTATGGGGAGTAAATATCTGAAGCGGGATACAAACCCCAATCCTGACTCTAAGGCCAAGCAAGGCTTTATCTGCTGTGTCAGCATTCAGAGAGCTAAGCTGTTAAAATGGAGGTGACTCCCGCAATATCTTTGAGCAAATTGAACATTCCAGCAAATAAATATTAGGGTTCTACTTTGTGCAAGAAACTGAATTAAGCTACAAAGGAGGTCCTTCGTCTCATGTAGCTTACCTTGCAATGCACAAACTAAAGGAGGCTACAGTTATCCCTTCCACATTATGGGGCTTAAGGGTGTACTCGGTGCCCTGAAATTTGGAAAATCCTTGTAAAAGTTTTTGGCTCTCCCTTCATGCTAGAGAAGATGCTTGAATTATTGTGGTATTAAAAGATAAAATACGTGGATATTATACAATACTATACAGATATTTTATGCATTTCTGAGTTCCTAAACTGCTTTTGTGTCATCTGAAGGTTCTACAAAATTCCCCCCAAAATTCCCATTTAATTTCTTATGCTGACCATGATATATTGAAATGGTGATGGGGAAAGTCACAACGTGGAAGGGATAACTGTGGACTCCTGAGGTCTCTTATGGCTTCTCTGGCTATGATCAAAGGAGTTTTGCTGTTCAGTCATGTGGTTTTGTTGGCAAAGATACTGGAGTGGTTTGCCATTTCCTTCTCCAGTTTATTTTACAGATGAAAAAATTAAGGCAAACAGGGCTGAATGACTTGCTCAAGGTCACACAGCTAGTAAGTGTCTGAGGCCAGATTTGAACTCAGGAAGTTGAATCTTCCTGACTCCAGGCCCAGCTCTCTAGCCACTACTCCAATCAAAGGAGTATCTCAAGCTGCTATTAATGATCATTCAGTTCGATCCAATAAGCATTCAATGGGCGAGGTATTAGGTGTTCAAAGGCAAAAACAAGGTGACCTCTGCCCATTAAGAATTCACTTTGTACGGGGGCACACAGATAAGTGCATAGAACAGTGGTTCTTAACCTGGGTCCTGTGCATTTTTTTTTTAATATTTTAATAACTCTTTCAATGTGGTTGATTTCCTTTAATCCTATTAATTTTATTTTGTACATTTAAAAATATTCTGAGATGGGGTACGTAGGCTTTCTCAGAAGCCAAAGGGCTCCATGTTACCTAAAAGGATGAGAACCCCTGAAAAACAAGAAAATCAGACAAAGAGGAGGGGACCACACAATTTGGGAATCAGGGAAAGCTTCACCTGAGCTGAACCTTGAAGGAAGACAAGAGATACTGGAGATGAGGAGAGCAGGCCTTCCAGGTGTAGGGGCACAGCCTGATGGGACGCTTGGGGGAATTATCTACAAGCCACCATCAACCCAGTGGGAAACTTCCATCAGGGTTTATCAGTTCAAAACACCTCCCTAAACCTGACCAGGCTTCTTATGGTTCTTCTGACCTTTAAACACAAATCAAATGTTCCTTCTGTTACAGGCCCAATGCAATAAAAATTGTTCTCTTTAAAAGAAATCCAGTTTAATTTAAATAAAACCACTGAGCTGGGCTCCTCAGTCATGTCTGACCTTTTCGCAAATATGATGAATTGAGTTCAAATGTAAATACTGGGATGTTGGCAAAGGTTCTTTGGTTTAGAACCGCTCCTCTCCCTGTCAACAGGTCAGCTGGTGTCACTGACATATTTCAGAAGCCAAGTTGTGCTGGCCTGATAAATATTTTGCACAGTTTTCAGAAACCATCAGGAACATCAGATCTGGGCCTAGAAGGGTTTTATCAGTTATCCAGTCCCTTTTTATTTGACAGAAGAAAAAACTGAGGCCCAGAGAGTGAGGCCAGGTCACATGACCATGTTTTTAAATGAATTTTTAATGGTATCTTTTGGTTTTATGTTGACTAGATTTCCTCCTGTATCCATCCCTCTTGCCTTCAGAGCTCTATTTCCTGTAAGAAAAAAGTTTTGAGAAGAAAAAGGAGAAAAAAAAATGAGCAAAACTGATCCATACATAAAAAAATCCCTGAAAATATTTGCACAATTCCACCCCCATGTGCTCTCACCTCTGCAAAGTTGGAACCATCCTGTTCTTTGTGATTTCCCAACATTCATTGCTGATTGCTCTATAGCTGTTACTCTATCACACCATTTGTGTGGTGGTAGTCATTGTGTATATTGATTTCTTGGCTCTGTTCACTTCACTCTGCATTAGTTCATGCAAGTCTTTCTGCTTCATTGTATTTGTAGTTTCTTACAGTAAAGAAATATTCCATTATATTCATGTGCCACAATTTGTTTAGGTATTCCCTATTTGATGGACATACACTTTGTTTCCACTTCTTTGCTACCAAAATAAAGGTCTGGGCAGTGGCAGGACTGGAAGTCAAAATTGGGTCAAAGGATCATAGATAAAGAGGTGCCATGTTTCCAATGCCCTGCTTTTACAGATGAGGAAACTAAGGCACACAAAAAGGGTAAGTGACTCACCTGGGGTGACATAGCTAGTAAGCATCTGAGATAGGATTTGAACTCAGTCTTTCTGACTCCAATGCAACATTCAAGTCCTTTGAATCCAACTCCAGGACCTTTTGCATGACACCCTCCTGCCTCCATTGGGGTAGAATAGTTCTTTTTTAGCCTTTAAAGGTTACTTTATGTGAGGCCTAATTAATTCAGTTGAGGGGTGGGGAGCCTGTGGCCTCTAGGTCATATGTGGCCCTCTAGGTCCTCAAATGTGGCCCTTTGACTGAATCCAAACTTCACAGATCAAATCCTTTTATTAAAGGATTCTGGGAAAGCCTATGTACCCCTTCTCAGAATAATATTTTTAAATGCACAAAATAAAATCCTTTTACCAAGGGGATTTGTTCTGTGAAGTTTAGATTCAGTCAAAGGGCCACACTCGAGGACCTAGAGGGCCACGTGTGGCCTCGAGGCCACAGATTCCCCATCTCTGACTCAGTTCCTCTCTTCTCTCCTTTCTGGTCATCTTGGCATCCTTCCCCAACTCCCACGTAACAAGGAAAAGAATACAAGTATCAGCTCGTGAGTTTAAAGTCACTCATGAGTGACTTCTATCAGCCATAGGGATTTCTATAAAAGCCATCTCCCTACCCCTACGCTATGTCCCCCAACAAAAAAAGCTGCCAGCTCTTAGACTGTGAGTAGTCACCTCCAGCTCCCTGCACTGATGCCGTTCCCAGCTCTCTGGACAGTCAGCTAAAGGTCACTCACTGACTCCTTGTCACCTTTCACCCACCACCTTGTAAAACACAGAAGGACTCAATTTTGCTATAAAAAGACTCAGTCTGTCAAGGGATGACCCTCTGGGTGGTAAATCTCAGAACAATTACCCTGCTCATCCTTTGCTCTCCTGCTTTGTAAACATCAACTCAGACAAGCTATAATCACCCAGGAATAGTTTTCCTATTAATCCACAGCCACCCTTTGTAGTGGTTGGTTCTGAAGCTAATTGATTGTCTCTTCTCATTAAGCAAGCGATTAACGAAAAATATCTTAGTGACTTTGTCTACCCTGCCAGTCGAAGGGCTATATGGCAAGTTGAGAGAATGAGAGATACCCACGGGCAGCACAGAATCATGGAATCCCATGGCTGGAAACCATCTGGGTCAACCATGCCCTAAAACTGTAACCCTGCTACAATGCCCCTGGCAAATGGCCACTCAGTCTTCTTGGCTTGAGGACCTCCCATGAGGAGGAACCCTCATAGACCATATAGCCCATTCTACTTCTGGCTAAGAGGGAACCTGTGGAAAGCTAGACCACTCATGTTCTTTTGAATATAGGATTATGGCTTTAGAACTAGAAGTGATCTTAGAACTTGTCTCTTCTGACCCCTTCATTTTATGGATGAGGAAAATGAGGCTTAGAAATGCTGTGATTTGCCTAAGTACACACAGGTATTAAGGACTGTAGCAGTACTGACTTTTTTCTTACTGCTGGACTTTGATGATTCAGGAAGAGAGAGTGAGACTGATGACTTTGTGCAACATTGCCTTACTTAAATCCAATTCATACACGAGTCAAGACTTCATCCATGATGTCACTGTTCTCCTTTGAAAGTGAAGGACAAACAAGTACTGTAGCAGAATGGAATTGAGAACCCTGGTCCTCTGGTTCCACTTCTAGGACTC
The DNA here is from genome assembly GCF_900497805.2 of Vombatus ursinus. NCBI lineage: Eukaryota > Metazoa > Chordata > Mammalia > Diprotodontia > Vombatidae > Vombatus > Vombatus ursinus. The sequence continues at coordinate 39,486,514 of NW_020954577.1, forward strand.
CACAAAGAGGAAAGCACCCTCTGGACTTGGGCCTATACGTGCGGACATAAAACCTTCTCTCTGGCTTTTTAATTTAAGAATTTGTAGTTTCGCCAGTGTGGACATTCAGTATCAAGCCCTTGACCCTCGTGAGCTCATCAAGGGCAGGCACCATTTTACTTTTGCCTTTGGAGCCTTGTGTGTTAGCACAGTGCCTTGCACATAGTAAGTGTGTAATAGATGGTTGTTTAATTGAAATGAATTGAATTTGTGAGTTCCTATGGCTAAAAAAATGGCTTTCCTCTACCAGATACAGATGAGGAAACTGAGGCTACAGACTGGTGATAAGCCATTCCAAACTTAACTTGGTTCATCTTCAGACAATGACATGCAAGTAGTGCAGCACTAGGCCACACTCAAAGGCTTTCTAGCTTGGTTAGGACCTGTCAGAATGTGTATAGCACTAGCACAGTCTTTGAGAACTCAAGGTCACCTCCAGCCCACCATGAAGCATCACAGAAGGGTTTTTTAGCCTGGACCTCTGGCTGCACTTGTGTCAAATTCAGCAGCTAATTTGGTCCTTGGGGCCTATGCCTTGGAAGCCAAGAAAACCTTGGCAATCCTACTGAAAATCTGCATATGCAAACAAAATAAACTACCTGTAGTCAATTGAGAAAGAGCAGTGTATCCAAATTATCTGTCTCCTTTCCAAAGGAGTGGGTGGCGTTGGCATGACGTGGACGTGGGCCAAGCCAAACCTGGCGAAAGTTCCAATAATTTTGGAATCTCTTGTTGCTTCCTGCTCCCAGCATCACTTTCCTCCCTCAGCAGCATCAAACAGGTCAAATTGCTCAGGGTTGTATTTTGTGGAAAAGTCATCAGTCTTGTGCTCTGCATCCTTATCTTGGGTGTGAGGCCAGGCACGTCGGCCATGTTTGTCACATTTCGATGGAGGTTGATTTGTACCTTTGTGTAGGACCTTTTACATACGACAGAATAGGCAGATATAACAGGCATTTGGGCTGGTTCACTAGACAAGCAGTTTGAAAAATAACTAAACATCCTGGAAAATGATTGAACAATTTGGGATCTGGACTAAGCAAGATTATGAAAGCTCCCAATAAACTAGAAGGAGGAGAGAGGTGAACAGGGAAGCCAGAGTCGAGGTAATAACAGTAACAGTGGTTATTGCATGTGGCTAGTTTCTTCTCTCTTCCCCTAACAAATGGAGTAGTAATGGGGACAGAGCATTGAGCAGCAGGGTGGTGGTAACCACTTGGGTGTGTGTGTGTGTGAGACAGAGAGACAGAGAGACAAAAAGAGACAGAGACACACACACACACACACAGAAAGAGAGAGAACACAAAGAAAGAGAGACAGACAGAGAGACAGAGGGACAAAGAGATGGATCTGGGACCAGAGGGCCAGAGAGCCATGAGACTATTGTGGCTGTTGGGACTGTGAGCTAAGGAAAATAGCTCCTGTCAGTCCATTTCAGCCTTCTTTATATCAAGGAACTCCTGGCTGGACTTGTTGGGAGATATCCATCTGTCTGAGAGAACCCCCCTCCTCCCTCACTTGGTTATTGTTTAACAATCCTTTATGATTTGTTCTTTGCTATGTTAATTGTTTTTATTATGCTGATCCTTTTTTATCTCCACATAAAACATCTGTGATTGACGCAGGAGTGCATTTCCTTGTGTATATTAAGAAGGTTCAATTAGAGGTTGGAGTGGAGTGAGTGTAGGGGTTGTTTTAACTACATGGGAGGAAACCGATTTGGAAGTCCCCTTCCTAATTTAGGGTAGAGGTCCCAGTTTTTGCCCTTTGATTAGGAGGTACGTGAACAGTATTAGTTTATTTTGTATTTTATCAATAACTTCATGAATTGCTAACTTCTGAGAGAGAATTCTATGTGGATTCGGAGTCATTGCTTCTGGACATTAATGAGTCTATTGATTGATAAGAGGAAGTACAGCTGATTAAATTTCCAGCCCCAACTCTAGGTAGAGAGGGATGGGGAGAGGAAGAGTATAGTGAATGACCACCAAGACAAGAAGTCTGGACTCTGAACTCAAAGGTACCCGGTGGTTAAGTGGTTTCTGTTCCTGCCCCTTTACTGGTTGGGGGGGGGGGAGTAGATTCAAGTACCAGCTAGCCCTCTTTGTTCTCCACAGTGGTGCCTCAGCAGACCCAGATCCAAATCAGAGGTGTCTAGAATTGGAAGGGAATTTGGACATCCTTGGTGTAGTGGAGAGAACGCTAGATGTGGAGTCGGTAAGAGATAGGGGGGAATCAAACATGTGCTAAATGTGTCACCCACAAAGACTCAAATAGCTTTGGCCTCTTGGGTCCTCAGTTTCCTCATCTGGAAAATAATGGATTTGAACTTGGTGATCTCTGAGATCTCTTCCAAATCTCCATGTATGATCCTATGAAATGACTTGCCTGAGATCACACGGCCAGTTAAGGGGAGAGTCAACTTCCTGGCTCCCAGTCCTGTCATCCTTCCAGTACATACTGCTGCCTTGTGATTGGGGTTTGATAGCTGAGGAGACGTCCAGCAAGTGCGTTGGAATCTGTGAAGCTGTGGGCTTGGGAAGTCCTTTCTCCTTAATTGACGGCGTGGATAAAATGAGATCTGGATCCAAATGTCATTGGATTCAATGGAATGAGCATTTTTCAACACATATATTCACTATATGTATATATATATATCAATCAACTACTATATTCAGACCACTGTGGTAGAGGTTAGGTGAGATGAAAGTTTGGCTAACACCCAGTTACTGTCCTTACGAAGCATACAGTCTACTAAGAGAATATGACATATATGCAAAAACTATAATATAAACTAATACATGATAAATTTATAAAGGTTATGCAAGCCAAGTTCTACTTGACATGGAAGGCAGGCAGAGAGGTCATTATTATCTGGAGAGCAATCAGGGAAGGCTTCAAGAAAGAGGTGATATTTGATTTGATTTTTTAAAGAAGGGGTAAGGATGCCCACAACACTGAAAGGCTAAACTACTTACCTAAGGTCACACAGCTAATATATATCAGAGTCAACACCTGAATCCAGGTTTTCCTGGCTTCAGGGCCAGCTCTCCATCCACCGCACCACATTGTCTTAGTAAATACCGGGTATTCTTATCGTTTAGCCATGTGTGTAGCCGGCTATTTGCCTCTAGTGTTGTCCAGGGGCAAAGTGGATTTGTAGCTTGTGGTGCAAATTCAAGTTCTCCTAACCTGCTCCTACAGGATGCTTAACGATGCTCCAGGACCTGGGTCTGGTCGTGTCACACCCACTTCCAAGGCCTTGTCTATACAACTGAATTTGCCTAGATCGTACAGCTGGGTTTCTCAGGAGATTGTTTACACAAGGAGTGTTTGGCTCTCAAAGACTCAACAGAATTTGCTTGTTCAAAGTCAAGTGAAATGAATAAAGCCAGACAAGAGTGAGAAGCAGATCTCTGGCCTTCTCTGCCCCTTATCACCCACTACCCTAGTAGTCCTACCTGCCTGAACTATTCCAATAGACTCTATTAGGCTTCTGGTCTATATTTTTCCTCCCCTCTTCCCTCCTTTAACTAGAATTTCCCTATCCTTCAATGAAATAATGAGTCAAGTTCCTCCTATCCTTGTTCTTATCCTCTTTACTTTATCTCTCTATCTATCTATCTATCTATCTATCTATCTATCTATCTATCTATCTATCTATCTATCTA
>NW_020954577.1:39490233-39502840 GCF_900497805.2 Vombatus ursinus
CTATCTATCTATCTATCTATCTATCTATCTATCTATCTATCTATCTACATCTCTCTCTGTCTCTCTCTCTCACACACATCTATCTATTGAGACTATATCTCCCTTTCTCGCCCAAGCTGAAGGTGTAGTGGCCATTTATGGGCCCAACCCTACTGCTGTTTGGCATGGAAGCTTTGACCTGCTTTGTTTCTGACCTAGACCACTTCATCCCTCCACTGTCAGCCTGGTGCCCCCTCCCTCTTCTGGAAGTTCACTACATTGGGGGCAGATTTAGTGCAAATACCTGATTAGCTTTAACCCTACCAAAGGTCAAACAAACCTTCTTGACTCAAGCATTTCATAGGCCCCAGTCTGTCCACTAGCTGGAAGGACAAATGGGCTCCACCACAACCAGCTTTTCCATAGCTCTTTTGAGGTGGTGCCGCATACTACACATTTCATTTGAGATTAACAACAACCTTGTGAGGTAGGTACCATGGCTACTTTGAAAATTTTAAGTGTGAAGACTGAAGCTCAGAGAGGTTAAACTAGTGATCTATGACTGCCCAACCTCTTAATGATAGAGGAAGAATCTGAATTCAGATTTCCTGACTTCAAGTCCACACGTTACCCAATATGTCATATTGCAGTGGCAAAACTGAGTTGAAGCTATTCACTATGGATATTATGTAGACTTGGAAATATTGGCCCATTTGCGTGTGGGTCTGTTTCAACTAGGTAACAAGATTATAGACTCTTTCAATCACAACAAATTTGATTATTTGTGTGCAGACATCAATGTAGCCTGCTCCTTAAATTTTGACTTCAATTTTTAAAAGTGGTGTTGGGAACAGGAAGATACTCATCTGGGATAGATGTCAGACAGCAATTTCACGTCCAAATAGTTATTTAATAAATGTTGACAGAGTGACTGAGAAGAATCTTTTCCAAACAGAGATAGGATATTGAATGGTTTCAATCAGTAAATCTAATATCTAAGAGGAAAGAAAAAGAAAAGAAGATCGAAATTATAATGGAGAAACCAGTCAAGAGAAAGCAGGGAATTATCTGAGGAGAGCTATCTCAAGGCCTAGTCTGGTCTGGGATTTTCCAGGAACTTAAGAAATGCAAATTGTTGACACCTTGCTCAGGTGGGAATTCAATTCTTTCAATTCAACAAGCATTCATTAATTGCTTACAATTAGCTGGGCACTGCACTAGGCACGGTGATAGAAAACCAAAAGTGCCCCTGCCTTCAAGAAGCTTGAATTCTATTGGAATGAGAAAAAGGAATCCAACTTAGGAACATATATTTGGAGTTGAAAGAGACATTTAAGGCTATCTAGTCTAAACCTCTTTTTTTGCAGATAAAAAAACTGAGGCCCATGGAAATTAAATGACTCACTTAAAGTCAAACAGGCAGAAAGTAGCAGAGGCAGGTTTTGAACCCCGTTCCTTTGACTACTTTTCTTGGAAATGGAAAACAACAGGCAACGTGTAAGGGATAAGTTCCAAAACAGCAAAACTTGAAATAGAGAAAATCAGAAGAGCAAAAATATTAGTGGCTATCTGCATTTTTTTATTTCACAGTGGAGGAACAACTGAAGGAAAGTGAGTGAACAGAAAAAATATTGTATCTATACTGTTATATATACTTGCTGCAAAAAAGGTCGACAACTTGATTGAATTTACTTGGTTTGTTGATGTCGTCTTCGAATTTGTTCATTTAATTGGTTTCTTAAACTGTATATATTTAACAAGCACTTTCATCTTTCTTAATTTTAGCCTCCATCTTTCCTGATGCTTCTTAATAAACCCCCATTAGAAAGGATGGGAATCAGAGTAGGCCATCTGGTTACCCAGAGCTGGACCCTGGAAGCTGAGGAAGGAGAGGATGAAAGATGAGAAACTGAGGGAGTTAGAAAGACTTTTGCTCTGCAGAAACCAAGAAAATTGTAGAAGAGGCCTGCTTAGATGGAAGTGTGATGATTTCCACCAAGGGTACTAGAATACAGTAAGATCTGTAACAGGTGGAAATTTTCTTGGATTCTCCCTTTCTTTTGTTGTCCCTTTTGGGGAGTTTATGCAGCTGATGTAATCCTTGGGAGAAATCTGGGGACCTATAGGCGGAAGCTGTGAAGTTGACACTCTTTCTGGTTTGCCTAATTATAAAAAAAAATGACTACTCTCACTCAGAAATCTTTAACGGCTCCTAATTGCCATGAGGACGAAATACAGTTTACTCAGGTTGGAATTTAAAGCCCTTCCCAATATGGCCCCCACACACCACATTATTGCCCATCTTGTACTCACCATTCCAGGTCGATTGGCCTGTTAGCTATTCCCTGTACATGACATTCCATTTTTTGACTTTACTTCTTGGGATCCCCCAAGATGCAACTCAATCTTGCCCCCTGGCTGCCTGGATCTTCCTGTTGTTAATGCTTTCTACCTCTGGAAATTAATTTATATTTATTTATTTGTGTACTTGCTATGCTCCCTCTTGGTAGAATGTAAGTTCCTTGAGGACAGGGGCTGCTTCATTCTTGTTTTTGTATCTCCAATGCCTAGCGCAGAGGGGGACACTTAACGGATGTTTGTTGACTTCCTATTCTTTCTATCTAAAAAGTCCCCCAACCCTTGTTTTGCTGGGACCCATTTATAGGAGCCTCTTTCAGTTGGAGGTTTTTTTTTTATATAATTCAAAAAGGTGAGAGGCATCATGGCAAATTGGATTCAGCCAGAGGGCTGAAATAAATACAAGCTGGGTTACATAGAAGATTGCAAAGCACTTTACAGTTATTTTCTCATTTTATCCTCTCAACACCCCTGGGAGGTAGGTACTATTATTATTCTCATTTTACAGCTGAGGAAACTGAGGCAAACAGAAGTTAAGTGACTCGCCCAGGGTCACACAACTAGTAAATGTCTGAGGCTGAATTTGAACTGGGGTCTTCTTGACTCCAGGGGAAATGTTCTAGCCACTGAGGCTCTCAGCTGCATATATAGATATACATACACACACACACATATATGTATATATACAAGAATACAAAGTATTTTCAAGAGGGAGAGAGTTAACAATGAGGGGATTAGGCAAGGTCTGAGGTGCCCCCTGAGAGGCATGGCTCAGGGCAGCCTCAAGTCCCTTTTCCTAGGTAGGTTTCATTTCCTCAACAATCGATGGAGGGTTCTTCCTGATAAACCAGGTTTCTAGCCTTCTCTTCATCTTAGTCACATTTCCTGCTTATCTTAGATTCATCCTGTCCAACTCCTCAGCAGCTGGCACATACTGATTGCTTGGCACAGAGCCACTTTCTGGCTCTTTGCCATTTCTCTGACCCAGGTGGTTTAATAAAATCCTCATCTTCTCAGCCAGGGGGATGGAGAGTAGGGGAGGGGTGGGCTGTTTAGGGTGAGAAGCCTGAGTTCTGATAGAGGTCTCTATTCGTCTTGGTTACCAGAGCCACCGCATGCATCAAATCCAGGAAGCTGGGACTTTGCTTCCTCCATCTCTATCCATCTCTGTAGGTCAATGGAGTAGGACTTCAGGGTCATCAGATATAGATTATGGGTTCCACCTGAATCACCCCAAATATCTTTGTAATAAAATTGTTTTGTTATTCTGAATGGTTTACACGTTTTACTTTCTGGGAAAGGAAGCTAGGTAGCAGCGGATAACGCACTGGGTTTAGAGTCCGGAAGACCTGAATTCAAGTCTGACCTTAGACACTTATTAGCTTTGTGATCCTGGGTAAATCACATAATCTCTGGGTGCCTCAGTTTACTTAACTATAAAATGGGAATCCATCATTCATCATCATGCCTTTCCTGGAAGCAGCTTCACTCAAGCTCCTCCATGTGGGGAATTGGATCAGGGTGCTCTCTGCATATTTATAGGGACTGAGATCATTGGCCAGTCTTCTGTTACATACATTTGTATCCCCTAATAGAATGTTAACTCTTTGTGAGCCAAGATTATTATTTTTTTCTTCTTCTTCTGTATCATCACAGTGGAACATAATACTTACAATTTATAAACATTTCAAGGCTCGCAAAGATCTTTTCATATCTCATTTGATCCTCATATCAACCCTGAGATAAGGGCTATTAAAATCCCCATTTTACAGATGAGGAAACTGAGGCTCAAAAATGTTAAGTGACTTTTTTAGGGTGACACAGATAGTAATGGTTAGGAGAAGGATTTAAACTCAGGACTCGATCCACCACACCATCTAGTTATCTTAGGGTTTCATACAGGGTAAGGGTTAGTAATGTAATGTTCTTTGGATGAATGAATATGCCAAAATATACGCATTCTTCTACCACAACTTATTCAGTTATTCTCCAGTCATTTGGCATGTAGGTTGTTTCCAGTTGTTCATTATTCTTTTTTTGTTATTAGATAATGCTGCTATGAATTTCATATAGATGACCTTTGCCTCCTTTCAGGAATATCTATAGCTCTAGCAGTGGGATCTCTAGGTCAAAGGTGGCCTTATTTTTGTAGCTCTTATTGGATATTGCCATAGTGTGCTCAGAGATGATTGCCCCAATTCACATCTCCATCAGCAGCATGAGAGTGAGTGTTTGTTTCTTCACAGCTCTGCAAACATTGAATTTTATTCTTCACCAATTAAATGGATGTTTACCAATGAAATGAATGTAAGTGCTATCTGGGAGAGAATTAAATTTGCACTTCTCTGATCATTAATTTGAACAATTTTTGGAGTGATTACTGGTAATTTGTTTTTTCCTTTTGAGAACTACTCATTAATTTCCTTTGACTTTTCATTGGTGAATAGTTCTCATATTGATAAATTTGGGGCAACTCCTTGAAAATTTCAGAAAATAAATTTATCAGCCATAGCAATAACAGAGATTTTTCCCCAGCCTGTGGTCAGTTTTTTTTCCCTTTGTGCTTTGAATTCAAGACACAACATCAGGTAGTAGATAAAGGATTGGCTTCTGATCCAAGAAGATCTGAGTTCTGACAAATACTGGTCGTGTACGTGTACCTGAGCAAGTCACTTAACCGATTAGTGCTCTAGGATGCTCTCAAATTCTAAGTTACAGAGAAGGCACCAATTTGAATTGACAGGGGGAGTGTCCTCATGATGGAGTTCCTTATACCAATGAAATCTCAGGGCCAGTTCCAAGCCCCCAGTTCTAAATACATTGCTTTGTGTTAGGAAAAAGAGATTTTATATAATCAAATCTATTTTTCTTTAGTGTCTTCTTTTTATTGATCATGTAAATAATACCATATCTCTTCTCCATAGATACAATAGGTAGATCATGCCATTTTTTTCTGATTTTCATTGTTAAATAATTATATATATATATATATATATATATATATATATATATATATGAAACAAGAGTAGAATACTTCATTGTCTTGGTTCATATGGAGTGTTACAAATTATGACTCAAGTCCTCATCAGTGTATTTTCTATTCATAAACCATTTAGAAATCATAAATCAAATAGCAAATTACTTAATTAGTAAAAGATAGCAAGGTAACAGGCAGGAGACAGAATCATTTTCTAGACCAACTTCCTCCACATTGCCATATACAAATGGATACAGTCTCCTATACCTCCCAAGATAAAAAACATTAGACTGCTGCTCAAAACTGGAATTTCATTATCTGCATGAGGAGCTCTATATCCCTTGGAACTGCCAGCTGCCTCCATATAAAGTCATCTCTTGCATCTCCATCCTTCCAATATCTCTGGGGTTATATGCAGATTATAGTTTTGTTACTGTAATCTCCTGCTTTGCAGACTGTGTTACTGTCTTTCTGCCCCTTCCTCTACCTTATTAATCACACTCTTAGAAGCCAGAGGCCAGACCATGATTTTAGGTCTACTCTCCCACCAAAGCAAAGGGCTGTCTTCTCCCTCTCCTTCTTCTTTCTTCTATCTGAATTGGTACTTGTTGACAGATGGATTTTCTATGTCCTTTTTAAATTTATTAATTAAAATAATTTATTTTCAGTTTTGAATTTTCTCCCTCCCTTTTGTGTCTCCCCCATCCATTGAAAAGGCAAGAAATACAGTATGTATTATATATATGAAGTCATGAAAAACATTTCCACCTTAGTCATGTTGTAGAACAAAAGCAAGAAAAATAAAAAAGTGGAAAAATATGCTTCAATCTATGCTCAGACTTCATCCGTTCTCTCTCTGTAGGTGGATAGCATCTTTCATCATGAGTCCTTTAGAATTGTCAAGGATCATCATACTGATCAGAGTAGTTAAGTCATTCACAATTGATTATTGTTACAATATTATTGTTACTGTGTAAATATTCTCCTGTTTCTGCTTACTTCACTTTGCATCAGTTCATATAAGTCTTCTCAGGTTTTTATGAAGCCATCCCCTTCCTCATTTCTTAGAGCACAATAGTATTCTTTCACAATCAAATGCCATAATCTGTTAAGCCATTCCCTAATTGATGAGCATCCCCTCAATTTCCAATTCTTTGCCACCACAAAAAGTGCTACAAGAAATATTTTTTCTATTTATTGGTGCTTTTCTTTTTTCTTTGATCTCTTTGGTGTACAGACCTATTGTATGGCCCTTTGGGTATAGTTCTAAATCGTTTTCCAGAATGGTTGGACCAATTCACAGCTCCACTAACAGTGCATTGGTGTACTTATTTTCTACATCCCATCTAGTATTTGTCATTTTCCTTTACTATCATGTTGGCTAATCGGATGGATAGGAGGTGTTACTGCAGAGTTGTTTTAATTTTCATTTATCTAAATATTAGCAATTTAGAGCACTTTTTCATATGAATATTGATAACTCTAATTTCTTCTTAAAACTGCCTGCTTCTATCCTTCGACCATTTATCAATTGGGGAATGACACTTATTTTTATAAATTTGACTCGAGACCTTTATCAGAGAAACTTGCTGTAAAAATTTTCCCAGTTTCCTGATTTCCTTCTAATTTTGACTGAACTGGTTTTGTTTGTGCAGAACCTTTCTAATTTAATGTATTCAAAATTATCTATTTTACTTCCCATGACCCTCTCTATCTCTTGTTTGGTCATAATTTTTAAAAAAATTATCCGTGTATCTGACAAGTAATGTTTTCCATGCACCCCTAGTTTGCTTATAATACCACCCTTTATGTCTAAATCATGTACCCTTTTCAGATTATTATTTTTGAGCTTATATTGGAGCATATATTGATCTCCATTTTCTGGACCAGAATCATAGGATTCTAATGTCTGACCGTGACTGGAAAGTAGGCTTTCTCCAATGAAGGCTAGTCCTCTGCTTCCGCATTGTTGATCCTGAAGCTTCATAAGAGAACTCCACTATGGGCCAAGTACTGTGCCTATGTCACATTTGAATCATTGATCTACCTGGAATTTATCATATTATGTTTTGGGAGATGTGGCTATAATCCTCCCTTTCTCCCAATCATACCTAAATCTACTGGTTGGTTTGCTAACTTCTTTGAATGAGTTAAAATTTTCTTTTGGGTATTATTTGTAGTTTTGAACCCTTTATCCAACATCAGATCAAGCACTCTTAAGGAGATGAATTTCATTGGTAGTCATCTTGAACCAATGTTTGATCTGAAACTTGTTGCCTTCTAGCAGGAAACAATGAACATGAATTGGGACAGACTTTGAGAGATAGATCTATCACCTAATTTGTTGACACTTAATAAATGTCTAAGATGATACCTGATGAGCAATTGCAGAAATTGCATGGAATTGCAGAACTCAATGAACCTCAGAGAACATCTACACCAATCCATGCCAAAACAAGAATCCTATTTACCATATCTCTGAAAAGGGGTCATTCAGTCTGCAGTTGAAGACTTTGACCGTCAGTGAAGGAAAACTCACTACCTGCAAAGGCTGTGAATTCTACTTTTCTACAACTCTAATTATTAGAAAGTTGTTCCTGACATCAACCACCCAATTTCTACCATTTGCAACTTATACCAATTACTCTTAATTCTTCTAACCACATTAAAAATCTCCATATTTTTCCACTGGGTGGTTTTTCTAATATCAGAATGCCTTCCCTAAATCTTTTCTCCAGACTCAATATTCTTGATGCCTCTACCTGATCCTAACCCAATATTTAGTCATCTCATCATCGTGGTTGCCCTCCTTATGGTACTCTCTGGCTTATCAATGTCCCCTCTAACATGTTATGGCAATGGCCACATGCCATAGTCCAGATGTGGTCTGAACAAGATAGGACATAGTTGGACTATCACCATCCTCATCCTGTATGTTATGCCTCTCAATCCACCTAGTATTGTGTTAACTTTTGAATTGCCATGCCATACCACATGGTTAATTCCTGTTGAGTCTTAGTATGGCCTTTCACATGGCCCTCTAAAGCTCAAGCTCTTTTAGCCTATATAATATGTTTCAATTTTTTTTTTTTTGCTTTAGGGAAAGAACCCTTTTGTAAAATATCTAGAGTTTTGATTGGATAAACAACATCGTTGATTACAGTTTGTTGAAATACCTAAAGTATATAGCCCAAATAATTATGTGAAAATATAGCTACTTAACTATAGGTATATACCTGATTAAATATTTATCCATTGCACATGCATATACATGTATACATGCATGAGCAGACACATGTATACATGTACACAGCTCATGCTTGTATACACACAATCGATAGTAATTTAATCACACATATATCCATGCCCATACATTTGCATAGATATACATATACATAAGCATATAGGTATATACACATATAAGTGCATATATGGGGCAGCTAGGTGGTGCAGTAGATAGAGTGTTGGGCCTGGAGTCAGGAAGACTCATCTTCATGAGTTCAAATCTGGCCTCAGGCACTTACTACTGGTGTGACCTTGGGAAAGTCACTTAACCCTGTGCCTCAGTTTCCTCATCTGTAAAATGAGCTGAAGAATGAAATGGCAAACCACTACAGTATCTCTGCCAAGAAAACCCCAAATGGGTTTGGAACGACTGAAAAAGTGCATACATACTTATATATAAATATACTTATATGAGGCAACATGGAGTAGTGGATAGAGAGACAGGAGCCAGAAAGACTTGAGTTTGAGTCCTGCCATGGACACATGTTGTCTAAATGACCTTGGCCGAGTCATAATCTCTCCATGCTCTAGGAAACTCTAAGTCAACCTGTATTAATAGAGGGAGTAACTTCAAGAAGCACTTCTTGATAAATACAAAGAAAATCACAGGTCCTATCTTTAGGTTCTTATATAAATACAGATTTTCACCCTTAATGGAATATAAGCTCTCTGAGGTCTGGGATCATTTCAGCTTTATCCTTTGAATAACCAGCACTTAGCCCAGTGCCTGGTCTGTAGTAGATGCTCAATAAATGCTTGTTGATTGATATTTTGATATATTTCCCACTCCCACAAAGGCTACCATTCAACTGACTGCCTCTCAAACAACGGAGAAATAAAAGTTGTTTTGTGGATAAAGAAAGAGTTCTGGAGATATGAGCTTTAATTTTCAACTCTGCCTCTGACCTCTCTACATGAAGAGAGAATTAAATTCATCTTCCTGTTCTTGTCTATTGCCATTGAGAAAGCAAAGTTTCCCACCTTGCAGGTGAGATAGATGTTAAATTATGTCTAGTTAATACCAAATTCTCCACTGCTATGCGGTACAGTGGAAAGAACATTGGATTCCAAGTTGGGAAACTTGAGTTCTAGTCCCAGCTCAGAGAGTGGCTTGTTGACCTTGGAGGAACCCAACCTCTTCTCTCTGGGTCTGTCTCAGTTTACTCATCTCTAAGGTGAGGTGACTAAACTAGATGATCCCTATAAGGGCTCTTTGGGATCTAAACCTCGTGAAGTTGATGTTATTTACAAAAAGTCTGTCAAATGCTGAATGTAATCCTCCAATGGGATTAGCCGTGCTTCCTGAATGAAGATTCAGTTAAAAATGAAAATGACAACACGGAGAACTCCTAATCCTTTTGCAACACACTATTCACCACAATTTATCTGTATTCACTTGCATAGGGCTCCTTTGAATTCTACAAAAGTAGCTTTTGAACAATCAAACTTGCTCTACAAATATTTTAGATATTCTTAGACATATTTACTCATTAGAAAGGTACTTACCAGTAATTTTGTCAACTACACTGAGTATTAAAAACCCCAACAATTATTACTGGGAACAAAAGAATAAATACATTGCTTTTCCGTATACAAGAACCATTATTTTGATTGGCTAATAGCCCCTAATAAAAGCAGCTGTTAATTAAAGAAACAATCAATGAGGTGACAAAAGTGTACACTTGGGGACCCACTATCTGTTGATTTGAGAACTATTGAGTCAAGGCTATTCAGTTCAGTTCTATAGAGTGTCAAGTGTCTACTGTGTGCGTCAGGACACAGATACAAGAAACCATAATGTCCTTGTCTTTAAGAATTTTACATTATAATTGGAGGTATAGAAGAGTAGAAGGTTAGGCATGTGCTCACCTAAGTATGGTATAAGATAGCATGCAACAATGGCAAAAGGGGAACTTCGACAAAAAAACATGAGAGTGTTAAGGAAAACTTCATGGAGTAGAAGATAATAATTGAGTTGGGCCTTGGAGGAAGAGAAAGGTTTTAAGAGGAGGAAGTATGGAAAGCATACACTTTAGGCATAAGGGAGCCACAGAATTATCTAATATTTCATTGGGGCCAGAATTGAAAGGGGAATCCAGTTCCTTGGCTACTCCAATTGTCCAGGCAAGGCAGTGAGTGCTTGATCTTAGTTGGTGGCAACTTGAGTAGATAGGATTGGAAGGAGATGATTGACATTAGGGAATCAGAATCAGCAGGATTGGCAACTGACTGGGGAATGGAGAGTGAAGAGTCAAAGATGACTGTGATTTGGGGTATGGGTAACTGGGAGAATGGAGTGGCTATTGTTCAACCAAAATATTAATCAATAAGCACTAACTGAGGGCTTATAATGTGCAGGGCATTCTGCTAGTGCTGGGACACAAATATAAAGAATAAAACATTCCCTGCTCTCAAGGGGTTTATATTCTAGTGGGAGAGACAGCAGGTACAAATATGAGTATATATGGAATAAATATAAGTAGAATAAATGAGGGGGTAACCCTAAAAGGAGGTTTTGAGGGGGGAGATAATGGGATTGTAAAGCTAAGAACATTAGGCATCATCTGGTTCACCCTCTAACCCATTGTAGAGATGAAGAACTGAGGCCTAGAATAGTTGTCCAAGGTCACAGAGGTAGTAAGCATCAGAGTCAAGATTCAATGGAGGCGTTATGATGCCAGCACTCTCTTGACGGAACCATGCTGTTCCCTCAAGATCCTAAGGCCTCTTTTGGTTATATTAAGTGTGAGGGACTAGTGGCAGATGGATAGATATCAGTTACTTGAATTATTTACTATTATCATATTTGAATTATGAAAGAAAAAGATATATCATATTCATTCATTCAACAAATGCAGAAATACCTATTAAATGCAATACAATGTGCTAAGAATCTTTTACAAATACAAAGATATGGCCTCTGACCACAAGGAACTTACATGTAGCAGGAGATGAGATATGTACACAGATAAATAAAATTCAAATGAGGTCATGACATATGCATAAAAATGATGCAATTTGTTGGGATCAAAAATTTCTTCTAATTGGGAAAGTTTGAGCTTAACCTTAAAGGATGGGAGGATGTCAACAGATGAAGATGGCCAAGAGAACACTTCAGGTAGCGGCAACAGAATCAGTCTACCATCTAATGGACTTCAGCTAGGACATATATGTCTTCTATGTTCTTCATGTTCTTTTCTTATCATGCCACTGATATTTATCTGAACAGAGAGATGTGGTTGAACAATTTATATAAGGTCATCAGTCCAACTTAGAACCACAGAACTGCAGAGTTTTAAAGCTGAGAGAGAACTTTGCGATCACTTAGCCCAACCCCCTCATTTTATAGATGAAGAAACTGGAACTCAGATTGATGAAGCTACTGCCCATTAGTGCACAGTGAATCAGAGACAGGACTATATCTATAACTTTCCACATTGAGTAAACATTAATAGCAATAGTCATGGTGGACACCAATAGAGAACTGTAAGTTTTGCAACATGTTTTATGTACACCATTTTGTTTAATCCTCACAGCAAACCTAGAAGGTAAATGTTATTATCATTCCATTTTACAGATTACTAAGAATTAGGGAGGTTATATGATTTGCTCTGGGTCACACATCTAGCAACTGTTTCAGGTGAGTTTTGAACCTAAATCTTACTGACTCCAACCCACTCACTCTATGCTCTTTGCTGTCATTTGACTGACCAGACACTCTAGTCTGTGACTCTCTTTTAGGCCTGAAACTCAAATGGCCACCCCATCCCTAATCACTGATTTGTTCAGTGCTACTCATCCCAAACAATCTACACAGGTGTCCTACTCCATGTTGTTTTCTATAGGTTAGTCATTCATGATATGCATGACATTCATGACTCCACTTCATCATCCATGACATTCATGACATGCATGACTCCACTTCATCATCCCATACCAAGCAGCGGGTGTCCTATAGTCATCCTTTTTCCAAATGGCGGTTTTGTAGACCAAAGAGAATTTCAGTGA
>NW_020954577.1:39502850-39570618 GCF_900497805.2 Vombatus ursinus
CTAGGTAGGTTTTTGCTGGTATCAATAACTTCAAAGCTAATTGGCCTGGTGGGAAGAGCTGTAATCCAATATTTAATGAGAAATTTATAGCATCAATCCTCATCATAGGCCAACTCAATGAATAGGAAGTCAACAAAGCACACCCTCTGCAGTCATTAGCTAGTTTCCTGGTCCACCACCACAGGCTGCCTTCCTCTCTAATGAACAATGCAGGTGTTTTGTTGACTCTGGTTTCCACAACATATAGGTTTATCTGATGCTATCCAGTCTGTGTTAAGTGCCTCAGAAGTACACATTAGTTGCTCTTGTTTCAACATGTCAAAGAGTCAGATATGCTATCCATGGGAAGCTGTAGGGTCATTCTATCCAGTGGTGCATAGTCATGAGCATCCACATGTGTGCATATGCACACACACACAGAGATACACAAGTATCTCTCATCTCCATGAACAAAGCTAGCAAGCTTTCCTTCACTTCATGCACACGATAGCTCTGATCTGTGGCTCTTTGCCATCTATGGTCAATCCTAAATGACCCAATTAAGGTCATTCCTTAATGTGGGAAGGGACCTCAGAGACTCTCTAAGGTAGGGGCTTTTAACCTTTTACTTCTGTTGTATCACAGACCCCTTTGGCAGTTGGGTGAAGGCTATGGATTTTTCTCTCAGAATAACATATTTAAATGCATAAAATAAAATACCTAGACTTACAAAGGAAACCAATTATATTGAAATACATTTATCACAATACTTCAAAAAATGAGTTCCTACATCTCAGGTTAAGGATCCCTGGTCTTGTAGAATTCCTTCATTTTCAAAATGAGGAAAATGAGGTCCTAAGAAACACACACACACACACACACACACACACGCGCACACACACAGATACACGCATATGTTAATATGCTCTTTATTGTCTTCAGCCACAAAATGGGAATAATAACACCTCATTTGCAAGGTTTTTGTTGTGGGGCTCAAATGCTAATATTTGCAAAATGCCTGGCATATTGCCCAGCACATAGTAGGTGCTTCATAAATATTTATTGATTGAAGTGACTTGTTCTAGGTCAGAAAGGTAGTAGGAGCTAGAATCAGGACACCAACCTAGGACTTAGGACTTTCAGCCCAGTGTCGTGTTTTGTTTTACTTTTCTAACACACCACAAAGGCAGCCCAGCTTAAATATTCTAATCAATCTGTTTTTTTTAATTTTTCATTTGCTAGATCAGTCAGGGTTGTGCTTGTTGTTGTTGTAGGGTATCACACCTATACTTGTGGGTGCTCTGTCCAAAGGAATGTGAATTTTGATCTCTGAACTTTTTTTTTTCCTTAAGGAGGGCTGTCCTTAAATCCATAAAGAAAAGGCATTTATTAGTGGTAGATGATCCGAGATTTGCCCCTCAAACCACCCCTGCCTCCTGAGTAGCTCTGTCCCTGGCTTGCCATTGCTATAACCTCTGCAGGGTTTATCAAGGGGTCCCAGACTTAATTCTGACCAAAAACCTTACCTGGTACATTTGTCACACTCCAAGCTGTTTGCCAGTTGAAGTGCCATTTAATCCAATGATTGCACGTGGCAGTGAGTTCCCAGCTGCCTATTTAAAAAGAGGTTGAGTCAGTTTAATGTTAGTCATTTGTTGCAACATTGTGCCATGCTATGCACCTGGTGGTCCAAACTCATTCAGGTCCTCATCAGCTCTTGTCTAGAATACTGTATAGTCTTCTAATTGGTCTTACTGAATTCAGTCTGCTTCTGTCTTCTCCAGTCCAGTCTCCACTGGGTTGCTAAAGTGATGTTTGACTATCACTCTTCTCCAGAATCTTCAGTGACTCCCTATTGTCTCTATGATCAAATACAAATGCCTGGGTTTGGTTTTTAAATCCTTTCCCAATTCCCCCATAAGTTAACCTATCTTTACAGGTTGATTGATTACACTTTAATTCCCTTCATGACCCTGGGGGTGCCAGAGTGCACAGGGCACTGGGCCTGGAGTCAGGAGGATCTTAGCTCAAATCCAATCTCAGACACTTACTAGCTGTGCGACCCTGGGCAAGTCACTTAACCACTGTCTGCCTCAGTCTCCTTAAATGTAAAATGCCCATCATAATAGTTCCTATCTCCTGTGGTTATTGTAAAAATCAAATAAGAACATTTGTAAAATGCTTTGCATAGTGCCTGGCAAACAGCAGGTGATTAATAAATGTTTGTTTCCATTTTCAGTCCATCCAAACCCTTATTTGCTGTTCCCTGTGTCTGACATCCTGCCCCTGTGTCTTTGGCACACTCTATTCCTCATTCCTAGAATATTCTCTCCTTAACGTGGCCCCCTAGAATCCCTGGGCTCTCAGCCCAAGTACTCTCTCCTCCAAGAAGCCAATTCTGATTGCTTGTGTTATCAGGACTTTCATAGACCCTGACAGAATTATGTTTGACATTTCCTTATCTGTGTATAGAATGTTAATTAAGTGATGTCAGGGCAAAAGCTGCTTTGTCTTTGTCTCTGTTTCTCCAGTATCTGGAAATCTGGAGTTGGCAGGGGCCTAAGGGGTCATTAAGTCCGAACTCCTGCGTTTTACATATGAGGAAACCAATGCTCAGAGATTAAATGACTTCCGTGGGGCCACACAGCTAGTAAGAGACTGAAAAAGGATTCGGATTCAGGTCTTCCTGATTCTGAGCCCGGTGCTCTATCCACCAAACCATATTGTTTCTCTATGTATAGTTAGTACCTAGTACCTACGTGCTGAAACGATTGAATTCATCCTGGCCTTGGTTATCTCTGACTGCAGCTTCACTCCTCCTGACATTTATCTAATTTCTGGCTCTGATCTCAGAATTCTTGAACTGCTCACTGGTGAGTGTCCGACTGATCTGACTGCTTCCTGTTTAGCTCCATGCCAATTTCCCCATCCTCTCCATTCCCGTTACCCTCCCCACTCTGCACAGAATCAGTGTTGACCTTCCCTGCTCTGTATGAGGCCCTGACACAAGATCCTGTCTTTGTCTTAAAGAAACTACACGGACATTTGAGCTCCTTCTTTGGACGAGGCTGCCCCATCCCTGTGGTCCTCTCCTCAGGCAGCTGGTGACTCCTCCGGTTACCTGCTACTGTTCTGTGCCCACGCATGGCTCTTCAGTGGCCCTTCGCAACACTAACCAACCAGATCAGTGTGTTCAGCCTTTCTATGCAGGCCACACTTGTCCTCGGTTGACACTCTCTATTGCTGTCATTCCTCTTTCTCTATTCTGTCCCTTTCCATTTTGAGGCAATTGCTAGTGAGAAGTTTAGCCAGCAGAGGCAATTGCTAGTGAGAAGTTTAGCCAGCAGAGGCACCCCCTCCCCCAACACCTACAGTCCTCCATAAAAAGCTTTTCCAAACATTCTCTTCTCTCTTTAAGCCTCCCACACCTCCCCCTTACCACTTTCTCAGCTTAGGACCCAGTCTCTTGCTTTATTATCAAAATTGTGGCCATCCAATGTCCCCTTTCTCTTCTTCCCTTTTCTTCATCCCCAAATCCCTTGACATTATCCCCAACTCAATCCTCCTTTCCCCTCATGTCTGACAGAAAGGTGGGAAGCCCTCTGTATGTGACCCTAAAGCCATCTTCTCCTGTCTTCTCCAGAGGATTGCAAATTCAGGCTCCCTCCCCACTGTTGGCTTCTCCCCTAATGCTTTCCAACATGCAAGTCTCCCACACCCTTAAAAAATCTTCACTAGATCCTACCTTGCCCTCAAGCTATTGCCCTATATCTCTCCTGCCTTTCTCAGCCAAACTCACAAAAAAGCTGTCTACACGCACTCCCTGCCTCCACTGCTTAGTTTCAGTCTCTCACTCACTTTCTTTTTTTGCACAGATAATTTTATTCTCGCCTGTGGGTGTTGACAGTGCTCCTAGATTGTTGTTGGAAATATTCAGAAAACAGATACCTGGATATTGTCACTTTTTTTACATCACAATTCAATAACCACTTAACAGTCATAGCTTCTAAATACAGGGAACAAAATGGTACAGATGTTTACACTTTTTCCTTGTAAACAAGGGCTTTGTGAACAGTAGTAAGGAGTTTACTGAATGTATACCTCTATAGCAATGAAGAAAAACCTTCTTTTAAAAATACATACTATTCTGTTTATAAATAAACCCTGCTCTTTTTCAGTACCCATTTATAGGCCCGATAAATAAAAAAGTAATGATATGTATACTCTTCTTAAAACAAGAAATGTCAAGAGATGTACCACAATGGAAAAATTCACCCAATGCAAGTAAGAAGCAACCATTGGATTGTTCAGTTGTCCAGTTGTTTCAGTCATGTCTGACTCTTTGCAACCCCACTTGGGATTTTCTTGACAATGGTACTGGAGTGACTTGCCATTTCCTTCTCTAGCTCATTTTACAGATGAGGAAACTGAGGTAGACAGGGTTCAGTCACTTGCCCAGGTCATACATCTAGTAAGCATCCAGAATGGATTTGAACTCAGGAAGGAGAGATTTTCTGACTTCATGCTTGGAACTCTATCTACTGAGCCACCCAGCTCCCCCACGCTGGATTAATAATTAAAAGTATAGGCATACTTCAACCTCATTTCTGTTGATATATACCAACACTAGGATAGGATTGCCAGTATTGAAGACCATTTTTATTTAATTCCAACAGATTGCAATCAATCTTTTAGTAAACATAGGGATAATATTCTTGTTGACTGAAATTTAAGCCTCAAATACCCATAGGAACATCAATAGTAGCTCCTCAGCCCTAGCCCCCACCAATGAGAGTCACACGCCAAGCCCAAGAAAGTCCTCTCACTCACTTTTTAACCACTTGCAATCTGACTTTTGACCTTCTTACTAGATTAAACCTGCTCTCTCCAAAGCTACCATTAGTCTTGGAATTGCCAAGTCTGATAGTCATTTTTCACACCCATATCCTTCCAGATTTATGTGCTGCATTTGGCAAAGCTGACATCCCTCTCCTCTCCTGGCACAGAAAAGAGCCTCGCTTTCTCCTCTCTGGGATTTTGTGACACTACTCTCTCTCAGTTCTTTTCCTATCTATCTTTTTCACACCTAGCCTCCATTGCTGTCTCATTATCTAAATCCCACCCCCCGATTGTTGGTGTTCAGCAAGGCTCTAATCGAATGCCTTTAGTCTTTCTCTACAATGTCTCTCTTGGTGACCTCATCAACTTCCATAGGTTCAGTTGTCATCCCAATGCCTGTGACTCCCAAATCAATATACTCACTCTCAGTATCTCCCCTGAGTTTCAATCCTACATCACCAATTGCCTATTGGACATTTCAAACTGGATATCCCACAGACATCTGAAACTCGACATGTCCAAAACAGAGCAGATTATCTTTCCCCTTAAGCCCACCCCTCTTCCAAACTTCCCTGTTTCTGTGGAAGGCACCACTGTTCTTTGGGTCTTCCAAGTTTGTAACCTTGGCATTAGCTTTGACTCCTCACTCTCTCTCACCCTGAACATCCAATTAGTTGCCAAATTTTGCCATTGTTGTTATTGTTGTTCAGTTGTTTCAGTCACGTATGACTCTTTGTGACCCATTTGGGGTTTTCTTGGCAAAGATACTGGAGTGACACTTCCTTCTCCAGCTCCTTTTCCAGATGAAGAAACTGAGGCAAGCAAGGTTAAGTAACTTGGCCAGGGTCACACAGCTAATAAGTATCTGAGGCCGGATTGCAACTCGTGAAGATGAGTCTTCCTGACTCTAGGCCTGGTGCTCTATCCACTTTGTCACCTAGCTGCCCCTTTGCCATTTTTTACCTCTATAATATCTCTTGTTTCCTTGCCTATCTTTTTACTCATACAGTTATAACTTGAGTTCAGGCCTTCATCGCCTCTTTCCTCAATTACAGCAATAGTATCCTAACTGATCTCCTTGCCTCATCTCTTTTCACTTCCGTCCATCCTCCACAGTGCTGCCAAAGTGCTTTTTCTTTAACCAAAGATCTGACCATGTTACAAATGCCTCTAATCAATAACTCCATTGGCTCTATTGCTTCTGGAACAAAATAGAAACTTGCCTCTTTTGCTTTTAAAGCCCTTTACATCCTTGGCTAAGCAATCTTTCCAGGTCCATTTCCAGGCATTACATCCCCTCCTGTGCTTTGTGACTCAAGAAGATTGACCTTCTTTCCTTTCCTCACATATGACACTCCATTTCCCACCACCTCTCTTTTGCTCTGGCCATTCCTCATGCCTACCCACCTGCTCTTCCTTCAAGACAAAGCTCAAACACCTCCTCCTTCTTGATGGAAGCCTTTCCTTATTACCAATAGCCGCTTCTCTCTAACTCTCTATACCCTTGTATACACAAGCAACTCCTCCTGATGAACATGAATGAACCCCCTTGAAGTGGTCACATGCATTTGAATTCGTACTATTCAGAATTATAATTATGGTTCCAGCATAATGAAAATATGCCATGTGAATCTGAATACTACTACTACTTCAGGGCAGTCTTTATTTGCATTAGTTGGGAACTGGCTGTACTTGTATTTTTTCACTTTACATTTATATTCATTCTCACCTTACATTATATTTACATTTATTTTTTTCATTTTTCATCTGACCACGTTATCACCCTGATCATCAAGCACCAATGGCTCCCTATTATCTCTAGGATCAAAAACAAACCTCTCTTCATCTTCTGAAGCTTTTCACAATGTACATTATTTCACCTTTTTCCTCTTCATGTATACTTTGGTTCAGTCAGACTGAATGTCTTGCTGTTACCCACACACAACACTCCTCTGCACGGGCAGACTCCCATACTTGGAGTTCACCCCTTGATCATTTCTATCCCCTTAGAATTTTGAGTTGCTTTCAAAGCTCAGCTCCAATGCCACAGGAGACCTTTTCTGACTCCCCCAGCAGCTAATGTCCTTCTCCCCTCCATTACTGCCTATGTTGTTATATATTTAGTGGACAGAGAGCTGATTTTAAATACAGAAATACCTGGGTTCAAGTTTCTGCTGCGTAATGGCTATGTCCCTGGACAAATAACTTAACTTCTTAATACTCTAGGCAATTCTATAAGCCTATGAACTGGGGAGAAGGAGCCTACCTGTATTAATTTGTGCATACATTTATACATTGTCTCTCTCCCCCCCTCTCTCCCCCACTCATTCCCAATAGAATGTGAGCTCCTTTAGCATAATGATTATTCCATTTTGTCTCTCTTCCAAAATGCCTAGCTCCATGCTTGGCACAGAATAGAGAATAAATCCTTGTTGATTGAGAAGCTCAAAGTAGCTATTTTTGTTGATTAATTTGGTAGCTCAGAGCAGCAGATAATATATTACCAGTATAGGGAACCTAGACCAGCCCATATTTCCAAAACTGGCTAAGTCTAGAGACTTTTCTTAGTGGGGAAAGGGAGGAGGAGTCTTGGTCAGGCATTTGCAATTGGTTTTCCATCCCTGCTGCAGCCAGAGGATTCCCTTCTTGCTGCCCCCTACCCTCAGTGGTCAATCATGCTGGATGTTTCCAGCATGGAAGATTCCATCATGAAATATTCCTGAAAAGGGAGGGGTGTTCAGTAAAAGGAGGGGCCATTTCAACATCAGAGTGTGTCTGTTACACAGAGGCCCTTTCTAAAACAGAGGATTGGCTTTTTTTTTTTTCAGATTGCCAAAGAGAGAGATTCCCCAACCCCCTTCACTAATCATTTCTTTGTCTTGTGATGGAGGAAGTCTTGGAAATTGATGAGTTAATAATTAGGTGATTGACAAGGCACTGAAGGGATTAGAAAAATAGCTGGAATCACGTGTTCAGAGCAAAATATAGCTTGAAAGGCATGCAAAGGGGTTGGACCCCCTCTTGCATTTCCCATGCGTAATTTTAAGGGAAGAAAAAAGCCCCTCAAATGGGTTATTATTTTTTTCCCTGGCCCCTCAAATGCTTTTTGAAGCTTCCAGCTGTCTTCAAATCACATCATATGGTGACTAGAATTTCAAGTGGCTTTCCAAGCCCTCCTATCTAGAAGACTCTGGGCAGGCTCCCTCCGGCACTGCATCAGTGTAATTTGTATATGCTGATCTACCTGCTCCTGGGGAGTGAGCAATGAAATATTCACCCCAGTGACCACACGTTTTCCCTTTGCTGAAAACCTTGGCAGTCAGGTCAGCTTGGATGGGGGGGACAGAATGTGCAGGCTCCTCGAACATTTCTGGGGGAAATAAAAGGAAAAGAAAAAGAAGAAACTGAACCAGGGTTCAGGAAGGTTTGACTTATTTCTCAGAACAGATGCCGAGGAAAAAAATGAAACTCCATCACTTTGAAAGCTTCATTCCAAGCTCCAGGACCCCGTCTTGGACTGACTTGACCTCAGCTACAACGTGGCTGAAGACATAGGCTCTGTCTCTCATAGGTTAATTAGTTTGCCACCTGAAATGCCTATGCTGGGATTTTTATGTCTTGCTCTCCTAACATCATAAAACTTTGACAACATTCGACTGAGGAATAACAAGTTAGTGTAGCTGTCTTCTTCTTGGATACTAGTGATTAATTTTAAAAGCTGAATCAGAATCAATCAATCAGCATTTATTAAGTGCATACTGTGTGTCTGGTGCCATACTAAGCAATGAAGATGGAATGACAATAGTTCCTACCTTCATAGAACTTTAATTTTAATAGAACCACAAAATGGACAAGTCATTTAATCTCCTTAGGCCTTAGTCTTTTCCTCTGTAAAGTGATAGGGGGACTAGCTGACCTCTAAGATGCCTTCCAGTTCCAAATCTATAATCCTTTTTTGCAGAGGTGGGGGAATATGGGTACAGAACTATCTATCTATATCTATATCTATATCTATATATGTATGTATGCATGTATATATATATATGTGCATGAATGTGTACACACACACACACACACACACACACACACAAATGGTCAGCCTAGGGCATCTTCTTTGCATTCTCAATTAAAGAATGGTGATAAAAAGGCAATTCAGCTGTCCTCTGTGCACAAGCTTCCACCAAAGTCTAGGACAGTTACTTTTGAAAGTCAAATTCTCTGCAAAGCCTAACCCTTTCGATAGCTACAGCTCAGGCTAGACCGTGTGAGGATATTCCTTCATTTGCTTTTAGCTTAAACTGCTGTATTTGCTAAGAGATGAGCCGTACCTTTGGGTGGGGTGTGGGCATTAATTTATTGCCCCAGAGGCCAAGTTCCGTTCGGCATTACTATTCCCATTGTGAATCCCGGGTGTTCACAGAATGGCAAAGAGGTAAGGTACTTCAAAGGCCATTGACTTCAACCCATTTCTGAACAAGAGTACCCTCGAAGGCATCCTTGACAAGAGCCTGCTGCTCTGGGGGCAGCCCCCTCCTCTGTTCAATGCTCAAGTGGGGAGGGAAGTTTTCCATCCATTCCACTGAATTCTTCCTCCTTGAAACCTTCATTCGTGGTGGCTGGTTCTGTCTACTGAGGCCAAGTGGGACAAGTCAGATTGATAGCCCTCCTGATAGTTTAAGAAAACTAGAATGATCTCTCCCCCCAGCCCTCGTGTTCTTCTTCAGGGTTCAGTCCCTTTAACTAATCCTCATATAATATTGTTAGTGAGATCCTTCACCATCCAGACTGCCAGATATAATTTACACAGATTTGAGTGAAGCATTTGACAAATTTGTTTGTGTTATTCTTGCAGCAAGATAAAGCAATGTAGACTAGATGCCAGCAGTCATGGATTCAGATGGATTGAGAACTGAGGCAGCTAGGGGGTGCAATGGATAGAGCACTAGGCTGAGACTCTGGAAAAGCTGAGTTCAAACCCAGCCTCAGACACTTAGTAGCTGTGTGACTTTAAGCAAGTTACTTAACCTCTCTCTCTCTCTCTCTCTCTCTCTCTCTCTCTCTCTCTTTCCCTCCTTTTCTACCTCTCTTCCTCCCTCCCCGTCTTTCTCTCTTCCCCTTTTCTTTCTCTTTCTCTCTTCCTTCCTCCCCTCACTGCCTGCTCCACAGAGATAGTAACATAAGCAGAGGCATTGGGCATCATTCAGCACAGCAGGGCCCAGAGGAGGCCTTGTAGGCATTGGATACCAAATAATTGTCATTTTGAATTGATTTGAAGATGGGGAGCTTATGCTTTCTTCTCTGCTGATAATCTGGTCAAAATTATCGGCCCCAGGATCTAGAGGTCATCTAGGTCAACTCTTTCATTTTGTGGAGGAGAAAATGGAGGCCCAGGAGGTTAAGTGACCAGCCCAGAGTCACACAAATAAACATGAGACAGGATACAATGAGTCCTTGCATTTTAAAAAAAATCTCCCAGGATTTTTGTGAGAAAAGCTCCTCATATGCCATAAGGTGCAGAGTGAATTATTAACATCACAACCTCTCTGACCTCAGTTTCCTTATTTACAAAAAGGGCAAAATAATGCCTAGAGTACTTTTCTCATCCAGCTTTTGTAGAGACAGTCAGACAGCCAGGTAGATAGACAGATAGACAAAGTAATTATTGAGCTTTTACCACCTACCAGACACTGTGCTAGGTGATGAGTACCTAAATACAAATAACAAGATCATTCTAAGGGGAGGAGAGGAGGAGATAACATGAATGGGGATCTAGAAAACAGGGACAGGAGGAGAGAATTCTATTTGGGGCAATGCTGAGGAAAGGAAGAGAAGTCAGGAGAATGAGTCCACGAATGAGTGAGATAGAACACAGCTGGAGTTCTTCCTGAAACAGTGGTCCTGGTGAGGCAAATGGCTTAAATGAGATCGTGTATGTAAAGCACTTTCCAAGTTTTAGACCTGTGTGTGTTAGCACAATTCTAGGCATGTGGCATTTGCCATAAATATTAGTTGCTTGACTTATCTGTAGGGCAGTTGGAAACCTACTCTAGTCCAAATCTATTGCCAAGAGAGGAAGTGTGGAGGAGGGAAGGCATGATGAGAATTCAAATATCCTGCTGGAGCCTGGGGTGACCTGTGACCTGAGGAGCTCTTTGACTGGAGGCTTCATTCATAAGTCCTCTGTGTGTCTCCTGAGGATGGATGTCCAGCAGTGTGCACGCTCACTTCCTGGTTACTCTTAGCTGTGCCCCCTGCTCTTCCCTAAGTTATAGCCAAGGAATAGTTTTGGCACCAGGAGGATGTATCTCAGGATTCAATATTTGCCACTCAACAGGAGACAGAATGAAGCATTTTCTACCATCCACATGAGCAATGGCTTGAGGAAGCCCTGTGGTTAAACGTTGCTCTCAGTCACGACTCTTGGCACTGTGGCTCCAGATAGATGGTCTGCCATCTGTAATCATTTACAGGGACCACTTGGACGCTTTGCCTTCAGAGGGCTTGTTCATTGAGTGTCTGAGGGGTCCTCCTTGGGCCAAGGTGGCCAGTCTGGAGATGGAATGGTTGCTGGGAGAAGCCTGTGCAAGAACATAAAATGGGAGGCTTCTTTTTTGGTTCCTTTGCTGGAATCTTCTGTTTCCAGCAGCTAGTTGATACAGTGGGTAGAGCCTGGGCCTGGAGTTAGGAAAACACGAGTTCAAACCCAGCCTCAAACACTTAGTAGCTGTGTGGTCTGACCCAAAACCTTTGCTTCAATTTACTCAGCTTCAAAATGTGGATAACAGCATCTACCTCCTAGGGTTGTTGTGAGGATCAAATGAAGTGTCTGTAAAGCACTTAGCATAGTGCCTGCCACATAGTGGTCACTTAACTCCTTCCTTCCTTCCTTCCTTCCTTCCTTCCTTCCTTCCTTCCTTCCCTCCCTCCCTCCTTCCTTCCTTCTTTCCCTCCTTCCCTCCCTCCCTCCCTCCTTTCATCCATCCTTCATTCCTTCCTTCCTTCCTTCCTTCTTTCCTTCTTTCCTTTCCAAAATATGATGCAGTAGAAAGAGTGATGACTCTGGCATCAGAAGAGTTGAGTTCAAATGCTGACTCAGCTATGTAAGCATGAGCAATTCACTTAACATCTCTGAGCCTCAGTTTCTTCATCTGTAAAGTGGGGATAATAATAGCATCTTCCTCCCAATGTTGTTGTGAAGGTCAAGTGACATAATATACATTAACTGCTTTGCAATCTTTAAAGTACTAATATAACTGTGAACTCATTACTCTCTCTGTTCCCCTTTCCCAGATAACTACTACTCTCTGGTGGCCTGCTCTTTCTCTTTTTCTCCTTCTCTCCCCCTCCCTCAAAATGCACATACTGTTTTATTGTTCCTGGCCTCTCACTTTCACCTCAATACTTAACCACTGTGTCCTTAGGACCCTGCTCTCTGCCAGGTAGAAGGGCTGATCTATTTAATTAAATCATGCTAGTGGATATGACTGGGTCAATATCATATCTTCTCCCTGGCTGGGTCTTTGCATTTCAATTGAATTTAGCAAATATTCTAAAGCCTTCCTATATGTTTAGTTAGCCTTTTTTACATGGTCTTCTGGAGACCCAATGGATATGTTTGAAGGATGGAAATTTCAGACTCGGTAGGGAAGGCTACGAACTGAATGAGCCTTTCCAAGTAGTCCTCCAATGAAAGACTTTAAGAGCTAGAAGGATTCTTAGAGATAATTCACCATTTTATGGATGAGGAAACTGAGACCTAGATGCCACTTGAGCAGGGGCTTTCTTTTTTTTTATTAATTTATTTTAATTTATCAACAGTCACTTCCATAAGCTTTTGAGTTTTAGATTTTTCTCCCCCTCCCTCCCCAAGACAGCGTGCAATCTGATGTAGGCTCTATGTATACATTCCTATTAAACACATTTTCACATTAGTGATGTTGTAAGAAAGAAATAGAACTAATAGGAGGAACCACCAGAAAGAGGAAACAAAACAAAACAGAAGAAAAAAATAGCAAATAGTATGCTTTGATCTGCATTCAAACTCCATAGTTCTTTCTTTGGATGTGGATAGCATTTTCTATCATGAGACCTTTGGAGAGGTCTTAGATCCTTGCATTGCTGAGAAGGGCTAAGTCTATCAACCTTAGTCATCACACAACATGGCTGTTACTGTGTACAACCTTCTCCTGGCTCTGCCCACTTCACTCAGCATCAGTCCATACAAGCCTTTCCAGGTTTTTCTGAAGACCACCTGCTCATCATTTCTTATAGCACAA
This sequence comes from Vombatus ursinus, assembly GCF_900497805.2. Classification (NCBI taxonomy): domain Eukaryota; kingdom Metazoa; phylum Chordata; class Mammalia; order Diprotodontia; family Vombatidae; genus Vombatus; species Vombatus ursinus. The sequence continues at coordinate 39,515,945 of NW_020954577.1, forward strand.
TACTATTCCATTACATTTGTATATCACAACTTGTTCAGCCATTCCCCAATTATGGGCATCCCCTGGGGGCTTTCTTTATAAAGTGTTTGAAATGGGGAAGAATCCAGTCAACTAGAAGTGTCTATTCCTCTATGGTTAGGATGCTTGGTAATCCTGTTTCAGGAAGCTTTACTTTAACATTGTGATGCTAATTCCCTGGCATATTCCCTTTCCATTGAGACAGAAATAAGATGAGGTAATGAGAACTCAGGTTGTTTTGTCTATACCCTTGATATGAAAATGGACTTTTATTCATTCATTCATTTGTCTAACAAACATTTATTAATTGCCTCATTACAATGTGTAAGACTGTGTGCTAAGTTCTGGGAATGTGAAGATAATAAAGGCATAGTGTTTGGACTCAAGGGGCACTCCCTACTATGATATCCACAGAAAAGTTTAATGGAGCCATACCAACAATTGCTGGCATCAAAGGGGTACATTAAGCAGCTTGCAAAATTCGTGATATAAGTTCTCTCACTTAGGTTTGATAACAGTGGTAGGAAGTTGTGATGATTGAAAATTTCTGAGACAGAGTTTCTGGGTAAATTAAAATCAATTTTATTGACTATGTCTAGAAAGCAGTCAACAAAAGAGGCTTATTGTCCCCTGGGTAAGTAAAGAGACGGAGCCTATCAAACCTTTGAGATCTGTAAAGTCTTTTAAAAAGAGGGTGCACCTGAGGGTGAAAATAAACTCTGATTGGTTAACAAGTAATAAGAGAATGAATATTATAATGAGAAGTGGGCTTATTCCAAGGAGGGTCTTGAAGTACATGACACTGAGCACCCAAATCTTGGTTGAAGAGATTTATCAATATCCATATCACCAATCTGACAAAAGGGAGAATCCACATTTTCCTAGACCTGTCGGAGTAAACACAAATAAGCAGGAATCCGCCCATTTGCTTACATTTGGAATTTCTTTACTGTCTTTGATTAGATCTTAATCTTCCTTGCTGGATTTCCCACACTGATTGATTTCTGGATGAGAAGGTAGAAAAGGGGAAAAAATCTTGGTCCTAATTCAATAATTGGTTATTAAATACAATAGAGAAATAGTCACTTACTTCAAAGCAGATACTCTATGTATTATTCTTTCCATTTTACAGATGAGGAAATGAGGTTCAGAGAAAGTGAATGACTCCACATCATCTCCTCATTTGCATTCTTATTAAAATTGGTACACAATTAAGTTGGAGGATTCATTTAAGTAGTCCTATCTTGGTCCCTTGCTGCTGTCACAGCATGAACAATGCCACAGCGAACATTAACCATAGCTGCCTGGTGAGATGTAGGTACTCTGGGAATCCTGAGGTTGCTAGGGAGTAGGGCCATTTAGATGACTGGGTGTCCTCTTGACACAGATCTCTTTAATTGCAGTCTAACTCTGTAGGTCTGAGTTAAATTTGCCTCCAGAACTTTTCCTTTGGAGTCAACACTTGATTTGACAGCTCAGTTTGGAGAACTGGAGGGCAAGTCAGCGTTTGGAAGAAGGTGATTGAGAAATGGCTCCTCAGAGGCCAAGTCCAATGATTTGGTTCACTCAGTCATGGGCTTTATACAAATGTGTATTGATTACTCTGCTGGGAGCCCTCTCTTGATTGGCTGTATTACATGTGCCTGAGACCCTAAGGTCCAATTCCAATGTGAATTCCCTTGGTGCCACACCAGAGCACATCAGTTAATCAGTTTTCCTTTTGGGTATCTGTCGATGAAACCACTAATGTTGCATGAGTGACCCAAACCATTACAGGCAGTTCCTGTTGTTTTGATAACTAAACCAGAGGCGGGAAGAAGCCTGTCCATGATGGGAAGAAGACTGGCTTCTGACTCTTCCTCTTAAAAAAATTATTTTATTTATTATATAGTCATGAATAATTCCCAGTTTCCTGGCTATGGAAGCCATGCTGTTACCATGAGTTACTGTCTTTCTTGAGTTCCAAGGACATCCTAGAGTTGGGATAATATTAAAGTGTGGTAAAATAGGGAAAAAATGCTCCATTTGGATCCAGGGAACCTAGGTTTGAATCCCAGTCAATGCTTTATAATACCTGTGTGACTATGAAGTCATTTCCCCTCTCTGTGCCTTAGTTTCTTCATCTGTAAAATGAGAAGGTTGGACTAGATATTTTCTAACATCTTTCTAGCTTTGAATCTATAGTCCTTTGAGTCTACATATTTATAGACCTCTTTAAGGTTTACATATCACTTCCTTCATGAGAACTTTGGAACATAGAGAGAATGAATATAACTAATCCCATTTCACTTTGATAAGTCTATGTGTTCATCAATCTGAGTGGTTCTGTCAATGGGGCTGATCAGATTCTGTGTAGACCTTCCCATCCTGTGTGATGCTTGTTCAATCCTCCTATTTCTCTTCCCTTGGTGACTCACAACCTAATGGGGACCTTCCTCCAGATCTCTTGGCATTGAGTGGAGACCCATGGAACATGCAGGCTACCTATTGGTTACCTTTTGTTCTCAGTACATGAACAGTCAATATTCCTTACCCATCATACACTTCACTGGGATATCTAGGTGACATAGTAAATAGAGTGCCAGGCCTGGAATCAGGAAGACCTGAATTCAAATCTGGCCTCAGATTTAGCTGGGTGACCCTGGACAAGTCACTTAGCTCTGTTTCCCTCAGTTTCCTCCTCTGTAAAATGATCTGGAGAAGGAAATGGCAAGTCACTCCAGTATCTTTGGGGTCACAGAGTTGGACATGACTAAAATGTAACTAAACAACAGCACCTCTCTGATGGAATGTTTTATGTTGCTTTGTGTTTTGACCAGCTCATTTCCACCCACCATGAGTCTCTCCACCACCTTTTGGGTAACCTTCAATGTTAATTCTTTAGAATACAGCTATGACTCATATACATATAGAATTCCTAGAAAAAAAATATTATTGATAAAGAATGGGTATTTGTTTTATGGTTAAGCTTGTGGGGGGGGATTGGGGCAGGTTATGGTCATTAAAAGTCCTGTTCAGTTTCCCAATGGCCATCCAACCCACTCATCTATATGTGTATCTACATACACACATATACACAAATATATTTGTAGAAATATGTAGATATATGTCTTATCTATTGATATCATCATCATTTATCCATTTATCTATCTCTGTCCTATCTCTCATCTGTCTGTCTGTATCTCTCTCTAGCTCAGTCTATCCTAGTTCTCATCTGTCCATCTATCTCTCATTTGTCTGTCTATCTGTCTATATATCTATTTGTCTCTGGCTGACTGGCATTTCTGTGGATTGCCAGCATTTGAACAAAAAACATTCATCATCCACTTGGTTTTTCTTATGTGGATGGATGTTCCAAACTATTTTAAGTAATTACAAATCTCATTTAGGAGCATCTGCAATGTTTCTAGGCTTGATTCAATTGGTTTAATACAATCCATAGAGAGTCTCTAGAGGACCTCACCATCCATAGGAATTCTTCTTCCATTTGAACTCTATAATGCACATGCCCATTTAACAGATAAGGAGTTGATGCTCAGAGTAGTTAAATGATCTGCTCATCTTAGTCACTGTTAGACAATAAATAGTTGGAGGGAAGGATAGATGGAACATTTATTAAGTGCATACTATGTGCCAAGCACTGTGCTAAGTGCTAGAGATATAAATACAAGCAAAAAGACAGTGAGATAGTACGTAGACATCCAGAAATTTGAGTTCAGTCTTCTGACTCACAGTCCAAGGCTCATTCCCACTATACCCATGATTTTCCCGAAAGTCCCTAAAAGCTCTTGAGATAGTATCTACTGCAACCCTCTCCTTTTGTCAGAAAAACACTCATACCACTAAAGACAGCTAACCACCCAACATGATTTTTAAAGCCCATGGAAGCCTGACATCCCATATCCCCATTGGTAATCCATTCCAATGTCCAAACTGTATCGTCAAAATATTCTTAACAATCTCTGTCTTGGGATGCTTGACTTGGGAAATGACAAGCTAGAGCTATGGGGGGCTTCAACAAAATTGTTATCAATTATTTTCAGGCCTTTGATAGATAAATGAGAGGGAATTCTTGGGCTAACCCTACTTATCTTCTCCCCCCCCCAATTAAATTCAATTATTTGCTTCAATTGAATACAAATAAACACACTTTATTTGATTCAATTCTATTAAACAAACAAAATACCAAATCCTTAGCCTGGACTTAAATTCCTTCCCAAGATGGCTCCCAGTTAGTCTTATTTCATATCCCTCCATTTCCCATACTTGCTCTTATAATCAAATTGGTCTGCTTGCTGCCTCTGTACACAATATTCCATTACCCACCTCCCATTTTGCCCATTTCCCATGTCAATAATGTACATCCTCCTTTAAAACACTACTCAGGTGTGACCTTGTTCTAAGGTCTTTCCTAATTTTCCCAGTTAGTGTTTTTTTCTTCTTGAAAATACTTTGTGGGGCAGCTAAGTGGTGCAGTGGATAGAGCACCAGCCCTGAAGTAAGGAGAACCTGAGTTCAAATCCGGTTTCAGACCAGACACTTACTAGCTGTGTGACCCTGGGCAAGTCACTTAACTCCAATTGCCTAAAAAAAATACTTTGTATTACTTTGAATAAACTGGGTATTTATTTATCTTGGTACTTGTCTCATCCTCCCCACTTCCCAAGCCAGTAAAATGTAAGCTCTCAGAGATCAGTGACTGTTTTGGTTTTGTCATTATAGACTCAGTACCTAGGACAGTGCCTTACACATACTATGTACTTAATAATTGAATTGAATTAATTACTGCTTCTTGTCTCATATAAAGTCCCTGACCTAAAATTCTAAACATCATCATGTGATAGCCTTTCCTCTAAATTTCCAATTTCATCTCTGGGAACATCCTTTCCCTAGATTAATTAGGTAGAATCATTAGGGGAATTAAAAAAAAAGTTAAGCACAAATTAATTCAAAATACTGTAGGTGAAAAAGAAAGGACTGAAATAATTCAAGTGCCCTTGAGTATTAATAACCATTTTTCTAAGGCTTAGGAAATGGTGTGTAAGTGATTTAGCAGAGCCACTTGAAGGGTAAAGCAATGCAGACTGGGAGTGGGGAATATGGTTTCCTGATGGTTTCTGATTAAGGAGTGTATGCCATTAGCAAACTGATCAGTAAGCTGGGAGGAAAAAAAAACTTTGAGATAGTAAATAATGAGTCCAACTAAAACTTTGAGACCTTACTATATGCAAGCTTTGTGGCTGCTCCCAGCAGAAGCTACCAGCTGTTATAAAAGATAATGATAAAAGAATCACTGCATTCACAGAATACCAGTGAACAAAGTATGAAAGCAATCAGAATTCTATGTCTCCTGACCAAACGGGGAGCAAGACCTTTTACAAATTCTCAAACCCAGTATCTTTTTAAGGCAGTTGTGTATATCCAAAGGTAAACAAAAGGCTAATTTTGTAAACACTCCAATAATTTAGTCCCAAACACACTTGATCTGCCTTAAGTAACTACATAATTATGTAGAACTAACATAAGATAATACTCGTATTTTCACAGAACCGTAGATTTGGAAGCAATGACTCAACATTTATTAAGCATCAAATAAGACAATATATAGGGCAGCTAGGTGGTGAACTTGATAGAGCACTGGGGCTGGATTCAGGAAGACTCATCTCCTTGAGTTCAAGCCTGACCTCAGACCCTGGCTATGTAACCCTGGGCAAGTCACTTAGTTGGCCTCAGGTCCTCGTAAAATGAGCTAGAGAAGGAAATGTCAAACTATTCCAGTATCATTGCCAAGAAAACCCCAAATGGGGTCACAAAGAGTTGACCATGACTCAACAACAACAACAACGAAAGGAAGACAATATATGTAGAGTGTTTTGCAAATCTTAGAACACTGTATAAATGCTAGCTATCATTAAACATCTACACTATGTCTATATAAATGAATCTACAATGTACTAAGTAAATGCTAGTCAAACTATTAAACTGCTACAATGTTCCAGGTAGTGTGCTAGGCTCTTGGGATAAAAAAGACAAATGTAAAATAACCTTTACCATCAAGGGGTTCATGTTCTATTTAGGGAGACAACATGTACATAGAAATGATCTAGCCCAAGCCTTTTATTTTACAGGTGATGAAACTGAGCCCCAGAGAAGAGTATCATCACATAATTGGTAAATATCAGAGCAAGCATTTGAAGTCAGGTCTTCTGACTTTTAGGGCAATCTTTCCTTTACTTGCCATAGATTTAGTCACTATCTTTTTTTTTCTAATTTAATATACTCATTAAAAGTAACTTTGGAAGTTATTTTTCAAATGGCAGGACTTTCACCCCATTTCATTCCTCTAAGAACTATCTACTTATATATAGATCATGGTCTATGCAACATGAAGGACTTCAGTGATGTATCTTTGGAAATCACTTGGATGGCTAAAACCTTGCATGTTGCTTTGGCTATGAGGACATAATCCAGAGAGGGTATGATTGACAGGTGACATCGGAAAGAAAGGCAATGATCCAATGACCATATATTCTTTGGCCAAACCTTAGACATGAATAAAAGAAAAATACAAGTCAAAACAATTAATAAATCACTCTCACATGGCTCCAGGGGAATCTTGTCACTAATATGCTTGAAGAGTTGGCCACTAACATGTGTCAGCCATGTTGTGTCAGAGGTCAACTTGAACCCAGGCTGGTTCTCCAACTACTTCACTATGATGTTTCTGTCTGCATTTCTACTTCTGCAGAATTCTAGGACTCTCTAACCCTTAAATCTAATTTACTTGGTTTGAAATACAGCTTGGAGATTGACTTATACTCTTTTGTGTTTCTCTATTACAACAGACAACGTGAAGAACTACTTTAACATGCTAATTAATATTTTTCTCAACAATGAAGTTAGACTTTGGAAGGTATCAATCAACATTTAATAATAAAAGCTAGCATTTCTATAGCACTTTCAGATTTGCAAATTACTTTTCAAATATTAGCTCATTTTATCTTCAAAACACCCCTGGGAGGTAGGAGCTATTATTATTTGAATTTCACAGATGAGGAAACTGAGGCACCCAGAGATTAAGTGACTTGCCTAGGGCCACACAAATAGTAAATGTTGGAGACTGGATTCGAACTTGGGTCATCCTGAGGTCAGGCTTGGTTCTCTATTACAAAGCTACAATGTGCTAGGCTAACCCTAACCCTATCTAATCCTAATTATACAATGTGCTAGGCACTGGACATACAAAGACAAAAATTAAACAGCCCTTGTCCTCAAAGAGCTTCCATTCAAAACATTTGACTGATTTGTTTGGTGTTGTGGTTTTTTTTTTCCTGACAGGGCTTAAACTCCTAATATTTAGTCTTGTGCATCATCCTAAATGGGAACTAGCTGGTGCAGTGGATAGAGCCTTAGACTTAGAATCAGGAAGACTCATTTTCCTGAGTTAAAATCTGGCCTCAGACACTTAGTGGCTGTGTGACCCTTGACAAGTCACTTAACCCTGTTTGCCTCTCAGGTTCTTCATCTGTAAAACAAACCGGAGAAGGAAATGGCAAACCATTCTAGTATCTTTGCCAAGAAAACCCCGAATAGGGTCATGAAGAGTCAGACATGACTCAACAACAAAATCATCCAAAATTTGAAAAGGAAATAACTAATAATTGATCTTAGAGATCTCAGCAAATGTCAAGTGCTTTGTAGTGAATGATTATTTATCTTTTTTTGGGCTAGGCAATGGGATTAAGTGACTTGCCCAGGGTCACACAACTAGTAAGTGTTATGTGTCTGAGGCCAGATTTGAACTAAAGTTCTGCTGAATCAGGGCTGGTGCTCTATCCACTATGCCACCTGGCTGCCCCATGAATGATTATTTTAAAATGTTCATATTTTATGAATAAAGATGTTCAGTCGCTGAGGCCCCAGACCCCCTCATGTCAAGTGGTGATGTCTCCAGTGAGTATCCTGCTCTAGCTGGAGAACAAAGTGTGGACCCAGAAAAAAGAATAAGAATGTGTATGTCAGATCCTGGGCCTAAAGCTGTAATGGACCGCCTGGCTTAATCCCATCATTCTACAAATGAGGAAACTAAGATCGTAGAGATAAAGTGGCATGCCCAACCCCGTACCAGTAATGAGTATCAAAGGTAGGAGCTGAACCCAGTTGTCTTACTTTCAGAGCCAGTGTTCTTTCTTTTGTGTTATGATGCCAACTGGATCTGCAATTCATAACATACTAAATAATGCAATTTTCAATAAATTCTTTTTTAATAGCATCTGTAATTTGTCAATAGATTCCTTATCTTGTCAATGTGGGGGGTATTCTTTCCACCTCAGTGCATGATAAAAGCCATCCCCACTCTTATTCTGCCTAATTCTTGTCCCATAACCTGTCAATCTTCCATCATGGATTCAGCCAATGTTCCGGAGGCTACCAGTGCAACATTCATTTCATTTTTGTCTCTGTATGCCCAATTGACACCTGGCAAAGGTGTTTAATGGATGCTTACTGAGATGAATTGGGCTTCCTGTCTGTGGCTTCTTGCTCTGGCTATAGAATGGCCTGCCTAGGAGGACAATCCTTTAGTGAGCTAGAAACAGCTAGGGAGCACCATAGCGCATAGAGCACCTGGCCTGAGGGCAGGTGGACCTGATTTCAAATCTATCCTCAGATACTTCCTAGCTGTGTGATCCTGGGTAAGCCACTTAACTTCTGTTTGCCTCAGTTTCCTCAAATGTAAAATGGAGATAATAACAGCATCTACTTTGCAAAGCTGCTATGAGGATCAAATGAGATAATAATTGTAAAGTGCTTAGCACAGTACCTGGCACATAGTAGGCACTTTTAGAATATTGGCTTTTATTATTATTAATTACTAATTGAGTTACCCTAGGTAAATCATTTGACCTCTCTCAGCATTGGTATCCTCACATGGAAAATGAGAAAGATAATAACACCCACTTCCTAGGTTTGTTGTGAAGGTCTAGAGAGATTACACTTCTAAAGAGTTTTGTAAACCCTAACTGGCTATATAAAGGTGCCTTATCAACCCACAGCAGTTTCTCTTTCCCCTGATTTCCTGTAGCACTTTCGACCCTAGTCAGAAAATTTACCACTTTATTCAACGATTAAGTTCAATTCAATAATTCAACGAGCATTTATTTATTTATTTATTTGTATTTTTTTTTCCTTTTTAGGCAATTGGAACTAGTAAGTGTCAAGTGTTTGGTCTGAGGCTGGATTTGAACTCAGGTCCTTCTGACTTCAGGGCCAGTGCTAAATCTTTTTTTTTTTTTTTTCCCCAGTGAGGCAATCGGAGTTAAGTGACTTGCCCAGGGTCTCACAGCTAGTAAGTGTCATGTGTTTGAGACTGGATTTGAACTCAGGTCCTTCTCACTCCAAAGCCAGAGCTCTCTCCACTGCACCATCTAGCTACCCCTCAACGAGCATTTATTAAACACCTACTGTATGCCAAGTACTGATGACATAAAGACAAACAACCAAATAGTCCCTCGAGGTCCCAGAATAGTTATTTCACTGACCTAGGAAACTTCCAGTGTGGAAACTCTTTCCACCAAGCAGGTGAGCAACTTGTCTGTAGCTATGCTGATGATAATCATTGGAGTGATGATATAGGAATAATAATAATTTATAGTCCTGTAAAATGTACAAAGTACTTTACATACAGTATTTCATTTTATCTGCCAAAAAAGCCCCTGAGAGGCAGGCATTTAAAATAATGTATAGCCTCAGTGATCTTCTTGGGACATTGAAAGGCTAGGTGACTTTCCTGGAATCACACAGCTGGTATATTTCAGAAACAGGTCTGTAAGCCAGGCCTTCCTTCTTGACTGTAATACCAGCTCTCTATCTGTTACACTATGTTTTGTGAATTAATAATTTAGTTATGCTTCTTGCTTCTTTTTTTCTTAATATCTTTTTATCCTTATTGTAAACTGGTATCTTGACTATTTTCTTGGATTGAAAGTCAGATGATCTGAGTTTGATTTCCAGCTATACTGTGGACTAGCTGTGTGGCCTTAAACAAGTCCCAATTGGGACCCAAGTACCTCATCCACAGAATTCATGAGATAGGACAAAATGATTAGGTGCCCTCTAGCTTTAAATCTATGGTTCTAAGTTCTATCGAAAATTGAAAAGACTGAGAGAAAGGGCTTATGTGCCATCACCTCCCTTTTCTTAGATATCATTAAACCCAAATTTTTCATAAAACCAGATTTGGAACAGATACATAGCACTAAACAATATTGGTTGGTAATTTTTTCTTATAAGCCCTTGGAATTAAGATCTGAGAGAAAGACGGAGAGCGCTTACCCATTGTTGCTACAGTGACTCATAATTATAGCCATCCTACAGGAGAGAGCCATTAGCATCCAACAATATTGTTGCTCTAGAATTATTTTGGGCCTGAATTTACCAAATAATTGCCTCAATTACCTCCTTCACTTTGGTCACGGAGACATGGGCAAGCCATTCGCTCTGGTTTCCTGCCTTGATCACTACTTTATGGTTCCGCCTCAATGGCTAATAAGTGTTTTTTTCCTATCACATCATAAACTTTGATCATTATTGTGGCAGAATCCTCATTCTTCTGTCACTCTATACTCAGCAATTCTACAGTAAAATAATAGTTAGTGGTGCTGTCACTGTATTATTGGACAGTGAGTGAGAGGCATTCTCACTGAGGACAGCTATAATTACTTGTCACTATAGTGACAAAGGTTGAATAGGAAACCATTTCTCAGGTGCTTAGAATTTGCCAGGATCATTCTTATCAAGGCCAAGGATCCTGTGGATGAGTCCCAAGGTCAACGGAAAATCTTACATTTTCATACAATGCCTTCTAATTGATAAGGAACATGAGACTTTTATTATATCAATGTTTGCTGAAATCTGGAGATGGGTAATGAAATAGTGGCCCTTTGTTTCCAGATCTGGTTAAGTCATTGAAAATGAAACAGTATTTTGAGGAATCAATAGGATGTAGGGTTCTACTCTAGGACTCCCAAATCTTCTCTCTTAAATAATTCAGACAGTTCAATTCCTAGTTTTCTTTAGCTCTTAGCTCAAATGTCACCTTCTATATTAAGCTTTTCCTGATCCCCCAACTGCTCTGTCTACCCCTCTACCATTTTGTATATATTTTGTGTCAACTTATTCATGTGCTTGTTGTACTCCCCAATGGAATGGAAGCTTCTTGAAAGAAGGCCTTTGTATCTCTAGTACCCACGACAATACCAGCATAAGAGACTTTTGATAAATGCTTGATGACCAATTGTGTTCCTTGCCTGGGGCCAAGTAGAGTCCAAATTATCCTGAGGATTATCTCAACTTCCCACTTCTAGGAAGCGGAAGCAACAACTTTCCTGATGACCTCTTCCTCCCTCCCTGGTGCTCTGACCAACTCCAAATTATGTACATCTATTTACATTTACTCATCTTTGTACATATCGCCCCTTCTTTTGAGGGCAGGAGCTTTTGTTTTTGGCTTTGCATCCCTAGCACAGTGCAGGGCACAGAGTAGATGCTTGCTGAATTGAATTGAATTCCACTCTAAAATTCATTGGTAGCCTATTGGGCCTGGCATTTAGAGCAGTTTGTCCAAGAGAATAGGTAATGTCACCAATTCCATTTGATTCCTGCAGTTGTTTATATGTGAGGTGATAGAGGGATAGGAAGCATGTAGAGATCCATGAAAGGAGGATTAGGAAAAGAGTGTTGAAAAATATTGAGACTGCTGAGTCAGCAGTTTAATGGAGACTCTACTGCAGGGGTGGAGAACCGGGGGCCTTGAGGCCACATGTGGCCCTCTAGGTCCTCAAGTGCGGCCCTTTGAATCCCAAGGGCTGTACTTGAGGACCTAGAGGACCACATGTGGCCTTGAGGATGAAGATTCCTTACCCCTGGGACTCTATTCTATGTAAAGCACTATATACAAAGTATTGGTGTCCAGTGAACTATAGACCTGATTGAATGTTGTTCTTCCTTTCTTGGATATCACTGTTATTACTAGAGGTCACAAATATCACTTTCTGGACACAAGCTGACACCATCAAAGGATTAGAGGATGATGTGGAATTATTTGGCTGGGTATGAATCTTTTGTTTGAACTGTGCTGATTGGTTACAGTCAGATAGTCTGGACAACCAATCTATTTTTTTGTTTGTTTGTTTGTATCTGCCACTTACTAAGTGCCTAGTACTCTGTTAGATGTCATAGGCTAGTGATGGCAAATTAAATAGAAACTAATACATACATAAGTACCCCTGTGGGTCTTGTGATGACTAAATTTTAAAATGCAGTGTTATATATATACATATATATATATATATATATGCTTTATTGTGTTTTTATTTACTTGGTTAAATATTTCCCAGTTATATTTTTGGGCAGCTAAGTGGCCCATTGGATAGCATGCCAGGCTTGAAGTCAGGAAGTCTCATCTCCCTGAGTTCAAATCTGGCCTCAGGCACTTACTAGTTATATGACACTGGGCAAGTCACTTCACTCTGCCTCAGTTTCCTGTAAAATGAGATGGCAAAGCACTCCAGTATCTTCACAAGAAAATCCCAAATGGGGTCACAAAGAGTTGGGCATGATTGAAAACCAACCATTACATTTTAATCTGGTCCTGGTTATATTCAGAGGTGTTGGCAGTCTTACGTAATCCATAGGCCCCATGTTTGACCTCTGTGCTATAGGCAATGCAAGAAAGTATATGATAGTGTTATACCATAAGAGAAAAGTTAAATTCATTCTCTTTGGTTCCAGAGGACAAACACTATAGCAATGTGTTAAAGATGCAAAGAGGAAAACTGAGATTAGAAATAAAGGGAAAGTTCCTAATAATTAGAGCTGTCCCAAAATAGAGTGGGGGTTCATTCATCAACAGGCATTTATTAATCTCCTGCTGTGTACCAGGCACTTACTGTGCTAGGTATTGGGGATTTGACAAAAGTGAAGTAGCCTCTGCCCTAAAGGAGCTTATATTTCTTTGGTTCCTATCATTGGAGGTCTTCAAGCAAAGGCTGGATGAAGACCTCTGTGGATTGCTGAACCAGGCACTGGTTTGTTTGTTTGTTTGTTTTGTATGGGCAATTGGCCACTGAGTTCCTTTCTAAAGCCAAAATTCTGTGATTCTGTATCTGCCACTCCAGTATCTTTGCCAAGAAAACCTCAAAAGGGGTCATGAAGAGTTGGACATGACTGAGACAATTGAAAAATAACAACAGAGAGCCATCCACCTAGCAAGTTAAGATCTAAAACGCAAACTCAGTTCTTCTTATTCTACTTAAGCATTCTTTTTACTTCCCTATATGAGTTATTGGATTTGAATGGGTGGAGTAAGGTGAGGAAAGTAACGTAAAGCTTTATTTACATTCATCTCTCCCCCACCATGGTTTATATCTTTGCTCATGTATTTCCCATCTGCAGTGTCCCACCCTCTCTCCTCCATCTATGACAATTATAGACATTCTCCAAGCCCAGTTCAATTCTCACCTATTCCATGAAGCCTGCTCTGACTACTCCAGTTCACACATGTTTCTCCTTTCTGTGAATCCTTCAAACATTTTTATTCAGCACCATAGTATGAACACTTCTAATTATTTCACGGATATTAGCAAAGTGCCTGGCCCATAGTAAGCACTTAAAAATGTTTTTGATCTATTGATTGATGTCAATCTTCTTTTCCCAAATTAGGTTGTCAACTCCTTGTGGGCAAGGGCCATGGCTTGTGTGGCTCCTATATTCTCTACAAAAACTAGCATGGCGTTGGGTATCTAGTAGGTGCTCATACCTGTTAATTAATTGACTACCAGACATTATTCAGGCTGATATAAAGATCCAATATCATGGACCAGAGATTGGATTTTTTTTTTAATGTTGAGAAGACTGACCACCTGTACCTACAGAGTAAGGGGGTCAACCCATACTCTGAAAGCCCAATTAATAGAACTACTGAGATACTCTTTGTCCTCATACCAGAACTTAATCAAATGTATAAACTAAGCCTACATTTCTCTATTGAATTAATTAACCAACTAAAGGCATATGCAAATAAATCCTTAAGCCCTTGGATGAAGAAGATGATACGCAGGAAATATATTGGAATTAGTTGAAAGAATTAGTAAGACCTCTGGACCTATGTATATCTGATAAGAGATTTAAGTAAAAAAAAAAGGTAGTCAGCTTTGGTAGTGTTTGAGAATGCAGACTCTGGCTCCTATAACTGAAGGAAAGCAGGGGATGAAGGGAAGGAATTGAGTCTTTCTCTTCCCTACCTTTGAGTAGAGGATGATCACGTGAACTTCAAAAAGTTTGAAGGTTTGGACTTTCCATTAGAGTGGGTACAATGTCCTAGGAGCAGCAGTGACCTGAAGTCAAATTAAACACACCAAGGAAAGGCAGCTTCAGGGAGCATGACCGCTCCAGGGAAGAGAGAAGTACAGCTATCAATTCTCAGTACTCAGGGTCTAATAGAAAGCTATACCTTAGGGGAACTTCATGAGTACTCCACTCCAGTATACACTTCAGACTGAATTTGCCCTTTGGCCACATGAGTATTCTAACCTTGATCCCACTTTCCCTTGGACACTGTAAGAACTTGTGGGATCTGCTTTGCAGAGATGTTTTATAACAATAGTCTTACTATGTCATCTTAGTAAGGACCCATTTCTAAAAGCTAATAAAATCTGGCTGACTAATTAATAATCAATAGAGAATATGCCAGAGGGAGGATCATGAGTAACAGTACTTGAAAACTACCCACAACCCATGGGGGTCACTCCTAGAACCCCAAGGGGAGAAGCAGCAGTTCATGGTGAACCAGCGAACTAGTGCCAGTGGTCATTAGGAAAGTATTCCAGGGAGTTGGGGATGGGATTCTACATAGATAAGCATCAGAAATTTTGTTCTTGAATGATGTGGATGACAATATCACCCAATGGCATTAGTGGGCTTTCCTTCTATCCGATATAATTAAACATCTCCAAAAAACTGAGATTAGGGGGTTTATCCTTTATTTCTTCTTTCTCCAGGTCAGACTGATAACATATATATATATATATATATATATATATATATATATATAGTGAAAATCTATGTATGTTAACAGAGATCAGAAAGTAATTTGGAGGAAAAAAAAAAACAATAATTGCTTACCATGTTCTATTTCCTATATAGTTCCTATAAAGTTACTTAAGTTGACTTCATCATCATCATCATCATTTCACTTCCTCTATGGAGCCTTCATTCATCACCAACAATTTCTCTCCTCAGTCCTTTTCTAATATTTTGTTCCAGATCTTAAAAATACACTTACAAAAACATTCATTATAGCTGACTGAGGTTTCCCCTAGTAGATTATAAACTCTGTCCAATCCAAGCCAATGTATCAAGCATTTAACAAGCATTCACTGCCCACAGGGTGCTGTGCTAGGCACTGGAGAAACAAAGAAATGAGAAAAGTCTATTTCTTTATGGTGCTTACATTTTACTGGAGGAGTGGTGTTAGATGTGACATGTAAAAAGCAAAGCATAACATGAGAATTTGAGGCCACAGCATTTACCTTTAGGGAGATCATGAAAATCTACTCATTGGAGAAGGCCAAGCCTTAAAGGAAAACTGCAGAGTTGAAGATATAGGGATGAGGAAAGAGTGGATTGCTGGTATGGAGCACAGCCTAGTGCAGGAGAATGAGACCTGGTTTTGGAGAATAGAACACAGGTAAGTTTGGTTGAAAAGCAGGTAAAAGAAAAGGGTAAAATGAGCAACAGATTGGGAAAAGGAGGTTGAAGCTGGATTGTAGGTGGCTTTCGTGTGGCAAGTTGAGGTATTTGTATTTTATCCCCCTGGCAAAAGGTGAATAAATTGGAATTATTTGATAATTTTAAAATTATGGAGGCATAATTATATGGAATGGAGAGTCATGGTTCCATGTGCTTCACAACAGCAAGGGTTCTGTTTGATCTAAACTTTGCATCTTCCTTAGTGTCTAGAATAGTGCTTAGCACCCAAAAAGTCCTTGCGAGATACTCACTGAATGAATAAGTAATTCTAGATAAATTAATACCCCCAAGCACAAGTGTGGATGGACTCTAGAGGTGTCAGCATATGACAGTGTCATTCCCATTGAGAACAGATGCAAAAATAAAAAAAGCACATCTTGGTGTTACATATAATATATTGAGTCTTTACAAGGCTGGCCCTTTAGTGGGGTTCCTACTGAGCAATGTCTCTCTCATTTCCAACTTTACAGATTCAGAAACTCTGCCCTCCAGGTGATCAGGTCTAGAGGATTGAAGGCCTACTGACAAATACTTGAGAAGCTGACTTATAAACCAAGACATTTGTTCACTTATGGTGGAAATTATTCCTTTCCATTGGCCAGAATAATCATGTCAGTCGCTAATCAAAACCTTGACTTCCTAGGATCAAGGAACCTAGGAAAGTGAATGAATGCTCTGCAAATTGCCTGGCTAGGATCAGAGCAAAGGGAATTACATAGTCTTATGTGATATTTCCTTCCTGGCAGTCAGAAAACCTGGAGAATCTTCCCTGCTCTATCATAGATCACAGCTGTTGAAGTGACCTGAATCCTTATGTCTACCAGATAACAAACAGTATCTCTTTTCCTTTGCACAGATGCTGGATAAACCTTGAAAAATGCTTTCTTTCCAGCTCTCTTTTTTCAATATATCTTGTTGGTGATGAAAAGCTCTTAGAATGTAGTTTCAACTTTCAACACATTTTTTTTTTGTCAACTTACTTTTTAGATGGGCTTCTTTCATTATGAAGGCTTAGGGAGGAGCCTTAATCACAGCCACATATTTTGCAAACTTATCTTTCATTCAGAAACCCATCTTCATAACACCAACATTCTACTGGCTGGTACCATGTGGCTGTGAATCATGGCATGTCACTATTGACAAAGGATCAAAATGGTGGGTACTAAAAAAAGCAAAGGAGAGATGGATGGTGGTGGGAATACCAAGGCAGCAGAATATTATCCATGATTCCTGGTGTGTGAGAAGTGTCCTAAAAGACATCATCTATGAAATTTAGGATCTAAAAAGGAGACTGGCTAGTCTTATAGTGGGAGTGAAATAGAAGAGCTGGATAGTGTGAGGGGAGTGCTGATAAAGACAGATCTAGAGCAGCACCTCATAAACTAAAGGGGCAGAATAAAACATATTTTCCAACACAATCAATAAGTGGATTTGTCTAACATGTCTATATTATTTGTTATGGGAAGAGGGCATTTATTTTGGGGGAGGGAGAAGTGACAATAATGATGATAAGGTGATAGTGAAAAGAAGACAAAGAAATGAGTCATCAATGAATTATTTTAAAATATATGTAAGAGAGCAGAAGGACATTTAGAAGGGGACACAGACAAGCTGGACAGCACTGGTACTACCATGTTAAATTTAATATATACTTTAAAAAACAAGCAGTATAATGAGGTAAAAATATAATCTTTTTCCTTCTTTATGGAAATGTGTATGTTGGCTAATGTTGACTAAATTCATAATAAGAGAAAACTAAGTGCCTACTATGGGCGAGGCACTGTGTACTAGATGCTGAGAATACAGAGACAAAAACAAAACCATCTCTAAGGAACATATGTTCTCTCATGGGAAATAATAAAAATTCACATATGTTAACACAAAATAGGTATAATGCAAATGATGGCACCAGAGGGAAAAATTAGGAAAGACCATGCAGGAGGTAAAAACTCATGAGAGCTAAGTTTTCAGGAAAGCTAGAGATTCTAAGAAGAAGATGAAGAGGGAGATGAGGAGCCAGACAGCCTCTTCAATGGCACTGAGATGGGACGCGCAATGTGAGAAACAGAAAAGCAAGTCAATTTGAATTGACTATTCAGTGTGTGAAGTGGGATGTTTAATACACCTGGAAAGTCATACTGGAGCCAGACTGGGAAGGGCTATGGCAACAAGGAGCCACTGATGGCCAGGCTTGGGCTTCAGCAGGGAGAACAATCAGAATGCTATTATATAATCCAGAGAGCATTTGTCAATGTTGTAAAGCTTAGCACAGTACTTGGCAAATAGTGGGCAATTAAGCAATATTTTTTTCCTTCCTTCTTTTTCTTCTTCTCTTCCCTCCCTCCATCTTGCAAAGAACCATCTCTTATAATAAAGAATAAAAATGATGGGGAAGGGGAAAATTCAACAAAACTAACCAACATATTTCAAAGTCTAATGTTAAAAGTAGTGTTCCACTATGTGGAATTAAGTTTTGATTTTTTTAAAATTTGTTTTTGGTTATTATTCTTTCCATTTACACTATCATCATCATATATGTTATTTTCCTGGTTCTATTTCACTTTGCATCAGTTCATGTAAATCCTCCTATGCTTCTAGATCATGTGCTTTTTCTATAGAATTCCACATTTTAAAAATGTAGCTTTATTTAGTAGGGATTGCCTTTTTTATTATACCTTATGTTCATCATCAGATCTTGAAAAGTCTAGTGTTTACTTAGCTGCTGGTGATACGTTGCTTTGGTTTGGCTTATGGGAAGAAATTAGAATCAAATACTCAATGAGTTGAATCTTAGAGTTGGGGCACCTATCTGAAGATTGTAAGAATGTGTGATTTAGAGGATCTAAAACTGTAGGAGACTAAGAGGCAATCTAATCCAACTTCTTCACTTTACAAACAAGAACACTGTGGTCTAGGAAGGTACATTTGACTTGCCCGTGGTCACATAAATAAACAGCAGGGATGAATTTTGAATCTAAGTTCTCTGATTCCAAAGCTAATGCTTGCCTCAACAAGGAGAGAAGACCTGGAGTCAAACCTTGTTGTTGATGCTTATTTGTTCGGCCTTGGGCAAGTCAAATGAACCTTCCGGGACCACAATGTCCCAGTGTAAAATGAGGTATGGACAAGGTGTCCTTTGAGGTTCCATCTAGCTCTAGTTTTAGGATTTGATGTGAGACCTTGGACATGTTCCTGACCCCCAGCTTCCTCATCTATGAAACGTGAGGGTTGCATTAGATGGCCCGAGTCCCCTTCCAGTTTTACATCTATAATCCTAATGGAGGAAGACATGATATCAGTGTAATCATGGATCCCTTGAAGATCTAAAGCATATTTGAACACAAATTTTTCCGGTAAAATTTTCACAAACAATTAATCATATCCACTGGGTGTTGATTCTTCTTCCTTTTCTCTATATTGGAGAAAACAAATTGCCTTTTGGGTCCCTATGATTCTATCCCTCATCATCAAGATAGGCACCTTACAAAGGGCTAGATAGATACATGACTAATCCCATGGTTAAATAACTAATCCTTTTATGATTGGGCCTCACCCATAGGCAGTCAAAAATACTTATTGAATTGGAGTAAAGAAACTCTAAAATATTTGCTTCAATGATATCCAAAGGTAATGGGTTAATTACGTATTGCCAGAGGGGAAAACATTTTCTTCTGCTGCGGTATTGATTTGTTGCCTTTTAAAAGAAAATGATACTTTTTCTAATTACAAAAGAGGGTTAAAAGCTATTGGCTTCCAAAGGTAGGTCATCCCTAATGGACGAGGAGTGATCAATGGACTAACACGACCTCACCATCTTTGTTGCTTTATCCAGGACTACGAGAGAACTGTGAGCAGAATTGAAAAAAAAAAGACCTCAAACCATTTCCCCCTGGTCTTTAGTAAATCTATGTTCTGAGCATCTCTTGAATAGGGTGGAGAATTGAATCTGCTATTGTAGTAAACTTGTTGGGGTTCGGGATTGCCCTGTGGATTGTTATTGAGTTACACACACACACACACAGATCTATTCATATGTATTCATATAATACATATTATATGTATTTATATTTATTTAAGTATACTTGTGTAAATATACATATATACATATGCATTTACACACAGATTAATTGACCCTTATTCCTATGTGACCCCTTTCTACCTTCCTATTCAAAACAGTGATGGCTACAGAGTGGCTTGGGTAGTGAGGGTGGGGAGATGGGAGTCAAAGAACATTAAGAATTACGCAATTTTTAGACCATCTACAAACATTTAACTTAACTGTTGGTATTATAAGTGTGAGATTTATCCAATGACTAACAAATTAACATGAGAAGAATTGAATCACACCAGTGTTGACATTCATGCAATAAAGGATATTGCAAGCCAGAAAACTAGATGAACAGTGCCTAAATGGAACAATAGCTCACAGGTTGTGTTAAAGTAAAGAAGATGACTGAGCTAGTTTTCCTTTAAATCCGAAAGCAATTAGAAACATCATGCCATGGGACAGCTGATCATATCACAAAAGCACAGAATTGTGGAATTAGAAGTAACCTCAATTTAACTCATACTCAGAAAGGAATCCCTAGGATAATATATTAAACTAGTGGTGATTAAGTTTTTGCCCTCCACTGAGAGAGAACCCTCCTGAAGCAAACTGTTCCACATTTGACTAGCTTTCCTTTTAAAGAAGTTTTTTTTCCTTTCTGTGACATTAAGCCTTTGGCCCTTTGCAAGGTCTACCCATTGCTCCTGAT
Source organism: Vombatus ursinus (assembly GCF_900497805.2). Classification (NCBI taxonomy): domain Eukaryota; kingdom Metazoa; phylum Chordata; class Mammalia; order Diprotodontia; family Vombatidae; genus Vombatus; species Vombatus ursinus. The sequence goes on from NW_020954577.1 coordinate 39,536,527, forward strand.
TCTGCCTGTTGGGGCCAAGCAAAACAAGTTTATTCATTTCTCTATGTGATATCTGTTTAAAGATAACTCTTAGGTAAACCATGACTCTCCTCTGTTCCAGTTCCTTCAATTAATCCTCATATGGCATGTATTGAAGGCCCTTCAACATATCTCTTTGGATACTCTCCAACTTATTGATGTTCTTGATAAACTGTATCACCTAGAGTTGAACACAGTAGCACAAATGTGGTCTGACTAGGACATAATACAAGGGAACTATCAGGTCCTTATTTTTGGAAGCTATGCCCTTTTTAGTTTTTTTGAGCTGCTACATCACACTGCTGAGTCATGAGTGTGAGCAAAAGTGGTACCATGAAGATAATTGTAGCTTATTCACCAATATTCATTGCAGAGATTAAAGAGATCCTGGAATTCTAAAAAGAATCGGATAAGACCTTTTGAAACAAATCAACATATAATTTGATACTCAATTGCATTTCAAAGTTAGGCACAAGAAAAGACTAAAACACATTGGAAAACAAGGTTCACAATTAAGAAATAAAAGGTTTGTGGAGTATGAGGCCAGAGGCTTCATGCTTATATATGAATGTGTTCTTTGATGAGAGAAAGTCCAAAGGCATTAAACATAGTGAACCTTGAACAACAGGACAAAAAAAAATGAAACTTGCTATCTCATAAGACAAGAAATGTCTTGTCACTGATATGGGAGATAATGTTCAAAAGATTTGTACATGTATAATCAGATAATTGACCAGTTAGGATAAAGCCCAGATGAGAAGACACTCTAAAATAAGTAACATTTGACATTCAAATATGCAATATATTTTTCTGTGGTAACTCCTATGCTAAAGTGGTTCAAGGAATATCACTCTAGAAGTGTATAAACAGAAAATGAAGTATATTATTTGTGCTCTTAGGGCAAGTATACAGAGGACAACCTGAGTGCTTCAATGGTACCAAAGAAAGAAAGAGAAGAAAAGAGAAAGAAGGAAGGAAGAAGGAAGGAAGAAGGAAGGAAGAAAAAACCTGGAGAAGGCTTCCAGGGTGGTAGATAATGGAGGCTCTATGGGAGAAAATGGACAAGAATAACAGTATGGGATTTTGTGGATGGGTTACAATCTATATGGATGAGGGGAATGCCCTTGTTAAGTTAACTGTGGATCCATTAAAGTGTTGAATGTCTTCCTGTCAGCAAAGAAGAGGTGTTCAGTCCATACTTAATCACTTAAATCAAATTGTTTTAGATATGGTAATTCACAGGGCATCATGTAACTTCACACTTTCTCTCCGGCTGCATGCTAATTTCCCATTAAGGTAGCAAAGCCATGCTTGTCCTGGAGAGACAGTGAAAAATGGTAGATAGGCTCATAGATTTAGAGCTGGAGGAATCTTAGAAGCCAACTAATCCAAACTTCATTTTATAGATGAGTAAACTGAGGAATGGGGAGGCTATGACACTTGTCCACAGTCACATAGCTAGTAAACATCAGAGGTAGCATTTGAACTCAGGTTTTCTGACTCCAGAGTTAGCATTACCCCCATTTTACAGATTAAAAAAACTGACTCTTAGGGAAGTTAAGTAGTTTGCTCAAGGTCACACAGCTGGTAAATATCTGAGGAAGGATTCAAACTCACATCTTCCTGACTCCAAGCCCAGCACTCAATCCACTGCACCACCAAGTGGTCAAAGATAATGAGAGTGTAAATAAAACCCATGTCATGAATGGTCTAACTTTTCTTTCCTATTGCTGTCCTTAGCTGAAGCTAGGTCTGCAGTCTGCCCACAAATAAAGAACAGTCATGCAACCACTCACTTCAAGAGAAATTCAGGATTTTTTTTAGAGGGAAATTACTTTTGATACATAAACTTGTGTTTACGTGCAGGCGTCACTGGATCCTGCACACTTGTACTGGTGTGTTGAAATTTTAGTTCCATCTTCTTATGACTTCACTGATTATTCAGAGAAACTCTATGATTTTAGAAAGGGGTGCAGAAAATCAGAATGTGGGAATACCAGAAAACGGGATTGTGATTCAGATAAAAAGAACATTTTTCTGGTAGGCAAATCAAATAAGCATTGATTTGTTAGATTTCAGATTTCTAAGGACAATTCATCAGTCCACCAATTAGCCTTTATTAAGTATTTACTATGTGCCAGGCATGATGCTAAGTGCTGGACATGCAAAGAAAAGCCAAAAAAAAAAAAAAAAGCTTGTGTGTGTATTCAAGGGGGAAATTCTCATTATTTTTTATACTATGGCTAGCCTCATTTCTCTGTGATTACCTATTCTCCTGTTGGACCAAAAAAATCTCTATTTCATATTGATCAAGAGAAGGAATGGGGCTGATTGCATCGACGAGCAAGTAAGTAATTGTCAGCAAAAGAGCTAATGTGGTTTTCCCTTTACTGTATTGCAAAAATAAAACCTTACTTTGGAGCATAACAGTGCAATAAATTAGAGAGACTCACTGTCAGAAATTCTTTTATTCCGGAGACCTTTCTGTTGCTTTGATTTTGAAAGCAAAAAAAAAAGTTCAGAGCCCTTTTTTTCATCTTATTTTGGTTCACTCAGCTTTAGTGTTTCTCCTTGTCAACGGAATAGAGATAGAACATTTGTAAAGAAAAGCTACAGATGAATGTCCCTCCCAGTTCAGCACTGTCATCTGCATATTCCCTAAATGTCTATCTCTTTGCCTAGCCCCTTCACACCCAAGCCTTCATGCCACTTCTATCACCTGCTTGACTTAATCAGACGATGGGATGTTGTCCAGGCGTTGCTTATTTGTGGACCTTCTGTAATCTACACCAGGTGCAAAACATGCTTCTGAGCAGTATTTACTCAAAACCATAGCTCATGAGCCCCCACTGGTGTTTCTTTTGCTAGATTAGACAGAAGCTACACTATTAGATTATGAACTCATGGAAGGTGGCATCCTGGGCCATCATAGGTCATATTAACCTCTCTCTTGCCACTGGACTCTGATGACTCTGGAGGAGAAATCGAGGCTAATGACTTTGTGCAACGCCTCACTCAAATACAATTCACCCTTGTGATGTCATTGGTCCTTTTGGAGAATGAAGTGGACCACAACAACAACATTGAAAGTAGAGACTTTAGCCTTTCTTTGTATCTCCAGCACTTAACACAATATTTGGTACATAGCAGACAACAAACGCTTATTGACTGACCAGCTATTTCAAAGCAAAAGACACTTAAACAGCATAGCAAACGACCAAGACAATTCCACCCTATACATATAGGAACAACACCAATTCTCTCTCTCCACTTCTCTATTGAAAGTCATGTCACTATCCCCTTTTATTACCCCTCAGAACCACAGAAGAGAGACCCAGGAAATATCCTCATGAATGGGAATTTCCTGACAGCATTGGCAGAAATCTCTGACTATTGCACGTTATGTATTTTTCAGTCAGTTGCTCAAGATGTGCACAGTCAGGCAGATGCACTGGCTTCCAAATAGACAGAATAGTATAGTCACTCAAAGGAAGTGGAAGAAAACTACTGGAGCTCTTAGAAGACCCTGAATCTCAGCCCTGGAACTACACAGGGCATTAAACTTGGCAGCTTGGCTGCTCTGGACAAAAACTGCAAGATGAATGGCATAGCCTGCTGCAGCTCCTCCTAGCTAGGAAGTACTTACTTGACAGATGGGGTCTAGACAGCAGCTATGAAGAAGCATCCAGGAGGGGCAACCCATCACTTGATTTTTCTACCTTGGCTCTGATGTTGATTCTGTCACACGTGCAGTCCGCTCAGGGATTAGGGATAGTGTTAACAATGTTGTTTTTTCCTCCTCCTCTTTCCCTTTTAATCTCTCTTAACTTTTAACTCTTAATCTTTTAATCCTTTTTTAACACCCTCCGACCCCTCCTAGGGTAGCCCTAAAATTTGTCTGCTGTGCATGCCCTTGGGGTAGTGACGTTCAGAATTTCCTCCCAATGAATCTCTCTTAACCTCAAAGAATTATGAGCATGTACTCTAGAAAAGATCTTATTTTTAAAAAATTTTAAAGATTTAATTTTTTTAAAGTTTAGTGTTTTATTTCCCCCCAATTACATGTAAAAGCAATTTTCAACATTCATTTCCACCCCCCAAAAAGGATTTTAACCCCTAAATATCTGGATAATTGCTTAGTCACCCTTTTCACTTTCTCTTTTTTTAGTTCCATTGCCCTAGAATAGAAACCAGTCCTTATTCCATAATGAAGCCATGTTTCACATTAGATGTGCATGTGAATACAGTCTGCATGGGAACATGTGTTTTGTAATCCATTCTCATACCCAGACCATTATTGTTTTTTCCGTTCCTTCCTTTGAATTCAGTTTCCATGATCTTTCTATTCACATTACTGTAGTCATTGGGTAGGATACTCTTCTGCATCTACTTCCTTCAGTCTATATCAATCAGTCCATATAAGACTTCCTATGTTTCTTTAAATCCCTCACGTTCTCATTTCTTACTACATAGGCCTATTCCGTTGCATTTTCCTCCAGTCTTCCAGGTTCAAGCCTTCATGTTATCCTGAACTTCTTACTCTTCCTTGCCCCACAGAGCCAATCAGTCGCTTGATTTTGCTGTTTCTTGTGATATTTATCACATCTGACCTCATGTCTTGATTTATCTAGCTATCACCTTATTTCAGTCCTTTATCACCTTTAATCTGTATTAGTGCAATGATCTTGTAATGCAATTCCCTCCCTCGGATTTTTCCCTCACCCCATTTCATCCTCTACAATGCTAAAATGATTTCCTTTAAACACAAATCTGACCAGCTCACCCCACTTAACCAACTACAATGTCTCCTGGTTGCCCCTAGGATGAAAGAGGAACTCCTCTATTTAGCTTTCAAAGCCTTGGCTCCAGACTACCTTTCCAGGCTCTTTGGGCATTATTTCCTATCCAGTGATTCAGTTAATACCACCCTTCTCTCTGTTACTCTTACCCAACACTCTATTTCCTTCTTTGTGCCTTTGCAATGACCATTCCACATGCCTGAAATGTACCCTTTTACCTCTGCCTCATAATGTCCCTCTTTTCCATTAATACACAGCTGATACACCATCATGAAGTCTTTCCTGATCCTCCCAAATATCGAGCCCTTCATCCAAAACTACCTTGTATTTAACTGCTTGGCATTTATTTGTATTTGTTTTCCTTACATATATTCTGTACACACTAAATATAGCCTTGAATAAGACTAGAAATACACATGAGTCAGATTATTTATTTAAAAAAACCCAAAGTTTCCTCAACTTAGAAATTTTTAGGGATATTCATTGAATAGGCACTTCTGAGCACAACAGTTAAATACACTCTACCTGTTCTCTCCTGTACTGAGGATTTATTGTACCTTTCCCCTCTCTCCCCTCTTCACCCTGCTGCTGTCTTCCTCTTGGGATAATCAACTCAATCTGAGAACATATGTTCAGAACCAAAAACCACTTCCAAGCTTAGTATTTATTTCTTTTCTGCTGGGTGAACAGCAATGAGTGACTGAGCTTTTATAAGGCTATTGAAAAAAAAAAGGAATTTCCATCTCAGAGGTTCCTGAGGTTCTATTGTGGACATCTCCAAAGGGACTGATGGGTCTCCCATACTTGATCACCAACTACTTTGCTGAAACATGTGCAGAATAGATTCCCTATCTTTGTTCTTTTTGTCATCACACCACGCTAATCTTATTTCCTTTTTTTTTTTTAAGAGAATGGTTCATAAATTCTGTGGTTGATTAGAGGACTATCTGATATCTAGATTATCTTCGCTGGAGAACTCCATAAAATGATAAATTACATAGGGTGTCCCTAAAGTTTTAATGCAGCACTAAGACTTTAGAGGCATCATGTACTTTCATAGGTAAAGGGAGTTTCCTTATCTGTCAGTTTTCATTGTCTCTCATCATTGGTACATAGCCTCTATGGACAGTGGCATAGTGGATAGAATGCAGAGCCTGGAGTCAGGAAGACCTGAGTTCAAATCTGGCCTCAGACACTTATTAGCTGTGTGACCCTGGGCAAGTCACTTAATGCTGATTGTCTCAATTTTCTTATCTATAAAATGAACTGGAGAAGGAGATGGCAAACCACTGCAATATCTTTGCCAAGAAAACTCCAAAAAGAGTCACTAAAAGTTGGATTTGACTGAAAATGACTAAATAACAATAACCGTAATCTGATAAGACTAATTCCTACCTCCATTTCTAATCTAATTTTCTTCAGCTGCTCCCCTTGCCTGGAATGTTTGCCCTCTTCATCCCTAACTTTCCTGGCTTCCTTTAGGTCCCACCTAAAATCCCATCTTCTATAGGAAGTCTTTCCCAACCCTTCTTAATTCTAGTGCCTTCACTCTGTTAATTACTTCCTATTTATCCTTGTATATAGCTTGTTTGTACATAAGTGTTTGCTTATTGCCTCCTCTTATAAGTTCCTTGAGAGAAGGGACCATCTTGACTCTTTTTATATGGACAGGGTTAACACCATGCATGGTACATAGTAGGCCCTTAATAAATGTTTATTGAGCAACTAACCAATCAGGAGTGATTCCAGAGGAACGTGACCATGTCATATGAAGAGCTGAGGCAAGTGGAAATGTTTAACTTGAGGAAGACAAGACTAAGAGGGACCATGGGAGCTATCTTTAAATATGTGAAGAGCTAGCTTATGGAAGAGGGCATAGGTTTATTCTGTGTTGCGTAAGGGGAAAAATGTATCCAATTCAAGACCAAGGGTAGAAACTGCAAAGAGCTCAATGTAAGGAAGAACCTTTTGATGATTAGAACTATTCATCAATGAAACAAATGATCTTGCATAGCAATGAACTTCCCATCACTGAAAGTGTTCAAGCAGAACTAGATGAATTTATATAGACAAGAGTCCTGCCTTGAGTAGGAGATTATGGGCTAGATGATCTCTAAGATTCTGCTAAGATTCTTTTATTTTTAGACGATCTATTTTCACCTGTAATTCAGTTGTTCACATCTGTAAGGTAGAAACAATAAGTTTTATTCCTCCTGGCTTCCAAGAGAAATAGGGAGGGCTATCGGGGAAATCCCTGTATCTAGTATGTGGGAGGAAAGTCGAATAAAGGTACCTTGATTGTTATTATGTTGTGAACACCGCTCAAGGAAGGTATTCCATTTCCAGCCAGACGTGTGAATAGTCTTGAAGCCAATAGCTTAGGGAGGGCATTATATTGGGTAGGATGTTTCTCAGTAAAATAGATACGCTTTTCCTTTAAAGGGAAGGTGGAGTTTTTCATGGGGGATTTGTCAGTGCTTGGATTCTGGGGCAATGTTGTTTTTTTTTTAATTTAAAATTTTAAACCTTTTTTTTGACTCTATACAAATGCAAATCAATCAACAACGACTTCTATAAAATGCAACTGAAAACACAAAGATATACAAGAGATCCTTCAAATAGAAAGGTATTAGATTACAGATTGGCACCTTTCCTAGGACCAGAGACTTAATTGATTTGAGTTCACTTGGCTTACCAGTTCTAAATTAAGAACAAAGAATGCATCAGAGAAAGGTGACCTCTGGCTGGGAGTCAGAGATAAAAAATAGGGGACAGTCATTGGTCTGCATACCAGAAAAGGAAGTTAGTCAAAGGTCCATGTGGGTTTTCCCTTCCAGCCTTCCCTACTTCCAGTCTTTCAGGTCAAATGTAGTTATCTTTCCTCTGGTAATAATCTCTATTAACTGTTCTCTAGCTGCCCTGGAGGCAAAGTCAGACCTTTGCCATTTCAAGGTCAACACAAAATCTGAAGAACATTGGGATGCCTTACTTTTTTTTTTTTTAAGGGTTGGTCCAGTTTTCAGTTGAGAAGATGCTGTCCTGCCTTGTTAGCAATGGAAAGCTACCTTTTCAAAATACTGCTGTCCCCTTTTCCAAGGCATCGGAAAACCACCATAACCCTCTCTGATCTTGCAGCCCTCAATTCCATTTGGTAGGTAGAGTTACTTTATTAAATAATTATATTATGCAATTATAGATGATAGAGCACCCAGAAGAAGCCTGAGAAAAATATCTGCCTTTGAAAGCAACAGGCAGCAATTATTGCATTATGGGTTTTATGTTCAAGTGCCTCTGGATATGCTGCTAGTGCAAAATGGAAGGAAGCCCTTCTCTCTCTTATTTCACAAAAGGAGGGATTCAACATAGTATGTCAAAGTCAGGTGGGTCTTAGTTATAAATCAGGGTTGTGTCTCTCAATTGAAGCATTTTCCCTCACCTCCTTCAGTCACAAGCTGCTGCTACGGCCACTCTCCCACTCCCCCTCCATGTGCTATTGATTATTTCCAACTCTCCAGACAAAGCTGACAGGTGAATGTAGGGCTGGGCATCCCCAATCAATAGTCATTAGGGCTGCATTTATTACAGCTGGAGTGACCTTCAGGGCTAGACTGACACCTTGAAATAGGGGTGAGAAATACAATCAGAAGGCTTATTTTAGCAGCATAGCCCCAGAGCCTGGGAAAGAAGTGACAAAAATGCAGTCAGAGCAATATGTGTGAATGTGTAATTTTCTCCCTTGGATATTCTTGGCCCATTTTTTAATCACCGACTTTCCTGGTGTGGTACAAAGGGAAATCCTAAAGGGGTGAGGAGACCTGAGGAGAAGCTCATGGACTCCCCATCTTTCTCCTTGCCCCACCCATCTTAGGGATGACCCCCGGCTTATGGATGATTTCTCTCTCTCTCTGTCTCTCTCTATTTCTGTCTCTCTCTGTCTCTGTCTCTCTCTCTCTCACACAAACAGACAAACACACAGACACACACACACACACATACATATCACTAGCTGGAAAAGCTCTCCTACCAAAAAAAATTAGGAATAACTAATAATTAAAAGATCAGGACTGGACCTGTCATTTTATTGACATAGGGAATGATGAGGAAATTCCTTCTACCAATGCGGATCAGAACCTTCTCTGCTTCTTTGTTCCTTATAGTCTTAGAGCATTGCCTATAGCACTAAAAAGTTAAATGACTTTTTCCAGGTCACAGAGTCAGAATGTGTCAGAAATAGAACTTGAACCCAGGTCTTCCTGGTTCCAAGGTCAGCTCCTACTTTGCTGCCTTATACTGGCTTTCAGGCAAGAGAACCAGATCTTAAACCTAAGCTCTCCTATTTACTACCACCTGAATTGCCTTGTACAAATCATTAGATATCTCCATGTCTCCTTTTCCTCATCTGTAAACAAGTCTTTGGAACTAGAAAATCAGGAAGGTCTCAACCAGCTCTAAACCCCTGATTCTCTGAAAGGCTGAGTGACAGAGTAAAGAGAACCGCAGATTTACAGTCAGAGGATCTGCGTACAAATCTTAGCCCTGACATGTGATGTCTTGAAGCTATCTGGTCATGTAGTATTGAAAGCATTTTGCATAAATGGTGGAAGGCTTCAATAACCCAGAAAGAATCTCTTTACCTTGATCTTTCTGTATCTTCCTCCCTGTGGTCCTGCTCTTTCTTATTTCTTCTCCTCAGCCCATTTCTGGTATCCCCCATACCTTCAGGTAGCATGGGATGTTTGCTACCTGAGTAACTGTGGATGGGGCAGGGTATGGAGAAACCCCACTTATTGGATTTTCTCCCTTGGTTCTTCATCAATTTTCCTTGAGGTTTATTTTCCTCAGTTCTACTTCAATCTTAAATAAAACTTATGGAGAGAAATATACCAATAGTGCTTTATCCAGCATAATTTATTTATTTGGCATCATTATCTTCTACCATCATCAAGGACTTTGCTTGCCTCTTGTAATGACTAACAAGTCTTCTGTCTACTTCAGCCATCCAGCTCCCAGAGCTGAGGCTGTATACTACTGCTATTACTACTACTACTACTACTACTACTACTACTACTACTACTCCTGCTGTTGCTACTACTACTACTACTATTACTACTACTGTTACTACCATCACCACAACTACCACTACCCCTACCATTACTACTACTACTACTACTACTACCACCATCATCACAACTATCACTACCACTACCATTACTACTACTACTGCTACTGCTACTATTACTACCACTACTATTGCTACACAACTATAGTTTATATAATACTTTAAGGTTTATAAAGTCCATGTCTACCCCAAGCATATGAAGACCTCCCCTGGAAGAATGGGTGGATGAGAACAATTTGTTCCAATAGACATGATGGTGGCTGAAGCACGTATTGTGGAACATTGAGAACTTGGAAAGACAATGAAGACACCAAGGTCATCCACTGCATCCCAGGCCACCAGCAGTCTTGACTTTCGTCTTGCTACTGGACTCCAATGACTCTGGAAGAGAGAGTGAGGCTGATGACTTTGTGCAATTCTGCCTCATTTAAATACAATTAAGACACAGTCAATACATCACCCCATGATGCCATTGGTCCTCTTAGAGAAAGAAGGATTTCTTAACTTCCTTCAAGACTCAGCTCAACTCCTACATTCCTCAGGAGACCTTCGCCAAGTTCTCTAAGCTGATAATGCCTTCCCATCTCAGATTATTTTCCATTTACACTATATCTATCTTGAATATATCTGGTTATTAACATGTTGTCTCCCCTCATTAGAATGGATGCTTTTTGAAGCCAAAAATGTTTTTCCCTTTCTTTGTTCCCCAGCACCTAGTACAGAGCCTGACATGTACTAAGTCCTTAATAAATTCTTGTTGACTGACGGAATGACCCCAGTTTCTTGATTCCTGGTCCAAAACTCTTTCTGCTACAACTTACTCCCAATTAACCCAGATGCCCTGAAGCCTGACACCTGTCCCTTAGGTCCACTTCCCATAGCTGCCTTCCAGGTATCTTCCCTCAGGGCTCTCTGATGAGGTGTTGTACCTGAATCCTGGGCCAGCCACCTCCTGCTCACTGTCAGACCTTCCCCATAGAGTCTGAATGTCCTTCTGCTCATTATTTCTTACCAAATTCCTCCTATATTATGCTTGGTCCACTTGCCCAGAAATTTTTCCATCATTTTCTTTGTACTGACTGATCCCACACCATTCCCACCCCCATTCCCATCCCCACCCCTACCCCTGCCATGGATTTCCCATTATTGTCTGAGAGGTGATGTTTGCCTACCCATCCCCATGGATCAGTCTAGTCTAGTTTCTGTGTCTCAGAAGCCAGGAGTCCAGACAAGTCCACTACCACAAGAATTCTGCCACCCACAGTGCATTTGCTAAGACTATATAGACCAATTCAGTGAAAAGGATCTTTCCCTGCCCTCTGAGGGCTTATACGTTAAAACTCTGACATAGATTCACATGTAGACTCTATGGAGAGCACAGTAACAATATTGAGTAACTATAGAAATAAGATAAAACACTTTTGCTGCATTCCCATCAAGGCAAAGGACATCTCTGGGGTTGTGAGAAAAGGACAACAACAATGTCTAGATGGGGGAGGGTTAGGGAGAATGCAAGAACCAAACATTATTGTATTTGTGGGGATTAATTAAGCTCTTCTTTCTATCATTGAGCCTCCTTCCCTTCCTGCTCCCTTGTTTATGGCTACCTATCATATAGTCCCTGTGAGCTGGATGAGAGAAGGTGGGGGACACACAGAGATTGCTTTGTACACAGGAGATACTTAAGTGTTTGTTGAATTGAATGAGGCAAGAAATCAACCCTTGAGGAAGAAATCAGAATTTTAGATATTGGCATGATGGAGGAGATAGGTGACTGGGTGGACTGGAGGTAGAGAGATGTAGGGTTCCCTTGATTACCACTTTCTGAGTCCAGTCTAGTGATAATAGAAGGTAGAATGTAAGCTCCTTGAGGGCAGAGACTGTTTTTTACCTTTCTTTGCATCACCAATACTTAGCACAGCAAAATAGCATGTAGTCAGTGTTTGGTTAATACTTGACTGACTGAATGATATAGAAAGATGGAATCTATCCCATACTCAGGAAATGTGGAAGATTGAGGCCACCTTCCTCTCTTTAAAATACTCTATGTGATACACTTATCTTTCCCCACTTTGTTTTTGCTTATCTAGCTAGTATCTGGGGCTCTAAAATGTGTATTTTTTTCTCTTCTGTATCTAAACAGGAGAACTAGAAAACAATAGAAAATTTATGGGGTGAGGGGTTGTCCAGGTGCTATCTTAGCTGCTGAATGAGGTACCTAGGATTCTCCAGAGAACTTGTACGTCTCTTCTGTGTTGTTATTCAGGGGTCTGCCACTGGAGGGGAGTACAGACGCTGTTTTTTCTGGGGGATGGTTTCCTGGGTGATGTAACCTGTCCTGATGAGTTGGCGAGAGAGAACAGAGGCTCGCTGATCATCCAAACCTGATGAGCCAGGCACGGTGGGGAACATCAGGGCTGGTTCTGAATCTGAGTCTGTTCAGTCAACTTCTTTGGAAAAAATGAGTGGATAGGAGGGAAATGGGTCACAAGGAATGAATGACAGCAACAGTGTTGGTTAGAGAACCAATCAGGAGGTAAAAATGCCTTTACTTGTGAGATGAAACTAAAGGGGATAGATCATAGGCTCATCAGTTGAAAGGACCTTGGACAGCCTCTTTGACCATGAGGAAGAAGAGGTCTTTTTGCTCATTCTTGAAACATCCAGAAACGACAGACAAAAAACCCACTCATTTTCTGTGCACCTAAAATCTTTCCCCAAGTTTCCCTTTGGGATCTTCCTGTCCTTTCTAGCTATGCTTTCCATGACTTAACTTTTCCAACATTAACTTTAAGGACTGTGAGACCAAGAAGGTATTTCGATCAAGCTTTGTTCATGAATTTCCCGAGATAAAATGCATTCATAGAGGAAGAAAGAAACCCAGTGGTTTGGATGGAAAATGTTCTTTAAGGCAGCAGTTTAAATGAGGAGCAAACTTCCAGAACTTCCTGTTGACCATAACTAATTTTTTTAATAATCTACTGCTAGTCCTTTTTGGGGGAGGGGCAGTTTCTTCCATCATTTCTTTTACACTAGAAGCTCTCAGGACTTGGGATGGGAGGGGTGGTTCATAGAATCATGGATTTCAAACTGGAAGGAATATCAGAGGTCCCCTAGTTCAGAACTTCTTAAGGTTTTTTGTGTCCTAGACCACTTTATCAATCTGTTGAAGCCTATAGACCCCTTCTCAGAATTGTGTTTTTAAATAACCAAAGGAAATGATAAATTTTGGTTAAAGGTTACTGAAATTTATAGAAAGATGTACTTTTCCTCCTCCAAGTTCACAGACACCTTGAAGTCTGGGTATGGACCCCAAGTTAAGAAGCTCTGCTGTCTTTTAATCTCTGATCTCCTCATCTTCTATATAAAGAGAGAGAGAGAGAGAGAGAGAGAGAGAGAGAGAAAGAGAGAGAGAGAGAGAGAGGCCTGGAGGTATCAAAGGTCTTCACCTATTAAGTGGCACAAATAGGATTTGAACTCTGGCTTTCAGAATCCAAAGTGATTGCTTTTCCTATCATGCTGCACTCCCTCCTAGAAAATGCTTGTAAGCTGACATCATTCATTCATCGTGTATTACTTGATTGCTTCCCTGAAACCAACTCAGGCATTCCATTTTTGTCTCTATGAGTTTCTCAAGATGAGCTCAGCACAAAACAACAATATGGTTGGTGACTCTACTTGCATATATGTCCTTTATTGTTACTGAGTTCTTTCAGTTATGTCCAACTCTCCATGACCCCATCTGGGATTTTCTTGACCAAGACACCAGAATAGTTGGCCATTTCCTTCTCCAGTTCATTTTACAAATGAGGAAACTGAGGCATACAGGGTTAAGTGACTTGCCCAGGGTCACACAGCTAGTAAGTGTCTGAGGCTATATTTGAACTCAGGTCTTCTTGACTCTAGGGCTGGTACTCTATCCACTGCTACACCTAGCTGCCCCATATATGTCCTACATAGTGCTCCTTATTGTTGAATCTGTCTTAGGCTTTGACTGCACCTCAAAAAAAACGCAAAGCACAGCATAGATTTTGCTGACAAATTAAGACTGTTTGTAAAAGCATTAGAAAGTAGGTAAATCTCATGATGGAAAAACTGGTGATCTAACAATGACTGTCAATATCTAACGTTTGTTATTATCAATGACTCTCAGTGACCTTAAGCCTTCACTTTCTTATCTCTAAAATGAGATTACACTTGCTCGTGGTTTTAGCAAGGAAAAAGCAGTGTCTGGTAAAAATCTGATGATATTCTTGGAGTACTTGGTATGGCTTGGAAGGAAGATACCATAGAAATTCAAAGAATTCTCTTACTTCCATGCTTCTGATTTCATCAATGTAGGTAATCCCAGTAGTGACCCAGATCACAACCTCTCCATGACTGCCCAGCCTATGTGAAATGCTTGCCAATGTCTGTTTTTTTAAATAATAGTTGCAAATAATTCTTTCTAACCCAGCACTTCCTTCCCTTCTGGCTTCCTTGTCAATGACCACCAAAGATAGTTGGGGGGGAGGGGGGGAGCACACAGAAGCTTGCTTTGTCCAGGGGAGATTCTTAAATGTTTGTTAAATTGAATCGAGTGAGGCCAAAATAAACTCCATAAACTCTTGAAAGCAGTAGGTTTTAAGGGAAAGGAGAAAAAAAGTAGACACACTTGACTTAGGAACAGAAAGGAGGATTCTGACTGAGGCAAAGGGACATCCAGATGGAAATGGAAGAAGGTATTAAAGAGGATTAACGTTATGGAACTGGGAAGGAAAAGGTAATAAATTTTTATAAGGAATTGCTAATGGGAAGAGGGCACTGAGGTTGAAGATAAGAAGACTCTATTTGAAGAGAGCAGTTGAGCAGAGAGAAAGCACTGGCAATGTTGTGACTAGGAAGTTTTGGGAAAAGGCTTACCATTGGGTCCTGAGGAGACAGAGAGGGAAAGATAGAGATCATTAGACATTAGCAGAAGTGTAGGAAGGGTCTTAGCTCTACAGATCATGTGGCAGATTCCAAACCACAAAGTATTTAGCATGCACCTGCTGTGTTCAAGGCACAGGAGAGAAAGACGAAATGAGAGTCTTACCTTCAGGGAGCTTATATTGTGAAACATGAAAGCAGATAAGTGATGATGATTATGATCTTTTGGAGATGAAGAGAATACTATAAACTAGGGGGATGAGGAAAGACTTCCTCAGGAAGGTGGTGCATGAATTGAACCTTCAAGAAAACTGGGGATTCTGCAAGGTATATAAGGATAGGAGGCATTTCCTGGGGTACCTAGGTAGTGGCATGGATAGAGTGCTGGTCTCAAGTCAAGAAGACCTGAGTTCCAATTCTGCCTCAGGCTTAATAGACGCATGACCCTGGGCAAGATGTTTAGTCCTATCTGCTTCAGTTTCCCCATGTACAAAATGGAAGTAATCATTACACCTATTTCATGGGGCTGTTATGACAATCAATTGAGATAATATATGTAAAGTGCTTTGCAAAGCAAATACTTGGTACTGATTCCAGGTTTGAGAGAAAGTTTGGGCAAAGACAATTAGGCGGGGGTAGGATGCTAATTTTAGGTGTTACATACAACATAGAGGGCAAAAGACAAATGTGAAACAAGCCAGGACAGGCAGGGCTTTATGTGCCAAGCCACGGAGCTTGCATTTCATCTGAGAGATAATAGGGAAACACTGAAATTTCTCAGGTAGTGAAGTGATAGGGACAGATTGATATTTTAGGGAAGATTATTTTGCTAACTGGAGCTTGAATTGAACTGGAACCTGAGAGTCCAATTAGGGTGAGGTTCTTAACTTGGGGTCTATGGATACCCAAGAGGTCTGTGGATTGATTTCAGGGGATCAGTAAACTTGAACGAGGAAAAATATTATACCTTTATTTTCACTAACTTCTAATTGAAATTTATCATTTCTCTCAATTAGGAATGTAGGCAACAAACCATAGTAGCAGGAAGCTTCACTGGGATACCAAAAGGGTGGGTCTATGACACACAAACAAGTTAAGAACTTCTAATTTAAAGGGTGGCTAGAATTACCCAAACAAGAGGTGATGAAGTCCTGAATGAGAGTGGAGAGAAGAGGGTCAATGTAAGAGATGTAAAAGTAGGATGACAAAACTTGACAAGTGACTGAATGGAAAGGAGGGAAAGGGAAAAGGATAGGTTGAGGATGATGCCAAGGTTGTGAATCTGTTGAAAGAAGAATGGTGGTGTCCTCAACAGAAATAGATAAGTGTGGTGGAGAGATAATGAATGCTGTTTTGAACTCGTTAAGCTTGAAATGCCTTGGGAGATCTGGCTTCCTATCTCCATCAAGGGTATATTTGGTACATGTATAGAGCATTGTCATGCATACTTTATATGTGAAATCCAATCAATTAACATTTACTAAGTACCTATCATATGCCAAACACTGTATTCTCTTCTTATAGAGAAAGTAGGACTGCCTTGGTAGTTCCAGACATGTACTTTAATAATATTATGGCTGGCGTTTTTTTCTCTCAATTTTGATATCTTAAACTGATCTCTTGATGCTTTCAAAATCATGTTGGTTTCAGCCTGCTTTTCTTCTATGGGTACTTGGATTGGTCTGGCTATTTTTCCTGACTTCATTTTTTAAGTGTGATTATTTTTCTTTAATACAGTGGAGACAGTGGTGAATTTGGAGTTAGAAAACCCAAGTTTGAATTCTGGCCAGTTCTACTACTTATTAATTTTGTAACCTTAAACAAGCCACTCACCCTTGTGAACCCAGTTTCCTAATCTGTAAAATGAAGGGATTATGCTATTTCTGAGGTCCTTTTGATCCCTAGATCCATGATTACTTCCTTACATAGCAAATTGGGTAGTGAGGTGTTAGGGATAAAAATTTTGATTCCCCTGTTTGTAATGATCAGAATAAATAATTATAGAAATACTGGGAAATATATTCTTTTATTTTCTTTCTGCTTGTTATCTATAATAATAATTATGATGATGATGATGGTGTTTATATAGAACCTAGTATGTGACAGGCATTGTGCTATTTGCTTTACAAATATAATCTCATTTGATCCTTGTTCCACTTTCATACTTAAATGGCTGTGAGATAACCTGGCTTAGTTGAGACTTATCTCAAACTTTCTGTAAACTCATTTTCTACAATACGACTCCTTGCTGTTTTGTGAGGCAATACTGTTATTTTTCCCTGTCTTCCATCTTACCACTTTGCAAATGAGTTTACTTTCTAAATCCATATTGCTTTTAGATATCCCATCTCTCCTCTTGGCAAGGAAAGCATGTGTTCGTTGGCTGAGGTAGCTTATGGACTCTGGTCCTCTGAATTACAGTTATTGCTGCAAAAAATGGTACCAGTCAGTGTCACTGTCTGTTCTTTTATCTGTTTCCTATTTTACAATATCAATAATTTGCTTAATAGGGCAAGATGGAGTTGTTTTAATGGGAATAGAATTTCCTCACTTCTATTCTTCATTGCTATTGATTTTCTTCCCTTGTAACAAATACGCATTGCCAATCAAAATATATTCCCACATTGGCCATGTCCAAAAATGTGTGTCTCTTTCTGCACCTTGAGTCCATCACCTCTCTCCCAGAAAGTGAGTAGCATAGCTTATCATCTGGAATTCTGGTTGGTTATTGCATTGATTAGAATTCCTAAGCCTTCCAAAGTTGTTTGTTTTTACAATAGTGTCTTTGTATAAAGTCTTTTCCTGGGTCTGCTCACTTCACTCTTCTGTTCATTTGTCTCCCTATGTTTCTCTTGAAAACTGCTTCCTTCATAAGTTTTTACAGCAATACACACACACACACACACACACACACACACATTCTATTACCATAATTTGTTTATCCATTTTTTAACTAATGAGTATCCTTTTAGCTTCTAATTCTTTGCCACCATAAAAAGGACTGCTACAAATATTTTTGTATATTTGGGTCCCTTTCCTCTTTCTTTAATAACTTTGGGGTATAGGCCTTATAGTAGTATTACTGGGTTGAGTCCAGGTTTTGATTCCAGGTTTCCCTGACTCTAAGTATGCACACCTTAGTGACTTGGAAGGTGTAGTTCCATATTGCTTTCCAGAATGGCTGGACAGCAGTTCTGCCACAATGCTTTATACCAGCCCCTCTAACAATGACCATCTTTCTGTTTCTATTTTCTTTGAGGCTCCACTTTATACCCATTGGGTTGGCAGAGTTGTTTCAGTTTGTAGATATCTAATTGTTAGTGATTTGGAGAATTTTTTCCCATATGGCTATTGACACCTTGGATTTCTTCCTTAGAGAACTACCTGTTCATACCTTTGGACAAAATATCAATTGAGGAATGGCTCTTATTCTTATAAATTCAAATCAATTCCTAATATGTGTCATATATGAGATGCAAAGACTTTTTTTTAACTTGAAAAACTTTAGCTAAAGATTAGGTTAGTAAGTATACATGCCATCCAGTCTCTGCTAAACATGAGCTATTAAATACACTTTTTGATTATCTGCACTATAATTCTTGAGACATCTGTACTCTACCTTGTCTCTTGTACCATCTAGTTTCTTCCCATCCCCACTTTACGGATGAAGAAACTAAGGCAAAGAGAGGTTAAGTGATTTAGTGGGGTCATATAGCTAGTCAGTATGTATGACAGAATTTGAATCTATGAGTTTTTTTCTGTCAGTGCAAATCTATGACATCACCAGTATAGGGAATTACCGATGAGGAAATTCATCCCTTCACTAAGGTTGTTTGGCAATAGTTCTGGAATCTACAGTTTTAGAGATTTGCTTGGGGGCACTGCGAGGTTATGTCAGTCAATCAACAAGGATTTGTTAAGTTCTTACTGTGTGGCAGGAACCATTAGCAATTTCTGGGTCAGGAATTCTTAACCTTTTTTATGTCATGGACTCCTCAGGATAATACTTTAAAAAATATATATATATGTATATATATATATATATAGATATATGTATATATAGATATAGATATATGTATATATATAGTTTTTTCCCCATCAATTACATGTTAAAACAATTTTTAAACTTTTTTTTAAGTTTTCAGTTCCAAATTCTATCCCTCTCTCCCCTCTTCTCCTCCCCCCTCCCTGAGATGGTAAGCAATCAGATATAGGTTATACAAATGCAATTATGTAAAACATTTCCAAATTAGTCATTATGTACCAAAAACCTCAAAAGAAAAAGAATGAAAGAAAGAAAGTGAAAAATAGCATGCTTCAGTCTGTATTCAAACAATATAATTTCTTTCTCTGCAGGCAGATAATATGCATTAGTCCTTTGGGACTGTCTTGAATCATTGTACTGCTGAGAATAGCTAAGTCATTCACAATTCTTCATTGAATAACATTACTGTTACTGTGTAAAGCATTCTCCTGGTTCTGTCCACTTTACTATGCATCAGTTCATGTAAGTCTTTCCAGGTTTTTCTGAAATCATCCTGGTTGTCACTTCTTATGACACAATAATATTCCATTACAATCATACACCACAACTTGTTCAACCATTTCCCAATTGATAAGCATCCCCTCAATTTCCAATTCTTTGCCACTGCAAAAACAACTGCCATAAACATTTTTTCTACAAATACGACCTTTCCCCCTCTTTTTGGATGTCTTTGGGATATAAACCTAGCAGTGGTAGATAATACTTTTTAAATACCAAAAAAAAATCTAAGATTACAAAGGAAACCAATCATATTGAAATGTCATAATCATTTTTTTTAAGTTCACAGGCCCAGGTTAAGAATTCCTGTTTTGAGGGGCAGCTAGGTGGTGCAGTGGATAGAGCACCAGCCCTAAACAGGAGTACCTGAGTTCAAATCCCACCTCAGACCAAATACTTGACACGTACTAGCTGTGTGACCCTGGGCAAGTCACTTAATCCCAACTGCCTAAAAAACAAACAAAAACAAAAAAACAAAAACAAAAAAAAGAATTCCTGGTTTGAGGAGACGGAAAAAAAAGCCAAAAATAGTCCTGCCTTCAAGGAGTTCACATTCTAATGGGTAAGAAAAAATGTAAATAACTAGGTATATACGTGATATATACAATGAAAATGAAGTTAATCTAAGAGGGAAATGGGTGGGTGGGTGGGACCGACCAAAAGGCCTGTTGAAGGTGTGATTGAGTCACATAGCCAGTATATGTTAGAGATGGGACCTGAACTCAGCTCTTTCCTACTCTAAGTCTAGCTCCGTATTCATTATGACACATTCTCTCTCTAAAATTAGGAAGTCAAAATACTGGCAGGGAGAGAGTGTTTACAGTTTCCCCAAAGCACTGGTCACAGGATCATGGGTTTAGAGCCGATAGGAATCTTTGAGGTCATCTAGTCTAACTCTTTTCTTTTACAGATGAGGAAAGTAAGATTTGGTGAGGTTAAGAGACTTGCTTAAGGTCGTACAGGTAAAAGAGCTAGAATTCAAACCCAAAGCCTTGGACTCTAATTTCAGCACTCCCCTGCATCATGATGCATCTGGTCATTTTTATTTTTAACATAAATATTTTTTTTTTAAATTTCAGCTAATGAGTATTTATAACCTACTCCAGGCCATTCTCCATTTAGCTTTCAACATGATCTTCTAAAGCTCAGGTCTGACTATGTCAACCTTCCCCTGCCTCCTCCAAGCACCCATTTAATAAATTCTAGTGGTTCCTTATTACTTCTGGGATTAATAAGGAAATTCTTTAAAGTTTTTCATAATCCAATCCAACTTCACTCCTCCCCACACGCACTACCATCCATTGACATTGGCCTCCTTGCTGTATCTCATACTGATGCTGGGCATTTCCGCTTGCTGTCCTCCATGTCTAGGCTTCTTTCCTCACAGCTTCCTTCAAGTCCCAGCTAAAATACCACCTTCTGGAAGAAGTCTTTCCCTTTGTTTTCAGTCAGTTTTTTTCAGTCATATCTGACTCCTCGTAACCCTATTTGGATTTTTCTTGGCAAAGATACTAAAATAGTCCGCCATTTTCTTCTCCAGCTCATTTTGTGGATGAGTAAACTGCGGCAAACAGGGTTAAGTGACTTGCCCAGGATCACACAGCTAATAAGTATCTGAGGTCAGATTTGAACTCAGGAAGATGAGTCTTCCTGACTCCAGGCTCAGCACTCTATTCACTGAACCACTTAGCTGCCCTAGTCTTTCCCTCGGTCCCTTAATGTTAGTGCTTTCCCTTTGTGATTTTCTCCAATTTATCCTGTCTATAACTTGTTTGCACATAGTTGTTTGCATGCTGTTTCACATTAGACTGTGAACTTCTTGAAGGGAAGGACTGTCTTTTGCCTTTCCTTGTATCCTCAGGCCTTAGTAGAGTACCTGGTGCATAGTAGGTACTTACATACTTGAACTTGAGTATTTGTTAATACTTCCCCATTGCAAGCCAAAACAAAACAAAACAAAAAAATGAAAAGTGAAGTAAAGCAAAACACTTGTAACAGATTAGCATGGTCAAGTGAAATAAATTCCCACATCGCACATGTTCAAATATACACACCACATTCTCTACCCTGAGTTTATCAATGGTGGATTGACCAGAGTTCTTAAGTCTTTTGAAGTTATTCATCTTTATAATGTTATTGATATTGTAAAATTGTTCTTCTGGATGTATTCACTTTATTCTGAATTGATTCATACAAGTCTTCCCAGGTTTCTCTGAATCTATCTGTTTCACCATTTTCTTTGGCCCAAAATTATTCCATTAAATTCATAAGCCATATGTTGTTCACCCAGACCCCAACGGATGGATATACCCTTAGTTTCCATTTCCTTGCCACTACAAAAAGAGCTGCTATAAATATTTTTCTACACAGGAGTTCTTTTTCTCTTTCTTTGCTTTCTTTGGGGTATAGACAAAAGAGTGGTATCACTGGGTCAAAGGGTATGCACATTTCAGTCCCTTTTCGGCCACAGTTCCAAATTGCTTTCCAGAATGGCTGGACTCATTCACAGCTCCCACCTACGGTGCATTAAAGTGACTATTTTCCCACAGCACCTCCATCATTTGTCACTTACCTTTTTTCGTCATATTGGACAATCTGATGGATACAAATTTGCATTTTTCACATTAATTGTGTTTTGGAGCATTTTTATTCACATGGTTGTTGATAGGTTAGATTTTTTCCTTAGAAAACTGCCTATTCATATGCTTCAATAATTTCTCAATATGATACTGACTCTTATTCTTATAAATTTGAATCAGTTCCTTCTCTGGTAATTTGTATTGCAGCTACTTTCCCACTCTGTCCCTGCCTGCTGTTGAGGCTCTGGCCTAATCCTTGGTGAGATTTGGCAAGTTTCCTTCTGACTCAACCATTTGGTTCATCAGATTCTGAGCCTATCTACCAGTTCTATCCCTCCCAGGCCATCTCTCCTTGTAAAATCTCTGGTTGTCTTTTTTTTTTTTCATAATGCCTAGAGCAGTTAAACTCAGCATCTCAATTCCCTCATACAACCTGAGTGCCTCATCATAGACAACTGTGCATTAAATGACCTCCCTATTGCTTTCAGGGTGTGCTCAGCATTTTCACATTTTTATCAGCAAACAGAGCCATGATACATCATGACTAAGTCGAAAGCAGATGGTGCTAAAGTCCATTTACCTGATGCTTACTTTTTCTACATTCTTTCTTTTTTATGAGGATAAAGCGAAATCCTTTCAGCCGTGGCAGCTACCAGAACATAATTGGAGGAGGAGGAGGAGGAGGAGTGGGGGTAAACAAATGAACTCTGCTGAGTTAGCCAAAAAGACCCTAGAAAACCCAGAAGTATAAGGAAATCCACAAACAAAAGCAGACAGTTGTGCTCACATCTCATTTTCAACTCTGTGGGAGGTTTCCCTCCCTGAGTGCCTGGCTGATGGTCAAAACTTGGTGCAGATGATGCTTTATTGGAGTTAGGTTAAGATCATTCTCTGGGGATTCAAGTAAAAGGAAGAACACATAAGCAAGGGAGGAAGAACCCCCATCCCCCCAAAAAAACCAAACAAACTCAAACTTCTCCTGTTCAATGTATCCAGCTTTCATTTGTACATTAGACCAAACCTGTTGTGTTTATTATGCAGTCAAAGGGACTGTTTGAGGAACTCAGGACTACTTAACTCATTATCCCCAAATACTTTTGCTAGCATCCTGCCCCAGGATCTCATAACAACAGAGTGACCCAGGGTTCTGGAAGGTGGAACACAAGAAGTGTCAAAGATTCTTGAACAGAAAAGACTTTGGCTATGGAACTAGAGACAGAAGATGTGTCTGCAGGTTGAAGACCAACTGAGCTTGTTTGGAGAGGTTCAACAAAGCATCACTCATGTGTATAGATATTACAAGGAATCAAAAGAATATAAACCTATCCTCCCCTGAAATAGAATGTTATCGAGAAGTTATGTGCGGACATCACAAGTTACTTAAAGAAATGTGAGAAGGCTTAAATGAATTGATGGAGTAAAATAAGCAGAACCAGGAAAACAACGTATACAATGATGACAATAATGTAAGTGAATAGAATTTTAAGAGGAAGACAAACACTGAGGAAATGTATTAACCCATCTTGGTCCCCAAGAACAGAAAACAAAGCTCTTGTCAGAGAAATGGGGAATTAGGGGAAAAGAATATTGCATATTTTCAGACATGGTCATTGTATCAGTTGTTATTGCTTAATTGTTTAAGAAAAAGGTTTAATTCAGGGCTGGGGAAGGGCCATTTAAAATAAAATGCCTTAATTTATAGCAAGAAAAGGAATCCAACTTCTCAAAAAGTTTTCCCAACAGATGACTTTTTTTTTGAGGCGAGGCACAGATATTCATAAAGACAATTACTAAGACATTAAGGGATTGCTATCTTCCTTAGAGAAAGGGCCATCTATGCCAATCAAATTATGGATTTTTTAATGTATTACTGAATGGCTTTAATTAAAAAGGAGATGGTAAGTAATTAAAATCAATTAGTTGTTTCTATATCACATATGAGTATACTAATCATTCCTTATTAGGAAGCATTCCAAAAGTCCTCTGTATTTGATAATTATTTTGCCAGTTTTCCATTGTCCTCTGTTACGAACTGGAAAATCCATGGGCCAAGAATGCTCCCCTAACATCTCATCCCAATACAATCTGCCTTTATCCATCAGGTACCTGATAATATTTCTTAGATTCATGTTGTCTCCTCTGACATAGTGTAAGCTTCTTGAGGGTAGGGATTGTTCTGTTTTTGTCTTTATATCTCTGGTAGTTGGCACATAGGTACTCGATAAATATTGATTGGTTGATGTTCAGATGTTCAGCCATTTTTTAGTTGTGTCCGACTCTTTGTGACCCCATTTGGGGTTTTCTTAGTAAAGACACTAAAGTGGTTTGCCATTTCCTTCTCCAGCTCATTTTAGAGGTTTAGAAACTGAGGCAAACAAAGTTAAGTGATTTTCCCAGGGTCACACAGCTAGTGAGTGTCTGAAGCTGGATTTGGACTCAGGAAGATGAGTGTTCCTGACTCCAGGCCATATACTGTATCCACTACACTACCTTGAAGACACTGAAAAAAAAAGTTTTTGAGTCAGAGGACTTGGGTTTGAATTCCATCATTGCCACTTACTACCTATGTGGCCTTGGGTAAATCACCTAACCCTCTGGGGTCTTAGTTTCCTTAGTTTTAAAGTGACTCAGCAGTCTTTGAGGTGCCTTCCAGGTCTAGATTGATGACCCTTTGCTCCATTTCATCCATGGATGACAGTTAAGTATTTTTCTTGCAGCTAGGTCAGACTATTTGGAAACTTCACTCTTAAACATTCCTGCTTTTTAAATATACCCTGGTAGCTAGGTGGTACAGTGAACAGAATGTTGGACTTGGAGTCAGGAAGCCTTGAATTCAAAACCTGCTCCCGATACTAGCTGTCATCTAACCTCTCTGTTTTCTCATCTGAAAAATGGGGATAATGACTTCTAACTCAGAGGGCTATTGAGAGGATCAAATGAGATAACATAAGTAAAAGTGCCTTACAAACTTTAAAGCACTATATAAATGCTAGGTATTATTAATAATTGAAGAAAATTAGGATTAGTGAGGGTGCATTATGTGTTTTTGTAAAGTGTGAATTTTTACTTTTGTGTGGCATTTCCCCAAACACAGCAGAATGCTTCTAAATTGGACTTTTGAATACATTAAAGCTCTATGATTTTGTTAGAGAGGAAGGAAATTCCTGGTGTGGGACTTCCCTACTGATTAGATTTCTATGACTTTGCAGATAAGTCCCAAAGAGGTGTTTGAGGAATGTAGAGATTCAGTAATTTACTCAAGGTAACATAGCTCGTAAATGTCAGAGGTGGGATTTGAACTTAGTTCTTCCTCTATCTATCTATCTATCTATCTATCTATCTATCTATCTATCTATCTATCTATCTATCTATCTATCTATCTGTCTGTCTTTCTGTCTATCTATAATAAATTTCTTCTAGGTATAAAACTTTACAGTTGTGTATGAGAGGAATCATGGTGCAGGGGATAAAGTGCTGGGCCTGGAGTCAGGAAGATCTGAGTTCAAATCTGACCTTAGATGCTCACTAGCTGGGTGACTAGGGGCCAGTGACTTAATGTGGTTTACCTCAGTTTCCTCATCTGTAAAATGAGCTGGAGAAAGAAATGGCAAATCACTGCAGTATCTCTGCCAAGAAAACCCCAAAAGGGGTCACAAAGAGTTGGACAGGACTGAACAGTAAAAATGAGAGGAATATGTTCTACTGTTGCCAAGACTATTAAGTGGTGGGTGGGGTTATCTTTCCACCTTCCTAATGAGATAAATTATTGGCTCAGTTTTTCAAAGCTATCATCACAGGCTACTCACCCTATCTACTGTCTTCTCTTTGCTGAGAAGCAACAATTCTATTCAACAGAGTTTCTAGAATTGTATCTGTGCAAATAGGATATCAGTTCAAATCATTTAAAATCTAATTTCTGCTCCCTTTTCTTCTAAGACAGTGAGGGAAATCATGGTTTCCTGGTTAAAGCTCATGCCCAAGGACTTCCAGCTCTGCCCTTATCTCTGACTATAGATGTATATATATATATATATATATATATATATATATATATATGTATACATATATATATAATGTATATAGATAGATAGATAGATATATTCAGAGATGAAGTAGGAGACTCAATTACCATTCACCACATATATTTATTCAGTGTTTACTGGCTCACACTCTTCTCATCCCAACACCTGCCAGTGCCATTGGTAACTTCAATATTCACCTTAGTCACCTTGCTAGCATCTTGCTCTGCCAATTCATACAGCTACCAACATTCTCTTCATGTCTATCTTCCCCCCTACTCTCCCAGGGATTCTTAGAACTCATCAGCCCCCCCAAACTGGTCCCTCTCCAAAGTCCTGAACTCTGATATTACATGACTAGTCATCCTTCTGTATGGTCTATGCTCATTTAACATCTATGACAGTGCTCTCTCCTCATTCTCCTTTTATGGATTTTCACCTGGGCAGCTAGGTGGTACACTGGACAGAGTGATGGACCTGGATTCAGTAAGACCTGAGTCTGAATCAGACTTTAAGCACTTATTAGCTGTGTGATGCTGGGCAAGTCACTTAATCTCTGTCAGCCTCAGTTTCCTCATCTGTAAAATGAATATAATCATCTATAGCTCCTACCTTACAGGATTGTTGTGAGACCAAGTAAGATAACATAGGTAAAAATGCTTTGCAAACCTTAAAGCACTGTGTAACTGTCAGATATATATTGTATATTTTATTAGAGCTCTCTATTATCCATCTCCCACTCCTTAAGGATGGATGTCTCTCAAGGTTCTGTTCTTGGCTTTCTTTCCTAGTGATTTCATCTTATTCCCAAAGTTTCAATCAGCACTTTTATCAGCTGGAGCTGTGTAATTTTTCATTTTTGTAACACCGTTTCTATGCACATAGTAGGTACTTAATAAATATATCTTCTTTAAATAAATTCAGAACTCTGTATAGCTTTATTTTCCAGATGCTACAGAGAGCAAGTTTTGGTACAGTGAACTGTAGGAGGCAGGGAACCTTTGTTCAAATTCTGCCTCAGAAGCTTACTGCCTATGTTACTCACTTTAGGCAAGTCACCTCACCTCCCTGGGTCTCAGTTTTCTCATCTGTAAAATGGGTGTTGCACTAGATGGTCTCTGATAAAACTTCCAGTTCTCCATGTTTGATCCTACGATCTTAGGTTCCTTAGCAGGTACAAGTCTAAGCTACTTCAAATGGCCCTTGGGGTTTCCCTCCTGTTCTTCTCTTAATTCTTTCCTAAGGCATATATGAAAACAAAAGCAAAACGATTTTTACACAGGAACATGTAAAAGCCCAATTGTTGTTCATCCTTGTTTCTCAGAGAGGAACACTGACATCAGCAAGCTGAAGTCTTGACTTGCAAAAGACAAACTAGGTCATGTTTTGCCTCAAAAGCCCAATAGGGAAGAGATCAAACTCTTTTCTAATAAGATGACAACCCTCTAGGATCCTCTCTGCTGACCCAAAAGCATTCCTGTTAGCTTCGCGCATTAGTGGCTGTTAGGAGATTTAAAGATTTCTACTGGAGGGTTATCAGATAGGTCTTGGACTTTATCAAGGTAAAGTCAAGCAAGTAACAAGCATATAAGTATCTACCAAGTGCTTAACACTGGAGAAACAAAGGCTGAAGTGAAACAGTTCTTGCCCTCAAGGAGTTTACGTTCTATTAGGGAAATGCCACGTACTTATAAGCATATACAAAATGCAAGATAATTTGGAAAACAAACAGAAGCAGCTGGGGGTAATCAGGAGAGGCCTAATGTAGTAAATAGGGTTTGAGCTAAGCTTTGTAGTTCTGATAATATTATTTTTACTATGAAAAGTCTTATTGTAACAAAGACTTCAGGCAAACAATTATTTATTAAGTTCTTACAATGTGCCAAGTATTACGCTAAGTGTTGGGAATGGAGAGGGGAAAAAAAAGACAATTCCTGCCCTCAAGGAGCTTACATTCACATAGGTAAGAGGAGGATACATAAAAAAGAAAATGGGAAAGGGAAGGGAGCATTTGAGGATGGGGTGAAAATGTGGATAAGATATGGAGAGTCAGGAATGGAGCCTAGAGAGAAACGAAGATATGGTGGCCTGGACATTTTCTTTAAAATGGAATGTCTGCAAAGAACCAACCAATCAGAAAAACGTGCCTTACAGACAGAGTGAACTTCCAGAGCGAGAAGGCTGCTATAGAATGGTGGAGAAAGTACAGAGAGTCAAGATTAGAGTGAGGAGAGGTGACTTAAAAAAAACCCAACCAAACAAATAACCATTCCAATCAAATCTCCTATTGTTAGAATACTGCAAGGTATTTAAAAAGCCCTTCCCTCCCAAGAACCCCATGAAGTTGATACTCATATTATCCTCATTTTACAGAAGATTAAATTGAGGGTCTCAGAGCTTAAATGACTTGCCCATGATACTTTCACCAAGCTCACCTGACTCGCTATCTTGCATCCTATCCACTCATCATATGAAATTGTGTCACCAGCACCAAGTAAACATGTGTGGGATGAATGAATATCTTTTGAATAGTAGGCACTTGGATATTTGTTAAATGAATAAAGACTTGGTATCCTTGAGGATGGTCAACTGCAGAGGCATTCCCCAAATCCTTTGAAGAATGTCAACATAGCATATATTTAAGAAACATTAATGGAGGATCTACTAGGCACAAGGCCCTGAATTAGGAACAGCAAATAGGAAACTGAGAGATGTAAGACATGGACCTAACTCTTGGCTGAAGAAGTTTGTGGGTTTTTTTTTTTAATCAGTCATTGCTTCATATCATCATCCTGCTTGACACAGAGACAGGAGATAAGGGAAAAGATAATACAAAATAAAGATTAGATAATCTTCTTGTCCTGAGAGAGCTTACAGCTTAATTTCAATGACATTAGGCATAGAGAACAGTGTGTTTAACTTACCTCCATGTAGATAAAAGTGGCATACAAATCCTATTACTTCAGCCATAATGGAATACCCTGTCATCTTCTTTTTCCCTCAGGTCCCTTTACTAGTGTCTTTACCATCCTTTTAGCAAAAACTGATGCATTCTATAGTGTCTAAGATACCATAGAAGACAAGAGAAGTTGGTGCTTACCTTAAGAACCCTCCGTCAGAATCTAAGAACAGTCCTAGATTTACCCTCTTTAACACAAATGAGGGAGGCAATCAGAAGCATTGCTTCTAATCTTGGGGTATGAAATATGCCTTATTCACCTTTGTGTCTGTTTCAACACTAAGCATGTAGTAGGCCCTCAATAAAAAAAAACCTTCCCCACTTCCCTCAATTCTTTTTTACATAGTAGGTGGTTTTTTACTCCAGGAATATGACTTCATAGAGAGGATGGCCTCCTATCTCCCTATTCAGGGGAGGTGAAAGAATGAGAAAGAAACAAAAAATTCTAGCTGATGGTTGGATGGAAGAGTGCCTCCAGAAGTGATCTTAAGCCAAGGCTACCTCACTCACAGAGCGCATACTCTGCACAGAAATCAACCTGAAACCTGCTAATCCATTTTTATCAGAACTTATGAAAGAGATAGTAAAACTTTCATGGAGGGTAGAATCACATGACTTCTGAGCAAGCTGTGTTTGCCTATTCCCCTAAGACCAGTGATCCCCTTCTGTCTCCTCTTGAGTGTCTGGATAAGTCAATTAAAGCACAAATTGAGTGGTTGCCTTATTTGATTTCCTGAGGAATTAGTGCAGCGACAGATAGAATATTTAAATGTGTAAATGGCTTAGATGGCAGAGATCTGGTTCCCTGTGTTCTCTCCTTTATGGATCTCCTTCAATAGAACAGCTGTGATAGCATCTCACCAAACAGGTTTCTGAAAATGACAGTGATTAAGTTCTTGATCCCACTAACAGAAGCCCTAAATAAATTTCTGTGAGGCCCATATGAGACACTGTTCCTTCTGTTGTAACTCAGACCTCTGACTTAGATATAGTCAAACCATTAATGTGGAAGGCAACTTTGTCTTTTCTATTTTCTTCTCCATCTCCTTCTCCTTCTGTCCCATATGCCCCCTGAACAGACGCCTTTCCTGCACACACATACACAGGACCCTAAATAGTAAAAATCATGCCATGGGACATATTACTAAGTTAGAAGCTATTGAAAAGTGAAGGTGGAGCCTGGGAGGAACACATTGGAAGCTGGAATCTCATCTAATGGGAAATTAACCAAAATTTTAATGTAATTGTCAACTCCTTTAAAATACATAGATATCCTTTTGGGGATGAAAACAAAAGCTTTTTATTGAGCATTTACTGTGTGTGAAGTATTGGGGATACAAATAGAAAAACAAAACAGTCCCTGCTCTCAAGAAATTCACATTCTACTAAGGGGAGCTGATACATATAGTTGGGTTCAGAAACAGGGTGCATGGCAAGTCCCCAGGTCCTTAAGGTCCAGTGGCAGAGAATATGTGACAAGGCTTAGTGGTCTTCAGGACTAGTGAAGCCAGTTAGGTTGGAAAGCCACATAATCTGAGTGACATAGAATCATAAAACCATGGGATCTTGCCATTAAAGAGGATCTTAGAAGTCATCTTGTCTAAACATGGATCCAATGTAGGCATGTCCTCCACAATGTCCTTTGATGAGTGGTTAGTCATTCAGCCTTTGAAAATTGCTGGTGAAGGGAAACTCAATATTCTACCTGGTAGCCTATTCACTTTGTGAATATTTCTATTCCCCCGACTAGATTGTAAATGCCTTCAGGACAGGGAGCCATACTTTATTCACTTTTGTATCTGACTCAGTACCTAGCACATAGTAGGTGCTCAATAAACATTTGCCAAATAATTGAATGAATCATAAAGTTATTTTATATAGTGAGCCAAAGACAACCTTCATGGATCCTAGCATTGCATTCTTCAACTACCCAAAATGTCTAATCATTTCAGATGACTTCAAATATCTTAAAGAAAACTGGTGCTCAATAAATGAATAAGTGGGATCACAGAGCTGCTATAGGTGATTTTTGATGAGTGTTGTGAAACATGTTGAATAATGTGAGACATGAAAGTTTCCGGATTTTTAGTAAAGAGAAAATATGTGGTGTGTTCATCAGGTTAAAGCTTTCAAGAAACATAGACAATCAATCAACATTAATTAAATACCTACTATATTCCAGACACTGTGCTCAGCCCTGGAAAGCACAAAGCCTCACACTAAATTGTTTTAGATATAATGTTTGTGGGATATAAACACTCTATAAATATACGGAGTGGGTAAAAGAAAACATATATACATCTTTGGTCCACCTGACTGCTAATCATTGGGTTTTTTCCCTTCTATCCAGGGAAATGAGTCTGTATATGTAATGGTTCCCATAAGATGGACCTTATCTGGTTAACATTAGCCTGGCCTCCAATTGGTCCCCAGTTTTGGGGGGTTATGTGGTTTTGTCCTGACTTAGAGGGACTTGGAACCTCTTAGAAATGCACCAATCTAGGGTAAGTCTAGAACGAAACATATTATTATTGAGAATGATTAAGTCTAGAATGAAACATATTATTATTGAGAATGATTAAGTCTAGAATGAAACATATTATCATAATATATATTAAGTCTAGAATGAAACATGGTATTAGAGTCAGAAGTTGCAATCAGGGATACTCATTAGTCACTCTACTGTCTCTTTGTGCATGTCCATCTTCTTTTGGGAATAGAGGGAACTCTTATTACCAATCTGTAAAATGTGCATTTTGTAAAATGTTTGAAGTTTGGAGGTTCATGACAAGAAAAGGTATAGAAAAGACTACCAAAGATATGGTCTATTAAAGTTTAGCATTCAAAGATAGAGGCAATGATTGCAAGAAACCAGTATTGGCTGGCTAAGAAATAGTTATGCCAAAATAATCTTAATTCATTTTTATTGTTATGAGATAGAAAATATGAGAAAAATATTGTAGATACAGAATATATAGATAATAGCAGGCATGTGGAAAAGTCTCTTATAATATCCTCATGAAGTAGTTAGGTGGAAGGAGGAAAATAAACTTTTAGATGCTTATGAAGGCATCTAAATCAAGTCATTAACAAAAATGTAGAGAGCATAGAGCATACCCTCACCACTTGCTGGGGCACACCAAGATGACATTGATGCATTAACAACTACTTTCTGGGTCCAATAATTCAACCAGCCCTGAATCCCCCTTCCTATATTGTCATGTGGTACATGTCTCTCCAGTTTGATCCTATGGGTGCCATGATTAACACTGTCAAATTATTTGCTGTATCTAGATACAGAGCTCTTCTTGGTCCACCAGTTTGGTCACCCTGCCAAAAAGGGAAATGACATCATTCTTGCTTGACTCTTCTTAATTCAGGCATGCTAGCTTTAATTAATTATCTTTCCTTTTGAAATACTCACATACCATTCTTTTAATTATACATTCTAGAATTCTGCTAGGAATTGAAGTCAAGTTCACTAGTCTGTAATTTGAATTCACCATTATTTTTTTTTGAGTTTTTTTTTCCAACTGGAACATTTTCCCTTCTCTAGGACTGTGGCACCTCTCCCATTCTCCATGATTTTTAGATCATTGACAGTGGCTTAGAAATGGCAACTGCCAAATATTTCAGAACTCTTCATGCTTTTCTTTTTTATTCTGAATTCAGATGAAGTTGCTCCATAATCAGAGAAATACATATTTATTACATGTTGTTTATCAGGTGCTACTAGGCTTTCAAGTCAGGGTAGTCCAAATTTATTGATGAGATAAGGCATTTATTTTAATGTTCTTCTGAGTTTAGTGGATTTCTGTGGTCCAGAAGAGCCAGTGACATCTTTGGGTCTTCTGTTTGGCTGTAAAGTGATAGAGAATAGTAGCTGTGTTTTATTTCATGTTATATCCTTGGAGCTCAGCACAATGCTTTGCTTAATATTTGGCATTTATATAGTGCTTAAAGGTTTGTAAAGCATTTCAAAAATATTGCATTTGATCTTCCCAACAACTCTGGAAAGTATCCTAGTTTTACAGATGCCTAAAAAGTATTTGTTGAAATAAACTAAATTAAATACCACAAATGGAAATAGTCGATCACCTAACAGAGGGGTTAGTGTCATACTATGACTCATATGAGAACTGTTGTAAAGGCTGGAAAAGAGTCTTTTGGAGAGACATCATCGATATCCTCCACCAACTATTGTTGAGAGAATCATTAGGGAGAACATTGAATAAACTCTAAAGCCACACCTCCCACCATCTCTTACTAAACCAGACACACTTCAAATCTCTTGGGGGTCAATACTCTTCTAGACATGGGCCACTGAAGTACCTAAGGAGCTGAACCCCACACAATAGAGGACCCTCCAAATAAATATTGTTGGGAACTAATTAATGGGTACTGTAACACATGAACTATAAAAGGAAATTCTTAGCTCAATGACAAGTGTACAAACCTAGGAAAAATTCAGAACTATTATTCTTGTGGGCCTTTGGGGGAAGATCTCAGTTCATTCTAAACCTATGAGTCACATAAACCCTACATTATGGAAATGAATTTCTTAGAAATAGCCCCAAGAATATGACACACTATTATTCCTGAAAAGATGATGGCAATGAATTAGCAATAAATACCTATTCCAGGTCCAATGGAGTCAGCCATAATGTCATGTGGGAGGAGTGAAAAAGCCAAGGAAGAAAGAGAGAGAGAGACAGAGAGAGAGAGACAGAGAAAGAGAGAGAGAGAGACAGAAGGAGGGAGAGAAAGGGAGAGAGCTCTGCTGAGCCTCCCCACCCTCACCCCCACAGAGAAGAGCCCAAAAGTTTATGCTCTCATGGACGCTAGGTAGAGAAGAGAGTGGGGAAAAGACCTTAGAAGATCTTGTTGCTTTCGTGAGTGAGAAAAAGAGAGGAAAGCGATAGACAGACAGTCAGACATAAAGAGACAGAGAGATAGGAAGAAGAAAGAGAAGATAAGAAGAAGAAAAGGAAGAAGAGGAGGAGGAAGAAGAGAAAGAAGAGGAAGAAAGAGAAGGGGAAAGAGGAGGAGGAGCAGGAACAGGAGGAGGAGAAAGAGGAGGAGGAGGAGGAGGAGGAGGAGGAGAAGAAGAAGAAGAAGAAGAAGAAGAAGAAGAAGAAGAAGAAGAAG